>NC_092799.1:52181776-52782742 GCF_918797505.1 Bemisia tabaci | reverse complement strand
AGACCCCGCTCCGCGGATGGACGTGGGAACATCTTCCGGGGGGTTTTATATTATCACGATAGAGTCTTGTAGAAGGGATTTCCAAAGTGTCGACCCCGATAAATTGTCCGACCGATAATTACGGGGTTGGATCGGATCCCACCGCGTATACACGTAGACAGGTATCCCAGGTATCCCTCCTCGGTGACGGAGCTTACGCCATTTTTTAAAATTCGCCCCTAGGGGCGAACCTCCCTCATACTTAGCCCTCCGCAAACTGAAAAAAAAATGAAAAATTCGCTTAAAAAAAAATGTGTTAAAAAAAAAAAAAAAAAGAAGTAAACAGAGTAGTCCACGCGGCAGACCCCGCTCCGCGGATGGACGTGGGAACATCTACCGGGGGGTTTTATATTATCACGATAGAGTCTTGTAGAAGGGATTTCCAAACTGTCGACCCCGAAAAATTGTCCGACCGATAATTACGGGGTTGGATCGGATCCCACCGCGTATACGCGTAGACAGGTATCCCTCCTCGGTAACGGAGCTTACGCCATTTTTTAGAATTCGCCCCTAGGGGCGAACCACCCTCATACTTAGCCCTCCAAAAACTGAAAAAAAATAAAAAATTCGCTTGAAAAAAAATATCTTAAAAAAAAAAAAAAAAAAAAAAGTAAACAGAGTAGTCTACGCGGCAGACCCCGCTCCGCGGATGGACGTGGGAACATCTTCCGGGGGGTTTTATATTATCACGATAGAGTCTTGTAGAAGGGATTTCCAAACTGTCGACCCCGAAAAATTGTCCGACCGATAATTACGGGGTTGGATCGGATCACACCGCGTATACGCGTAGACAGGTATCCCAAGTATCCCTCCTCGGTAACGGAGCTTACGCCATTTTTTAAAATTCGCCCCTAGGGGCGAACCTCCCTCATACTTAGCCCTCCGCAAACTGAAAAAAAAATGAAAAATTCGCTTAAAAAAAAATATGTTAAAAAAAAAAGAAGTAAACAGAGTAGTCTACGCGGCAGACCCCGCTCCGCGGATGGACGTGCGAACATCTTCCGGGGGGTTTTATATTATCACGATAGAGTCTTGTAGAAGGGAATTCCAAAGTGTCGACCCCGAAAAATTTTCCGACCGATAATTACGGGGTTGGATCGGATCCCACCGCGTATACGCGTAGATAGGTATCCCAGGTATCCCTCCTCGGTAACGGAGCTTACGCCATTTTTTAAATTCGCCCCTAGGGGCGAAACTCCCTCATACTTAGCCCTCCGCAAACTGAAAAAAAATGAAAAATTCGCTTAAAAAAAAATATGTTAAAAAAAAAAAAAAGAAGTAAACAGAGTAGTCTACGCGGCAGACCCCGCTCCGCGGATGGACGTGGGAACATCTTCCGGGGGGTTTTATATTATCACGATAGAGTCTTGTAGAAGGGATTTCCAAAGTGTCGACCCTGAAAAATTGTCCGACCGATAATTACGGGGTTGGATCGGATCCCACCGCGTATACGCGTAGACAGGTATCCCAGGTATCCCTCCTCGGTAACGGAGCTTACGCCATTTTTTAAAATTCGCCCCTAGGGGCGAACCTCCCTCATACTTAGCCCTCCGCAAACTGAAAAAAAATGAAAAATTCGCTTACAAAAAAATATCTTAAAAAAAAAAAAAAAAAAAAAAAAGAGTAGTCTACGCGGCAGACCTCGCTCCGCGGATGGACGTGGGAGCATCTTCCGGGGGGTTTTATATTATCAGGTTAGAGTCTTGTAGAAGGGATTTCCAAAGTGTCGACCCCGAAAAATTGTCCGACCGATAATTACGGGGTTGGATCGGATCCCACCGCGTATACGAGTAGACAGGTTTCCCAGGTATCCCTCCTCGGTAACGGAGCTTACGCCATTTTTTAAAATTCGCCCCTAGGGGCGAACCTCCCTCATTCTTAGCCCTCCGCAAACTGAAAAAAAAATGAAAAATTTGCTTAAAAAAAAAATATGTTAAAAAAAAAAAGAAGTAAACAGAGTAGTCTACTTGGCAGACCCCGCTCCGCGGATGGACGTGGGAACATCTTCCGGGGGGTTTTATATTATCACGATAGAGTCTTGTAGAAGGGATTTCCAAACTGTCGACCCCGAAAAATTGTCCGACCGATAATTACGGAGTTGGATCGGATCCCACCGCGTATACGCGTAGACTGGTATCCCAGGTATCCCTCCTCGGTAACGGAGCTTACGCCATTTTTTAATATTCGCCCCTAGGGGCGAAACTCCCTTATACTTAGTCCTCCGCAAACTGAAAAAAACATGAAAAATTCGCTTAAAAAAAAATATGTTAAAAAAAAAAAGAAGTAAACAGAGTAGTCTACGCGGCAGACCCCCCTCCGCGGATGGACGTGGGAACATCTTCAGGGAGGTTTATATTATCACGAAAGAGTCTTGTAGAAGGGACTTCCAAAGTGTCGACCCCGAAATATTTTCCGACCGATAATTACGGGGTTGGATCGCATCCCACCGCGTATATGCGTAGACAGGTATCCCAGGTATCCCTCCTCGGTAACGGAGCTTACGCCATTTTTTGAAATACGCCTCTAGGGGCGAAACTCCCTCATACTTAGCCCTCCGCAAACTGAAAAAAAAATGAAAAATTCGCTTACAAAAAAATATCTTAAAAAAAAAAAAAAAAAAAAAAGAGTAGTCTACGCGACAGACCCCGCTCCGCGGATGGACGTGGGAGCATCTTCCGGGGGTTTTATTTTATCACGTTAGAGTCTTGTAGAAGGGATTTCCAAAGTGTCGACCCCGAAAAATTGTCCGACCGATAATTACGGGGTTGGATCGGATCCCACCGCGTATACGAGTAGACAGGTCTCCCTGGTATCCCTCCTCGGTAACGGAGCTTACGCCATTTTTTAAAATTCGCCCCTAGGGGCGAACCTCCCTCATAGTTAGCCCTCCGCAAACTGAAAAAAAATGAAAAATTCGCTTAAGTAATATATCTTAAAAAAAAAAAACAAAAGAAGTAAACAGAGTAGTCTTCGCGGCAGACCCCGCTCCGCGGATGGACGTGGGAACATCTTCCGGGGGGTTTTATATTATCACGATAGAGTCTTGTAGAAGGGATTTCCAAAGTGTCGACCCCGAAAAATTGTCCGACCGATAATTACGGGGTTGGATCGGATCCGACCGCGTATACGCGTAGACAGGTATCCCAGGTATCCCTCCTCGGTAACGGAGCTTACGCCATTTTTTAAAATTCGCCCCTAGGGGTGAACCTCCCTCATACTTAGCCCTCCACAAACTAAAAAAAAAATGAAAAATTCGCTTAAAAAAAATATTTTAAAAAAAAAAAAAAAAAAAAAAAAAAAGAGTAGTCTACGCGGCAGACCCCGCTCCGCGGATGGACGTGAGAACATCTTCCGGGGGGTTTTTTATTATCACGATAGAGTCTTGTAGAAGGGATTTCCAAACTGTCGACCCCGAAAAATTGTCCGACCGATAATTACGGGGTTGGATCGGATCCCACCGCGTATACGCGTAGACAGGTATCCCAGGTATCCCTCCTCGGTAACGGAGCTTACGCCTTTTTTTTGAATTCGCCCCTAGGGGCGAACCTCCCTCATACTTAGCCCTCCGAAAACTGAAAAAAAATGAAAAATTCGCTTAAAAAAAAATATGTTAAAAAAAAAAAAAAGAAGTAAACAGAGTAGTCTACGCGGCAGACCCCGCTCCGCGGATGGACGTGGGAACATCTTCCGGGGGGTTTTATATTATCACGATAGAGTCTTGTAGAAGGGAATTCCAAAGTGTCGACCCTGAAAAATTGTCCGACCGATAATTACGGGGTTGGATCGGATCCCACCGCGTATACGCGTAGACAGGTATCCCAGGTATCCCTCCTCGGTAACGGAGCTTACGCCATTTTTTAAAATTTGCCCCTAGGGGCGAACCTCCCTCATACTTAGCCCTCCAAAAAAAAAAAAAAAAAATGAAAAATTCGCTTACAAAAAAATATCTTAAAAAAAAAAAAAAAAAAGAGTAGTCTACGCGGCAGACCCCGCTCCGCGGATGGACGTGGGAACATCTTCCGGGGGGTTTTATATTATCACGATAGAGTCTTGTAGAAGGGAATTCCAAAGTGTCGACCCCGAAAAATTTTCCGACCGATAATTACGGGGTTGGATCGGATCCCACCGCGTTTACGCGTAGACAGGTATCCCTCCTCGGTAACGGAGCTAACGCCATTTTTTAAAATTCGCCCCTAGGGGTGAACCTCCCTCATACTTAGCCCTCCACGAACTAAAAAAAAAATGAAAAATTCGCTTAAAAAAAAAATATGTTAAAAAAAAAAAGAAGAAGTAAACAGAGTAGTGTACGCGGCAGACCCCGCTCCACGGATGGACGTAGGAACATCTTCCGGGGGGTTTTATATTATCACGATAGAGTCTTGTAGAAGGGATTTCCAAACTGTCGACCCCGAAAAATTGTCCGACCGATAATTACGGGGTTGGATCGGATCCCACCGCGTATACGCGTAGACAGGTATCCCAGGTATCCCTCCTCGGTAACGGAGCATACGCTATTTTTTTGAATTCGCCCCTAGGGGCGAACCTTCCTAATACTTAGCCCTCCACAAACTGAAAAAAAAATGAAAAATTCGCTTAAAAAAAAATATGTTAAAAAAAAAAAAAAAAAGAAGTAAACAGAGGAGTCTACGTGGCAGACCCCGCTCCGCGGATGGACGTGGGAACATCTTCCGGGGGGTTTTATATTATCACGATAGAGTCTTGTAGAAGGGATTTCCAAACTGTCGACCCCGAAAAATTGTCCGACCGATAATTACGGGGTTGGATCGGATCCCACCGCGTATACGCGTAGACAGATATCCCAGGTATCCCTCCTCGGTGACGGAGCTTACGCAATTTTTTAAAATTCGCCCCTAGGGGCGATCCTCCCTCATACTTAGCCCTCCGCAAACTGAAAAAAAAATGAAAAATTCGCTTAAAAAAATATATGTTAAAAAAAAAAAAAAGAAGTAAACATAGTAGTCCACGCGGCAGACCCCGCTCCGCGGATGGACGTCGGAACATCTACCGGGGGGTTTTATATTATCACGATAGAGTCTTGTAGAAGGGATTTCCAAAGTGTCGACCCCGAAAAATTGTCCGACCGATAATTGCGGGGTTGGATTGGATCCCACCGCGTATACGCGTAGACAGGTATCCCAGGTATCCCTCCTTGGTGACGGAGCTTACGCAATTTTTTAAAATTCCTCCCTTAAATTAAAGAACCTCCCTCATACTTAGCCCTCCGCAAACTGAAAAAAAAATGAAAAATTCGCTTAAAAAATATATGTTAAAAAAAAAAAAAAGAAGTAAACAGAGTAGTCCACGCGGCAGACCCCGCTCCACGGATGGACGTGGGAACATCTTCGGGGGGGTTTTATATTATCACGATAGAGTCTTGTAGAAGGGATTTCCAAAGTGTCGACCCCGAAAAATTGTCCGACCGATAATTACGGGGTTGGATCGGATCCCACCGCGTATACGCGTAGACAGGTATCCCAGGTATCCCTCCTCGGTGACGGAGCTTACGCAATTTTTTAAAATTCGCCCCTAGGGGCGAACCTCCCTCATACTTAGCCCTCCGCAAACTGAAAAAAAAATGAAAAATTCGCTTAAAAAAATATATGTTAAAAAAAAAAAAAAAAGAAGTAAACATAGTAGTCCACGCGGCAGACCCCGCTCCGCGGATGGACGTCGGAACATCTACCGGGGGGTTTTATATTATCACGATAGAGTCTTGTAGAAGGGATTTCCAAAGTGTCGACCACGAAAAATTGTCCGACCGATAATTGCGGGGTTGGATTGGATCCCACCGCGTATACGCGTAGACAGGTATCCCAGGTATCCCTCCTTGGTGACGGAGCTTACGCAATTTTTTAAAATTCCTCCCTTAAATTAAAGAACCTCCCTCATACTTAGCCCTCCGCAAACTGAAAAAAAAATGAAAAATTCGCTTAAAAAATATATGTTAAAAAAAAAAAAAAGAAGTAAACAGAGTAGTCCACGCGGCAGACCCCGCTCCACGGATGGACGTGGGAACATCTTCCGGGGGGTTTTATATTATCACGATAGAGTCTTGTAGAAGGGATTTCCAAAGTGTCGACCCCGAAAAATTGTCCGACCGATAATAACGGGGTTGGATCGGATCCGACCGCGTATACGCGTAGACAGATATCCCAGGTATCCCTCCTCGGTAACGGAGCTTACGCCATTTTTTAAAATTCTTCCCTAGGGGCGAACCTCCCTCATATTTAGCCCTCCGCAAACTGAAAAAAAAATGAAAAATTCGCTTACAAAAAAATATCTTAAAAAAAAAAGAGTAGTCTACGCGTTAGACCCCGCTCCGCGGATGGACGTGAGAACATCTTCCGGTGGGTTTTATATTATCACGATAGAGTCTTGTAGAAGGGATTTCCAAAGTGTCGACCTCGAAAAATTGTCCGACCGATAATTACGGGGTTGGATCTGATCCCACCGCGTTTACGCGTAGACAGGTATCCCACCTCGGTAACGGAGGTTACGCCATTTTTTAAAATTCGCACCTAGGGGTGAACCTCCCTTATACTTAGCCCTCCACAAACTAAAAAAAAAAATGAAAAATTCGCTTAAAAAAAAATATTTTTTAAAAAAAAAAAAAAAAAAAAAGAGTAGTCTACGCGGCAGACCCCGCTCCGCGGATGGACGTGGGAACATCTTCCGGGGGGTTTTATATTATCACGATAGAGTCTTGTACAAGGGATTTCCTAAGTGTCGACCCCGAAAAATTTTCCGACCGATAATTACGGGGTTGGATCGGATCCCACCGCGTATACGCGTAGACAGGTATCCCAGGTATCCCTCCTCGGTGACGGAGCTTACGCCATTTTTTAAAATTCGCCCCTAGGGGCGAACCTCCCTCATACTTAGCCCTCCGCAAACTGAATGAAAATGAAAAATTCGCTTAAAAAAAAATATGTTAAAAATAAATAAAAGAAGTAAACAGAGTAGTCTACGCGGCAGACCCCGCTCCGCGGATGGACGTGGGGGCATCTTCCGGGGGGTTTTATATTATCACGATAGAGTCTTGTAGAAAGGATTTCCAAAGTGTCGACCCCGAAAAATTGTCCGACCGATAATTACGGGGTTGGATCGGATCCCACCGCGTATACGCGTAGACAGGTATCCCAGGTATCCCTCCTCGGTAACGGAGCTTACGCCATTTTTTAAAATTCGCCCCTAGGGGCGAAACTCCCTCATACTTAGCCCTCCGCAAAATGAAAAAAAATTTAAAATTCGCTTTAAAAAAAAATGTCTTAAAAAAAAAAAAAAGAAGTAAACAGAGTAGTCTACGCGGCAGACCCCGCTCCGCGGATGGACGTGAGAGCATCATCCGGGGGGTTTTACGTTATCACGATAGAGTCTTGTAGAAGGGATTTCCAAAGTGTTGACCCCGAAAAATTGTCCGACCGATAATTACGGGGTTGGATCGGATCCCACCGCGTATACGCGTAGACAGGGATCCCAGGTATCCCTCCTCGGTAACGGAGCTTACGCCATTTTTTAAAATTCGCCCCTAGGGGCGAACCTCCCTAATACTTAGCCCTCCGCAAACTGAAAAAAAATGAAAAATTCGCTTAAAAAAAATATCTTAAAAAAAAAAAAGAAGTAAACAGAGTCGTCTACGCGGCAGACCCCGCTCCGCGGATGGACGTGGGAACATCTTCCGGGGGGTTTTATATTATCACGATAGAGTCTTGTAGAAGGGATTTCCAAAGTGTCGACCCCGAAAAATTGTCCGACCGATAATTACGGGGTTGGATCGGATCCCACCGCGTATACGCGTAGACAGGTATCCCAGTTATCCCTCCTCGGTAACGGAGCATACGCCATTTTTTAAAATTCGCCCCTGGGGGCGAACCTCTCTCATACTTAGCCCTCCGAAAACTGAAAAAAAAATGAAAAAATCGCTCAAAAAAAAATATCTTAAAAAAAAAAAAAAAAAAAAAAAAAAGAAGTAAACAGAGTAGTCTACAAGGCAGACCCCGCTCCACGGATGGACGTGGGAACATCTCTCGGGGGGTTTTATATTATCACGATAGAGTCTTGTAGAAGGGATTTCCAAAGTGTCGACCCCGAAAAATTGTCCGACCGATAATTACGGGGTTGGATCGGATCCCACCGCGTATACGCGTAGACAGGTATCCCAGGTATCCCTCCTCGGTGACGGAGCTTACGCCATTTTTTAAAATTCGCCCCTAGGGGCGAACCTCCCTCATACTTAGCCCTACGCAAACTGAAAAAAAATGAAAAATTCGCTTAAAAAAAATATGTTTTAAAAAAAAAAAAAGAAGTAAACAGAGTAGTCAACGTGGCAGACCCTGCTCCGCGGATTGACGTGGGAGCATCATCCGGAGGGTTTTATATTATCACGATAGAGTCTTGGAGAAGGGATTTCCAAAGTGTCGACCCCGAAAAATTGTCCGACCGATAATTACGGGGTTGGATCGGATCCCACCGCGTATACGCGTAGACAGGTATCCCAGGTATCCCTCCTCGGTAACGGAGCTTACGCCTTTTTTTGAATTCGCCCCTAGGGGCGAACCTCCCTCATACTTAGCCCTCCGAAAACTGAAAAAAAATGAAAAATTCGCTTGAAAAAAAATCTTAAAAAAAAAAAAAAAAAGTAAACAGAGGAGTCTACGCGGCAGACCCCGCTCCGCGGATGGACGTGGGAACATCTCTCGGGGGGTTTTATATTATCACGATAGAGTCTTGTAGAAGGGATTTCCAAACTGTCGACCCCGAAAAATTGTCCGACCGATAATTACGGGGTTGGATCGGATCCCACCGCGTATACGCGTAGACAGGTATCCCAGGTATCCCTCCTCGGTGACGGAGCTTACGCCATTTTTTAAAATTTGCCCCTAGGGGCGAAGCTCCCTCATACTTAGCCCTTTGCAAACTGAAAAAAAAATGAAAAATTCGCTTAAAAAAAATATGTTAAAAAAAAAAAAAAAGAAGTAAACAGAGTAGTCTACGCGGCAGACCCCGCTCCGCGGATGGACGTGGAAACATCTCCGGGGGGTTTTATATTATCACGATACAGTTTTGTAGAAGGGATTTCCAAAGTGTCGACCCCGAAAAATTGTCCGACCGATAATTACGGGGTTGGATCGGATCCCACCGCGTATACGCGTAGACAGGTATCCCAGGTATCCCTCCTCGGTGACGGAGCTTACGCAATTTTTTAAAATTCGCCCCTAGGGGCGAACCTCCCTCATACTTAGCCCTCCGCAAACTGAAAAAAAAATGAAAAATTCGCTTAAAAAAATATATGTTAAAAAAAAAAAAAAGAGTAGTCTACGCGGCAGACCCCGCTCCGCGGATGGACGTGGGAACATCTTCCGGGGGGTTTTATATTATCACGGTAGAGTATTGTAGAAGGGATTTCCAATGTGTCGTCCCCGAAAAATTATCCGACCGATAATTACGGGGTTGGATCGGATCCCACCGCGTATACGCGTAGACAGGTATCCCAGGTATCCCTCCTCGGTGACGGAGCTTACGCCATTTTTTAAAATTTGCCCCTAGGGGCGAACCTCCCTCATACTTAGCCCTCCGCAAACTGAAAAAAATGAAAAATTCGCTTAAAAAAAAATATCTTAAAAAAAAAAAAAGAAGTAAACAGAGTCGTCTACGCGGCAGACCCCGCTCCGCGGATGGACGTGGGGGCATCTTCCGGGGGGTTTTATATTATCACGATAGAGTCTTGTAGAAAGGATTTCCAAAGTGTCGACCCCGAAAAATTGTCCGACCGATAATTACGGGGTTGGATCGGATCCCACCGCGTATACGCGTAGACAGGGATCCCAGGTATCCCTCCTCGGTAACGGAGCTTACGCCATTTTTTAAAATTCGCCCCTAGGGGCGAACCTCCCTCATACTTAGCCCTCCGCAAAATGAAAAAAAATTTAAAATTCGCTTTAAAAAAAAATGTCTTAAAAAAAAAAAAAAGAAGTAAACAGAGTAGTCTACGCGGCAGACCCCGCTCCGCGGATGGACGTGAGAGCATCATCCGGGGGGTTTTACGTTATCACGATAGAGTCTTGTAGAAGGGATTTCCAAAGTGTTGACCCCGAAAAATTGTCCGACCGATAATTACGGGGTTGGATCGGATCCCACCGCGTATACGCGTAGACAGGTATCCCAGGTATCCCTCCTCGGTAACGGAGCTTACGCCATTTTTTAAAATTCGCCCCTTGGGGCGAACCTCCCTCATACTTAGCCCTCCGCAAACTGAAAAAAAATGAAAAATTCGCTTAAAAAAAATATCTTAAAAAAAAAAGAAGAAGTAAAAAGAGTAGTCTACGCGGCAGACCCCGCTCCACGGATGGACGTGGGAACATCTTCCGGGGGGTTTTATATTATCACGATAGAGTCTTGTAGAAGGGATTTCCAAAGTGTCGACCCCGAAAAATTGTCCGACCGATAATTACGGGGTTGGATCGGATCCCACCGCGTATACGCGTAGACAGGTATCCCAGTTATCCCTCCTCGGTAACGGAGCATACGCCATTTTTTAAAATTCGCCCCTGGGGGCGAACCTCTCTCATACTTAGCCCTCCGAAAACTGAAAAAAAAAATGAAAAAATCGCTCAAAAAAAAATATCTTAAAAAAAAAAAAAAAAAAAAAAAAAAAGAAGTAAACAGAGTAGTCTACAAGGCAGACCCCGCTCCACGGATGGACGTGGGAACATCTCTCGGGGGGTTTTATATTATCACGATAGAGTCTTGTAGAAGGGATTTCCAAACTGTCGACCCCGAAAAATTGTCCGACCGATAATTACGGGGTTGGATCGGATCCCACCGCGTATACGCGTAGACAGGTATCCCAGGTATCCCTCCTCGGTGACGGAGCTTACGCCATTTTTTAAAATTTGCCCCTAGGGGCGAAGCTCCCTCATACTTAGCCCTTTGCAAACTGAAAAAAAATGAAAAATTCGCTTAAAAAAAATATGTTAAAAAAAAAAAAAAGAAGTAAACAGAGTAGTCCACGCGGCAGACCCCGCTCCGCGGATGGACGTGGAAACATCTCCCGGGGGGTTTTATATTATCACGATACAGTTTTGTAGAAGGGATTTCCAAAGTGTTGACCCCGAAAAATTGTCCGACCGATAATTACGGGGTTGGATCGGATCCCACCGCGTATACGCGTAGACAGGTATCCCAGGTATCCCTCCTCGGTAACGGAGCTTACGCCTTTTTTTTGAATTCGCCCCTAGGGGCGAACCTCCCTCATACTTAGCCCTCCGAAAACTGAAAAAAAATGAAAAATTCGCTTGAAAAAAAATCTTAAAAAAAAAAAAAAAAAAAAAAAAAATGTAAACAGAGTAGTCTACGCGGCAGACCCCGCTCCACGGATGGACGTGGGAACATCTTCCGGGGGGTTTTATATTATCACGATAGAGTCTTGTAGAAGGGATTTCCAAACTGTCGACCCCGAAAAATTGTCCGACCGATAATTACGGGGTTGGATCGGATCCCACCGCGTATACGCGTAGACAGGTATCCCAGGTATCCCTCCTCGGTGACGGAGCTTACGCCATTTTTTAAAATTTGCCCCTAGGGGCGAAGCTCCCTCATACTTAGCCCTTTGCAAACTGAAAAAAAAATGAAAAATTCGCTTAAAAAAAATATGTTAAAAAAAAAAAAAAAGAAGTAAACAGAGTAGTCTACGCGGCAGACCCCGCTCCGCGGATGGACGTGGAAACATCTCCCGGGGGGTTTTATATTATCACGATACAGTTTTGTAGAAGGGATTTCCAAAGTGTCGACCCCGAAAAATTGTCCGACCGATAATTACGGGGTTGGATCGGATCCCACCGCGTATACGCGTAGACAGGTATCCCAGGTATCCCTCCTCGGTGACGGAGCTTACGCAATTTTTTAAAATTCGCCCCTAGGGGCGAACCTCCCTCATACTTAGCCCTCCGCAAACTGAAAAAAAAATGAAAAATTCGCTTAAAAAAAAATATGTTAAAAAAAAAAAAAAAGAGTAGTCTACGCGGCAGACCCCGCTCCGCGGATGGACGTGGGAACATCTTCCGGGGGGTTTTATATTATCACGGTAGAGTATTGTAGAAGGGATTTCCAATGTGTCGTCCCCGAAAAATTATCCGACCGATAATTACGGGGTTGGATCGGATCCCACCGCGTATACGCGTAGACAGGTATCCAAGGTATCCCTCCTCGGTAACGGAGCTTACGCCATTTTTTAAAATTCGCCCCTAGGGGCGAACCTCCCTCATACTTAGCCCTCCGCAAACTGAAAAAAAAAAATGAAAAATTCGCTTACAAAAAAATATCTTAAAAAAAAAAAAAAAAAGAGTAGTCTACGCGGCAGACCCCGCTCCGCGGATGGACGTGGGAACATCTTCCGGGGGGTTTTATATTATCACGGTAGAGTATTGTAGAAGGGATTTCCAATGTGTCGTCCCCGAAAAATTATCCGACCGATAATTACGGGGTTGGATCGGATCCCACCGCGTATACGCGTAGACAGGTATCCAAGGTATCCCTCCTCGGTAACGGAGCTTACGCCATTTTTTAAAATTCGCCCCTAGGGGCGAACCTCCCTCATACTTAGCCCTCCGCAAAATGAAAAAAAATGAAAAATTCGCTTTAAAAAAAATTGTCTTAAAAAAAAAAAAAAAGAAGTAAACACAGTAGTCTACGCGGCAGACCCCGCTCCGCGGATGGACGTGAGAACATCTTCCGGGGGGTTTTATGTTATCACGATAGAGTCTTGTAGAAGGGATTTCCAAAGTGTCGACCCCGAAAAATTGTCCGACCGATAATTACGGGGTTGGATCGGATCCCACCGCGTATACGCGTAGACAGGTATCCCAGGTATCCCTCCTCGGTAACGGAGCTTACGCCATTTTTTAAAATTCGCCCCTAGGGGCGAACCTCCCTCATACTTAGCCCTCCGCAAACTGAAAAAAAAAATGAAAAATTCGCTTAAAAAAAATATCTTAAAAAAAAAAAAAAAAAAAAAAAAAAAAGAGTAGTCTACGCGGCAGACCCCGCTCCGCGGATGGACGTGGGAACATCTTCCGGGGGGTTTTATATTATCACGATAGAGTCTTGTAGAAGGGATTTCCAAAGTGTCGACCCCGAAAAATTGTCCGACCGATAATTACGGGGTTGGATCGGATCCCACCGCGTATACGCGTAGAC
Organism: Bemisia tabaci; assembly: GCF_918797505.1. Classification (NCBI taxonomy): domain Eukaryota; kingdom Metazoa; phylum Arthropoda; class Insecta; order Hemiptera; family Aleyrodidae; genus Bemisia; species Bemisia tabaci. Next base: position 52,769,488 of record NC_092799.1, on the reverse strand, counting down.
AGGTATCCCAGGTATCCCTCCTCGGTAACGGAGCTTACGCCATTTTTTAAAATTCGCCCCTTGGGCGAACCTCCCTCATACTTAGCCCTCCGCAAACTGAAAAAAAATGAAAAATTCGCTTAAAAAAAAATATGTTAAAAAAAAAAGAAGAAGTAAACAGAGTAGTGTACGCGGCAGACCCCGCTCCACGGATGGACGTGGGAACATCTTCCGGGGGGTTTTATATTATCACGATAGAGTCTTTTAGAAGGGATTTCCAAAGTGTCGACCCCGAAAAATTGTCCGACCGATAATTACGGGGTTGGATCGGATCCCACCGCGTATACGCGTAGACAGGTATCCCAGGTATCCCTCCTCGGTAACGGAGCATACGCCATTTTTTAAAATTCGCCCCTGGGGGCGAACCTCTCTCATACTTAGCCCTCCGAAAACTGAAAAAAAAATGAAAAAATCGCTCAAAAAAAAATATCTTAAAAAAAAAAAAAAAAAAAGAAGTAAACAGAGTAGTCTACGCGGCAGACCCCGCTCCGCGGATGGACGTGGGAACATCTTCCGGGGGTTTTATATAATCACGATAGAGTCTTGTAGAAGGGATTTCCTAAGTGAAGACCCCGAAAAATTGTCCGACCGATAATTACGGGGTTGGATCGGATCCCACCGCGTATACGCGTAGACAGGTATCCCAGGTATCCCTCCTCGGTAACGGAGCTTACGCCTTTTTTTTGAATTCGCCCCTAGGGGCGAACCTCCCTCATACTTAGCCCTCCGAAAACTGAAAAAAAAATGAAAAATTCGCTTACAAAAAAATATCTTAAAAAAAAAAAAAAAAAAAAAAAAAAAGAAGTAAACAGAGTAGTCTACGCGGCAGACCCCGCTCCGCGGATGGACGTGGGAACATCTTCCGGGGGGTTTTATATTATCACGATAGAGTCTTGTAGAAGGGATTTCCAAAGTGTCGACCCCGAAAAATTGTCCGACCGATAATTACGGGGTTGGATCGGATCCCACCGCGTATACGCGTAGACAGGTATCCCAGGTATCCCTCCTCGGTAAAGGAGCTTACGCCATTTTTTAAAATTCGCCCCTTGGGGCGAACCTCCCTCATACTTAGCCCTCCGCAAACTGAAAAAAATGAAAAATTCGCTTAAAAAAAAATATGTTAAAAAAAAAAAGAAGAAGTAAACAGAGTAGTGTACGCGGCAGACCCCGCTCCACGGATGGACGTGGGAACATCTTCCGGGAGGTTTTATATTATCACGATAGAGTCTTTTAGAAGGGATTTCCAAAGTGTCGACCCCGAAAATTGTCCGACCGATAATTACGGGGTTGGATCGGATCCCACCGCGTATACGCGTAGACAGGTATCCCAGGTATCCCTCCTCGGTAACGGAGCATACGCCATTTTTTAAAATTCGCCCCTGGGGGTGAACCTCTCTCATACTTAGCCCTCCGAAAACTGAAAAAAAAATGAAAAAATCGCTCAAAAAAAAATATCTTAAAAAAAAAAAAAAAAAAGAAGAAGTAAACAGAGTAGTCTACGCGGCAGACCCCGCTCCGCGGATGGACGTGGGAACATCTTCCGGGGGGTTTTATATTATCACGATAGAGTCTTGTAGAAGGGATTTCCTAAGTGAAGACCCCGAAAAATTGTCCGACCGATAATTACGGGGTTGGATCGGATCCCACCGCGTATACGCGTAGACAGGTATCCCAGGTATCCCTCCTCGGTAACGGAGCTTACGCCTTTTTTTTGAATTCGCCCCTAGGGGCGAACCTCCCTCATACTTAGCCCTCCGCAAACTGAAAAAAAAATGAAAAAATCGCTCAAAAAAAAATATCTTAAAAAAAAAAAAAAAAAAAAAAAAAAAAAAGAAGTAAACAGAGTAGTCTACGCGGCAGACCCCACTCCGCGGATGGACGTGGGAACATCTTCCGGGGGGTTTTATATTATCACGATAGAGTCTTGTAGAAGGGATTTCCAAAGTGTCGACCCCGAAAATTGTCCGACCGATAATTGCGGAGTTGGATCGGATCCCACCGCGTATACGCGTAGACAGGTATCCCAGGTATCCCTCCTCCGTAACGGAGCTTACGCCATTTTTTTGAATTCGCCCCTAGGGGCGAACCTCCCTCATACTTAGCCCTCCGAAAACTGAAAAAAAAATGAAAAATTCGCTTGAAAAAAAATCTTAAAAAAAAAAAAAAGAAGTAAACAGAGTAGTCTACGCGGCAGACCCCGCTCCGCGGATGGACGTGGGAGCAACTTCCGGGGGGTTTTATATTATCACGATAGAGTCTTGTAGAAGGGATTTCCAAAGTGTCGACCCCAAAAAATTGTCCGACCGATAATTTCGGGGTTGGATTGGATCCCACCGGGTATTTGCGTAGACAGGTATCCCTCCTCGATAAAGGAGCTGACGCCATTTCGTTAAATTCGCCCCTAGGGGCGAACCTTTCTCATACTTAGCCCTCCGCAAACGGAGAAAAAAATGAAAAATTCGCTTAAAAAGAAATATCTAAAAAAAAACAAAAGAAGTAAACAGAGTAGTCTACGCGGCAGACCCCGCTCCGCGGATGGACGTGGGATCATCTTCCGGGGGATTTTCTATTATCACGATAGAGTCTAGTAGAAGGGATTTCCAAAGTGTCGACCCCGAAAAATTGTCCGACCGATAATTACGGGGTTGGATCGGATCCCACCGCGTATACGCGTACACGGGTGTCACTCCTTGATAACGGAGCTTACGCCATTTTTTAAAATTCGCCCCTAGGGGCGAACCTCCCTCATTCTTTGCCCTCCGCAAACTGAAAAAAAAATGAAAAACTCGCTTAAAAAAAAGATCTTAAAAAAAAAAAAAAAAAAAAGAGTAGTCTACGCGGTTGACCCCGCACCGCGGATGGACGTGGGAACATCTTCCGGGGGATTTTATATTATCACGATAGAGTCGTGTAGAAGGGATTTCCAAAGTATCGAACCCGAAAAATTGTCCGACCGATAATTACGGGGTTGGATCGGATCCAACCCTAACCGTACGCGACCCAACGCGTAGACAGGTATCCCTCCTCGATAACGGAGCTTAAGGCATTTTTTTAAAATTCGCCCCTAGGGGCGAGCCTCCCTCATACTTAGCCCTCCGCAAACTGAACAAATCGCTTAAAAAAAATATCTTAAAAAAAAAAAAAAAAAAAAAAAAAAAAAAAAAAAGAGTAGTGTACGCGGCAGACCCCGCTCCGCGGATGGACGTGAGAACATCTTCCAGGGGATTGAAAAATGAAAAATTTGCTTAAAAAAAATATTTAAAAAAAAAAAAAAAAATCCCACACAGTTCCTCCGCCCTCGCCCTCCATTTTACCTTCCCCACCTAGCACCCGCACCCACTTAGCGCCCGTGTATCGTGAATGCCGCGGCAAGCCTTCCCCGAAAACCTTTCACTACCTCATACTAAGCCCTCCGCAAACTGACAAAAAGTGAAAAAGTTGCTAAAAAAAAGATATCTTAAAAAAAAAAAAAAAAAAAAAAAAAAAATCACACACAAAATTTTTCCTCCGCCCTCGCCCTCCATCTTACCTTCCCCACCTAGCGCCCGCGCCCACTTACCGCCCGTGTATCGCGAATGCCGCGGCAAGCCTTCCCCGAAAACCTTTCACTACCTGATACCTAGCCCTCTGCTAACTGAAAAAAAAATTAAAAATTCGCTTCAAAAAAACTTTCTTAAAAAAAAATAATAAATAAAAAAAAATAATAAGTAAAAAAAAATAATCTTTCACAAAATTTTTCCTCCGCCCTCGCCCTCCATCTTACCTTCCCCACCTAGCGCCCGCGCCCACCTAGCGCCCTTGTATCTCGAATGCCGCGGCAAGCCTTCCCTGAAAACCTTTCACTACCTCATACTTAACCCTCCGCAAACTGAAAAAAAATGAAAAATTCGCTAAAAAAAAAATATCTTAAAAAAAAAAAAAAAAATCCCACACAAAATTCTTCCTCCGCCCTCGCCCTCCATCTTACCTTACCCACCTAGCGCCCGTGTTTCGCGGATGCCGCGGCAAGCCTTCCCCGAAAACCTTTCTTTACCTCATACTTAGCCCTCCGCAAACAGACAAAAAATGAATAATTCGCTAAAAAAAAAATATCTTAAAAAAAAAAAAAAAAATCCCACACAAAATTCTTCCTCCGCCCTCGCCCTCCATCTTACCTTACCCACCTAGCGCCCGTGTTTCGCGGATGCCGCGGCAAGCCTTCCCCGAAAACCTTTCTTTACCTCATACTTAGCCCTCCGCACACTAAAAAAAAAGGAAAAATTCGCTAAAAAAATAATCTTAAAAAAAAAAAAAAAAAAAAAAAAAAAATACCACGCAAAATTTTTCCTCCGCCCTCGCTCTCCTTCTTACCTTCCCCACCTAGCGCTCAGGCCCGCTTAGCGCCCGTGTATCGCGTATGCCGCGGCAAGCCTTCCCCGAAAACCTTTCACTACCTCATACTTAGCCCTCCGCAAACTGAAAAAAAAGAAGAAAAATTCGCTTAAAAAAAAATATCTTAAAAAAAAGAAAAAAAAAATCCCACACAAAAATTTATCGTCCGCCCTCGCCCTCCATCTTACCTTCCCCACCTAGCGCCCGCGCCCACTTAGCGCCCGTGTATCGCGAATGCCGCGGCAAGCCTTCCCCGAAAACCTTTCACTACCTCATACTTAGCCCTCTGCAAACTGGAAAAAAAATAAAAAATTCGCTAAAAAAAAATATCTTAAAAAAAAAAAAAAAAAAAAAAAAAATAATCCCACACAAAATTTTTCCTCTGCCCTCGCTCTCCATCTTACCTTCTCCACCTAGCGCCCGTGTATCGCGAATGCCGCGGCAAGCCTTCCCCGAAAACCTTTCACTACCTTATACTTAGCCCTCCGCAAACAGACAAAAAATGAATAATTCGCTAAAAAAATAATCTTAAAAAAAAAAAAAAAAAAAAAAAAAAAAAAAAAAAAAATACCACGCAAAATTTTTCCTCCGCCCTCGCTCTCCTTCTTACCTTCCCCACCTAGCGCTCAGGCCCGCTTAGCGCCCGTGTATCGCGAATGCCGCGGCAAGCCTTCCCCGAAAACCTTTCACTACCTCATACTTAGCCCTCCGCAAACTGAAAAAAAGAAGAAAAATTCGCTTAAAAAAAATATCTTAAAAAAAAAAAAAAAAAAAAAAAAACCCACACAAAATTTTTCCTCCGCCCTCGCCCTTCATCTTACCTTCCCCACCAAGCGCCCTTGTAACGCGAATGCCACGGCAGGCCTTCCCCGAAAATCATTCACTACCTCATACTTAGCCCTCTGCAAACTGAAAAAAAAATGAAAAATTCGCTTTAAAAAAATATCATAAAAAAATTAAAGAAAAAAAAAATAATCCCACACAAAATTTTTCCTCCGCCCTCGCCCTCCATCTTACCTTCCCTACCTAGCGCCCGCGCCCACCTAGCGCTCGCGCCCACTTAGCGCCCGTGTATCGCGAATGCCGCGGCAAGCCTTCCCCGAAAACCTTTCACTACCTCATACTTAGCCCTCCGCAAACTGAAAAAAAAGAAGAAAAATTTGCTTAAAAAAAAATATCTTAAAAAAAAAAAGAAATAAAAAAATTCCCACACAAAATTTATCGTCCGCCCTCGCCCTCCATCTTACCTTCCCCACCTAGCGCCCGCGCCCACTTAGCGCCCGTGTATCGCGAATGCCGCGGCAAGCCTTCCCCGAAAACCTTTCACTACCTCATACTTAGCCCTCCGCACACTGAATAAAAATGAAAAATTCGCTAAAAAAATAATCTTAAAAAAAAAAAAAAAAAAAAATACCACGCAAAATTTTTCCTCCGCCCTCGCTCTCCTTCTTACCTTCCCCACCTAGCGCTCAGGCCCGCTTAGCGCCCGTGTATCGCGATAGCCGCGGCAAGCCTTCCCCGAAAACCTTTCACTACCTCATACTTAGCCCTCCGCAAACTGAAAAAAAGAAGAAAAATTCGCTTAAAAAAAAATATCTTTAAAAAAAAAAAAAAAAAAAAAAAACCCACACAAAATTTTTCCTCCGCCCTCGCCCTCCATCTTACCTTCCCAACCAAGCGCCCTTGTATCGCGAATGCCACGGCAGGCCTTCCCCGAAAATCATTCACTACCTCATACTTAGCTCTGCAAACTGAAAAAAAAATGAAAAATTCGCTTTAAAAAAAATATCTTAAAAAAAATAAAGAAAAAAAAATAATCCCACACAAAATTTTTCCTCCGCCCTCGCCCTCCATCTTACCTTCCCCACCTAGCGCCCGCGCCCACCTAGCGCTCGCGCCCACTTAGCGCCCGTGTATCGCGAATGCCGCGGCAAGCCTTCCCCGAAAACCTTTCACTACCTCATACTTAGCCCTCCGCAAACTGACAAAAAATGAAAAATTCGCTAAAAAAAAAATATCTTAAAAAAAAAAAAAAAAAAAAAAAAAAAAAAACCACACATAATTTTTCCTCCGCCCTCGCCCTCCATCTTACCTTCCCCACCAAGCGCCCTTGTATCGCGAATGCCACGGCAGGCCTTCCCCGAAAATCATTCACTACCTCATACTTAGCCCTCTGCAAACTGAAAAAAAAATGAAAAATTCGCTTTAAAAAAAATATCTTAAAAAAAAAAGAAAAAAAAATAATCCCACACAAAATTTTTCCTCCGCCCTCGCCCTCCATCTTACCTTCCCCACCTAGCGCCCGCGCCCACCTAGCGCCCGCGCCCACCTAGCGCCCGCGCCCACCTAGCGCCCGCGCCCACTTAGCGCCCGTGTATCGCGAATGCCGCGGCAAGCCTTCCCCGAAAACCTTTCACTACCTCATACTTAGCCCTCCGCAAACTGACAAAAAATGAAAAATTCGCTAAAAAAAATATCTTAAAAAAAAAAAAAAAAAAAAACCACACAAAATTTTTCCTCCGCCCTCGCCCTCTATCTTACCTTCCCCACCTAGCGCCCGTGAATCGCGGATGCCGCGGCAAGCCTTCCCCGAAAACCTTTCACTACCTCATATATGTACTTAGCCCTCCGCAAAGTGAAAAAAAATGAAAAATTCGCTTAAAGAAAAAATATCTTAAAAAAAAAAAAAAAAAAAAAAAAATCCCACACAAAATTTTTCTTCCGCTCTCGCCCTCCATCTTACCTTTCCCACCTAGCGCCCGCGCCCACTTAGCGCCCGTGTATCGCGAATGCCGCGGCAAGGCTTCCCCGAAGTCCTTTCACTACCTTATCCTTAGCCCTCTGCAAACTGAAAAAAAATGAAAAATTCGCTAAAAAAAATATCTAAAAAAAAAAAAAAAAAAAAAAAAAAATCCCACACAAAATTTTTCCTCCACCCTCGCCCTCCATCTTACCTTTCCCACCTAGCGCCCGCGCCCACTTAGCACCCGTGTATCGCGAATGCCGCGGCAAGCCTTCCCCGAAAACCTTTCACTACCTCATACTTAGCCCTCCGGAAACTGAAAAAAATGAAAAATCTGGTTTCGTTTCCCAAAATGATGCTGCGGATAAGGCAATGTAGATTTTGAGTTGCGATAGTTGCCAATGATCTTGAAATAACCAACCGTTTTTATTGTCTGCGTATTTTTGAATCCATACCTTAATACGAGAATGCGATGTTGCCATTTTTTATTATTGTTGAATTGCAAAATTTGGCCAAAAAACTCCAGTTCCTCGATTTTTAAAACATGTGTAGGTTCATTCTTCATCTAATGTAACAAATGTCAAAGCTTCAATAGATAGTACCTAATATGACGATGTACTTGAACAAAAGCCTCGATTGTTTTCAATCAAATCAAGAAATTGGACTTCTCTAGCCGAATTATGGAATTCAAAAATACGAAAATATGGCAACCTCGCATATATATCTAGATTGAGGTAGATTCTAAATCACGCAGTCAATGTAAAACGTTTAGTTTTTCCATGATTTTTGGTGATAATCTCACCTCAAAATCTACATTTCCCCATGAGCTAGATCGTTTTGGGATCCGAAACTAGGCAGCACCGTTTTAGTGGGCGCAAATCTTTAACGGAAGGTTTAAAACTTTCTAGGGCGCCTAAAACACACGCATAACACGTACAGAGTATCCCAAAAGTCCGTACCCCCCGTCGTAACTTTTGAACGGTTAGAGATAAAAAAACGAAACTTTGGGTATGTTTCTATTTTAAAGGGGTCCATCTTCTAGGGGGGTCAAAATTTTTGTCCTCCCCTCAGGGGGGGCGCGGGGGCCCCAAACTTTCTTTTTTCAAATGGTAACCCCTATCTTGTGATACATCATTAGAAAGAACATAAAAAACTAAGAATTTTGGCGCAAATTGCAAATCGATATCTTAATTTCTGACCGAGTTATGATAGGTCAAAGGTCAAATTCGACCTTTTTCAAGAAATCATATCTCCGGTTCAAATTATCGTAAAGAAAAAATAAAACGGGAAAATTTACCAAATTGTAAGCACTTTGAAGTAAAAATCACAGAAATTACTTCAAACTGATTTTAAGGGGGGTTTCGGACCCCCAAATACGTCATTTTAAAGGTCATACGATATTCTCGCGAAAGGAGCCAATTTCCCCTTACTTTTCCTCAACATTATCTTAGTAGGTTCAAAATTAGTTCAACACTGCGTTTTCAAGTACCCAAATTTCGAACAAAGTTTAACAAAATGAAATTTAAATGGTAAAATTGAATCACCTTAAATTTCGTTTTTTGAACTTTGCCCGAAATTTGGGTACTTGAAAACGCAGTGTTGAACTAATTTTGAACTTACTAAGATAATGTTGAGGAAAAGTAAGGGGAAATTGGCTCATTTCGCGAGAATGTCGTATGACCTTTAAAATGACGTATTTGGGGGTCGGAAACCCCCCTTAAAATTAGTTTGAAGTAATTTCTATGACTTTTACTTGAAAGTGCTTACAATTTGGTAAATTTTCCCGTTTTATTTTTTCTTTACGATAATTTCAACCGGAGATATGATTTTTTGAAAATAGGTCAAATTTGACCTTTGACTTATCATAACTCGGTCAAAAATTAAGATTTCGATTTGCGGTTTGCACCAAAATTCTTAGTTTCTTATGTTCTTTCTAATGATGTATCACAAGATAGGGGTTACCATTTGAAAAAAAAAAGTTTGGGGCCCCCGCGCCCCCCTGGCGGGGGGACAAAAATTTTGAACCCCCTAGAAAATGGTCCCCTTTAGGATAGAAACATACCCAAAGTTTCGTTTTTTTATCTCTAACCGTTCAAAAGTTACGAGGGGGGGGGGGGGGGGCGGAATTTTGGGACACTCTGAATACACTGAAAAAAATAATGATATTTTCAACCCCAGGCGGCGTTGTTTGAACCATTGCAATTAGTAATTTTGGGTGACAAATCAATTGCGGGTTAATGTTTATAAGGTGAAAAAGCTTACTTTGACTAGTTTGGAATAGGAATGCCGATCATTCAGATACTTCCTTCAACACATGCAAGTGTTTCGACTTGACATTTAGAATTCTTGATTCTACTATTTCTCACGAGTAAAATCAATCCTTTGAAAATGTTAATTTAACGTATCAAAGGGTAGACATTTTGAAAAATGTTTGTAAAAAATTGCCTAATTTGATAAATTGTAAAGAAAAAACTAGATCTTACGCACATTTAGAAAAGTTGCTATTTAGCAATGCATGTGGCCTTCTTTCAAATTTTGACCTACCAATCGGGATTTGAACCTGGGACCTGCCTATCACGAATCGAATGCGCTACCTATTGAGCGAACGGGGCTTCTGATTGAGCGCTGAGAATTTGAGCTATATAAGTGATAAAATTATGTTCGATTATTTTTATTGTTAAATATGCGTGAGAGCGAAAGGCTAAATATTTTTTTGGACTTAGAAAAACTGCATATGAGTAAAAAATAATATGTATCATAAATATTTTAAAAATGGTATACTTTCTAAATTACCTTTATTATACATGAATATTTCATAAAAAATAAATTTTAATATTTTGTCGCCTGTTTCTTCCTTTTTCGGTTTTTTAATTTTATGATAACGTGCATCAATTTTTTTAAAGTATTTAGAACACCTTAGATAAAGGTAGATTTTCAAAAAATCCTTAGACATGAATAAACTCTGGTTTATTCACTTAAAACACGTGCTTTGTATCGAGGTCTCTTGGTTTAAAGAGGTGGCGCTGTAAATTTAATTTTTTTTTTCAAGGTCCGCTCGGAGTATCCTCAGTATCAGAGCCATAAAATAAGAATAATAATAAAGAACATAATTTAATTCATATTTTTTTTAAACATGGTGTTCCATCTTCAGAACTTTATATTTTAATAAGAGCTTCATATTGTAAATAATCGTTTCATAAAAAGTAAGTATGCAAATCGCATCCTAATTTTTTTAAAAGGTTTTTGCTTTTCTTTTGAAATATCTACCTTTTTTCTTGTATCAACATTTCCTGGCATGGGAACTAGGCATGAAGACTAGGATTTTATTTGTATGCATAAAATTAATCTCATGATTTGTGCAAAGGATTTAAAAGAGGATAAACATTTGTTGACTTTCAAAGAAAAACAAAGGATAGGAGTGATGGGATGACAAATAGCGCCCACTGTTGTTTGCCTAACTCTTCATTTGGAGGCGTTTTTGAGAATTGGTTAGTTTTACTATTTGTAATTCGTTGGTTCGGCAAATATATTTTTCGGTATAACTTAGCAAACGGTAGAACAAACTATTGCAATTAGTGTCTTAATACTTTATTTTACTTTGTTTTAAACAATTTCTTCTGGTCACTAAAACTCTTTGAGATTTATTAAATCCACTCGTATCTTTGTTGGTGTAACCACACAAATTATTCCATCAACTGATTGGATGGTCATTTTAAGCAACCTGTCATTCCTAGTTTTAACACACGTCTCTTCTGTTAAATTAGATTATCCGCTATCGTCAAGTTAAAGCCACAGGGAGTTACATTAAACATTTTGCAGCTACTATTCCACATTAGTTAAAAAAAGTAGAACTTTTTTTTTCAGTGTACAATAATCATTAACGTCCCTTGGACCAAGGGACTCGGTATTTACAAGGGTAAAGGGGAGTGAATCGTGGTTATTAAGTGTTACCCACGCATATGTAAGTACTATTAAAAATCCAAGATTTAATATAAAGTCCCAAGTGATTCTGTGGTGTCAGCGTCGATGCGCCTGATGTCTTTATTCAGCAAAAGAGATTAATAAAAACAATGTTTAATAAACCTTTCGATTCCCCCTACCGCCAGCTATTATTTCAGAAGGAGCTCTTTACCCTTTTCTCTATCTACACTTTTGCGTGTATTTAATTTTCCATTTTTACTAATTTGATTAGTCCCAAAGATTTCTTTCCTAACCACTCGTGTAATAGCCGATATAAATTCATAAAAAATTCAAAGGTCAGGCTGACTCATCAACGAACAGTGTAAAGTACTCATCGATCCAAATGTTTAATGTCCTTCCTTGGGAATTTAAATCTTTCTTTCGTGATGGGCGTGTAAATTATTTTCTAAATAAGCTTTTGCAACATCCCCTCAAAAATGTGCTCTACAGTGTCGATAAGTTGCTGAATCGCGTAAATTAGAACACTTCTCCCTGGATGAATAGCAGTCCTTGTTTTTGTCGTCTGTGTCTTTTTTCTACTTTATTGATTTATTTATTTATTTATTTAATTATTTATTTACTTATTTTTTTGCTGATTATCTTTCTTTGGTATTCAGTGCCTAGTTGATTGTAATATTTAGTGCCTAGCTGAAATGTAAAATATTCTTTTTGTCCTTCCTAGAGCTTGACGTATACCATAGCCTTGCGGCCCTCATGTATTGAAATAAAAATAAAAAAGTAAAAAACGGAGTCCAATTAATAATCACGTTTAATTTACCAATTCATTACAAAATAATATAATTACACGTTATTCTAAGTATTCATTATCACACGTGAGACCAAATTTTACCGTCTCACACCTAATTCTCTACTCTTAAAAGTGAACAGATATCAGATGTGATAGTTTTATTTTAATTCATTTAATGTACTACATAAAAAAAATCAGGCACAGCATTATATTCGGCTTCAAACTGATTTTTTTTTTTTTTTTTAATAATCTTTACATTACTCTAGGTTTCAGTCAACTTAGCCAACGAGATCGTTTCATATGAGAACAAAATTGGAATAATGATGCAAAATTCCAAGAAGGCATATATCGGAGCGATTCCGGGACTCTTCACCTAAGGAATAGTATCCTACGAGGTACATCACCTTGGACATTTCACCTAAGACTCTTGATCCAAGTATTTTTGGCCTAAAGACACTTTCATATACAGCATTTTTCACCGTTTCACTGCAGACGTGTGACCTACGTCTTCTTGGTCTAAAGACACGTTCATACAGCAATTTTCGTCGAGATGGAATATTTCCATGACAACATGGTAGACATGTACATGCAAGGCACAGCTGATGAAAGTGAGGAAACTTTTCTTTTCAATGGGTTTGGTTAGGTATTTTTCTCGAATCCAAAAAGTAAAAATTTAAAGAGAGTCAAAATTTTAAATTAACAAATTAAAAATTACAAAATTAAATTCACAATGACGCAACTGGAGCTTGTTCCTACGTCTAGGGGGGGGGGGGGATTATCTCTATTAGCTCAGCTACATGTATGTTAAGCAAAATGGCGGAAAACATAGAGCATATTGGATCTGCCAAGAGAAGCCCATGTGCAACGGACGAGCAACGGCGACGTCAGATCCATTGACAATTATGAAGACAAGCGCTGAAGAAGAAGGTGTCCAACTTCGATTTCCACCGAGATTTGGAACCAGCACGAAGCAACGCTACTTTCTGGTCCCCGTGCGAACAATATCTGTGCAGGCTGGAACAGTCGTCTGAACGCAGTGGTTGGAAAAAACCATCCATCATTTTACCATTTTTTACGGGAGCTCAGGAAAGAACAAAGTGGAGTAGAAACGATGTTTTTGGACCGGCAGTTTGGTAAGGCTATTCGCCTCCCACAACGGAAGACATATACGCAACAAGACGAGCGGCTGAGAAACCTTTGCCAAAAGTGTGAGCAATGCAAGGAAGAGGGCAAGTTACTGATATTCGTGAAAGGTTGCAGCCTTTGTATCCACCTCTGGGCCTGCATAGCACGCACTTACGAGGTGCGTACGTACTCACAAGGTGCGTACGTACTCACAAGGCGGATCGCCATTAGGCGATACTACACGTTCGGTGATAAAGACTTAGGAGAAACTTTTTAGGTAACACGTCCATAGGTAAACAGTTTATGGCGAAAAGTCCGATGGGTGAAAAGTGTTGAGATGAGTAGTCCGGTAACGATCGGAGCTGGATTGATCATGACACTCTCGCTCCAAGTATTAGTTGCATGACTTGAAGCACCTTGATCAAATGTTCAAAATTGGAACAATCGGTTTTGTTTCGTAATCAAAATGGTTTGGACGATTTTGGAAAAAAAATAAACCTTGTTTGGCGAGTTCTTGGACACGAAGAATAGGGATATATTTTGTTTGCTTAATTTTTTTAAAATCAGAATCAGAATTTGAAGTATGTTGTGACAAAAAGATTTCAAGAGATGTGATGATGACTGAAAGTCTTATTCGTCCTACAGATTGGTTGCTTTCTCGGGGAAAAATGGTTAGGGGTCATCCCCTAAAATTGTGGTGCTACCCGAATTGGTTGGATGATATGGACGTTTCCAATTGATTTTAGTAGTACCGAAACATTTGAGTTAGTAAAACCCTAATTTATTGGGGAACTACCACGATTAATTGGAGTGCTGCCCCAAATGATTGGGGTACTACCACACTTTATTAAAAATGTCCATATCATCCAACATTTGGGTCTTAATCCATCTTTCTTTTTTCCCGTGTTTGGTAAATATTTGGGTAGATATCTAATAATTAGAACTAGTAAGTACAGATGGCTTATCATAGGATGTCAGGGCGCCGGACGTATCGTATGTTGTCAATGAACCTGATGACGAATCGAATGACGCTACGGATGTGGGGTAAACGAATGCGTCCAAGTCATCAGTGGTGCCATCGCCAGGCGATTTAACAACTACAGCAGGTGTTGGCAGCAGCTCGAAATTATCCAAGGAGTTGCCGTAACCACCTCCACCAGGCTGCGGCGCAGGCTGAGGGTATCCGACGGGCGGCTTTTGCTGGAATTGCTGTTGTCCAGGCTGGTAGATTTGGTTGTTAGGAGGCTGGGGTTGGAACGCCTGCTGCGGTGGTTTTTGGGGAGGCTGGTACACTTGTTGAGGAGGTTTCTGTGGATACTGTTGTTGAGGTGGCTGCGGGTATTGCGATGGGAATTGTTGTTGAGGCGGTTGCGGGTAAGATCCTTGCTGAGCTGGGGGTGGTGGGGGGTAAGTTCCTTGCTGAGGTGGTGGTGGTTTTGGGTAGGATTGTGGGGGCTGCGGGAATTGCTGGGGTGGTTGCTGGGGGAATGGCTGCGGGTACGGCTGCTGAGGAGGCTGAGGGTAAGGTTGCTGGATTTGCTGAGGTTTGTTCCCAGGCTTCTGCGGCTTAATTGGGCCTGGTTGTGGTTTTACTGGGTATTGAGGCTGCTGAGGAGGGTATTGTGACTGTTGTGGTGGATACTGTGGTTGAGGTGGGTATTGTGGTGGCGGAGTTGGAAACTGTGATTGCTGAGGTGGATATTGGGGCGGCTGTGGTGGGTACTGCGGTTGTGGCGGAGGATAATGCGGTTGCTGCTGGATCTGCTGACCGAAGTGTTGGCTCTCTTGCGAGAACTCAGCCTGCGGGGGAGAGTTGGGGTATGTAGGTTGCGTTGGAGCCGATGGATGAGCTGATTGGTTATAGATCAACCTTGCACACTGGTCGAATTTTCTGTAGTATGGGTTTTCTGCCCCGAGCCCGGAGCAACCATACCCGCCCAACTTGTGGATAGCTGCGTAATCATAACAGTTGATCTTGCCATCGTGGTTGCAGTCCTGTAAACATAAATAATGAGTAGAATGATGCAATAAACCTGTTAGATTCTATGAATGCATGTTTAGCCGTCAATTTTAATGAATACCATTTTTCACACTTTTCTTCTGGTTTATCCTCGATGTACCATTCACCGTCCGTAACGGTTATCAAATTATGAAAGCCTGTACTACGACAAATCAGCGTTATGTAATAATAGGAGTCAATTCATATGTTATAACTCATAGCTAAAATTCATTTTTCATAAAACACAAATATACTTATCAGCCGAACACGGATAACTTGCTTTGAGTCACTGTACGCACTCAGTAGTCTAAATTTCTCACCAAGGATAAAACATTAATTTGGTAAGTCAAAATAACTATCCCTGGTAAATATGGCAAGTGCTCAGATCAGTAGCACTTGCCTTTGGAACAGACCTAAACACTGATGTCTGTGCTGCCGGGTAGGGCGTCGATCTGCTACATCAGTGTTAGGTCTGTTCCAAAGGCAAGTGCCTCTGATGTAAGTGGCACTGACCTAAGTGTCTTCGACGTAAGTGGAGTGGAAACTCCCAGAAATACTGTAGAGGCAAAAATTTACTTAATTGCCGATCCGCCAGGTACGTTTATTCACTATTCGACGACCAGGGGGGCTGCTGTGAGTTTTCAATCACAAGTAATTATCACAATCTTCAGTGGTAAAACGCTCGTTCCCATGCGGTCTCCAAACTAAGCACTAACTACGCCCGACGTAGCTTAACTTTGGTGATCGACCTAGCGACTGAACCACTAAACTAGCTGCGCGTATAAGTGTTAGGGGCGTAATTATGCCATTTCAGGGCCCCTATTGGAATAGTTGCAAATGATGATTTTGTCTTTGAATTTGAATCCGATACTTACTTTTTTTATTATTCTTTTTTAATCAATCAACATATATATGAAGTCTTATTAGTTATGTTTTTTTGGGGAAAAAATGGAGCGCATTAAAATTTAAAATTATAGCTAAGGATGTAAAAAAATAATTAAAGTTGAAATGATACAGAAAATATAAATTAGCAGATACAAAAATTGAAAATAAAGGAGTAAAAAAGTTGGAAAAGAATTAAAAATAAATTTGAAATATTTTAAAAAAAATTCAGACTGAAACATTTTAGAAAGAGTTAACCCTTTGTTGCACGAATTAATTTTGGATCACCGATTTTGATGAAAAAAATATATGTTGTAGGTTATGGGGAAAAAATGGACACGTCTTTTGCCGTTTTTGAAAATTTTGACCTTTTGACCTTTTTTGGGGCACAAAACCAAATGTTGCCAAACGGCATCACCGAACACTTTGAAAATTTTCAAAAAAAAATTGAAAGACTTGGAAGTGGAAATTTTTAGCTAATAAATTGGAGTATTAAGTTAGAATGATAAAAGAAAGAAAAAGTATAAGGAATCGTAGGTAAAATTGAATGCTTCGGCGCTCCGGGGAAGAAAAACTCTTGCGTTTCCAAGCGTACCAAAAAATTAGACCTAGGTCCAACGTCCGACCAAAATATTTACTTTAAAAAACATTAATTAAAGTTTAAATACCCTAGGTGTATAAAAAATGAAAGAATGTGAAAAATAATGTAGAGAAATGGAATTTATTCCTTAAAAAAAATTGGAATTTATTCGTCTTTATCCAAGCTGCTGGCCAGGTCTGAATCATCAGATTTCTCTGGATTTTCACCAAGACACTTGACGATTTCGTCTATTCGCGGGCGCTCCTCCTCTTTAGCCATTGTTTCAGGCACTCAACACAGCATTTTCATAGCAAAATCTAATAAAACTGACTGAAACGCGCGTTTAACGCATGTACTCGCGCGCATGATAACTTGAGTAAACATTCAAAAGTAGTCTCCTAGTTGCTCGGTGATGCCGATTGGCAACATTTACTTTTTGATCTCTATAAAACTGCGTAATAATGCTGTAATAATTCTGAATGGCTATCAAAAAACTACAGAAAGCAACCTAACAGCATGAATTTTCCCAGCCCATCAGCACCACAGGGCAGCCAACCACCGACTAGTGAAAGTGGTGACCTCACCGGTGACCCTCAGACCGACCAACCTGACAAATGAGTGTTTCTTTTACAATTTTGCAGCCCTGGATTGGGAGTGGGGGAAAATTTATGCATGGCCGCTATACCGATGCTGACCGGTATCACCAAACACATCAAAAAATCATCTACATCCTGATTTTAGAAAAATAAAAAAACAAATGTTGCCATATGGCATCATTGTGCAATAAAGGGTTAAAACATTTTTTTAAAAAAAAACTCTTACATTAAAAAAATAATAATGCTTAAATATACCCTATCGGCAAAATGACCTTGGAGACATTGGCACAAGCTTGGAACAAGCTTTGACGAAATTGGAATGAACATGGAATTACAAGCTTGGCTGTGCAACCTTGCATTGACTTTGGAGCGAGGTTGGTTTTTAACCTTGGTATTTCAACCATGGACCAACCCTGCAACCTCAAGGACAGGTGGAGCTCCTTTTTCCAACCTTGTGCCAAGATTGACAAAAGCTTGGCCCACCAATCATGACATACCAATCATGCGCCAACCATGGATTTAAAAGGGTGGACAGAGCTTCATTTTTTTAAGGTTGTGTCAAGGTTGAATAACCAATCTTGAAATTTTAACCTTGCACCCACCATGCAGTCTCAAGGACAGTATGGCCTCCTTCTTTCAACCTTGTGGCAAGGTTGACCAATTAATCTTGACATACCAATCATGCACCAACCATGGACCGGTGCAAAGTGTAGTGCGCAGATCAGCTACCAAGGTGCGCTGATACTTGCTTTCTCTTGAAACCCAATTTCAGGCAAATTTCTGCAATTTTTTTTGCTTTTTTTTTAATATCTGATACCATATACGTACAGTGCAGATGTATCCCAAGCATATTGCAAAACCACAGATAAGAAAGTCCTCTACTTTCCTGTATTTTCTCATTTGAAGTACACTTCCTCGATTTCTTGGCCAAGGTTGTGTTTAGCTGAGCTCCAGCCCTGCCCCTATTTCATTGAGATTCATTAATCACGGCAAAGCCCGGAATAAAATACGATTAACCCCAGACTTAAAGTAATGCAGATGATTATAACGTGAGCTCAGTGCTACAAAACCTGCGGAATCCCAACGGAGATGCTCTGGAGTAAATTCGCTGCGGAATGTCAATGCTTTAGCGTGCTTATGTAAAGGTCACAACAACCTTGCCGCAAGCTTTAACCAAGCTTTGGACAAGCACTAAAGGGCCTAGGGAGGGAGATTGAAGGAGCAAGCTCGGATCAAGCTTACTTCTTCAAGGTCCGCCCGCCATTCAGGCAAGCTTGTGCCAAGGATGGTACAAGCTCAGCAGTAGTTGATCGGAAATGGTATCTGACCTTGAAAAAACATACATGCCACAATGTTGGCCCTCCAAGCTTTGGGTAATCTTGGCCGTTCAATCTCCTAGCCTAGGTCCTTTAGTGCTTGTCCAAAGCTTGTCTCAAGCATGTGACAAGCTTGGTGACAAGGTTGTCCAGAAACGCTACCAACATTGTACCAGCAGGGTCATTTTGCCGATAGGGTAAATACATCTAAATACATATTATAGCGGTGATAATATTTTTACCGATCTCATATTTTTGTATTTTAATTATTTAAGTGTCATCATAAACGAAGAAGGTAAAACAAATTATTCAAGAGTGTGGCCACCTAAACAAGTTTTCCTTTCTTCTTAGAAAATCCCCCCTCCTAAAAAATACGCCTCTCTGTAAGATAAAGTTGGTGGTCCCCGTATACAGAGGAAATATTTCCCCACGGAAATTGAAATAGGGTGGGGGAAGGGGGAGCCATATCCACTTTTTGGGAGTGAGTGCAGTTCGATTAAGACTGATGTGAGAGACATACCCTCTGGACCAAGTCCTGACCTCAGTTCCGCTTACCTCAGAGATATCTCTGCGCTTAGGTAGGTCTTTCTCCCGACGTCAGTGCCTCTTACCTCAGTGCTGACTTGTTGGGTAAGTGCTTTAACACATACGTCAGAGAAAACTGAACTGACCTCAGAGCAAATTGCACTGACCTCAGTGGAAAATTCGCTGGCCTAACACTTGCCATTTTTACCAGGGTATGGTGCATCAGTTTTTACTTTTAAAAAGTAAGTTCCACTATTTTATACCTTTCTAACGAAAAAATATGATTATTAGCGGGTATTGAGGTACCTCCTTTTTTGAGTATTTTTAGCCTTTAAATGGGTCCGTTGCTGACCAAAGACAGCCAACTGAACACACTTCTTGAGGAAAACTTCGCTCGAAAATAAAATTGAGCTCATCAAAATAATGTGAAATTCACTCCTTACCGCACAATCTGCGTAGTCCGTAACACGCTTTTTAGTGGCTATGGTGCTAGGACCTAGAGCTAGCTATTCCGGTCGGTCTCTGCAGTGGATGTTACCAATGGTACATCTACCAGTGGTTAGAGCGCGCGTTGGTAGATGGGAATCGTCGCCATTTTTGGCTGTGGACCTTGCCATGATTTTATTTTAATTCATTGTTTTTTCTTGTGAGCGAATGATATGTTGTGTAGTGCATTTTTGGAATCACGGTGATACTGTCGATAATTCAAAACTGGTCTGTGCTTTAATCTCGTATAAAAAAAATGTACTTAACGTTTAAAATCAAAATTTTCAAAACGAAAAGTTTTCGCGCTTTTTTGGAACAATGCCGTGGTTGAAGCCTCCTAGTCGCACTACTACTTCATGGACAGATTCGTCCCTAGCGGCGCTGTTATATATTAATGCCTAAAATCCTAAGTCGGGTCCTGTTTACTCGATTTTCGTGAAACTCGGTATCCGAATGTATTTTTTAACGGGAAACTCGAATTTTTCGTCAGATTTTCAGAATTTCTAAATCAAAGATGGCGACCATGGCCTAAGATGCTAAGTCGGCTCCTGTTCGCTCGATTTTCGTGAGACTCGGTATCCGGAGGTATTTTTCAACGGGAAACTCGAATTTTTTGTCAGATTTTCAAAATTTCAAAATCCAAGGTGGCGGCCGTGGCCTAAAATGCTAAGTCTGCTGATTGTTGATGAGGAGAAAGATAACATATTCGCCACTATTCACCAGACTTTGTTAAAAAAAGTAAATTCGTTCTTTTAAAAGTTAATAGCTATGAGGGGCGGCTCGCGGAACGAGGCGCAAGTTCATCGCGAAGCGAGGAACTGGGGGTCCAGGGGCACTCCTCGGCTAGGCGTGACAGCTTGCACAGTGAGCTGAACACGGCTATAGTCTGTCCCAGATAGGAAGAGCGCTGGATAATCAGAATAATTAGCACCATTTGGCGGGTTGGAGGTACCTCAACCCTTATTACCTGTCATCTAGTCGCCTCCAAGATGCGTCGCACAGGGTGCGGTGGCGTTTGCGGATTCTTAGAATCGGGTGGCGTTTGCGGATTCTCATATTTTGACGGTGGCGATTGCGGATAGGCGGAACAGGGCCGGTGGACTTTGCGGACCAGAGAATTTTGGCGGTGGCGATTGCGGACGGAGGGGTAGGCACCTACATATGCAGCACCCCACCCCTGCGCTGTATTTTAAAGAGAAAAATTACCGGAGAGGCTCTGGATTCCTTTCCGTGCATGTAGAATGAAAAAAATATTAGTATTTAACATTAGTATTACATTAGTATAAAAACATAAGCAGTGATCATACAGTAAATTTGTAAAAAAGGTATATCAGAAATCAAGAAACTGAAAAATCGTCAGTTTCAGTTCATTTTTAAGATGAAAAACATGTTGTAAATTCTAGTCCAAAATTACTGAAAGCCAAAAAATTAAAATATGTTTTCATTTTTCGTATGTTATTTTTTGACTTTCCGTAATTTTAGACTAGAATTTACAACAGGTTTTTCATCCTAAAAATGGACTGAAACTGACGATTATTCAGTTTCTTGATTTCTGATATGCCTTTTTTACAAATTTACTGTATGATCACTGCTTATATGTTTTTATACTAATGTAATAATAATGTTTAATACTAATATTTTTTTCATTCTACATGCACGGAAAGGAATCCAGAGCCTCTCCGGTAATTTTTCTCTTTAATATACAGCGCAGGGGTGAGGTGCTGCATATATAGGTGCCTACCTCTCCGTCCGCAATCGCCACCGCCAAAATTCTCTGGTCCGCAAAGTCCACCGGCCTTGTTCCGCCTGTCCGCAATCGCCACCGTCCAAATATGAGAATCCGCAAACGCCACCCGATTCTTAGAATCCGCAAACGCCACCGCACCGTCGCACAGAGGGCCACAAGCCACCTCGAGGCAACGCATACTCCCTTCGCATCTTTATACCGGGATAGGTGATTTGAATCCCTGATTATTGCCATTAACCGTCGCTCCTTTGACCAAAGGTCCCATCTCCATTTTTACGTGAGCTCCGAAAAGCATGAAGCTACTTGGACGACAGGCCTCACTTGAAAATTGAGGTATGCCTTTACGTCTTAGGACTCAGGAGCTACGAAATATGGAGGAATAGCGGATTTTTCATATGCTCAACTGTAAATTCAATAAAGTCTTTTAATTATTTGTTTATTAGTGATTACCATCCACTAATAAAAAGCTAGATAGCGTTCACGGGGACTAACGCGATGCTCGAGGCCTCAGCGCGGTGGTTTTCCCTGGGGCTCAGGAGCGGATTCCCGGCGTAAGACGCCGACGCGCCGCGGAGCTCATAACCAACCCTCTGTACGGTGCGGGGTTGGCTCGGCGATTAGTCGGGTATCAATAGAACGAACGATACATTGCTTCTACGTAGTGCAAATTATTCTGATTTTCCAGCACTCTTCCTATCTGAGACAGACTATAGTAGTTTATATATGTCTTGGACATGAGTGGCCCAGAGCCGCTCTCCAGTGGCAGTGCGCTGGAGTGACTGCTTATTTAAATTTAACGCGTATGCGAGCAGTTTTTCTTGGTGGCTAGCAGTCGGGTTTGCCCAAAGAGAGACCTAACTTTTATCAACAAACAGTCATGCAAATTGTTATAAACTCTCCTTGCAAAAGATTTCAACTCGTTCAAAGCTTTTGTTTTTGCAAAATAAAGAAAGAAAAAAGAAACAAGTTGGATTTTGCAATCGCTAGCGATAGCAATATTCGTCATGGGAACTTATTTAGCTTCTGGGATATAAAAATATTAAGGTACAGTTCGTTTGTAGTATCTTCTGAATTGAAGGGGCTATGTAATTTTGTGTTGACATCTCTTTTTTAACATTTTTAATATTTTTCTTTGCATACAAGAAAGCTATTATGTACCAATTATTTATTTTCGTTGGATTATAGATGGTTTTCGGAAGTCAACGAATTTAAGTTTCAGGTTCGCTTTTTCGGCGTAAAGTATGATATTTTTACTCTACACATATGCCCGAATACGCATCATAAGTGACCTACGTGCTTCATAAGTTGCCAAGTATTAATTATTGTTTGATGATTGGTCTAAAACATTCAATACAACCATTAAAAATTAACTGTCCCCTACGAGATTCGAACCCCCGTTCGCACAAAAAGGAACGCTTTCCTAGCGCCAGAGTGGCGTCGTAGACAATAACTGAGCCATCTCGACGCTCGTGGAAGACGGGAGAAAACAGAACAGTTAACTGATCTCGGACGCTGAGCGGGGCTTCAAAAAAGATGCCCTTGACATTTCGGCCACTGCCGTGATATGAGACAACGGATTAAGCGCATTTCTCTGTGAGACATTGTTTGCCTATGCTTTCATGTGTCACAAGGTTCATCTCAGCATGCATTTGCTATCGCGGCAGTAAGCTGAGGCAATAAATCTGTATTCATGGATTAAATTAATCAATCGAGTTCTGATTTTGGCTCAAATATCCATAACGGGTCCTCCAGAGCAATTTCCCACCTTGCACAATGGTTATTATTTCTTTATTTTTATTTTTAAAATTTGAAGTGGGACAATGGCGGCTTTTCAAGAGCAACGAGGAAGGCGATTGTTGGCGCCGACGAACAGAAAATTGATGGCGAAATGTAACCAATCAGAACTTCCCAAAAAAAGAATTTGCCTAAATTAGTTTTTCGGTGGTTCTGCGCAGATTTACCAGTCAGACGCGACATCTGATGGAGAAAAAAAACTCGCGGAAAACGAATTTTAGAATTCTACACAATCTGACGTAGAGAAATGATTGGCTGAAAAACACAACGATTTTTGATAAATCCGAAAATGAACCAAAAATCGAACTTTGGGCGAATCGCCCAAGGTCACAGAGACATAGGGAATTAAATAGCCGTAGCAGCAGAACGATTGTAAAGACAGCAGAACTCCGTTCCCATGCCAACACACGCTCGGAAACAAATGAAATCATAGGATAGAAAATGTTTGTCAATCGTTTGTTTACTTTGGGTAGTTCTGCCTTACTCCTCTGCTTGTGCAAACCTAGTCGGCGATGACTGAAAAATCTGCCCGCAGACGCAGGCAACTTGAAACAAGCATTAACTCCAGCGCACTGCCGCTAGAGAGCGGCTCTGGGCCGCTCATATCCAAGACATATATAAACTACTAGCCGTGTTCAGCTCGCTGTGTGAGCTGTCACGCCTAGCCGAGGAGTGCCCCTGGACCCCCAGTTCCTCGCTTCGCGATGAACTTGCGCCTCGTTCCGCGAGCCGCCCCTCATAGCTATTAACTTTTAAAAGAACGAATTTACTTTTTTTAACAAAGTCTGGTGAACAGTGGCGAATATGTTATCTTTCTCCTCATCAACAATCAGCAGACTTAGCATTTTAGGCCACGGCCGCCACCTTGGATTTTGAAATTTTGAAAATCTGACCAAAAATTCGAGTTTCCCGTTGAAAAATACCTCCGGATACCGAGTCTCACGAAAATCGAGCGAACAGGAGCCGACTTAGTATTTTAGGCCATGGTCGCCATCTTTGATTTAGAAATTTTGAAAATTTGACGAAAAATTCGAGTTTCCCGTTAAAAAATACATCCGGATACAGTGTTTCACGAAAATCGAGTGAACAGGACCCGACTTAGCATTTTAGGCATTAATACAGGGTGTCCCAAAAGTCCGTACCCCCCCTCGTAACTTTTGAACGGTTGAAGATAGAAAAACGAAACTTTGGGAATGTTTCTATCTTAAAGGAGACCATCTTCCAGGGGGGTCAAAATTTTTGTCCCCCCCCAGGGGGGGCTTGGGGGCCCCCAACTTTTTTTTTCAAATGGTAACCCCTATCTTGTGATACGTCATTAGAAAGAACATAAGAAACTAAGAATTTTGGTGCAAACCGCAAATCGATATCTTAATTTTTGACCGAGTTATGATAGGTCAAAGGTCAACTTTGACCTATTTTCAAAAAATCATATCTCCGGTTCAAATTATCGTAATGAAAAAAATAAAACGGGAAAATTTACCAAATTGTAAGCACTTTCAAGTAAAAACACAGAAATTACTTCAAACTAATTTTAAGGGGGGTTTCGGACCCCCAAATACGTCATTTTAAAGGTCATACGATATTCTCACGAAATGAGCCAATTTTCCCTTACTTTTCCTTAACATTATCTTAGAAAGTTCAAAATCAGTTCAACATTGCGTTTTCAAGTCCCCAAATTTTTGGCGAAGTTCAAAAAACGAAATTTAAGGTGATTTATTAATTCAACCTTTTAAATTTCATTTTTTAAAAAAACTTTGTTCGTTTGGGGACTTGAAAACGCAATGTTGAACTGACTTTGAACTTTCTAAGATAATGTTAAGGAAAAGTAAGGGAAAATTGGCTCATTTCGTGAGAATATCGTATGACCTTGAAAATGACGTATTTGGGGGTCCGAAACCCCCCTTAAAATTAGTTTGAAGTAATTTCTGTGATTTTTACTTGGAAGTGCTTACAATTTGGTAAATTTTCCCGTTTTATTTTTTTCATTACTATAATTTGAACCGGAGATATGTATTTTTGAAAATAGGTCAAAGTTGACCTTTGACCTATCATAACTCGGTCAAAAATTAAGATATCGATTTGCAATTTGCGCCAAAATTCTTAGTTTTTTATGTTCTTTCGAATGAGGTATCACAAGATAGGGGTTACCATTTGAAAAAAAAAAGTTGGGGGCCCCCGAGCCCCCCCTGAGGGGGGGACAAAAATTTTGACCCCCCTGGAAGATGGTCTCCTTTAAGATAGAAACATTCCTAAAGTTTCGTTTTTCTATCTTCAACCGTTCAAAAGTTACGAGGGGGGGTACGGACTTTTGGGACACCCTGTATACAACAGCGTCGCTGGGGAAGAATCCGTCCATGAAGTAGTGCGACTAGGAGGCTTCATTCACGGCATTGTTCCAAAAAAGCGCGAAAACTTGTCGTTTTGAAAATTTTGATTATAAACGTTAAGTACATTTTTTTCAATACGAGATTAAATCACGGAACAGTTTTGAATTTCGACAGTATCACCGTGATTTCAAAAATACACTACACAACATATCATTCGCTCACAAGAAATAACAATAAATTAAAATAAAATCATGGCAAGGTCCACAGCCGAAAATGGCGACGATTCCCATCTACCAACGTGCGCTCTCATTAATGGTAGACGTACCATTGGTAACATTCACTGCAGAGACCGACCGGAATAGCAGCTCTAGGTGCTAGCACCAGAGCCGCTAAAAGCGTGTTACGAACTACCTACACACATTGCACGCCAAGGTGATGTGCCCGACGTGATTTTCGAGCAAATTTACCCGCAGTGCATTCAGTTGGCTGTATCTCTTGGCTGCAACACACCCGTTGTCTTCAGATTTTAAAAATCGGTTGATAGGTTAGCAAGGAACTTTAGTTTTCTTGAGACCACCCACTATCGTTGCGCGCCCATTTTCGATTCCATTACCGGATCACACCAACGCAGAGCCCTCTATTTTTCCCCGAGAAATCCAAGTCGGTACTGTGAACAGCAAAATCATCATTACTTTTATTTTTGAACTTCATATTAAAAAAGTTACCATAGGGTTTTTCACTGTGCGTCTTTGAGGTTGCAACTCTTCAGTACTGCAACACTCTACATGATGATGAAATAAAATGAAATAGTCCGGTCAAGGGAAGTGTAAATTTTGGTCCCATATAAGTATTTTGAAAGATGGGCAAGTTGCGTGGTCTATAAAATTGTACGTGGTTTTTATTCGTACATTCCTGAATATGCTCTAAAGATTTTATACGAACATTTCCAGTAATACTACCCGTGAAAAATGAAGGATAACAGTCTTAGCGGGGCGTGATTGATCAACTATCAATTTTTCCCCATTCATAGTTACGGTAAAGAATCTATTATTAAGGTGTTCGTTGAGAACACCCTGTTCATCGATCCTTTATCATTGGTTTAAATGACATATCAATATCGCAAAGCACGCCACGCAACTGAAGAATAAGCAGAAATGTGCAAAATTGTTGTGTAGAAACAAAGTATAATATTCATCGTAGAAGCATAAGATTAGTTAAAAGAGAAAAAAATTAAATAACTTGAGAGGAAGATTTCAATTTACCTGAGCAAATTTATTCATGTAATTGATGACAGTCTGAGCGGCACAAGTGGGGTTAGTTGTACACTTGGAGTAAGCTGGAAAATATTTGTAAAAAATATTAATTTATTAATCATGTTTATACGGCTAAATCGGAAGAATTTTTTAAGCTGCATATCGTAAGCGAAAGATTTACACTGAGACCTGCATTATGGGACTCAATGCAATCCATCATCTTGTTAATAAGTTTCGAGGTGATTAGAGAATTTTCCAACCACTGCTGCTGATGTGAATATCATATCCACCTGCATAGATCACTGCTCAACAGTGTTTGGCGCATAATATTGTGGCTCTTGTTCATACTATGAACCTTTAACTTTTTTACGACGTACAACTTCCTTCAAGTTGTAATATAAATGCAAACGACTGGCAAAATTTTAACCAAATTGATATATTTTTCAAAGTTGCGAACTGAACTTATTTTTTTCTCTCCAAAGTGTATTTTTAATCTATTTACCAATGTTATTTTACACTAAATGAACATGCAGAATTATGGGCCGTTCATAAAATGCGTAACGCTAAGAAACGGAATTTTTGACTCTCCCTCCCGGCCCTTGTGACGCATTTGCAGTACAGCTCTGCATTCCTCTAAAAAATTTACGTAGCTCTAAGTTCGATGTCCTCTATAAAATGAGCATTCGATAATAGATCTTAGATGAACAATTGTCACCTCATGTTAAATTTTTATATCGGATCATGGACACAACGGCGGGCGGCGTTACGCCTCCATTCTACATAGTTACAAAACGTGGCTCTAAAGTCCCCCTCGTAACGCACTCGTATCGTTGGCTGCCCCCCTTCCCCTAGAGCGTTACGTATCATGAAGCTACAATACTATGCCAACCTCTCTGAAATTTTTTTGCAATCGAATCACTAATTCTGCGCTACTGCTACAAGATAATCCTCATAAATCAGCTCTTAGCGCGCACAAAATTCGCTTAAAATTCGTGCCAGGAGCTCCTCCCATGTGCGACGCGCCCCGCAGCCCCACCGACTGCTCACCGCAGCGGTAGCCTCCCTCCCCTTCCCGGCGCCGCGACGCTCGTCATGTGCCGGTTGCAGGGCACAATCTCCGCCCCACCACCCGCACCCCTTGGCTCCCCTTTTGTCCGCCCAAAACTTTCTAGAATTTTCCTAGATATAAGGAGCGCATTAAATGGCGAGGAGAAGTACTGTTTCTGAAAGTTTCTGGTACTTTCTAGAACTCTTTCAACTTTTCCTTATTCAGATGAGCAACAGTAAAACGATGACTCTCATTAATCCTTTTCGGAATTTTGTAGAATGTTGTTGGACTCTCGTAAAGTTTCACGTCTGACAATAGCTTTTCCCGAATTTTTCGAAGTATTTAATTTTCTCCAGGTGATGCGCAATTAAATTGATGCCCTTGCCGTGTCCTTTCGTGAGCTTTCAAGAATATTCATTAGACTTTTAGAAGAATGTTGCAAGACGACGTGACATTTGTTTCTGAAACTTTCTTAAATGTAATCAAAGTGATAGTGACAGGAATGTGGGTCACTTCGCGCGCCCTCCGCGGCTGGTATATTTTAGAGATCCCATTTTTCTCCCCATAGCGTATAAATCACTCTCGGAAGTCAACACTCAAATGCTAAACGATGACTGATAATCAAAGAGTTGAGCAATTGGTACAGGAATCGTATTTTGTTCACTCTTTCACGTGTACACAAACTGATCGCGGTAAACGCACGGGTCGTAAGACGGGATGTTGGATTTTTTTAGCCAACGTGCGTAAAAAGTTATGGACGTCACTAGTGTTGCTCCGAACAGCGTACCACTTTGAGGGAAAATTGTGCTTGTGTGTGAGCTTTTTCCTTCTGTAATGAGACGTCAGCTTTAAGCTGAACTTTTCACGCACGATGGCTAAAAAAATCCAAAACCCCGTCTTTCACATGTAGGTGCAACATCCATCGATGAGTCCAAACCGCGCTACCAGCCAGTCAGAAGCGCAAATCTGGAATTAGGTGCAGTTGAAACACGTCCTAAGTATGTACGAATTTAAGTGCGGAGGAGGGAACACCAAAATTTGGCCCCAGTGTAATCCGAACCTAATTAGCAGGAACGCGTCTAGAAATGTACTCACCCCGACTTCCATGATTCATAATAAGGCGAATTTTATTTGATTTTTTGCTCATCAAGCATCATTAGATGAGGAGTAGGTAGCGTTGATCTCCGAATTCAACCTTTGCCTCATTCGATTAAATGACTGAGATTTTTTAGGTCTGGATACGCGATCAAATTCCGAACCAATTCTGAGCAAGTTGATGACTGATGGTAACCATGCAGCAGTCCTCTTTGATCAAAATTGGACGGGTCGTCAAATTTTGAGCAGAATGGCGTGCCACCATTCATATTTTCCTGCCGCACGAAACATTTCTGCCAAGTTTTTATTTTAAAATTAAGCAAAGTAATGATTTAAAGACTGTTGACACCTGACATTTTGATGGTAATTAGTTCGGGAATTTGATCGTGTATCGAGACCTGATAGTGCGGAGTCTCCAAAATTGACTGTTCTTGATTCAGTGACATTAAATATGTCTTGAGTTGCGGTCCCTCGATTACCAGTGGCGAAGCATGAATGATCGATAATCGATATTTCCCCATTTGAAGCTATGGTAAAGAATCGATTATTAAGGTGTTCGTTGTTAACATTCTGTTTATCGATCTTTTGCCATGGGTTCGATTGACAGATCAATCGATATATCGCACGCCATTGCTCGATTCCCGATTCGTTTTCTTTGTGTTGAGAGTTGTTTGCTTCCCGAGGCTACCGATGTATTCAGACTGTTGACCCCGTGCAAGAGGGAAAGGGCTCGTTCGTTTTCGCATCCAGCTGATGTATGAGCTATCCGGTCAGTAAGTCGCTTAGCATAATTGGCACCAAACATAGGACGAGGAGAGGAAAATTATGTGTGCCCAGATTCCAAACCGACAATGAAATTCGTAAAATATCCGTCCATAGTTGCCGTATGTCCTCGTCGCGAAGACATTCCACACTCCCTCGGTCAGGCTATGTTTTCTGTTCGAGAATAGCTGCGAGTGTAATGGGCGGGGGGGGGGGGGAGTGCCCTTAAATTGAATTTTTTTGCTTTAAGAGAAATGTGATATTGTACTGTAGAAACAGAAAAATTGCGTTCTGAGGATACCTAATTTTCAAAATTTGTTGACCAGGGAGAAGACCGCCACAACCCCTCTTGTTTGATCAAATTGACGGTGATTTTGTAAAAAATGAGTATCTTGGTTGCAATGTTTTGAAATATCCGCTCCTATTTTATTTTCTATAAGGAAACCGAACCAACATCACACCTTGAAATTCTCACGCAATATTCTTTGGAAAGAGAAGAAAAATCACTGAAATTTTAAGAAAAACGTCGTTCTGCAGTTTTTCGTAAAGAAAATAAATTATGATATAAAGTCTACCATGCCGCACACTGAGATACGCATTCCTGTAGTTTCACTATCGAATTTGATCCCCCCCCCCCCCGGGTTTCAGTCCACGCGCTGCTACTGTTGACAGACCTACAAGTTAGTTTTCCGTCAAAAAGGTAAAATATAATCGAAGATTTTCAAACCATGAAATGGAAATGTACATTTTGGCTTTGACAATCGATAGATCGATTTACTTCGATCCGTGATCTTGTGAGAAGTTATGTCCTTGACCTTGTGTTGGTCCAATTCGATATAAAGGAAACCTTCTCTCGTGTCACCACTATTCTGCCGTGCTAATGGAAGAACGCCGTTTAAGCCTAAAGACGTTGCCAGGTTTCCTCCGATAAAAATCGAAATTACTGGGAAATTTGGGAATATTTTTTCCCCAAAATTTTCAGACAATTTTGTACGCAATTTAATCCAATATATTTGATGTTTTATCGAAGGTAATTTGGCAACTTTCGAATGTTCATATGGCGTTTTCCCTTTTCCCGTAGCACGGCAGTATTAGCCTCCACCATTAGCCGTTTCTCTAATCAAGGAAAAAGTGCGATTCACTCTGCAAGCATTTTCGGCATACCTAGCCACGTCACAATGCATCCTCCGTAATTTTCCTTCACTCAAAAAAAAAACTACGGCCCTGTGACCCGGTTGCTCTGGACACTGGTGATCCCGGTGTTAACGCGCCGCCAGCCAGCTGGTACCGGACGCCGCGGCCGATGTCCCGTGGAGCGCGCGCGGCCTTCGTGGCCGTAAGACCGGCTAGGAGCCGAGCGTAAGTTACGGGTTTCAGGATCGGAACCATAACCGCTTCCACGGCCGTTGGCAGTGAGGTGAGATTCAGTTTTCGGAAAATGGCGTCACCATCAGATTAAAATTGAGACGGCTACGTGTATATTCGCAGAAAATTATAATATTTTACGTCAATGTTATTCAGTGCGTGAATTTAAAGTTGCCGCCACCCTTGAACATTTTCGGGAGCGATCGCAGCCACCACTCAGCGTTGTTTATTGAGGTTAGAATCTAGTAAATTGCTTGTCATTGTTGGTCATTGCTCATTACGTGTGTTCGTTTTTCGTTTAATTTTGGAGGTTTTCGATATATTTTCTTGATTCTGTGCGGTGCACGATTGATTCTGAAGTTCTGTGTGATAACGCTTGTCAAATACTTTCGGAAATGCGACGAGAGTTAAGTGAAAATTGTCAGTTTTACCTACGCACTGAGCTCATATCCTCTCCTCCTGTAAGTTCGTTTGCAATTCACTTATTTTCCCCCTACTAAGGGAAAGAACTTAAATCAAAGAAAAGCAATCAATTACCTGCCACGCATCTTCCCACAGAGTAAATTACCGCCACACTAAAATACTGATAATGTAGACACGAGAATGTCTATTTACCGATTGCAACTTCATTGTGCCACCTTTGCTTGCTCATAAGATCGGATTGATTTTTTATTCCATTTCAATCTAATCTCTGGCTTATACTTAAATGTTTTCAATTGAGAGTAGGTAGTATTTCACTCTCCGACATCCAACACCTCCCTTCTCTGTTGCCAAAATAGCTGTCCGCCAGCGGAAGCTATAAGCCAATCTTGCCTGCGTTGATTATCCGATAAGAGCCAGTGCAAACATTGTTGCTGTGAATAATCTCTCTAATTCCATATCCCAATTCTAGGGAGCTCAGTGTACTGTAATAGTGGTAACATTTTGTGTGAATCGCGCTTCAGTTTGCTGAAGGGAAGATCTACAATTTTAACAAGTGTGACAATTTTCGGTGGTATATTTCTTCGCTAATATTTTGTGGAAATTGTATCCGGTAGTTATTGCGGAGAGTTATATCTTGAAGTTTTGTCAACTTTTACTACTGAATTTACACTTTGAAATATTCTCAACCTCATTTTCAAGATTCTGAAGCTCTTCTAGTCTTAAGGAGTAAAAATCTGTAAGTACCCAGAACTACGCCTGTGGTTTTCCTTTGTTAATCATTTAGGTGATTTCCTACTTTGCATTCGTATTTTTTATTGAGGGATGAACCAGGTTTTGTTTTTGACAAATGCTGAATTCTCATTGAGTGAAAGTAATTACATTTATTGAGAACGGGCTGCCAAGTGATAAAAATTATTTTTCAATTTACATTTTTCGCTGCAATGAGTTTTAGCAATTTATCATACCTTGGGCAGTCTGTTCTACATTTAAAATAGGTAGCAAGAATTTTTGATCTATCTACATTTGTTCCTTCCAGTGCTTCCCCAGTGCTTTATTTATTTCTAGGAAGGCTCGCAACATTAAAGTTAGGTTTTTGAAAATTTCTCTTGATATCTCTACACGATGAATAAGCTAACATTCATATGCTGATTTTCTTTCTCAATAAGCATCATCTCTTCTCTAAGATTCATCTCTTTTCTCAAATTGACTTGCTGAACTATCAGCCAATGAGTTCAAATCTCTCTTGATATCTGAAACATGATCAACAAGCTAACGTTCATATGCTCTTTTTCTTTCTTAGACAGTGAATTATCCATAACTTTCCTGAAACTAAATTGTTATGAACTATCAACAAAGAAATATATACCTATTTTAAAAAGAAGGAAAGAAAAAAAATCTTGTTCAGAAATTGACACAAGATAATTCACTCAATGTTTAAAACTTTGCTGGAAAGTTTTTCTTTTCTATGTACTTTAATGGTGAATTTTCAGCTGTAGTTCCGAAAAAATCCACCACGTCGCGGACAGCGTCGGCGCGCAGAGCTCCGGCCGTCCAGCCCGTAAGTAGCGCGGAGAGCGCAAGCTGCCTATGCCGCTCGAGGCCGCGACTTACGGTTTTCATGTCCGTAGCAATCCGCATCGTCCCCGCACGTAGCACTCCGGCCGTCAGGCGCGTAGGCGAACGGTAGTGCCATATAGCCCATCCAGTCCGTGCTCCAGGTCCGCTGCTCCTGGCCTCCACGGCCGGAGCTTTTTTTGAGTGTTGCATTTTCACTAACACGCTTCAGACTTGCACAATCTTATTTTATTGTAAGGGTCTAATTTGCCTGATGGGTTTGACACAGAAATACTCTGCTGCATCATCAAAAAAGTAGCGTGTAAAGTACGCTTGGGCGTTGGCAATACCTTGCGATAAAATGTGAAACTTCAAATTTTTCTCACTGGGAACTTTCCAGAAAAATTTATAGAAAATTCTTCTCAAGGTGTATGTAAATTTCTACAGACCAGGAGGTTTACGCTCCCTGACCGCTTCACGTTCGAGGCCCTTCGCGCCTTGGGCATCATAATACTTTTATGATTTCATATTATCGAATAAGATATTCATGGCCCCTCTCAAAAATGAACATTTTATCGGTAGGATCTTGGCAAAATTTGAAGAGTCAAACGAATTTTTTCTTAGCACGGCAGTTTTGAATACTTGTATGTGATTCTTCATGTAAAAAGGAAGTGTCTAATTTTTATTAATATCATTTTTCTCTCGAACTGCTTTACATGTTTGACTCATGAATAAATTGGATTTGGGATTCCCGACACGACTACCTGATTATTATTTGACTCACCGTCAGGAGCAGCAGGATTATCTCCAGGGAGGACAGGTTTGCCGGCATCGGCGTAGTAGGCCCACGTTATTCTGAACAGCCCACAAGTATCTCCGTCACATTGAAGAGTGCTGTTACAGCCTGAAATTGCCTCACAGATACACCCGAGACATGCTTCTGAGATTGATTCTTTTTGAATTGTGTTGGAAGCTGTATAATCACCTGGAACAAAAAGAGTACAACAATTTTAACCACGACACTTAAAATCTAATCACTTAAAATCAATCTAAATCAGCCTAAAACTTCTGTCATAAGTTGTGCATTCTCAGATTTATGCACGTTTTTATAATCCCTGATGAAAATAACGTCCATGCAGAATTGCAGAAAGCATCCATTCATACTTGCAAAAAATCCTCGATCTCATGGGAAAACATTTTTAGGACATATACTTTGTTACACCACGATAAAATATGCTGCCTCAGAAATGTAAAAGCGGTATCTTGTTCTTAATAAGTGAACAAGAGCAAGTTTCTTAACAATTTCCGTTGAACCTGGTCAAGATCTAAATCGAATATTCATTTAACAAAAACATGAAAAATAAAAAATAAAAAATCTAGCGGTTTGGACAGTTTCAAACAGTGCAATCTTGACCATGAGTGATGGAAATTTGACTCCATAAATTCAGAAGTGCGGTTACGTTCTACAATGACCCTTTTATATATCTCTAAAATCCTCCCTCTACCCTCTAAAACAAGTTATAAACAAATGTAAATGTTATAAAATCAATCGAAGACACAGGAAAATGCGGAAACAAGGCTAAAATACAAAATACAAAGGCAGGGTGTTTCAGTACCTTACGGCACCATTTTCAACTGCTAGAATTAAAAATAAAAAAGAAATTAAAATAAAAACCAGCAAACGGCGTTACATGGTGAAATTGGTAAATGAGGCAGTCTCATTTACCAATTTCACCATGTAACGCCGTTTGCTGGTTTTTATTTTAATTTCTTTTTTATTTTTAATTGTATTTTAGCAGTTGATAATGGTGCCGTAAGGTACCGAAACGTCCTGCCTTTGTATTTTGTATTTTAGCCTTTTCCGCATTTTCCTGTGTTTTAAATTGTCAGTTCCGTTTCGGGCTGCTTTTACATTCTCCTTGTTTCCCACTGTTGTAAAATTGTAATAATTTGTAAAATATCTATCTAATACTCATATTGATCAAAAGATTTTAGTCCCTACTTAAGTGTTTAGAAATACAAATGATAATGAAGTTATCTCCTTTAAGAAAGACAGAGATTGTAGACATTCCGAGGCGAGTAAACTCCTTTCCTTAATTTACTTTCGAATCTATCATATTTTAAGCTAAAAATAACCATTATTGCTAATTTAATATTTTCCTTTATCTGCCTCGTACAAATTTAGATAGATAATCTCCACGTATTTATCAATTGCCAAAAATAGAATTTCGCTCATAGTTTGGCACTGCTGTAAATTCAAGCATGATCCACTGCCCACATTACTGCCGAAGTTCGTCCTTTTCGATTTGCGAAGCACATCTATATTATACAGCTACAAGCAAAATCTTGGAAGCACTATTTCTGACGAACTGCCGGACCGATAAGGATGATCTTTACATGTATGTCATCTGTAGTAGATGTAGATGTGCAAAAAATTATGAAACCCCGAACTTTTAATGTTGTAGAGCTTTTAAAGCTCATATCACTTAAGTCCAATGTTAATAGCTTGAGAGATATGTCGTTTTTGAGTAGGGTGAAAATGCCGACTTGACCGCAGTAAATTATCCAACAGCGTTGCATGATTGTGCCGAAAAATAGGAATTAAATTACAGCGTTGTATAGGGGTTATTGTTCAATATGGCAACGCTGTAAAAAGAAAGTATTGCATGTTGCCCCTTCAATATGCGGGTTATGCAATCGTGTATGAATGCCCCTTCATTTTTCGGGTTATGCAATGGTGTATTTTTCAAGATGGCGCAGCAGCGTTGCCGAACGGGGCACGTAAATAAATGATTTATTTATTGGTGAAATTTTGCAACATTGCATTTTACAGTGTTGCCAGATGGGACAAGAAATTAGTTGATTTTTCCGTACAGTGTTGCCAGATTGTGCAAAAAAATTCGGATTTTCGGACTTGTAAAATTTTTCAGTTTCGAGAGACCGTATCTTACCATATGTGTCGGTATCAGATACTGAAGATTAGGGTCTGATTCGGGAAATTAAAAAATTTTCGGAAAATTACCCTCCTCCGATCCGTAGCGGACCGATGTGATTCTTTTACACTATCGAAGATCGGAAAACTGTACTGACCGAATTTCGATACGACTTTTAGTTTTCGAGATTTCGGACTTGTAAAATTTTCGGCTTCGAAAGACCGTATCTTACAGTATGGGCCTGGTATCGGAGACTGTAGATTAGGGTCTGATTTGGTAATTGGATTTTCGGACTTGTAAAAATTTTCGATTTCGAAAGACCATATCCTACAGTATGGACCTGGTATCGGATACTGGAGAGTAGGGTCTGATTCCGGGAATTGGATTTTCGGACTTGTAAAAATTTTCGATTTCGAAAGACCATATCCTACAGTATGGACCTGGTATTGGATACTGGAGTGTAGGGTCTGATTCCGGAAATTGGAATTCCGGACTTGTAAAAATTTTCGATTTCGAAAGACCATATCCTACAGTATGGACCTGGTATCGGATACTGGAGAGTAGGGACTGATTCCGGAAATTGGATTTTCGGACTTGTAAAAATTTTCGATTTCGAAAGACCATATCCTACAGTATGGACCTGGTATCGGATACTGGAGATTAGGGTCTGATTCGGGAAATTAAAAAATTTTCGGAAAATTACCCTCCTCCGATCCGTAGCGGACCGATGTGATTCTTTTACACTATCGAAGATCGGAAAACTGTACATACCGAATTTTGATACGACTTTTAGTTTTCGAGATTTCGGACTTGTAAAATTTTGACGGCATCCACAATAGACCATATCCTACAGTATGGACCTGGTATCGGATACTGGAGAGTAGGGTCTGATTCCGGGAATTGGATTTTCGGACTTGTAAAAATTTTCGATTTTGAAAGTCCATATCCTACAGTATGGACCTGGTATCGGATACTGGAGAGTAGGGTCTGATTCGGGAAATTAAAAAAATTTCGGAAAATGACCCTCCTCCGATCCGTCCCGGACCGATGCGATTCTTTTCCATTATCGAAGATCGGAAAACTGTACATACCGAATTTTGATACGACTTTTAGTTTTCGAGAAAATCCAACTTTCACCTAAGTCGCATGCGTATCTTATATGTATATACGAGTTTTTACGCTTGCTCGAATAAATGGGTTGGTAGTTCACTCTTGACAGGTTGTATGTCCGATGGTAAAAACCACATCTATGATACATACCTATCTTATGTGTATACGCGGTTTTGTTCCTTACATTGTTTTCAGATTGTGCAAAATATTCGGATTTTCGGACTTGTAAAATTTTTGGGATCAATACACCATATCCTCCAGTATGGGTCTGGTATCGGAGACTGGTGAGTGTGCGCTTGGTGATTTGTATCCGAACCTTGTGTTTTGGAATAAGCAACTGGGATTGTATATTGCAATTTCAGTTTGATGGATCGAAAACCTGTAAAATTTTTGTAATCAATAGACCACAGCCTCCAGGATGGGACTGGTATCGGTGACTGGAGAGGAGGGTCTGATTCGGGATATTAAAACATTATCTAAGTCCTACGCTGGAAAATATTTTCGGAAAATTACCCTCCTCCGATCCGTAGCGGACCGATGCGATTCTTTTACACTGTGGAAGATCGGAAAACTGTACAGACCGAATTTTGATACGACTTTTAGTTTTCGCGAAAATCCAACTTTCACCTAAGTCGCATGTGTATCTTATATGTATATACGAGTTTTTTCATGCTTGTTTGAATAAATGGATTCTTGACTTTTAGTATTGATCGGTTATATGTCTGATGGTAAAAACACATCTATGATATATACCTATCTTATGTGTTTACGCGGTTTTCTTCGTGGCCTTCATAGATTGCGGTCCTCGCTCCGTCCCGAGTTCAAAATTCAACGTGAAATAGCTGTCTGTTCGTGGATCGCACAACGATGTGACGACTGGCTCTTAGTTTCTACGGATCAAGGGTATCAGAAAAAACTTAAAAATTGCGGGCAGCCCCCCTCGCGAACCGGATTGTTTAGGAAACTTCAGCACAAGCCTACGGGTCCTCACTCTATACATCCCGAAATCAATGTTCAACGTGAAATATCCGTTGGTTCATGGGTCGCAGAATAATCTGAGGACTCTAATTCACTTGTATGGATCAAGGGTGTCAGAAAAACTTAAAATTTCATTGCGGGTTCTTACCCAGCGGTCGTGATGCTTTAACTCCGTTTCCGTGCTGCGGTCCTCGATGGATGTGTCACGAGATGATCAATATTCAACGTGAAATATCTGTTGGTTCGTGGATAATCTTATGAATCTTATTCAGTTGTATGGAGTAAGCGGTATACTCGATGACTTCGATTATTTACCACAATTTCATATGAGAATGTCCATGGTTGATGATTTCGATACTATACCACAGATAGAAACGTAACATATCAATAATGGATGGTATTTGCTTAATATGTCGAAAACGGTGCGTCCTAGACGATTTTTGACGAAAACAATCCACTACATTTCGATTATAAATTCAATGAGAGCACTAGGAAGCCTCTAAAACAGTTAGGAAGCCCAAAATCAATCAATCAATAATTATCTTATTGGAATCCACCGTATTGCTTTCAGGGACGTGTCGTAACCCGCGATCTAACATTTAAGGTAGGGTAAAAGATCGATATTCAGGTCCAAATTACTTCACACTCGATTATTTTACCATAGTTTTAAATATAGTACCTATATAGTGAGAGTATAGATAAATGTGAAACTCCGAGAATCCATCAGGCCTTCACCGATGCCTCCGCGAATAAAGTCAGGGCCAGAAATACAACCAACCTATGAATTTCAATTACACAGAACAATTTTTACTAATACAATTGTTACGAACCATCGTTTATCAAGCACGTATTTGACTTAGTTTTTGCATAAATTTACTCATTTACTGCGGAAGAACGCTCATTTATGTACATTCTGAGCCATATTGGTTAGAATTTGAATCTACAGACTGGCAGTGAAATTTTGGGCGTTAGAAGTTGGTTAGAAGGGTGCGGCTGCACTTTTGGGTCCAAAACCCTAAGCGATCTGTCCATACTCTCGCTATAAAGGTACTCTAGTTTTAAATAGGAATACATCAGTATTCAATTATTTTGATAGTTTTTTAATAGGAAAACAGCGATGGTCAATTATTCCGATTCTTCACCGTAACATCAAATGGAAAAATCTAATCAGTTGATGATTGCGAATATTTACCGTGATGGACCACCAGACGAGTTTCTTAACCAAAATTTCACGTAAACCATGATGCGCTCACCGAAAATTACCGAAATATGATTCTTGAGATGTAAATTCAAACTACCGCTCATGAAAGCTCGCAATGCTCCGCGTGATTCACATCACACGCTAAACGTTATCACGATAGTTTCTGCGATATAAAAATCTTGACACTTTGGATCAGCTATAGCAAATTGTTTACAGTTTGAACAACACATGATGGGAAATGAATACTTATTGCTCGATTGAGAAGCTTGCTGAAAGCGTTGTAGTGCTCGATTTGATGGTCGTAGAGCTTTGAGCAGTTCAAATTCCCCGTAACCAATATGTGAAATGAAAACGTTAATATCTTCGTTAGGAGTTGGTTTCAGTAATTTAGTTGCGTGAATCGAGTTCTCCGTGAAGCTCTGGTTAAGAAACACGTATCAGAATGCTTAAATTCGCACCTTATCTAGTGGTCCATTTTAAATGGGAATGTAACAATACTCGATGATTTCGATTACTTACCACAACTTCACATGAGAATGTTAATGGTCGATGATTTCGATAGAAATAAAGGTAAAATATCAATAATCGATGGATTTTGCTCGATATCTGGAAAATGATGCGTCCTACACGATTTCTGACGGCAACACACCCGCTACTTTTCAAATATGAATGCAATGAGACCACCGGAAGCCTCCAAAAAATTTATCAAACCTAAAAGATGTTGAATTTCATTGCGGGAACCCCCCAGTTGCGAACAACGGTATTGAAAAAGCTCCAGTAGGTTCATTGCTTTACGGTCCCCGTCAAAATCAGAACTGAGAACTCAAAAGGGAACTGATGCATTTGATTATGAGTCAAAATCAGAACTTCATAAAGAACTTGAGATAAAGGTGACCGCAGAAGAGGATCATAACTCTAGTAAAGATAAAAAGGGTGATGCGAAGATCCATATAGAGATGGATAAAAAACCATGTTTTGAAGCCCCAAAATCGTGAGAATGATTTTTTTTTGGGTCAAGGAGTGATGTAAATGAACTTGATGAGTTTATTTTAAATGTACAATCCATTGACTGTGATGTACCCAAAACTTTTAATGAAGTTGAGAATAGAGCTGATAAAATTCAATGGCAGCAGGTCATTAAAGAGGAGCTTGACTTTCTCACATTCAACAATACTTGGAGTCTTGTACCAAAGCCTGAGGATAAAAATATTGTTGATTGTAAATGGATTTTTACAATTAAGAAGGATGAATTTGGGAAACCTAAAAAACATAAAGCGCGGGGTTAGTTGCTCGTGGCTTCAGTCAAAAAATAAGCTAAAGACTATGATGAAACTTTGACTCCTCTCGCTCGAATAGAATTCTGGTGGCTTTTACCAACCAATTTGATTTGCTAATTCACCAAACGGATGTAAAACAGCTTTTCTGAATGGAAATTTGAGAGAGAGGAAATTTATATGAGAATTGGGAACTGTACGAGGTCTGTCCGGAAAATATCGGTTGTTCACGTAGGCTGGAGTCGAAAATTAATTTTTTTTTGAATTCTCATAGTACTGTCACCTGATGGAAGCAACCTCATGGTTCCTCATATGAAAATTAAGTTATCTGGTAGCTTGGTGAGTTGCAAAAAGACTCATAAAAGGTCCTGACTACTTGCACAGCATGGTGTACATAATGATATGCACAAGACAGCTGATTTGTGCGCTGCAATAAGTATTTTATGCAAATATACAAGCAAGAACATTAAGATCTTGTGGCAGTACTTGAAAAGGGTATTACGATACCTATAAGGCTCAAAGAATTTGAAATTGACCTATACAAAGAAACTAATATTTACTGATATCTTGAGTGGTCACTGTGATTCTGATTGGGCAACAGATGAAAACGATAGAAAGAGCACGACAGGGGTCCTTATTTCAATTATTTGAAAACTGTACCATTTGTTGGAATACCAAAAGCAAAACTCTGTGGCTACCTCATCCACTGAATCAGAGTATATGGCGCTTTTTGAAGCTGTCAAGGAAGCTCTTTGATTGAAATCGTTTCTGAGTAGTATTAATATGACTGCAATAACTCCCATTTTAATTTATGAAGACAACACCGGTTACATAAGTATTGCAAAGAATCCAAGTAGTCACAAAAGATCAAAACACATGCATGTAAAGTATAATTTTTCTAGAGAACCGGTAGAAAAAGGGCTAAAAAATGTGAAATATGTTCCAACAGGTGATCAGCTAGCCGATTTACTGACCAAACCGTTATCCACCATAAAATTCAAGAAATTAAGACCAGGGCCGGATCTTCAAAATTAGCGAAATTAGAAATTAGCAAGTCAAAATGCAAGTGGACTCGTCAAAAAATCCAAGTGGACTCGTCAAAATAAGTCTCCTTTGAATATATCCTTCAGCGCTCTCTAAGTGTTTTCTTTGCTCTCCTCTATCGAGTTGAAACGTAAGCTAAGGAAAC
Source organism: Bemisia tabaci (assembly GCF_918797505.1). Lineage (NCBI taxonomy): Eukaryota > Metazoa > Arthropoda > Insecta > Hemiptera > Aleyrodidae > Bemisia > Bemisia tabaci. The sequence goes on along the minus strand of NC_092799.1, from coordinate 52,728,065 downwards.
AGACAAAAGTCGCAGGGAAGATCAAAACACATAGATGTAAAGTATCATTTTCTAGAGAACAGGTAGAAAAAACTGCTAATAAATGTGAAATATGTTCCAACAGGTGGTCAGCTAGCCGATTTACTGACCAAACCGTTATCCACCATAAAATTCAAGAAATTAAGACCAGAGCTGGGTCTTCAAAATTAGTAAAATTAGAAATTAGCAAGTCAAAATTCAAGTGGACTCGTCAAAATAACTCTCCTTTGAATATATCCTTCAGCGCTCTCTAAGTGTTTACTTTGTTCTCCTCTATCGAGTTGAAACGTAAGCTAAGGAAACAGACAAAAGTCGCAGGGAGCTAAATCTGGACTTTAGGAGGATGCGGTATGTAGGATGCTGTGCTTCGCTAAAACTGTGGCCGGCGAGGTATCATTTTTCTAGACAACAGGTAGAAAAAGGGCTAATAAATGTGAAATATGTTCCAACAGGTGATCAGCTAGCCGATTTACTGACAAAACCGTTGTCCACCATAAAATTAAAGAATTTAAGACCAGGGCCGGATCTTCAAAATTAGCAAAATTAGAAATTAGCAAGTCAAAATTCAAGTGGACTCGTTAAAAATTCAAGTGGACTCGTCAAAATTCAATATCCTTCAACGCTCTCTAAGTTTTTTCTTTGATCTCCTCTATCGAGTTGAAACGGATCCTTTTCATCGGAAACGTAAGCTGAGGAAACAGACAAAAGTCGCATGCAGGGAGCTAAATCTGGACTTTAGGAGGATGCGGTATGTAGGATGCTGTGCTTCGTTAAAACCGCTTGCCTGCAATTATTCAGGACGTATTCACCAGACAAAGCGGCCCACAAACGTTGTAAAGTTTCCCTGGTCAATTTCTTCTATAATCGTTGTACCCCGAGGAATATATTCATGATGTCCAGGGTGCCATCCATTTTGAGGACTGTGCTTTTGTCTCAGGGTCGTATCCGTAGATCCAAGACTCATTTTTCCTCATTTGAAGGAAAAATGTATAATGAATCTTCACCCTCGGTTATTTTACGAAAAAAATGAAAGGAAACGCGAGCATGGCACTTGACACGGATATTTTGATCAGTTCTTTCTAATAAAAAGGAGAATAAAGTACAGGCCATTAAAATCTCAATTAATAAAACAATTTTCGATATTTTCCGGACAGACCTCGTACAGTTCCCAATCTCTTTTCAGTATTGTTTTGAGTAGAAAAGTTTCATTGCGGGTCGCCCGAACGGGAGTGGAAGATGAACCGACAGTAAATTCCTAAGTTGGGACACTGTATTTTTCTTTTAGATTTGATATACTTCAATAGTAGGGTTTGTTATAGGAAATATATATTGATTTTTTTTTTTTTAATAGAAAGGAACAAATGAATTTTACATAGTTATTATCCATATTGAAAACGTCCGCCTCTTAGAAAACGTACGCGTTTAAAAAACGTCCGCGTTCAGAAAACGCAACCACGTTTAGAAATCGCAAACACGTTTAGAAAACGCAAACACGTTTAGAAAACGCAAACACGTTTAGAAAACGCAAACACGTTTAGAAAACGCAAACACGTTTAGAAAACGCAAACACGTTTAGAAAACGCAAACACGTTTGGAAAACGCAAACACGTTTAGAAAACGCAAACACGTTTAGAAAACGCAAACACGTTTAAAAACGCAAACACGTTTAGAAAACGCAAACACGTTTAGAAAACGCAAACACGTTTGGAAAACGCAAACACGTTTAGAAAACGCAAACACGTTTAAAAAACGCAAACACGTTTAGAAAACGCAAACACGTTTAAAAAACGCAAACACGTTTAGAAAACGCAAACACGTTTGGAAAACGCAAACACGTTTAGAAAACATCCGCGTTTGTCCGCTTCCTTTTCCAGACACGTTGTTACTCCATCTCAAACTCAGCTCCAGAGACACTTCCGATGCGGTTGGGTTCCATGTATTCACAGAAAGATTTTACCAAGTCTTTTGGGAATTGCATACATAAGTCGGTTCATCTTCCACTCCCGTTCGGGCGACCCGCAATGAAACTTTTCTACTCAAAACAATACTGAAAAGAGATTGGGAACTGTACGAGGTCTGTCCGGAAAATATCGAAAATTGTTTTATTAATTGAGATTTTAATGGCCTGTACTTTATTCTCCTTTTTATTAGAAAGAACTGATCAAAATATCCGTGTCAAGTGCCATGCTCGCGTTTCCTTTCATTTTTTTCGTAAAATAACCGAGGGTGAAGATTCATTATACATTTTTCCTTCAAATGAGGAAAAATGAGTCTTGGATCTACGGATACGACCCTGAGACAAAAGCACAGTCCTCAAAATGGATGGCACCCTGGACATCATGAATATATTCCTCGGGGTACAACGATTATAGAAGAAATTGACCAGGGAAACTTTACAACGTTTGTGGGCCGCTTTGTCTGGTGAATACGTCCTGAATAATTGCAGGCAAGCGGTTTTAACGAAGCACAGCATCCTACATACCGCATCCTCCTAAAGTCCAGATTTAGCTCCCTGCATGCGACTTTTGTCTGTTTCCTCAGCTTACGTTTCCGATGAAAAGGATCCGTTTCAACTCGATAGAGGAGATCAAAGAAAAAACTTAGAGAGCGTTGAAGGATATTGAATTTTGACGAGTCCACTTGAATTTTTAACGAGTCCACTTGAATTTTGACTTGCTAATTTCTAATTTTGCTAATTTTGAAGATCCGGCCCTGGTCTTAAATTCTTTAATTTTATGGTGGACAACGGTTTTGTCAGTAAATCGGCTAGCTGATCACCTGTTGGAACATATTTCACATTTATTAGCCCTTTTTCTACCTGTTGTCTAGAAAAATGATACCTCGCCGGCCACAGTTTTAGCGAAGCACAGCATCCTACATACCGCATCCTCCTAAAGTCCAGATTTAGCTCCCTGCGACTTTTGTCTGTTTCCTTAGCTTACGTTTCAACTCGATAGAGGAGAACAAAGTAAACACTTAGAGAGCGCTGAAGGATATATTCAAAGGAGAGTTATTTTGACGAGTCCACTTGAATTTTGACTTGCTAATTTCTAATTTTACTAATTTTGAAGACCCAGCTCTGGTCTTAATTTCTTGAATTTTATGGTGGATAACGGTTTGGTCAGTAAATCGGCTAGCTGACCACCTGTTGGAACATATTTCACATTTATTAGCAGTTTTTTCTACCTGTTCTCTAGAAAATGATACTTTACATCTATGTGTTTTGATCTTCCCTGCGACTTTTGTCTGTTTCCTTAGCTTACGTTTCAACTCGATAGAGGAGAGCAAAGAAAACACTTAGAGAGCGCTGAAGGATATATTCAAAGGAGACTTATTTTGACGAGTCCACTTGGATTTTTTGACGAGTCCACTTGCATTTTGACTTGCTAATTTCTAATTTCGCTAATTTTGAAGATCCGGCCCTGGTCTTAATTTCTTGAATTTTATGGTGGATAACGGTTTGGTCAGTAAATCGGCTAGCTGATCACCTGTTGGAACATATTTCACATTTTTTAGCCCTTTTTCTACCGGTTCTCTAGAAAAATTATACTTTACATGCATGTGTTTTGATCTTTTGTGACTACTTGGATTCTTTGCAATACTTATGTAACCGGTGTTGTCTTCATAAATTAAAATGGGAGTTATTGCAGTCATATTAATACTACTCAGAAACGATTTCAATCAAAGAGCTTCCTTGACAGCTTCAAAAAGCGCCATATACTCTGATTCAGTGGATGAGGTAGCCACAGAGTTTTGCTTTTGGTATTCCAACAAATGGTACAGTTTTCAAATAATTGAAATAAGGACCCCTGTCGTGCTCTTTCTATCGTTTTCATCTGTTGCCCAATCAGAATCACAGTGACCACTCAAGATATCAGTAAATATTAGTTTCTTTGTATAGGTCAATTTCAAATTCTTTGAGCCTTATAGGTATCGTAATACCCTTTTCAAGTACTGCCACAAGATCTTAATGTTCTTGCTTGTATATTTGCATAAAATACTTATTGCAGCGCACAAATCAGCTGTCTTGTGCATATCATTATGTACACCATGCTGTGCAAGTAGTCAGGACCTTTTATGAGTCTTTTTGCAACTCACCAAGCTACCAGATAACTTAATTTTCATATGAGGAACCATGAGGTTGCTTCCATCAGGTGACAGTACTATGAGAATTCAAAAAAAAATTAATTTTCGACTCCAGCCTACGTGAACAACCGATATTTTCCGGACAGACCTCGTACAGTTCCCAATTCTCATATAAATTTCCTCTCTCTCAAATTTCCATTCAGAAAAGCTGTTTTACATCCGTTTGGTGAATTAGCAAATCAAATTGGTTGGTAAAAGCCACCAGAATTCTATTCGAGCGAGAGGAGTCAAAGTTTCATCATAGTCTTTAGCTTATTTTTTGACTGAAGCCACGAGCAACTAACCCCGCGCTTTATGTTTTTTAGGTTTCCCAAATTCATCCTTCTTAATTGTAAAAATCCATTTACAATCAACAATATTTTTATCCTCAGGCTTTGGTACAAGACTCCAAGTATTGTTGAATGTGAGAAAGTCAAGCTCCTCTTTAATGACCTGCTGCCATTGAATTTTATCAGCTCTATTCTCAACTTCATTAAAAGTTTTGGGTACATCACAGTCAATGGATTGTACATTTAAAATAAACTCATCAAGTTCATTTACATCACTCCTTGACCCAAAAAAAAATCATTCTCACGATTTTGGGGCTTCAAAACATGGTTTTTTATCCATCTCTATATGGATCTTCGCATCACCCTTTTTATCTTTACTAGAGTTATGATCCTCTTCTGCGGTCACCTTTATCTCAAGTTCTTTATGAAGTTCTGATTTTGACTCATAATCAAATGCATCAGTTCCCTTTTGAGTTCTCAGTTCTGATTTTGACGGGGACCGTAAAGCAATGAACCTACTGGAGCTTTTTCAATACCGTTGTTCGCAACTGGGGGGTTCCCGCAATGAAATTCAACATCTTTTAGGTTTGATAAATTTTTTGGAGGCTTCCGGTGGTCTCATTGCATTCATATTTGAAAAGTAGCGGGTGTGTTGCCGTCAGAAATCGTGTAGGACGCATCATTTTCCAGATATCGAGCAAAATCCATCGATTATTGATATTTTACCTTTATTTCTATCGAAATCATCGACCATTAACATTCTCATGTGAAGTTGTGGTAAGTAATCGAAATCATCGAGTATTGTTACATTCCCATTTAAAATGGACCACTAGATAAGGTGCGAATTTAAGCATTCTGATACGTGTTTCTTAACCAGAGCTTCACGGAGAACTCGATTCACGCAACTAAATTACTGAAACCAACTCCTAACGAAGATATTAACGTTTTCATTTCACATATTGGTTACGGGGAATTTGAACTGCTCAAAGCTCTACGACCATCAAATCGAGCACTACAACGCTTTCAGCAAGCTTCTCAATCGAGCAATAAGTATTCATTTCCCATCATGTGTTGTTCAAACTGTAAACAATTTGCTATAGCTGATCCAAAGTGTCAAGATTTTTATATCGCAGAAACTATCGTGATAACGTTTAGCGTGTGATGTGAATCACGCGGAGCATTGCGAGCTTTCATGAGCGGTAGTTTGAATTTACATCTCAAGAATCATATTTCGGTAATTTTCGGTGAGCGCATCATGGTTTACGTGAAATTTTGGTTAAGAAACTCGTCTGGTGGTCCATCACGGTAAATATTCGCAATCATCAACTGATTAGATTTTTCCATTTGATGTTACGGTGAAGAATCGGAATAATTGACCATCGCTGTTTTCCTATTAAAAAACTATCAAAATAATTGAATACTGATGTATTCCTATTTAAAACTAGAGTACCTTTATAGCGAGAGTATGGACAGATCGCTTAGGGTTTTGGACCCAAAAGTGCAGCCGCACCCTTCTAACCAACTTCTAACGCCCAAAATTTCACTGCCAGTCTGTAGATTCAAATTCTAACCAATATGGCTCAGAATGTACATAAATGAGCGTTCTTCCGCAGTAAATGAGTAAATTTATGCAAAAACTAAGTCAAATACGTGCTTGATAAACGATGGTTCGTAACAATTGTATTAGTAAAAATTGTTCTGTGTAATTGAAATTCATAGGTTGGTTGTATTTCTGGCCCTGACTTTATTCGCGGAGGCATCGGTGAAGGCCTGATGGATTCTCGGAGTTTCACATTTATCTATACTCTCACTATATAGGTACTATATTTAAAACTATGGTAAAATAATCGAGTGTGAAGTAATTTGGACCTGAATATCGATCTTTTACCCTACCTTAAATGTTAGATCGCGGGTTACGACACGTCCCTGAAAGCAATACGGTGGATTCCAATAAGATAATTATTGATTGATTGATTTTGGGCTTCCTAACTGTTTTAGAGGCTTCCTAGTGCTCTCATTGAATTTATAATCGAAATGTAGTGGATTGTTTTCGTCAAAAATCGTCTAGGACGCACCGTTTTCGACATATTAAGCAAATACCATCCATTATTGATATGTTACGTTTCTATCTGTGGTATAGTATCGAAATCATCAACCATGGACATTCTCATATGAAATTGTGGTAAATAATCGAAGTCATCGAGTATACCGCTTACTCCATACAACTGAATAAGATTCATAAGATTATCCACGAACCAACAGATATTTCACGTTGAATATTGATCATCTCGTGACACATCCATCGAGGACCGCAGCACGGAAACGGAGTTAAAGCATCACGACCGCTGGGTAAGAACCCGCAATGAAATTTTAAGTTTTTCTGACACCCTTGATCCATACAAGTGAATTAGAGTCCTCAGATTATTCTGCGACCCATGAACCAACGGATATTTCACGTTGAACATTGATTTCGGGATGTATAGAGTGAGGACCCGTAGGCTTGTGCTGAAGTTTCCTAAACAATCCGGTTCGCGAGGGGGGCTGCCCGCAATTTTTAAGTTTTTTCTGATACCCTTGATCCGTAGAAACTAAGAGCCAGTCGTCACATCGTTGTGCGATCCACGAACAGACAGCTATTTCACGTTGAATTTTGAACTCGGGACGGAGCGAGGACCGCAATCTATGAAGGCCACGAAGAAAACCGCGTAAACACATAAGATAGGTATATATCATAGATGTGTTTTTACCATCAGACATATAACCGATCAATACTAAAAGTCAAGAATCCATTTATTCAAACAAGCATGAAAAAACTCGTATATACATATAAGATACACATGCGACTTAGGTGAAAGTTGGATTTTCGCGAAAACTAAAAGTCGTATCAAAATTCGGTCTGTACAGTTTTCCGATCTTCCACAGTGTAAAAGAATCGCATCGGTCCGCTACGGATCGGAGGAGGGTAATTTTCCGAAAATATTTTCCAGCGTAGGACTTAGATAATGTTTTAATATCCCGAATCAGACCCTCCTCTCCAGTCACCGATACCAGTCCCATCCTGGAGGCTGTGGTCTATTGATTACAAAAATTTTACAGGTTTTCGATCCATCAAACTGAAATTGCAATATACAATCCCAGTTGCTTATTCCAAAACACAAGGTTCGGATACAAATCACCAAGCGCACACTCACCAGTCTCCGATACCAGACCCATACTGGAGGATATGGTGTATTGATCCCAAAAATTTTACAAGTCCGAAAATCCGAATATTTTGCACAATCTGAAAACAATGTAAGGAACAAAACCGCGTATACACATAAGATAGGTATGTATCATAGATGTGGTTTTTACCATCGGACATACAACCTGTCAAGAGTGAACTACCAACCCATTTATTCGAGCAAGCGTAAAAACTCGTATATACATATAAGATACGCATGCGACTTAGGTGAAAGTTGGATTTTCTCGAAAACTAAAAGTCGTATCAAAATTCGGTATGTACAGTTTTCCGATCTTCGATAATGGAAAAGAATCGCATCGGTCCGGGACGGATCGGAGGAGGGTCATTTTCCGAAATTTTTTTAATTTCCCGAATCAGACCCTACTCTCCAGTATCCGATACCAGGTCCATACTGTAGGATATGGACTTTCAAAATCGAAAATTTTTACAAGTCCGAAAATCCAATTCCCGGAATCAGACCCTACTCTCCAGTATCCGATACCAGGTCCATACTGTAGGATATGGTCTATTGTGGATGCCGTCAAAATTTTACAAGTCCGAAATCTCGAAAACTAAAAGTCGTATCAAAATTCGGTATGTACAGTTTTCCGATCTTCGATAGTGTAAAAGAATCACATCGGTCCGCTACGGATCGGAGGAGGGTAATTTTCCGAAAATTTTTTAATTTCCCGAATCAGACCCTAATCTCCAGTATCCGATACCAGGTCCATACTGTAGGATATGGTCTTTCGAAATCGAAAATTTTTACAAGTCCGAAAATCCAATTTCCGGAATCAGTCCCTACTCTCCAGTATCCGATACCAGGTCCATACTGTAGGATATGGTCTTTCGAAATCGAAAATTTTTACAAGTCCGGAATTCCAATTTCCGGAATCAGACCCTACACTCCAGTATCCAATACCAGGTCCATACTGTAGGATATGGTCTTTCGAAATCGAAAATTTTTACAAGTCCGAAAATCCAATTCCCGGAATCAGACCCTACTCTCCAGTATCCGATACCAGGTCCATACTGTAGGATATGGTCTTTCGAAATCGAAAATTTTTACAAGTCCGAAAATCCAATTACCAAATCAGACCCTAATCTACAGTCTCCGATACCAGGCCCATACTGTAAGATACGGTCTTTCGAAGCCGAAAATTTTACAAGTCCGAAATCTCGAAAACTAAAAGTCGTATCGAAATTCGGTCAGTACAGTTTTCCGATCTTCGATAGTGTAAAAGAATCACATCGGTCCGCTACGGATCGGAGGAGGGTAATTTTCCGAAAATTTTTTAATTTCCCGAATCAGACCCTAATCTTCAGTATCTGATACCGACACATATGGTAAGATACGGTCTCTCGAAACTGAAAAATTTTACAAGTCCGAAAATCCGAATTTTTTGCACAATCTGGCAACACTGTACGGAAAAATCAACTAATTTCTTGTCCCATCTGGCAACACTGTAAAATGCAATGTTGCAAAATTTCACCAATAAATAAATCATTTATTTACGTGCCCCGTTCGGCAACGCTGCTGCGCCATCTTGAAAAATACACCATTGCATAACCCGAAAAATGAAGGGGCATTCATACACGATTGCATAACCCGCATATTGAAGGGGCAACATGCAATACTTTCTTTTTACAGCGTTGCCATATTGAACAATAATCCCTATACAACGCTGTAATTTAATTCCTATTTTTCGGCACAATCATGCAACGCTGTTGGATAATTTACTGCGGTCAAGTCGGCATTTTCACCCTACTTTTTTGCTAGAAACATTAAGGTGTGGGATTCTACCTGAGTAACTTGAATAAACAATAAAACAATGGAAAAGCTCGTGAAGGGCTCCTCATTCGAAGAGTTGAGGAACGGTGCATCGCTCAGGGTTCAAGGTTCAAAGTCCAAGGTATGAGGTTTAACTAAATTTTTCCTGCATTCTTCCGGCTTCGATTTGTGGCATTGGTCAATTTACTTGATTGCTGAATTTCTATTAATATTTACAGCAGATAAACAGCAGATACAAAGTGAGAGGGCAGGCGCTGCGTCGCGTCGGGACGGACCAAATATTATTAACTCATTAACGGTCGAAATCTGATTTTTTTTTTTTTTTTTAAATTAAGTATTTAAAAATAACATAATAAATGGAAATTTCTCCAGTAAGTGGACTGTGAAATTATGTACATCCAGGTATTCCTCATCATTTACAAATCTGAGTGTTAAGTCAAAAATTTTGAAATCGATGCAACTCAAACACAAAATGGTGTATTAAAATGGAAGAACATTTTTGCCTACACATATGCGTAAAGGGCCCGCGAAGCGGGCCTGAGGGCGCGAGGCGCCCTCCCGGGGGTTGGGCCGCGTAGCGGTCAGGGGGCAGGGCCCCCTAGTAATATTATAATCAATCTCGCGACTCATAACAGCCACACTTGATCTCCGTATTGGAGTTTCCATTCTTGAAAATACTTTGAATTGAATCAGACATACGTAACTCAATTTATTCAAAATCCCTATCGCGCGGCTGATACAAAAAAATTAAAAATGATTGGTAGGTTTTATGGGAGAGTGTATTTTTTAATGGATCAAAGAATTGATTTCAAGATATATTCGTAAGAGTCCTCATAATTGTTATTCACTTTTCCGTAGAATGAATAGTATATACTTCAAGTCAATTTCGGGGTGTGAAGCAGAAGTGGGATAAGTGCAATTTTTGCTATTTCAAGAAATACTTGTTTAAAATTTCAAAATTTGGAACCGAACAGACAGAGGATTTTGATGCTTAAAAATTGAATTTCAAAAGTAAATCTTTTACAGACTATATTTGATGACTACTTTTAATTGAAACCATGAATATAGATATTTTTTAAAACCTTTCTTTTTTTTTTTTGGATATTTTTATTTTTTTTTATTTTTTTTATTTTTTTTTTATTTTTTAGATATTTTTTTTTATAGATTTTTTCAAAAACTGCACTTATCTTTCCTGTCTTCCAAGCCCCTCAGTTCTGAACTGTTCGTGACCAGAGTGTTATAATTGGACCACATTTTGCTATTAGAAACTGCAATATCTGGCTCATATGTACAAACACGTATGTGCGGAGAGAAACAAGTGCTGGGCGCAGAAAGGGCATTGCTCGGTTGTGAGGTCTCAAAATTTCCGCTAACGTTAAATCTATCACAATTAAAGCAAATGTATGGAATTCGTTGTGAGTTTTAATGAATATTCTTTATAATTTTACCATACTGAAAACATAAAATTTCAGAAAATATACCAAGTTGATTCCTCTCTAAAGGATACTTTAGCGGTGGAGGCTCTAAAATACCGTTACCGAGTGACGAGAAACTTGGGGGACAAGGCGCATAAGCGCCCCAGTCAGCACGCGAATATTTTTAAAACATTTTTAAAATATTTTTGACATTACTTTGTACTTATTTTTTAAATATGGTCAAAATATTTTCAAAATTGCTACATGTTACCTCCATGTAAATATTTTTAAAATATTTCCAAGGAAAATTTTAAAAATATTTTCAAAATACTTTATCGAAAATATTTCACCGGAATGTTTACCTATTTGTATACCATGCGCGCTCTATCAATGATCACTGACACTATTTACTTCTATATACTCAACGCACTCTGTCAAGTAGATGTGGAAGTACAGGCAGAGATCGTTATTGTCATAGTACTGCACATTCATTATATTTGAAACATACATTACGCAAGGATTGAATATTATAAACCACTTACCTGAATTCCTGCGACGCTTAGTAGCGTAAAATACCCGGATGCCCTCGAGCGGACTTGAACCCGAGCCGCGAGTATGGTAGCCCAATACTCTGCTGAGCCACAGGGAGCTCATGGTGGGTCGGGTTAAAAGCACGCCTGTTATAGCGTTGCGTCAGTGCGCGGCTCGTTCCTGTTATTTGTTTTTTTCGATCTCACATAATAGGTACTTACACTAAATTTACACTAATGTAAATTACACCTCATAATAACTGAAAATAAAGACTTGAAAATATTTTTAAAAAAATTCGAGAATATTTTTTGTAAATATTTTTGTAAATATTTCTTTTTCTTTTTCATTTTTATATTTTACTGTAAAAATATTTTCAAAACTTGTTCAATAATATTTTAAAAATGTTTACGGACAATATTTTCAAGAAAATATTTTCAAAATATTACTTTAAAAAGTTGTGTAATATTCTTGAAAATAGTTGGAAAATATTTTTTAAACATTATTTACGAAAAAATATTTTTATAATAGTTTATGTGATTATTTATAAATTAAAGCATAAAAATAATTTTATAATATTGTCACGTAAATAATTTTTAAAAAATATGTTCCAACTATTTTCAAAAAATTTTCGCAATATTGATTAGTAATTTTTTTAAAATATTTTATAAAAACATTCTTTAAAAGTTGTATTAATATTTTTTGTAAGATATTTTCATGGCAATAACAAAAACATTTTTCAAATATTGCTGGCTATCTGGGGCAGCTTTAGAAAAAATTGTGACATTAATGATTTCAAGTAAAACAAGCCTTATTGCATATTCTTTGAAAAATTCGCTCCTAAATTCCGATTTTCAAGCATCAATAACTCAATTTTGAATTTTCTTTCCGCCGTAAAGATCCGTGTAATTGCGAAACTTCAAACATGTATTTGTCGAAATAGCACAAACTTTACTTGTCCTTCAAGCCCTTCAAATGCCGTTTCTGCACCCAACGCCTCAATTGTGCGTTTGAGTATGCCTGATTTCAAAAACTCAGGTAGACATTTGAGCCTCTGATTTTATCGGCGCCACATTCTAATCTAATCTTAGGGCTCATTCAGCGAATGGCGCCTGGTGACGCTGGAACACTTGTGATTATCGGTTATCAGGTATCATTATCTTTCAATGTCGGTCACTTTGAATCACCATGCCTACTGGGTCGTCCCAAGAATTATTTTACAACCTGAAACCCTAGCGCAACGCTTCGAGGATTCTCTGAAGCGGGCCATCTTCAAAATCCGGCGCTGTTTCAGCCTTGGGGGTCTCGGTTTCCGGTACATCAACGGCTCATCGTCGACAAATGCTGCTCGGCAACCGGTTTTTCTCGCTAACCAAGAGCCTCGTAGCTCCAACGGAGGCCCCCTGTAAATTCTATTTTTTTTTCCACGTAGAAATGTATCGTATCTTTGATTCGGTTCCGATGTATGGTTCGCCAACAAAATAACTGATGATTAGCACCTAGAGGTTGCTTCGCTGCCACGTTACTGAAAAAGGAAGACTGAGAGCGAAGATGAAGGTTTGAGAAAAATGACTTAGGAGCCGTCCTAAAATGATGTAACGCCCGGGGGGGGGGGGGTTGAGGAGAGCATTACGCCTTTTTGCTTTTACGAGTTAAAGGATAAGGACCAACGTCACAAGAAGGAGGGGGAGGGGTCAAAAATGCCGAAAAAAGTGCGTTACGTAATTTGAATTACATTTTGCATTAAGAAACTTCTATCTCTGGCTCTTCTATAAAAGCACGAATCTCAATAGGGAAACCAATGGCATATATGTTGTTTCTAAAATAAGCCAAAAATAGTGGTTCTTATTGCTAAATGTAATCCATTTTGGGGCAGCCCATTAGTTACACAGTTTAAAATTTAAATCATCGGGGCCTGCGTAGCGACCAGAGGACGTACCATACCCCCTTGTATTTGATGTTGATGATAAACTCAAAGTGTCCCTATCTAAGGCAATAAATATTTTTCCGTCCTCCAAACTGATTCTATCTTGCGTATTCGGATGCTCATCGTCAAAATGTCACTAGTCTTGGCGACGCATGAAAACTGCAAATGAGTATTTTATCTGAGAATCGCCGATCAATAACGAGTTTCTCATTAAATTGGTGACACCATAGTGCCTAAGGCTTGAGGAAAATCTCCCCAGAGGATGACCAAGCGTCTTCGTCCACTACAACAACAAATAACTCTGGCATGACTCTTCGGCATTAATTTTAGATCTATTAATTAACTCGTCAAGAATAATTTGTTTTTCTGATCAATTTTCACACGAAATTTTGGCGTTTATGGAGGCTTTAATAATACGTTAAAAGTGAACTTAAACCAGTTATGCTGAAAGTATATGGTGGAAATACTTTTCATTCGAGTCCGGTAGAGGTACCAGACTGTGCGATAAATGTGAATATTTTACATGGGTTTGATCCGGGAAAAGTGCTGAAAAAGCAACTTATCTGACAAAAGAGTAGAGTCTAGGAGGGACGAGATGCTACCTTCCTTGGAAAACCCATGATTTAGCCGGAAATGTCATTAAAACAAAGTGGTTCCGTTTAAAGCATCTAATGTATTCCAGGGAAAGCTATTGTACAATAATAATTGTAAATGGACACAGATGCTACAAAACAGAAAAAAATCAAAGGGAAAGAAAATGAAATGAGGATATAATTACTTATTCAATCAGATGGAATAAAACAAAACCATCGGCGAAAATATGCAATATGAAACTATAAGAAAAAAACACAAGTGGGCTCAAAACGATTCGTAACACGGACTATACTATCGTTGAGCAGTCTTTAGACCCCCTACGCCACCAATAATCTTCTTAGGATGTAAAGATGAACTTTTGCTACTCCAGCGAATCAAATCATAAGAGGGAATCCATGGTTGTCACTTTCCTCAACCCGATGAGGGACGGACGTCCCAGTCAAATGCGTTTTTGAAGAAATGATCGCTCTCAATCATTGCTTCATCTCCATATGTTTATTAATGTTCAAATGATGGCACGCTCCGGTGACAAGGTTCCGAGACAAAATCATTTTTGTCTTGAGAACCTCCATCTCCAAAATGTATACATCATGGTGATCAAATGTCCAACTATAGTAATTAGCGTGACGGTCGCGCGGAGCGCGCCCACGGCGCGTCATGCTTTCCAAAAAAGTTTGCCTCTGTCAATGCGGGAAATGAGAAGAGAAGACGAAAAATAGAGTTTGAATATTTTTCTGACCAGATCAAAAGACTACTCATCTGAGGAGCTTTCGCGGTGGTACAGGACGCGGTTGCTGCATCATTCATTTTTGAAGGGTATTATTGCGTGGGAAAAATCTTTGGAGACGCTATAAGAAAGTTTCCGCCGACTTCGGAGTCGTGCTGGTTGCATCAATAATTTTGGAAGGCGTTCCTGGTGCCTCTCATAGGCATACCTACCGTGTATGGAAGAAAATGATAACTCGATTTTCTTCTTTTTCAAGGTAAAAATTTTAGCTCATTTTCAGAAGACAACGTGAATTTCAATAAAACTTGCCCACCCCTCAAGGAGTCATTTTATGTACTTTGGAGGCACATACCTACAAGGAAAAAATGGTACGGTGTGCGTTTTGGTCCGACGAGGGGCTAGCAGCCTGTCTGTGACCTCCCGGAGATTTTGTTAAATAGGTAAATGTGTTAACGACTAAAAGTTCCGTTCTTTGGTCCGCTTGGGGTACTCTACGACAGAAATGGAAACTGTTGTAGTATGATATTTTCTTTTCCCACTGAAAAGGGGAACAAAGAAGAGTTTTTGGAGGTTTTTGGCAAGAGGATGGTGACTTGCCTGGAGTCTCTTTACCTAAGTTTTTGGGTTTTTTGGGGTTTTCAAATACACTCACACACTACATCCTTCAAAATTATTCATGGTTTAGTTTTTCTTTCTCTCTTTCTGCCCCCCTCTCCCTCTTCCTTTCCTTCTTCCTTCCCTCAGTCTCTCTTTTCTACTTTGTCATTGGATCTATTAGGTATTTTCCCTTATTCTTTAAATGGCATGCTGTAAACATAGATGCATTTCATGTGTTAATTCCTTGTGACCGAGTGACAGGTGAGGCGTGATGGAAAATTCATCTCAACCGTCAACTGGGTGACTAAAGTACGAAAAAATGCATGTTTATTTTTATGCATAATATATTTCTACTCTCACTGAAACTCTTTTGAATATTATTAAAATTTTTTGTACCAAATTGTACAGGGAATTTTTATTTTCGGGGCCAAGAATAATCAAACAAGTACTTGAGAAACAATACTAATTAGTCATTCACCTATAAATTACAATAAAATGAGGAAAATCGGTGAGGTTTGCAAACTGTAATGCAGGGCTATGAAATGGATTGCATTTTGCAAAAAGAAACCACTAGCATATTACAATGTTGCTAAGATTGTGCAACTTCTTTTGTCTTGGAGGAAAAACCGGATTATCCGTTAATAGTTTCTATTTTACTCGCTAAAAACTGTAAATTTAAGACAAGAATTACCATCTAAATTTCATAGTTATTCACGATTTCCGCAATTTTATTGCAAAAGATGAAGTTGCACAATCTTAGTATCATTGCAATGCTAGTGGTTCCTTTTTGCAAAATGCAATCCAAATATGGTACGTCTTCGACGTTTACTTAAATTAAAATATTTCATGAATTCAGCAAAGCAGAAAGAACTCTTTATTCAGAATGAGGACTTTGTTTTGGTATTAGGTCGATGAACTGTATTCTAATAAGTCCTGTCATCAATATATATAAAACTTTGAAAGCGAAATACACGAGAGACAGTAGACTTTTACATAATAGGGACTGTTCTTACAATACGTAACGCTCTTGAGGGAGGGGAGTCGCGAGGAGAGTGTCACGCACTTTGCTATTACGTAACTTACGTACGTGCTTTTACAGGATAACCTACATCCGCATAACGACGGTGAAACTACCAAACCACGTATCTCGTTTGCGGTGTTTAAAAATCTACGCTCGCATTTTATTTGTTTGAAGTAGACCAAATGAATATCATTCCTTGAAATTTTCACAGAATTTTCTCCGCACGAAGAGGAAAAATCACAGAAATTTTCAAGACTGGACGTTGAGTAGTTTTTCATTTAAAAAATAAAGTATGACAGGAAGTCTGCGACGTCGCAAACCGAGATACGTGGTTTGGTAGTTTCACCGTCGATAAGCGCTACGAGGGGGTCAATGAATCCGAAATCTGGCGTTACGTATTTCATGATTGACCCCGTGGGAAAAATTTTAATTGATTTTTACCTGTAAAAACTATACATATTTTAGGCATCAAACGATCGACACTATATCCCCTTGCTCATCAAAGACAATTCCCACTTTATTAATTTAAATTTAAAACGTAAAATGGACAATAACGTGCTATTTTGTGAGCCCTCACCACTAGGTCTCGCAGTGATAATACATTTAAACGTGTTAATTAACGTCGTAGCAGTCTTAAATAGTTTATATGTAACCTGTGGATGATTCCTCTCATAATTACACAAGCATGTACTCACTCAGTTTTGTCCTTCTCAATGGTGTGTGCCGGAAGTGTTCTGCATGACGGAATGGAAATCACATTTTTTATTTGATCAAACCGCACTTTCTTTGTTTCCTTAGGTAATCAGAATTTAACACACATGGCGCAGGACTATTTAGTAGCCAACCTAACAGCAACCGAGTTATGTGAGAAACATTACTCCATGCTGCACGCTCAAATGATATTTTTGGAAACGGCTCGTGGGCTCGGTGGTTCTATTACAAAACAGACGGATTTGTTCCTTTAAGCTGTGAAGACCAAAAATTGCGCTGTAGGGATACCTAATTTTCAAAATTTGTTCTGTAGGGGCCCCCTCGGCTAGAGAGGAAACCCCCTTGCAACCCTTCTTGTTTTTACGAATTTTACTCCCCCCCCCCCCAGGTTCAGTCCACGCGACGCCACTGGTGATGGACTTACAAGTATTACGGCACAGAAATGCTGTATAGCGATGACGAAAGTCAATAGAAGCGTACCTCCGACTGCGACGTTGCCAAGTTCCGCTTTTGTTTTATTATTTTTACAGGTAACTCACCTAAAGTTTCTCACGAAAATTTCTGTGAAAATTCCTAACTCATTGAAAAATATTCTCAGGATATTATAGGAGATATTTTTTTGCTATGTTTAAATAAATAAATAAAAAACCTGACGCGAAGTTTTCAAACTTTGAAACAAAGATTTGCATTTTTTACAACAGCAATCGATTCATCGATGTATGCTTACGGAGATCCAAAACTGCAACATGGGTAAGGCGATGAGAATAGTTAACTTATCTGAGTCGAGATGCATCCAACACACGGCGCAAAAACGCCCATTTTCCAAAAAACTCCTCAAAATTAAAAATGATCGGTTTAAAATAAATCCATCTGACACTTTCATTGTCAAACGGCCAGTCTTCGTGAGTATCCATTATAAAACATGTAATCCTGCCAAGCCAAGGAAAAACGCCGTTTGAAGCTTCAGGCGTTGCAAATTTTCTCTGTTGAGATACAAATTTATTGGGAAAGGTGACATTTTTTAAATTTTTCAGACTGTAATAAATTAAGCTCTTGCATGTGTTGAGAGTTTGTGATTTTAATAATGATTCCTAAGTAAAATTTCACGAGAAACACGATGGAGCCACTGATTTTCTTTGAAACGAACTCCAAAACTCAAAAAAAAGCTCTCAAAGTTGAAACCGTAATGGAGGGGATTTTTCACGCTATCTTAAAAGTCCACCTTTAAATCAATTCAAACTCTCCTCGCAAAAATAGGGAGCAAATACATTGACAGGGTTGCCACTTTGTTCAGAGTCTTCGGGCAAATCCCTTACACATGCAAGAGCTCCATTTCGTTCGCAATTCGATTTAAAATATGCATAATTACCTCAAAAAAGTTTTTGAATCAAGGGAAATTTGGCAGCATATCCGAATGTTTACACGGCATTGTAACTTAGCACGGCAGAATGGGTTAGTTCATGACTTTTTTAAATTCAATATTTAAAAGTTTGAGGTCTACTAAGTATTAAGGTTTTTTTCTAAAAAAATTTCCGGTCACTGGAATTTTGAGAAAAAGCTCCCCTATGTCAAAAGCTATTTAAAAAGGATATTTTCCCGCGCTTCGGAACGAGGATACCGATGACGTCACATGATATACACCCAGGTTTGCCCTATGTCAAATACGTGTACATACGGTCTTTTTAAAATTCGCGAAAAATAGATTATTTTTGTTTAGACTTGATTTCTTTGTGTTTCTGAAAATTTCAGGATGATAATTTAAAAAAAAAATTTAAGGCTCTTCATCATGATTTCTTAGTGAAAAAGGGAGTTGAGACAGGCTTTTTGCCTATCTTTTGCCGCCTCCACGAGCCGTGCGGTCTGTCAGATTCGAGTGCGCTCGACTCAATTTCGGAACTTGCAAATGCGATAAACGGTTTTTTCGTGAAAAGTTATCTGCAAGAAACGATCATGGGATCTTAAATCCCAGCTGCATGCAACTGCCCCATTGGAGAGCTGAGTGCAGAAAAGGCATTTCTTGGTTGCGGTGTCTCAGAACCTCCGCTAACGTTTTATCTGTTCGAAGGGAAATTAAATGGAATTTATTTTGAAGCTTTTACTAATTTTTTTCATGATTTCACAATGCTAAAAAATTGAACTTTCAAGAAATTTGCCCAATAGTTTCCACTCTAAAATATAAATTAGCAGTGAAGATTCTGCGACACCGGAACCAAGAATTCCCTCTCTGCACCCAACGCCTCAACTGTCAAACGCTGTTTTACTCACATATTATGCAATGAGAGCGCTGAAACCTCTAAGCACATAACCCTGTCTCTGAGCTCAATTAGATTCGTCGTTGGTTGGAACATCCGAGACGGGGAAAATCATTTATCCTCTCAAAATAAAAAACCAAAACGCCGCTGTGGGAACCGCACGATCCTTATCTGCCTCGCTTATTTAGCCTGGACAAGGGCGATAATTCGTAATTCTAATTACAGTCGGCCGTAAATACTGAGACGATTCCAAATGAGATGATACGCCGCGCCGCGCGGCCAGAGAGGGAAACTAATTCTCCGTTTCTCTTTCCGCCTCGTTTCAAGGTATCGCATCGAGTCCGAATAATAATTTAACCGCTTTTGGCTCTTAATTTAAGGGTGGGCTGGGACCAGACAATAATTTGATCGGAAAACGTGATGGGTCGAGGATATATTTCTTTCGATTGCCTCAGGGCTCTCGAAGGCGAGAAAAAGGTAGGCAAACACCGAAGAAGCATGTTTCGACGGAAAAATTGCCATCTTTGAAAATTCAGTTGCCATTTTTAATGATTCTTTGGCGATAAAATTGCTAGGATCATTAACATCGAAGCGATTGTCCTCAATTTGTATTGCGCTCAATAAAATCAAAATTTTATCTACATTTATTACGATTTTTTGTTCGATAATATTGCGATGAATTGCCATCGATGAAATCGCAATTTTACTGAAAATGCATGCATTGAAATCTCAATCTATCGCAATTTTTTATCCGCTGATATTGCAACAAATTACAGCGTTCTTATGCAGGATTGGGGAAAAGCGAAAAACATGAGCTTGTGTTTTCCGCACTCTAGAATGCGGAAAAGTTGCTAACTTATTTTCGGGAAAATTTTCAGTAAATGATATTGTTTCTTAGCCATCGATATGTCTCTTGAACATAATGGACCATTAGAAAAGGCACGAATCAAAGCATTTTCATACTTGGATTGCATTTTGAAAAAAGGAATCACTAGCATTGCAATGTTGCTAAGATTGTGCAACTTCTTTTGTCTTGGAGGAAAAACCCGATTATCCGTTGATAGTTTCTATTTTACTCGCTTAAAACTGTAAAGTTAAGACAAAAATTACCATCTAAATTTCATAGTTTTTCACAATTTCCACAATTTTATTGCAAAGGATGAAGTTGCACAATCTTAGCATCATTGCAATGCTAGTGGTTCCTTTTTGCAAAATACAATCCACTTGTTTCTTATACCCATAATTTCACGTAAAACACAATTTGCCCAACGAAAATTATTGAAATCACCTCCTAAGAAGATACTAATATTTTTAGTTTACATTGGCTACGGGAAATTTGAGCTCCCTGCTCAAAAGAAAAACAATAGTCTACT
The DNA here is from genome assembly GCF_918797505.1 of Bemisia tabaci. NCBI lineage: Eukaryota > Metazoa > Arthropoda > Insecta > Hemiptera > Aleyrodidae > Bemisia > Bemisia tabaci. The sequence continues at coordinate 52,707,475 of NC_092799.1, read as the reverse complement.
TGAATCAACACGAAGAAAAATAGGTAAGGATTAAGTCCCAACTTCGACATTTCATATTACCTGACTGTGGTAGTACCCCAATAAACTAGGTTACCAACCCAAATGTTGTGGTACCACCAGAATTAATTGGAAATGTCAAGATCATCCAAGAAATTGGGGCAGTATACCACAATTTTAGGGGATGACCCCCAACATTTTTTTTTTCGCGAAATCGCGCACGACATTTTTGAAATATTCCTTCCGCACTTTGTGTACTTCAAAGTGTTCAAAAACGTGCAACAACTGAGCTGAAGCACCAAAATTAAAGTTGCCGCATTTTTATACCGAAGAGACTGCACGGTAACGTTTAGTATGCGATTTGGTTCACGTATATCTCTTGTTTTTTCATGAGCGAGATGTTTGAGTTTACGCGTCAAAACACACTAACTATCTTGGTTAGGAGTTAATATTGCGGTAATTTTCGTTGCGTTGATCGTGTTCTACGTGAAATTTCAATCCGTCACATGTGTTAGAATGCATAAATTTGTACTTAGTCTATCGGTCCAATGCCTCCAATCAAGTTTATGCTGCCACTTATTTTACCTCAACAATTGTACTTCTCGGAGACTCAAACGCAAAGCAAAGAAAGTAGGCGGTGACGGCGTGGTTTTTCACGCTGTCTCGCTAAAATAACACAGTTTAAGTAGATTCCTTTGGAAGTCCAGAGGATTAATTGGGTTTTATTTTATGAAAAGAAACTTGGAGAATTACAGTTTTTATCTTATATGCGTACATTTTTCATCATTTGCCTCGGAAACTTAAAATTTTTAGGAATTTCCGGGACACACACCCAACAGGAAGTTAATTGTGTAAAGATATTCCCGTGTGCTTTTAAATTTCAGTGTCTACCAATTAGTTTATTCGATAAAGTCCTTTTTTAAATCTTGGCAACATTCCGGCGCTCTAATTTTATTCTAAAAACTTCAGTCCAAGTCAGAAGGGATGAGGGAACGATACACATTTTCTCCTAAAATTTTTTTAAAATAGATTTGTACCTCCGAAGACTCTCAGGGAACCAATGAAAATACTTATCAGTTTGTACGTACAAGGCTCAAAATTGCTCTCTAAATATGTTTGAGCTGTTTACTTGCAATTTTAGGATTACCATTTTTAATGCTGCTAGTCTGAGTGTATGCAATGGCGTCGAGAGTTTTTTCAACCGTTAAGAATGCTAAAGATTCCACTGAAAATTAAAACAAGTTTGCCTGGTACAAATATATGATATGTAATCCTAAATGGAAGGAATACCTTTCATAACTAGTTTTATCATGGATTTACCATCCTTTTAATTCTTAAATGTTTGTGTCATAATTTGTGTCCGATCCTCAGCTGAAAGAGAAGGTTTGGAATTTTAAACCCTTGAATGATTTACGTCTCTAGCCAGCATTTATCCATAAATGCACTTACTCATTTGTGCTTAGTTCTGTTATCAAGCAGGCCTACTGATGTATCATATGTTCCTTTTTCAAGCTAAACGCGGAGGCATTCACTTTAAAATAATGATAGCGCAGCTATTGAAAACCGGTTTTGAAGGTATTTGCTTTCCACATAAATAATTCTATCCTCTGAGAAGAGCTCAAATTTTGCGACCGGTGGATTTCCCGTGCCCGGATATGCGTGTTGTTTCTACAAAATCGGATTTAATTTGATGGTCATAGAACAAAGGAAATAAAATCCGGCGAAATGGTTGGAGATCCGGTTACTTGCGCCACCTGTCACGTCATGAATCAGTTGTATCATTTTGTCTCCGTTAAAAAGATACTATGTCGGACTCGGAAATGCTTAAAATATCCGCACATTCATTGAGGCAAGAGATCGGAAAACTTTGGCGAAGAATTCATCCTTATCAGGACCTGAAAACATTTCAGTCGGTCCTAGCTGGTTGCCAAAAGAGAGTACATGTCTTTTTTTCAGCCTTAAAAACAGCTTCAAATGGGGAGATATCGAAACTCGATCAATCACGGCTCGTTACCGCTTGTATCAGATGGAGGAGGAAAAAAGAACGTGACAATCCTCTGTAAATTAATTGGGTGCTCTTAATCCTTGCAAATTTGATCCGTTCAAACATCCTGGTTTAATCGAATAGTTTTGCACTTAAACTCAAAGAGGCTTGATCTTTGGGAATTAATCATTGCATCGCTGGCGAGTTTTCACGTTCAGGTGGTTGGATGCCAAGAGATAGGACATTGAACCAAGAAAGTTTTGACTTTCCAAGAAGTGGGGTGGTGCTTTTTTTCCCGCATCGTATGACCGCAATAAAAAGAACCACCGATCTGCATGAAGGTCCTACTGGTGTTATGCCGGACTGAACTTAGGTTGACAATTTTCTACTCAGCCCCAGCAATGTTAATTACTATGGTCGTTATAGATACCATGAAAATAAAATTATGGTACGGCCATGAGCCGATTTGATAACTCAGCAAAAATATCATCATGAGATCCACAAATTGAGTAGTGGGAGTAGTAAACGAATTGAGTTTTTGAAAATAGAGCATATAAGAGGAGTTGACGAACATTTTGGGACAAATTTTCATACGGAGTTGCGGCGATATGAATTTTACACTTCCAAATACCCAACTTCGAGAGGAACCTACCTTAAATTAAATAATTCTAATCTGCAACGTTCGGTGCACAAAACTACCATTTTGTAAGGCAACTAGGTACAAACCCTTCATTGGAGCATGAGTAAACCGTTTTCAACTAAAAAACTCAAAATCCGATTTTTCGACCCAATTCAACAAAAAAAAGCCGTTTTGAAATTTTGCTGTGGGTCTGTATATTCATTTTCAAACGGTAGCCGATTCGGACGTATGAGAACCAATTTGAGTATAAGTCCTCCCTGGCTGTTCTTCAAACAGCTTCTTTTTTTTAGAAGGCTACAGATGATTTACATCGTGATTAAGGGAACTTCACGGATATCCTCAATGTAGCATCATAAACAAGGCATTGATTAACAAATCTAGAGTAAAATTCAACAAAATAAGGAACTTAAAATGGTGCCACGGCCGGAAAATAAAACAGAAAATAAAAAACTGGGACGTTACGCCGTTCTGACACCTGAATCTTCAAGCGCAAATACGAAAAGAAAAATTAAAAAGGAACACAAACTTATATCGAGCCTCACCGCTATTATTGCGAGACTCTATGAAGTCTCTGTAAAATTTAACCTTACTTTGGACACTAAACCACACAAAGAATTAGAGTCATTTACCACTGCAAAAAAGAGAAAAAGATTTGGTATGGAAGAAACGATTCTATTGTTTTCAAAGACTCAATTTAAAATAGGTATGGACCAACAGTAATTTTTTTTTTCTTTTGCATTTTTGATTATTTTTATAGAGGCAAAACATTGTCACAATCCCTTGCAAAGACGTATTTCTCAAGTTATTTAGTTGGACTACGTTACTCGAGATTCTTTGAAATTATCCTTTTTATGTTGCTATGTTAAGGATCCCTTTATACCTCTTTTAATCATATTGTAACCTTATGTAAAAAGCTGTTTCAGGAGCGACAATGAATACGGGTTTTCTTGGACAAAGCGTCGCTCTTGCCACAAAAAATCGTAACTACATTTCACTGTTGCCAAATTTTCCCTCACAAATTGCATTATTATCAGGAAAAACGTGGGCATTTCTAACTAAAACTTCCATTATTTTTTCTGATCTCATGCACAAATCCAAAAAAGTTTGCGAGAAAATCGCATGAATAAAATCTTGCGAAAAATTAAATTGTTTGAGCCAATGTTGCAATCTTAGAATAAATACACTTTCCTTCTTTCGAGAAACGAGGAAAATTCATGTTTGTCTTGATAGTCACAAATGAACGGCTTATTTGACAAGGGGCGCAACTTTTTTTGTAGTCGGACAACTTATAATCTTTTGGACTTTAATAGGTTGGGTATTCAGGTGATTGGACATGGATATACAAAATTTTTGGACAAGTCATTTGGGAGACTGCCTAATAAGGTCACATGGCAGCAGATTTTCTCACTTTCATATCTATTTTCTACAATTTCCCTGTATCAGTAAAAAATTATGAAAAATACTGCGAATATAGCTCTCTCAGGTGCAAAATTGAAATTTTTTTGTAAAAATTGTCCATCTGCTACTTTTGCTCGAAAAAAACCTTTCAATTGGCTTTAAATAGAAAATAGGGCGAAGGCAGCTCTTGCAGCAGTGGGATTTTTTGTGTAAATCCTCCATTTTGCGCTTACACTCTTTTTCAAATAAACCGTTCAAATGCCTTTAAATTTTAAATAAAAAATACCGTAAATGTAGCTCATTAAGCACTCTCAGGCGTAACAATGAAGTTTCTTCGTGCAAAATCTCCATTTGGTGCTTGCGCTTTCATTCAAATAAAGCGTTGACATGCCTTTAAATGTCTACAACTCACCGACAACGAGGAGGAAAGCGAGAGGGAGGAGTAGCGCAGGGAAAGCAAAAGACCGGCCTGGAGCCATGTTTCCGCCAGGTGGAGCGCCTGGAAAGTCGGGAGCGCACAAGCACGGAAAAAGCTGGACTGGGCCTGGCGTCCGAGCCCCGAGCCGGAGCCAAAGCAACGCTGAGACTCGAGTGACGTCATCACGGCCCCAAGGTCACGGCTAATGTCACCGTCGGCGCGGCGCGGCGTCGGCGTCGGCGTCCGCGGCGCGCATCCTCAACTTACCACTCATCCGTCGTCGTCGCCGACTCGCAAAAACCGCGAACCGCCAATGAAAACAACATGTGGATACGCGGTTCTTCATCCGCGGCTGAGATCCATCCGACGCAACGGTGGCGTCGGTGACGTCTTGGAGATCCCGGGTCCGATACTGCAGTGCAAACAAAGAACGCCGTTTGAACATTCGAGAGTTACCAAATTTCCTTCGATAAGGTGCTTATTTTAGAGGCAAATTATTGATATTTTTCCTTGAAATTTTCAGGAACTTTGGGTGAAATTGCAAACAAAATTACCTGAAAAATTGGACAAAAAATATACATATGTTTACTAGGAAATTTGTGTTCCATCAAAGGAAATTTGGCAGCGCTTGAAGGTTCATACGGCGTTCTTCCTTAGCACGGCAGGATAAGTCATCGTCTCCGCCGTGCGAATGGTGACCACGCGGTGCCCACTCTCCGAGATGACCGATGACCGACGCTTTTTACACGATTTAATGATTGGTCGACGTATTCGTGCCAAAAGGAAGTATTCGAAAATTAAATTAAATGAAGAAGGAGCTATGTGCATAGAATTGGTGTGCTGATTTGCTCCTTAGAATTTAATTCACTTGCACATAGTTGATTCTAACGCATGGATCTCCTATATCAAAAGTAATGACATTACGCACAAAGGATGCACATATATGAACGATTATTAGCACATGATTCGTTCTGATGTGGGAGAAACCAAGGCAGCGATGAGCAGACTGTCTACGACAGCACTGCCGTGTTATGGGAGAGAGAAGTGAAAGTAAAAAGGCGAATTTTCGAGGGTGGATTCGGTCGAGTTTTTTGACCAGATCGGCAGGTTTCCAAGCTAATGGAGAAAAACGCTCCACTCAAGTCATAAACAAAACTCAGTTGCTTAATGAATTTTCGCCAACGTTTCGTCCATCCATTCCAAACCACCTCCGGAGGTGGAACGGGATTTTGGATGTGTTTGTCATTGCTGAAAACCAAAAGTTGTAAGCGCAATGTCGCCCGGAGGGCATTTCGTTTTGTTAACGGAGGTTGGCAGCCAGTTAAAAACTTCGATCAAATCCACTCACGAAAATTGTCCTAAGGTGATGCTTTGAGAAAATTTGCCTAACATGATCAAAGCAAAATATTTTATTGAGCAAACACTCAAGCTCATACGTTCGTTGGAGGATATTCTCATCGTTAGGTTTTGATTGGGGCAAAATTGAATAGAATCCCACGTTTCTAAAAGGATCACTTTTTTACAAGCTCTTTTCTTAACTTAAAAGAGCTTTGCCCATTTTCTCTCATGAGCTCATGGCTTTTTTTCTTATTCTCATACTTATTTCCATTTTGGCGCGTATACGTAGTATACCGCCTTTGCGATCGTTTCGACCCCCCACTCGATACAATAACCGAGTCCCTTAGTTCCTTACCGAAAAGAGACTACCGTGTTTCGCGTGTGCTTAGCAATTTTTTTCTTACTCTCCGTTAAAACATGAATTAAAAGAGGTCTCATTCATAAAAATCGGCCGAATAGAAGAGAAGTTACAGTATTCGAAATCTGAAGAAATCAACAAAACCTCGAATTCTTCAAACAAAAAATAAAATGAAGGGGAAAAAAGAAATGTATAAATTACAATTAGATAAAATTGACCTCAGAATTTGACAAGCAATTCCATTATATGTACAACGGAGAAAAAATTGGGAGTAATTACAAAAAATGCGCCTCTTGCAAGGGGCTTCCTCGTAAAAATTTTGACCTGAAGACAAAGGTCGAATAGCAACAGTACTCCATACAATACACAGTGTGTCTGAACGAGTTAAACATGTTTTATACATCCAAATCGAAATTTTTTCATATTTTTAACTACAGTGTCTCTTGAGTCGTTTAACCCCCCCCCCCCCCAAAAAAAAAAAAAAAAATCCGTCGAGATTTGGGAACGTAAAGGCGCTTTAAATGTATTCTGGGGCTATAATAGCTAAATCACCCGTAGTAAATCCCGTTATATTATTAAAAATAAATTGACTCCATAGTTTAATGCCTTAGTTTCTTAAATACGATTATTTCAGCACTCAAACATTTATACCACCAGTTTCAGCCATGAGGTGATTTCCTGAGAGCCGATAATATCATGAATTTCTCATAGAGCCCTTCAAAAATGGCTTGCTTTTTGGGCAGCCGATTCGGCCATCGAACCGGAGTTTAAAGGGAAGCTGATAATAACACAAACCTCTAAGAAAAATTTTGAGATCGACATGAATTCTGTTCAGCATATCGATGCATAATCATTTTCACGTCAGGGAGTGGACATATTTTGATTTTTTCGATTGTATACGGAAAATTGATGGTTCTTCGGGATTGAAATTACTTGTAATTGTTTCTTGAAAAATAAAGGCACCCAAAATGACTATAGCATATTGACTTTTACATATGTGCATTCACGAAATTGATTCGTAAATTCAACGAGTGGGTACATCTACCTGGTATATCAAGTTTCTGCGATATTTTACGGCAAATCGGTAGATTTTTGGGATGTAGATTTCTTACTTTCAATTCATGAATGAATAAAGCATAGACATGGCTGAACTTCTTTCCATGGAAAGACGTTTAAAGTAACAAAATCAAGACATACGAGGGTCATCCAAAAAGTAAGTTTCCCTACCTTTTATCTTCCGAACGAAAAGAAATAAATCAAATCGGTAAAAAAGCACATATTAGGCATATTTTAAGCTTTAAAACAAGCTCAAGTTTTTGAAAATCGGTCAAGGGGTTCGCGAGTAAACTTAATTTTACTGAGACTACCTCCTGTCGCCGCGTGCCCACCTCCGGGGTCAGGATGCGCGGAGAGTCGATTATAGAAGACTCGGGTTATCGCCTCTATACATCACATCAACAAGGAATTTTAATTTTTGCATTGAGTAGGCCTTACCTTACTTTTTGACATAGTCTCCACATCTTTTTTTGATATTTCTGGTATCATCATAACAGCTTTTTGATGCCTTCCGCGTAGAAGCTTTCGCCTTGACTCTGAAACCAATCATTGACAGCGATCTGTACCTCTGAGTCGGTTGAAAATCGCTTCCATCGTGGAAGTTTTTCCGCTCGGGAACAAATGAAAGTCACATGAAGCTAAAGTACGAAATTTTGGAGGATTGGGGGAAAATTTCCCTACGCAAAGCAACTGATTTGGGAGTGCAGATCGCTGTCAATGACTAGTTTCGGAGCTAAGACGAGATCTTCTACGCGGAGGGCGTCAAGAAGCTGCTGTAATGACACCAAAAATGTCAAAGAAGATGTGGAGGCTACGTCAAAAAGTAAGATAACTACTACTAACTACTAGTAAGGTAGTTACTCAATGAAATGTTTAACATTTCTTCTTGATGTGATGTATAGAGGCGATAACCTGAGTCTTCTATAATCGACTCTCCGCGCATCCTGACCCGGAGGTGGGCACGCGGCGACAGGAGGTTTTCTCAGTAAAATTAAGTTTACTCGCGAATCCCTTGACGGATTTTCAAAAACTTGAGCTTGTTTTAAAGCTTAGAATATGCCTAATATGTGACTTTTTACCGATTTGATTTATCCCTTTTCGTTCGGAAGATACAAGGTAGGGAAACTTACTTTTTGGATGACCCTCGTATTTAAAGCAATTGCATTTATATCGAGTCAATTTCTTTTCAATAATATAACGGGATTTATACTACCGGTGATTTGGGTATTTTAGCCCCAAAATACCTTTAAATTGACTTTATCTTCTAGGAGTTCGACAGAATTTTTCCTTTCTTCGCTTAAATTATTCCGCAGCACTTTTCTTCAAGAATCTGATAAGATTTTGCCTCAGGCAGATCAAAAAACTTAAATTCGTTCGAATAGCTCTCTACATTCACAATACACGGTCTCGTCAAAGTGCATCGTTGAAGTGTTGAATCGTATGAATTCTCTTGTTGTGCTACTTACCTTTTTTGAAATCTCTGTAAATGAAAACTAAAGGGGTTGATATGTGCGAGTTAAGGACGCGCCTTCTCAACACATTGTGTTGGAGTTCACTGCTTGTTTTAATTGCTGCAACGATGATATTATTTGCAGTTGAACATTGTGATGAACACGATACTGACAATAACGATCGATGTGAATGACACGCGGACTCACAATTAAGATTTTAGAAAAATATGAAATTTCCAAGCGCGCTAAAAAAGGTAAACTTTTATTGAACGTGCCATAGAATATTGAAACTGCTGAAAATATATTAATAGATATGAAAGCGTGCTCGCAGCGATTAGACTACCTGTTATAGTAAGAGTACGGGCATGTAAAAATATTTAAAATGTGACTGCCGATTTGGGAGGATAGGGGACTATGGCGGCTAGGAGTCGCAGAGCGCCAGTGAGCGCTATAAAAGCGGCTTTATACATATAGGTATATTCCGATCGTGCCCAAATTATGTACAGCTCTACATTGGTATTCTGTCCTTTACTTTTTCTACCGGGAGTCAATATTCGAAACACACAAAGATGAGTGTTGAAATTGTCCGAAAGTGAAAACACGAACAATTTTTGTCTTAAAATGAGGGTCTTTTTTACCCTTTAAAGTTAACGGATTTACCCGAATTTTCTCTCAGCTCTATTTTTGTGACCTGGGCAAAAATTTAGAAAAGGGGACTTTCCAGGGTGAAATAAAAGTCGAAAAATCAAGTTCCTCATCTCCCCTGGAAGTTGTATTTCCTTAATTCTGGACGATTTCTGGGATCTTAAAACTCATATCGTCCCAATTTTTCGGAATTTATTATTTACACAGTTTTTCCTAATCAAATTTCAGCTATTTTTGACGGTCTTGAGCCCGTTCTGTGGGAGTCGTGAGTTTTTAAATAAAAAACGCAGCACGTGCTACCATCTACGGAAACGAGCAAATGAGCACCAGATTTCTAGCTTGGTTCATAACCTTTGACAAATGAACATTTCAAAATAAAATATATAATAATATAATAATTTGGAACTCATGCCCGTTTTTTTGTATGAATACATTTAACTATTGAGTCTACGGTAACGGTCGTGAGTAAACTTTTCTGAACACTCTTATCAGCTTATGGCTGAATTATACTGTGGGTTTTTTTATCTTCTATTTATTTTTTTACAATTAAGAAACGTTTTTAAACATTTAGTGATGTGTAAGTTCTCGAATAACGTTTTACTCTCTGAGTTGTAACAGTGAGGAGCCATCGTGCACGGAAAAAAAATACTTGCTAAAATAGCAAAAAATGGTTTGCGATTTCTGCAATTCACTTTTTTTGATAAAATGCCCACCTTCCTGTTGAGAATGGCAAAACAATTTGCAAACAAGTTGGTTTTTGCAATCGCTAGCGATAGCAATATTCGTCATGGGAACTTTTGCTTCTGAGATATGAAAATTTTAAGGTACAGTTCGTTTGTAGTATCTTCAGAATTGAAGGGGCTATGTAATTTTGTGTCGACATCTCTTTTTTAACATTTTTAATTTTTTTTCTTTGCATACAAGAAAGCTGTTATTTACAAATTATTTATTTTCGTTGGATTATGTATGGTTTTTGGAAGTTAACGCATTTAACTTTCAGTTTCGTTTTTTCAGCGTAAAGTATGATATTTTTACTCTACGCATATGCCCGAATACGCATCATAACGACGGTGAAACTACCAAACCACGTATCTCGTTTGCGGTGTTTAAAAATCTCCGCGCACATTTTATTTTTTTGAAGTAGACCAAATCAATATCATTCCTTGAAATTTTTACAGAATTTTCTCCGCACGAAGAGGAAAAATCACGGAAATTTTCAAGACTGGACGTTAAGTAGCTTTTCATTTAAAAAATAAAGTATGACAGAAAGTCTGCGACGTCGCAAACCGAGATACGTGGTTTGGTAGTTTCACCGTCGATAAGTGACCTATGTGCTTCCTAAGTTGCCATTTTTTTCATTCAAATAGATGTAACCGAAATGTTAGATGTGTACTACCTATACTACTTTCATGTCATTGCTTTATTTATTTATTTACTTTTTGCGTAGGTATAAATTGTTAGTTTTTGCTGAATTTTGGAGAAAATATTGCTTTAAGAACGTGGAATGTAAATTAATTTTATTGAAAAAAGAAAATACCATCATTAATTTGGGCGAACAGAGAAAATATACATCAATATTTGGGTCAACATCTCCCTGATTATATAAAGGATGAATATATTAGTATTTCTGTATCAAAAAACTTAGCTTTTGTCTTCAGAGATACGATGATTCTAGTCCCAGTCAATTTGTTTTATTGAAAAAAAAAAAAAACAAAAAATAAATAAAAAAAAAAACAACTGAAATGTTAGACATACTATTTTCATGTCTTTCTATTTGTATCAATAGGTACTTTTTGCTTAACTTAAGAACGTTGAATGCAAATTAACTTTATTGAAAAAAGAAAATAACGTCATTAATTTGGGGGAACATGTGGCTGATTATATGAAGGAGGTATATTCCAGTATTTTTGTTTAACATATTAACTCACGAGAAAATGTTCGCACATTTATCATCTACTATTAATTATTTTTTGATGATTAGTCTAAAACATTCAATACAACCATTAAAAAGTAGTTCCAATCGGCGGGAATCGAACTCCCGATCGCCGGGTGCCCGCACCTAATCAAAAATACGAGGCGGTTTAGTCAACTAGGCTATAACGGATCCATGTGGGCGGGAGTAAAAATAGCATTTAAAAGACTCGGGCAATGGGCGGGACTTATCACAAGAGACCTTGACTGCTTTTGAAGCGCATTGCTGTAGGAGCCATGGTTCGCACTGTTTTAATGCGTCTCGAGGTTCATCCCATTATGCATTCCGATCGCGGCAGTTGAGCTAAGGCAATATTTGCGTATCCATGAGTTAAATCAATCAATCGAGCTCTGATTTTGACTTCTTTATCCGTAACGAGTCCTCCAGAACAATTTTCCACCTTGTACGATGGTTATTACTTCTTTACTTCTATTTTTCAAATTTGAGGTGGGATAATGGCGGCTTCTCAAGAACACCGAGGTAGGCGATCTTTTGCACCAACGAACAGAAAACTGATGGCGAAAAATAACCAATCAGAACCTTCCAAAAAAAAGAATTTGCCTAAAAACGGAACTTCGTGGTTCTGCGCAGATTTACCAGTCAGACACGACATCTCAAAGTGGAAAAAAACTCACTGAAAGCGAATTTTAGCAATCAACACAACTTGACGTAGAGACATGATTGGCTAAAAAATACAACGGTTTTTGATACATCGGAAAATCAACCAAAAATCGGAGACTGGGCGAAACGCTCAAGGTCGCAGAGGTATAGGGAATCCCATAGCGAAAGCAACGGAACGATTCTAATATCATGGGGAACTCCGTTCCCATGACAAAATAGTAATCTTATTGTGCGAAAATAGCAAACAAAAATTTCGCGAAAATAACATCACCGGTTTATGCTGTTATCGCTAAAATTTTTGCCAGGTTTGCAAAATGTTTGCCAAATCAGCGTATAGTTTTGCTCTTTTTACTAATTATTTTGCGAAACTTACCAAAATTAATCGCTATTTTAGCAATCTCAATATTGCGATTTTCACACCTCATAAATTGCTGTTTTTACAAGATATATTGCGAATGTAGCGTTATTATTGCGATTATAACAGTTAAAAAAGCTATTTGTACAATTCAATTTTGATGAATTAACAAATTGTGTAAAATTGCTGATTTTGCAAAATTATTGTTAAGTTAGCAATCTCATCTTGCGATTTTAGTAACAGCAAACTACAACCGTGTGCGCGCGCTCTGGGAGACGTTCTTGGTACTGATGTTCTTTACTGGTACCAAATATTACAGGGTATGTCCCAAAAGTCCGTATCCCCCCCCCCCCCTCGTAACTTTTGAACGGTTAGAGACAGAAAAACGAAACTTTGGGAATGTTTCTTTCTTAAAGGGGACCATCTTCTAGGGGGGTCAAAATTTGTGTCCTCCCCTCAGGGGGGAGGGGGGGAACGGGGGCCCCCAACTTTTTTTTTTCAAATAGTAACCCCTGTCTTGTGATACATTATTAAAAAGAGCATAAGAAACTAAGAATTTTGGCGCAAATCGCAAATCAATATCTTAATTTTTGACCGAGTAGGTCAAAGGTCAAAGACCTATTTTCAAAAAAATCAGCACTTCAAAAAATTGGAAGCACTTTTAAGTAAAAATCACGGAAATTACTTCAAACTAATTTTAAGGGGGGTTTCGGACCCCCAAATACGTCATTTTAAAGTTCATACGATTTTCTCGCGAAATGAGCCAATTTCCCCTTACATTTCCTCAACATTATCTTAGTAAGTTCAAAATTAGTTCAATTTTGCGTTTTCAAGTCCCCAAATTTCGAACGAAGTTTTTTAAAAAAATGAAATTTAAATAGTTGAATTGAATCACATTAAATTTCGTTTTTTGAACTTTGCCCGAAATTTGGGGACTTGAAAACGCAATGTTGAACTAATTTTGAACTTATTAAGATAACGTTGAGGAAAAGTAAGGGGAAATTGGCTCATTTCGCGAGAAAATCGTATGACCTTTGAAATGACGTATTTGGGGGTCCGAAACCCCCTTTAAAATAGTTTGAAGTAATTCCTGTGATTTTTACTTAAAAGTGCTTACAATTTGGTAAATTTTCCCTTTTTATTTTTTTTACGATAATTTGAACCGGAGTTATGATTTTTTGAAAAAAGGTCAAATTTGACCTTTGACCTATCATAACTCGGGTCAAAAATTAAGATATTGATTTGCGATTTGCGCCACAATTCTTAATTTTGTGGTAAAAAAAAGTGTATTATTTATCCTAAGGTCGAAAAAGTAGGCGTAGAACATATTTACATGCTAATAAAAGACCAGGGACAAGAATATCGCCTATTTCAAATTTTCGTCCACTTTTACTCCAGAATATCTATCGGGGGCCAGAATCTGAGACCGGACATTTCCTTCTGAACCACCACGATGCAGTAGGAAAATAGAACAAGCGGGCAAGCTCTAATACCTTCGTGTTGGAGAAGCGGTCAGCGTTGTCCATACAAATGTAGGCGTGTATTTAAGTTCTCCGAAGGAGATGAGCTCCGTTGATATGAAAAAACTCGCTCACTAAAATCTCATTTATCAATTTTGAGAAAACTACAGTGCCGTTAAAAAAAAAAATTATAGAAGAACAACTATCGTTCTCCGTGCTTTGACTTCAGAGGCACTAAATAAAGGTATCGTATACTAATCCTTTCTAAATATCTTAGGCTCCTCTCCGCCTCTCCGCCATCTTTCAAATTTAAATATAACCAAGCCGTTTCTAAAATCATCGACTGAGACCCCTCACCAACCGAAAAACGTGAACTACATTTCAAATCGAGCACATAACAAACAAGCATATGCTCATTCTCTCGGCTGTAAGCTGAAAGTTCTGACAAAGAGTTGAGTAAATGAATCCTCATAGTTCGTTGATGATAGATTTGTGGTATCACAAGAAAAATAAGGCGATTTTCAAGCACCTTTTTACGGTCTGATAGTTGAGTTACATCGCAGTATCCTACAAACAGGCGAATCAAAACACTACGAACAAGGAGTGGTAGGGGGGGGGGGAGTCCCAGGGGGTTCACCCAGAATAAATTAAAAATTACAAAGCATCCAATATCCAATTAGAAAATACTGTGTACGGCCATGGGATGCTTTTCATGGTGATAAACACTGACCGAATTCCAGGCAAAACCAAACTAAACGGAATCGCTTTTTGCTGAGATTTCAGCTTTACTTTCAAAATTGATAGTATAAACAAAGTAAAAGTACAATTTTTGTAGCGGTACATTTGACAAGCTGTGTAAACGGTTCCTGTATCCTTTATTTATCAACGTCTTTTTTTTCTCCTCACTTCACAGCCAGAAGGCAGTGGTTAGGTGGAAAGTTATATTTCTGTCCCTGTGAGTTTTGCGATTAGTACAGTAAAAAAAGTTGTAAATCTGTTGTGGAACAAAAACTTAGTGGTGCTCGACGCAGCAGATTTCTCCCCATAAGTCTTAGGAATAACCAATAGTCGTTTGCAGTCAGTGATTTCTGTTTGAAGAGCAACGGTCGTCGTTCAAGGCAACAATTTTTATTCAAGGCAAAAATGTAGACAAAAGCAAAAGTTAAAAACTTGTTTATTTTACCATAATCAGGTTTTGTGAACTAAAGAAACCAAAAAAATACTTCATCACGTATAAATTACAATATTGAAATTATGTACAAGATGTCATAGTTTGTCTTGCTGAGATTTTAAAATGACAACTCTGAATTGGATCGCATTCAGCAAAAAGGAACCAGTGGGATTACAGTGTTTTTAAAATCATGCAACTTCTTCTATGCCTATAAAAATACCTAATGTATGTAGACTTTTAATACTTATACAGTTGTCCTCATTTAAAATTAACAGGTCTTTGGTGAGAAGAAAAAACTACTTGCTATTCTGGGAGATTTCTTTAGAAACTTATGAAAAAGCAACATTTTATCAGTACTGTGATCGCGCTGGTTCCTTTTTGCGAAATGCGATCCAATTGAACAAGCTCTTTAGAGACATACGGCTAAAGAAATCGAACTGAGCTCTTCGGGGAGTGAAGGGCTACTTGTGGGAGTTGTAGGTATATTGGCGGAATTCTATATGAGACCAATCCACTTTTTCCATGTCTTCAGAAAATCAAAAAAGAACCGCATGTTTCTTGGTTACCTTGGTTCCCTCTTTACGCTTTAAAGTGTGTCTCAAGTCAGAATAAATCTGAAAAAAAAATCGTCTAACTGGATATATTCTAAGCACAAAATCGTCTCTCTATCAGATCCATTTTTCCCGCGAAAAATTAACAAATAGAATCACATGGGTTAATAAACTTAATTTTTGTACTTAAAAACAAGCTGTTTAAAAATTAATGTAGAAACGCTGAAATCATTTTCGATCATGACAAACTTTTTGAAGAAGGAATTGGTTTATGGCTGGTCAAGGTTTTTATAAATTCATATATACTCAAAAGGGAGGGCGTGCTGTAAACGCTGTTCATGCGTTGCCAGTTATGACAAAACAAAATTCACCATGTGTAGAAATATATCTCATGCTAATGTCTGAAATCATTCTTCCAGACTTCATAGCTTCTTTTCAATCGAATTATATGATATTCGTTCTTAATTCTGATACATTTTCATCGACTATCAATGTACGAGTAATCAATGATTTTAGCGGATCGATCGACCTCATGCATAAACGTGAGTTGATTCTGAATCTATATTCTGCGTGCTGTTTCAAGCCTCAAGATTGTGCTGTTGTCTTATTGAATAACGCACATCGGAGATGTCACTCTTCTTCGTTCAATGTGCATGGCCGTTTGAGCATCTGTCCTCTTAAATGGTACCATCGAGTAGCAACTGAAAGCAATGTATTTACGGTGTACTTAGTGTAAATGATAAATATTCTTTAGCAAACCTTGCACAACACTCGTTATAATGACAATTAATACATTTTCGCCGACTTTTCACCGTCCCATTCTAACGTAAAAGCATTCGATTGATTTAAAAGGGAAATGCCACTATTTAATATGAGACATCAACTGGTCTATATGATCTGGGAAGTAATAAGATTTTACTTAGAAACGTGTTGGAAAAGAAGAGAATCCGATCTTATTCAATATTTTCTAAGTAATTTTACAATTCTAGGAAACGTACCCTAGTAGCAATGGCTCTTAAAAAAAATTCTACAAAAAGTTGTCAAAAACATGTATAAAACTTATAAATTTTAGGTAAAAAAAACTCTTAAAATACTCGTTTTAGACAACCCATTTGCGAAATTCTTTTAAATAAAAAATAGTGTTATTTTAATTCAAAGAAAATGTAAAATTTACGTAAAAATAAACTGACTATATCCTCAATTTTTATGGGCTGCAACTTTCCGTTTTATTCTTTTTTGTTCACCACTTTTTTCTCCTCGTTTTTGCCCGCAGGAAAGTTTAAAAAAAAGTAAATTTTACTTTAAATTTACTTAAAAATTTTCTTTAATTTCATGTAAAATAAAAGCCCCACAAAGAGATTCCTGTTACGAATATTTCAAGAGTTTTTTTCTGTAATTATCAAGTGGTTTTGGTGTAAATTTTAAGTTCTCTTAAAATTTACGAGTTTTTTACAATTTTTCCCAACAGCCACTGCTACTAGGGTAATAATCTTAACTCCATGAAAATCTGGGATCTTGTTTTTCCCCTCCAAGTAAAACCGTTCTGGATCAAAAGACCCCGAATATGAACGATTTTACCAGATTTGCCTCACAACTAGATTTTCGTACTGAAATTTCAAACTGTCAAGTTCGGTTTCGTTCGGTTTCGTTCGATGTTTTTGGACGTTTCCCGTGTTTCAATATTTCTAAAATATGTCTCTACAGGCAGGAGTGTCTTTTGGTTTTTTGTCAGTTATTTATTAAAGTAAGAAGGAAATCTTACTCCATTTGTGGCCATGAAGCACAGGGCAAGCACCGTGTCCCGACCACATATGTATCCTTCCGTTCCTCCACAGATTATCCCAAACTAAGGCGCTGCCTTTCTCCGGTTCAACAAGTACATTGAGCACGTAAAATGCCGTTTCTCCACCAACTGGATTGCTATTTAGCTGGAAAGCAAAATTGATGAAAACGAATTGAAGAGCCTCCAAAAGTAGGAGTTTCCGCCTCTTTGGAACGTTACGGAGGTCTCTTGGCTGAGATTGAATCACCGAAAAAAAAGGGAAGTTAAATTAACATTCTGAATGTAAAAAAAGTGTGCGAGAACTTATAAATGCTGAATTACCCGCCACAGCACTTAATTTTACATCTTGGCATTGCTGAAGTAACTGCTGTGGCAGGTATTTTAGCATTTTGTAAGTTCTCGCACACTTTTTTTACATCCAGAATGTTAAATTAACTTCAATTTTTTTTCGGTGATATCTCAGTTTGGGAACGACCCATCTCGAAAAAATGATATTATTCAGGACACGATAAAAATCGCGTCACAGCCCGAGAATGTGTATTACTACACAAAAACATGAACATTTTCAATCATTCTATCATTTTTGAACTGATAGATTTAATTAAAATTCATGATGGGAACAGACACAGGTAAAAAATCTTTACACAAGCATACAAACCATCTTAGAGATGCAGAGGCATTTACTTGACATTTTTACCTAGGTGTCGTGTTTTCTCATTTTAAGTAAGCTCTCAATTAGCTATCCTGATAAGTTTGTTCTATCGTGTCTCCAAAACGGTCCGTTATCTCATAGTGGAACTTTTAGAAAAGCTTTTCTCATTTCGGATTTTAATTTAAGCGGAGCTACAGGAATCCACGATCCGGGCGGAAAAGAGGTAACATTTTGGGAGCCTCTTTCAGCCTGCGAGAACATGCAATACTTTGAGGTTAGCATCATTTCAAATAATAAATACATCAACCGCCGTAAAAATGTTAATTGAAATTTCATGCACTAGACTCGTCGAATATCATAAGATTAACAAAGTCATTACAGATGAGGACTTTTCTTCAATGCTAAATTAGAGAAAGTGGTCGAAAATAACGAAATTGCTTTTTCACAATAATTTATAATTTGTGAATTGCGTAATACTAGTTTAAATTGGTAGTCATAGTGTACTCACGTAAAACAAGACTGTTGCAATTCGGTTACCGTTTGGAAGCTCAAAATCAAACTGAAACATGAATGCAAATTGCAGAAAATAGAAAATGCATCGTTTCATGCAAGATTTTGCTTGTAGCTGTATAATATAGATATAATGTAGATGATGACCGAATGTGTATGTACAAGGCTTACTCAGCAGTCTAATGAAGGTGTTCATTCCTCATTATACAGTAATCATTGGACAACCTTTTTCAATTCATAAGATCAATTTCTTGCTCGGTTTAGAAATAACGTAGGTACGTATCATCATTAGTTTTCTTAATATGCACATAGGCGTTTTTGTTGATGAGCTAGAGCAAAATGCAATGCAAGAGCTTTCCAAATTGCAAAATGTTGTCCAATTACCCTTCATACACGATGGTGACAGATTGATGGTGAAAATGTCAAACCACGTATCTCGTTTGCGGTGTTTAAAAATCTGCCCTGGTATTTTATTTTTTTGGAAGGAGAACAAAGCAACATCATTCTTTGAAATTTTCTCAGAATTTGCTTCCCAGAGAGAAGAAAAATCACGGAAATGTTTTTAGAATCGACATTGCGTGGTTTTCCATTTAAAATTAAAGTATGGCGAGAAGTCTGCAACGCCGCAAAGCGAGATACGTGGTTTGGAAGTTTCACCGTCGAGATGTATTTACTGTATGCGATTTCATCAAAATTTTCAAAATTAAATCGGCTCCGACTTAGATACAACCATGGACGCGGTTTTTTTCCTCGTGGATGATTGTAATTAGTGGACAATAAACTATTAAAAAGAATTACCGGAAACGCATCATAATGGGAGGTGTAGAAACCACCGGCATCGTAGTACGTCACTTGCAGGTCTTCAGCCGTTTCGCCACTGAGCCCGGCCAGTTGGTCCGTCCGGTGCAGCAGATAATCCAGACCAGTCTTATTTTCCATAATGAAAAATGTTTTGCTGGTTCTGTAGACGGTCTGATGACCGGTTTCTGATGGATTTACACGGACGCCCGAATCATGCATCTGGATGAGCGGTGCAAAATATCGTATATTTAAGAGCGGTTAAAACGCCGTGCTGTGTAAATACATACGATTTAGTCAACGTGTAGGTAGTGGGGAAGTCTGCACCGAAAAAAATGGTATGCTGTTTTGGCACCTAGGATGTCAAAAATGTGTCTGGTCATCCTAAGATGCTACCTTGATTGCCCACGCAGTTGAATTTGCATTCGTAGGATGTGAAGTTAACTGCGAGGGCAGTAAAGGCAGCATTTTGGGATCACCAGACACATTTTTGACATCCTAGGTGCTAAAACAGCATACTACTTTTTTTCAGTGTGGCCGAGGAATTGAAGGATCTTCGAGTTTCAAGAGATAGCGAAAGCGTATCAGTAACCAGATTGGTTCTTAAACAAGTTAAACTACATACGATTTTATTATGTATATCGACGGTGTAAGTCGGCAATCACATAACTTGGTTTGCGACGTCGCAGACTTACTGTCATACTTTATATTTTAAACGGAAAACTACTCAATGGCAATTCTCTAAAACTACCGTGATTTTTCTTTTCCATGCGAAAACAATTCTGCATTAACTTCAAGGAATGATGTCAATGTATTCTCCTTTAAAAAAATAACATGGCGGCGGAGATTTTCAGACACCGCAAACGAGTTATGTGATTGCCAACTTACACCGTCCCTACACTGAAAAAAAAACTTGTCCTAAATTTAAGGAAACATGTATCCTTAAAAAATTTCCTATTTCCAACACGGTGTTAGCTTGGAACAAGCCAACAGTTATCTCGATCCAAGGTAACACAATTGTGTTGAGTTAAGAAAACCATGCTTTCTTGAACCACGTATACGTTTTCTTGAAACAGACTAACGGATACTTGAAACGGGAAAACTGTTTCCTTAAAATTAGGAAACGAGGGAATCGCTTCTGTGTCCTAAATTTAAGGATCCATGTGGTGTTGATCGAAGAACCCTGTTTCCTTAGAATTAGGAAACGGAGAGAAGCAAAGCCGTTTCCTGAATTAAAGAATCCATGGAGTGTCGTTTGAAGAGATCAGTTTCCTTAAAATTATGAAACGGGCATAGCATTTCCTGTTTCCTCAATTTAAGGATCTATTTGATGTTGATCGAAGAAACCCATTTCCTTAAAATTAGGAAACAAAAAAATTACCAAACGCCTATTGAGGAGGTGGATGCAACGTGCCGTACACCACCATATGTATTCGGCGAGTTGCTCAAGAGAGGCCTATCAAATATAACCGGGCAAGTAACCTATCCTCCAACAATTGGCAACACAGCACAGCCCGGTCGAGGCAACGACACCATAGTTACACGAACTTGGCTTATTTGGGTTTTTAGTTGCGGTTCAGTAAACTTTTCAAAGCAACGGAGCGACGGATTTCAGAAATTTTGGTGTCTAAAGATGCGTCTCGGTCCCGTCTAACAGACTGTTGAGTTTCAAGGAGGTTGATGATTTATTAAACGAGATAATTACGCATATGTGCCTAAAATAGCAAAAAGTATCCACTTTGACCATTTTCACGCTCTGTCAAAGCTATGGAGAATACGAGACATCGGAGCCCTATATAATGTTATATCAAAAGAATTGTCATGTTCCCGTGTAGTGCGCGTTTAAGTTTCATTAATAACCAAGGCATCCTAAGAAAAATATTGCGTCTAAACTGCTTTTCGGGTGCAATGGGCGACCCGACCTGCTGACGTTTATCATTGAATTTCTCGCTTACACTATTCTGGAATGAAATTATGGTTATTTCGAGGGAACATCCTGAAGTTATGAGGATTCTAAAAATTATATATGAGTAGGGATTTACTTTTACCGTTTAGGCTGTAGCTTTGATTATGTCCCAAAAATCGTAAAACCCGAATTTACTAACACATACACACGGTAGAGTGACAATGTTAGTGCTCTCTGCAGTCAGCATCTCACCAGCGGAACAACAAAACAAACCACGAATGTTAGGTTAGTTCCTGTTTCACAGAGCAACAAAAACGATCGATACAATACGGAATCATTTGGTTTCAATCATTTCAATCCATTTACGACTTCAACAATGTTTGTGACAAGCATTATCATCGTATTTTACAACCTGGAGCAGAAGTTTATCGCCTCATCGTGAAGTGAATTCTGAATATCCAATCTTAGAACTCAAAACCTCACCATTCTACTCTCTCATTGTTCTCTCTTCATTTTTGGTTCAAATCAAGCGATTTAAAGTCGCTTCACTAAAATTATGTGATCTTGAATCCATTCAAGAGTGTGAAGCTCACATTTTTCTGGCATTACAGCCTTTTTACTCCTCAAATTCTACGGATATGAGTCCATTTCGCTCAAGGTTTTTCTGAGCGATACCAAGTGTTTATACATTTAAGATAAGTGAGGTTTGTCTTTTGGTTCTTCTTTTAGCAGTTTTAAAGTAAATTAGGTATTACAGTACCTTCGTCCAGTTTTGTTTCCTTGTTTAATGTTTGTTGAGAGTCTTTCTACGTGAACACTCAAGGACATACATACTTACGCTCAGGTACCAATACCATTGTTTTTCTCTCACGTCAGGATGTACCTTTAAGCATGCTAATTTACCAAAGAAACTCCTCCAGTGATAAATAATTTTAAGCTTTATATTACGAAGTGAAAACCTCTGTGTGGTGTCGCTAAATTTCTCAGATAAGTCTCAGTTTAGACACGTAGAACAGACGTTCACTTTTGTCCGTTACGATCCCTGCTCTTATAGCTTCACATCTTACTTTGATCTCTGATTCATCGATTAATGACACTTTTAGTTCATCATCAATCAGTTCAAAGCTATCTCAACGATGAATCATCAAACGTTATATCAAGGAAGAAATTTTCTGCTGAAAGCTACGACGGAATTGACATTGCAACTCAACTTACGAAAGCATGAACCAAGACATAAGAATCTGTCTCAAAGTGAACATTTTTTTCAACTCATCAGGCAGTTTAGCAGGTAAGAAATCTACAGTTGATTAATTAAGGATTACCAGATTACATGCACACTGGTTTTCCAACATTTACGGTAGATAGGGATATTTTTATTGATAATGATTAATGACGAAACGAATATATCAATACCATGGCCAAACTGGGAAACTACTTACCGCAATCCACAAAGTTCATCCTCAAAGACTTTCAGAGTATTTTCATTTCTCTGCTGATAAATAATTCAACATAATTTCTGAAAATTGTGTAATTAATGACTTCGATGCGCAGAATATTCTTTTCTGGGATTTTTAGCGTAGTGGTCACTAACTTTTCCCTGATTTTGGAATGTCCTCTTTTGACATTAGGTGTCTCAGATAAAAATTCTTTCACAAAAATTTCAAGTTTTTACTTGACTTAATTTTAAGTGTTTAGTCTCTTTAAACTGAAAAGTCCAATTTTTTTACTGGGAGAAGGAATTTCAATGCTCCGCAGCAAAACTACCTGACATATTTTCACAGTGAGGAGGGCTTAATTTCCTAACTTTTACAGAACCTGTCACCCTGTCTATCCCTCAGAAATTCAGTGAACCAAATGAGATTCAATGAGGGTCGTTGATAACTTTACCACTAAATTGATACCGCTTAAATGATTTTGGAGGGAGCAATTTTACCTACTAACATTGTTGTCAAACAGGGTTTATTCATCAGAGCCCTGAATTGAGGAACCAAGAGAAAATAATTTGTTTTCATTTACTCCTCAAAGATGAAATTGACCATGATGCAGGTCAGTACCTACCTATGAGAACTATATAGATCTCATAAAATTTCAGTAAACCTTGTCGCTGGGGGAAAGATCTAATACATACTGAAGATAATCATCGAATAATGTACTCTCCTAAATAGACAAAAATTACAATGAAAATGTTCATTATTTGATGAAAAATAAAGTACAAAAATTTTCAGAGTCTCAGAGGACGCCAAGAACGCCAAAAAATCTTAAAATAATTTCCTTTCACAAACAAAAATAAAAATGACACGGAACATTTCTAGCAGGGCTTCTTTATAATCAGAGAACAAAAATTTTGAGAGCTTGACACTTTTAATCCTTACAATTTGTAGATTGTAACACTAATGAGGTCTGGGAAGCTGTTGAATGCCCTGATTTCCAAACTTCTATTACTCAAGCAGCACACATTTCTTTGGATTTCAATTCCATGGTAAAATTATTTCTATTGCATTGTAGTGTTGAGAATGTTGCCTATTTACTCATTGAAGGAACAATTTTTAGAGCAATTAATTTGAAATAAGTACCTACCGTAGTTGCAATTTATCATTGAATTTCTTCGTATTTCTTTTCTTTCTTCTTTTTCTTTTCTTGGGATTCTACAATTGTATTTCTTTTCAGGGATATCTACAGTTGTGTAGATTTTGATTTTTAAAACTAATCTCTTTTTAAAACTAAGAGAGCGTTGAAATAATTATCACTTACCATGTATAACTTTCTGCAAAATTTGCCTCAGTTGATGTTCTCACAAGTTCAGTTGTAAAGTCAATTCAGCCATAGCTTTCCGAAGAAAATTTCTTCTTCGATCTAACAATTAATGATTAATCGTCGAAATAGCTTTGAACTGATTAATTAAAAATGACACTCAAGGGTGTAAAAAAATAAGACGGATCCGAGAAACTTTGCTACACAGCAAGGAGATATCCACTTCATAGCTATAAGCATTAAATGGATTACATTTTGCAATTAGGAGCCACTATTTCTGGTCCATTTTAGAAACAGAATACATGCTATTGGTTTCCCTATGCAGATATGTGTTTTTATGGGAGAGCCAGAGGTAATGGTTCCTTATTGTAAAATGTAATCCAATTCCTTCACAAGTGGGGGACTTCATTTGGTAAAATAACAGTCTTCTTGCAAAAATGAGATGATATAAACTCCAAAAAACCCAAAAACTTGGGTAAAGAGACTCCGGGCAAGTCACCATCCTCTTGCCAAAAACCTCCAAAAGCTCTTCTTTGTTCCCCTCTTCAGTGGAAAAAGAAAATATCACACTACGACAGTTTCCATTTCTGTCATAGAGTACCCCAAGCGGACCAAAGAACGGAACTCTTAGTCGTTTACACATTTACCTATTTAACAAAATCTCCAGGAGGTCACAGACAGGCTGGCAGCCCCTCATTGGACCAAAACGCACACCGTACCATTTTTTCCTTGTAGGTATGTGCCTCCAAAGTACATGAAATGACTCCTTGAGGGGCGGGCAAGTTTGATTGAAATTCACGTTGTCCTCTGAAAATGAGCTAAAATTTTTACTTACCTGAAGAAGAAGAAAATCGAGTTATCATTTTCTTCCATACACGGTAGGTATGCCTATGAGGTATGAGAGGCACCAGGAACGCCTTCCAAAATTATTGATGCAACCCGCACGACTCCGAAGTCAGCGGAAACTTTCTTGAAGCGTCTCCTAAGATTTTCCCTACGCAATAATCCCCTTCAAAAATGAATGATGCAACAAGCGCGTCCTGTTTGACCACGAAAGCTCCTCAGATGAGAAGTCTTTTGGTCTGGTCAGAAAAATATTCGAACTTTATTTTTCATCTTCTCTTCTCATTTCCCGCATTGACGGAGGCGACATTTTTTGGAAAGCATGACGCGCCCGGCCCAATGCTCTCACTGAGGATCAACCTGTAATAGACTACTAAAAATATTTAGGAAACAGATGTTCGGGCTCACTGAGAATGAGGCCAATTTCCGAACTGATAGTACGGGATCAGAAGGAAAAAGTCAATTATGACTACGAGGAGGCTTTGTACACTTCCAAATAAACAGTTCCGACTTGTTGTACAAGTATTCCTGAACGATCATTCATAATGGAGGCCATATTCTATTCGCACTTTTTTTGAGAGCATTGGGCGGGCGCGTCATGCTTTCCAAAAAATGTCGCCTCCGTCAATGCGGGAAATGAGAAGAGAAGATGAAAAATAAAGTTCGAATATTTTTCTGACCAGACCAAAAGACTTCTCATCTGAGGAGCTTTCGTGGTCAAACAGGACGCGCTTGTTGCATCATTCATTTTTGAAGGGGATTATTGCGTAGGGAAAATCTTAGGAGACGCTTCAAGAAAGTTTCCGCTGACTTCGGAGTCGTGCGGGTTGCATCAATAATTTTGGAAGGCGTTCCTGGTGCCTCTCATACCTCATAGGCATACCTACCGTGTATGGAAGAAAATGATAACTCGATTTTCTTCTTCTTCAGGTAAGTAAAAATTTTAGCTCATTTTCAGAGGACAACGTGAATTTCAATCAAACTTGCCCGCCCCTCAAGGAGTCATTTCATGTACTTTGGAGGCACATACCTACAAGGAAAAAATGGTACGGTGTGCGTTTTGGTCCAATGAGGGGCTGCCAGCCTGTCTGTGACCTCCTGGAGATTTTGTTAAATAGGTAAATGTGTAAACGACTAAGAGTTCCGTTCTTTGGTCCGCTTGGGGTACTCTATGACAGAAATGGAAACTGTCGTAGTGTGATATTTTCTTTTTCCACTGAAGAGGGGAACAAAGAAGAGCTTTTGGAGGTTTTTGGCAAGAGGATGGTGACTTGCCCGGAGTCTCTTTACCCAAGTTTTTGGGTTTTTTGGAGTTTCAAATATACCGTCGCTCCTTTGGCGAAGGGCGCATCTATACACTTTGAGATGATGAGCCCTTCCGTCCGTATACCACCGCATGCTCTCTGCGGCTTACCTACGTGAAAATTTCGATGCACCCTTACGGCCCATGAATGACATCATGCTCATAAAAAACGGAACGCTAAATTTCCAATTTTTGGGACCCCACTCACTTCTTCCCTCGTGACACTTTTGCGACGTAGGTCCCTATTCTTTCACACGTAAAAACAAAACGGCGTAACTCTCTCCTTGACCCTTTCTCTCCCTTAGAGCGTTACATATTATTTGAACGGTCCTTTACAGAAATCCGACCGAACCGCTTGGATGGCGTTATTCGTAAGATCCATCCACTCCAAACAAATTCCAGTATATTTAAATTTAATCAATTATCTCTTGTTCGTAAAGAATTTACGCGTCGGAGAGGTGGAGGTTTTGATAAAACGGAATTTTTGTGCCTTATCAAAAATATTTTTTTCAGTCCAAAATGTCAGAATGCTTTCTAGAGATGCACGGATCAGAGCCAAAGTTCCTTTAATATTTTTCGGTGAATTTTCTGATTCGACGAAAATTTCTTTAAATTTTCTATACAAAAGCGTGCGTCCGTTAAGGTGATTCGATGGACGCCATATTTTGTGTCAGAACGGCATGCGATATATCGCATCAATTGGT
Source organism: Bemisia tabaci (assembly GCF_918797505.1). Taxonomy (NCBI): domain Eukaryota; kingdom Metazoa; phylum Arthropoda; class Insecta; order Hemiptera; family Aleyrodidae; genus Bemisia; species Bemisia tabaci. The sequence continues at coordinate 52,680,810 of NC_092799.1, read as the reverse complement.
TCCATATTTTCAGCTACTCGTCATTTTTCTCCTATTTTGAGATCGCAATTTTGTTGTCAGGAGTCTAAAGCACTCACTTACCAATTTTAAACAAAGAAATTCAACGTAATAAAGGCGTGGTTTTTTTCAGAGAGAAAATATCGCATTCGAGTGCAGTTCGATATCAGTATCGAATGCGATGTTTTCTCTCTGAAAAAACCACGCCTTTATTACGTTGAATTTCTTTGTTAAAATTGGTAAGTGAGTGCTATAGACTCCTGACAACAGAAGTGCGATCTCAAAATAGGAGAAAAATGACGAGTAGCTGAAAATATGGAACCAATTGATGCGATATATCGCATGCCGTTCTGACACAAAATATGGCGTCCATCGAATCACCTTAATGTAGGTATAAATAAATAATGCGAAGCTTTTCAACATTTTACTGCAAGTACACTCTTTGAATCTGGTCGTAGCTTCGAACATTTTTAAGTGTCTTCAAATCCCAGAAAGCTTGACTCGGCCCGATATGTACTCATTAAAGTATCACCTATACATGCCTTTATCACCACATCTTTACCGCTATTCGGGTACATTTTGAAAACTCCATAAAGATCATTTATCTTTTATGTGCCAATTTTATAGCCAGCATTAAATAATCTTAGATTATTTTGTCTATACTTTATTGGAATTTTAAATCATATTTACTTTTAGTATGAGAAGCGGTTCTCACATGAGCTTTCTTGATTTACGCATTAACCTTAATGATATGGGCGGCAGATTGGATAATCGAATGAGTGATAATTTACCTTTGAGAGGCACGTATGAAAATCTGTCCTTTAACCAGAATTAAATAAAAAAATAATTTACTCCATGATCATACTATCTCCGAATGAAAAAGAAAGGGGAATACTTTGGTTAAGTCATGGCGGTGATGGCCCACGGTCTTTAAATAATATCTGAGAACCGGCTGATAAACAGAGAGAAAAGGGAAATATGTGGATATTTAATATATTTAAATGATAATTGAGTAGTATTTGCTATAGATAAAACCCAAGTGCTATTGAACGGTAGCAGGTGGGCATCTGTGTAGCCAAAGAGATAGATGCGAATAGGTTTAACATAGCAAAATAACTCCTCATCACTCGCGAGGGTAGGATGGCCGAATGGACTACGGTGTCGGATTTTCACTCTTCCCGGGACAATGTCGAAGGTTACAGGATCAAATCTCAGCCAGGGCGAAATGGAGTTCTTCATCAGGATACCAGAGGGAGCGCGAAGCGCGTCAACTACGTGAAGGAAATCATCCCCGGCAGTACAAACGATAGGGGTATGCGCTTCAACGGGTGTGGACACTAGGCGGGGAGCCGCTTCTCAAGGCAGCGACGCGGCGGAACCGGCCGTTTCCTAATTTTAAGGAAATGCTTGCAGGCACTGTTTCCTTTTTTTTTTAGAAAACGTTTCCTGAAAACAACACAACACTTACTTACTTTTAGGAAACTCTTCGCGCGGCGGTGTTTCCTAATTTGAAGGAAACGTTTTCGTGCTTCAATGTAACAGGAGTTTTGGTTCAAGAAATCGCGTTTTCGTCGACCAAGGCAATACCGTTTTCTTCATTCAAGACTTCGTTTCTTGTCCACTTTTTTCAAGTATCCAATTTTCTTAGGTCAACACGGCGTCGCCTTGAATTTAGGAAACGTTTTTTTCAGTGTAGGGGATGTCCCTAGGTTAAAGGGAGCTACTTTTTGGCCCCCCTAAAATTTTCAGGGGGGTCCCTCTTGGGAGGGAGCAACGGACCCCAACTTTTAATTTTCAAATAGGAAGACCCCCTTTGTGATAGCTCGTTCGGAAGAGCATAAAAAAAGAAAACTTTTCGCGCAAACCCGAAGTCTATATCTCAAACCGTTACAAAATGGCGGCCGGTTAAAGTTCAAAATGGCCGAAAATTCACACAGGTTAGTTGTCGAGAGATTTTTGCGAAAATCTGTTAGTAGAGGTATTTCGACGCAAGGAAAACGAATTTGATGTTAGATTTTCAAAAAAACTGAGATTTCCAAAATAGCCGCCGGTGAAAATTTGAAATGGCCGAAAATTTGTTTTTTTTTTTTTATTACGTTTCATTTAGCCACAGCTCATTTAGCCACGTGGCAAAATGCAACAAAAAAGGTTGCATCTTGCCACAGATTTTAGGTGCTACGTCGCAAACGAAACAAGAAAAATTAGTGTGGCAAACGTGGCAAAGTGCAACAAATTATACTAGGGCCCACGAACGATGATCCCTGAGCCGCGGGTATTTCTTGCAAACACTGGCAACAGCGACACCCCGGCCCGAACCGAGTCTCGAGTTCGGGGACAATGCCGAGCCGAGCCATAATCGAACCCTAATTACTTACGCGTAATTTACAATTTCACCCTCCGCTAGAAAAAACCAAAATTTGTTGAAAGTTGTGTAACATTTTTTAGCAAGTGTTTCGTTACTCTCCTTTAAAACACGAGTAAAAAGAGGCCTCGTTTATAAAAATCGGTCAAATAGCAGCAAAGTTACAGTTCGAGATACGACGTTATAAATAAAAATTGGACTTCGCTTCAAAAAGGAAAAAGAAGGAAAAAATAAAAATTGTATATAACAATTATATATGATTTAGCTCAGAATTTTACGAGCAATCCAACCATGTAATGGACGAAGAGATTGGGGCAAAATTACAAGAAATTGGTCTTTTACGAAAGGGCTTCCTATGAAGAATTTTGACCTGAAGATAGGGGTAGAATAGCAGCAGTTCGCATACAATAGCTTTTCGCGTTCACAATACCCGGTCTCGTCGATGTGCGTGCTCGACCCTGCAGCGTTGTCATTTACATGGCCCACGCGTTTATTCGCCCGATTTTTCAGGGATCATCGTTCGTGGGCCCTAGTATATGTTGCAGTTAGCCACATGGCCAAAGGATAAAACCAGGTATCTGCATTGCAGCGTTACCGGATCTAATCGAAACGAACTTGACCTAACCTAACCAAACCTAACCTATCCTAACCTAACCTAACCTAACCTAACCTATCCTAACCTAACCTAACCTAACCTAACCTAACCTAACCTAACCTAACCTAACCTAACCTTACCTAATGACCTAATCTAAGGAAGGAGAGCTGGATGCAATAATTCCTTCGGATATTTTCCTAATAGTAGATTTTCATGTATTTCAGCGTAAAAGTAGAATCAGTATTGAATTGGTCACTAGTAGAGGATGGTTTTTTTTTTTTTTTTTTTTTTTTTTTTTTTTGTTTAAAAGGAAGTGAAAATCTGCTTTCTCCCGCACTGGATTGAGGGGGAACCGAAGTGCCCCCAGATCCGGCGGGCCCGGGGGGGGTTTTCCAGGCCCACTCCCAGGTACCAGATACCAATCGCGGCCCGGTCCGAGTGGAACGTCCCCGGGCATCGCTGTCCGGGGACCTCGGTCCGGGAGTGTGAATGGTTATGTGGGTTTGGCCTATGACGGTAGGCCCGCCAAACACTAACGACACTCCCCTTGAGATGCATCCGCACTACGCATCCCCTTTTGTCCGAGTTTAATTCCCACCCAACGGTCAGCCTACGGCCATTACCTCGTCAGGCGATAGGGCCCCCCGCAGCAGTGTCCAGCCGGACCCCACCCTCATAGGAGCACCCCGTTGCCTCCGGAGTACCTAACCCCCGCCAGGAGGGATTTAAACCTCCCAGCAGCTCTGAGGATGGGAATCCGTACCCCGAGGGGTCCGTCAGCACTGGAGCCTCTGAAGCGGAAAGGTTACCTCCCGTGATGTGTGGGGGATTCCAGGTGGCACCCGGCCAGGACTCCAAGGAGTCCTGTGTTACGCCGGCGCTCCAAGTCCTACCCACTGCACCCATGGGACTCAGACTTCGCAGCGCCCCTCCCTACGAGTAGCGAGGGACGCGGCCGGCCAACCCCATCCGGAGCACTAGTCAAATTTGACTTGCTCCTCCGGTCCGGCCCGCTTTCAGCCCCCGCCAACCACCAGGGCCGGATGCGCGGACTCAAGGTCCGCCCCTAGTAGCAGAGTTATATAAAAAATTTGTTTTTAAAAGTATAAACCGTAAATAACCACAAGCTAAAGAATATTCATTGTTTATGTAATGGATGTAAAGTTTTTTAGTTAAAAGTTTACTAAAAAACTTATTTTATTATGTAACCCTTAGTATAAAAGTTATATAACCAAATTCAAAGAGTGTATAAAATGAATTTTCATTATTCTTCCTGGCTGGTAGCGCACTCTAGTTATGAAGTGTGCAAGTTTTCATATGCGTTACTACCAGGTGGTGGATCATCGTAGAGTTGTGACTTACCTTAAATCCGCGCCGTCCTAGTCGGGATTAGAACCCACGCTTCGGGATGGAGTTGCAATCCGAAGTCCAGTACTTTACCACCAGACCAGCCAGGCTTGATATGAATGGGCCCCTAAATTCAATCTCTTAACTATCGCAGGCCTCTGAGTCCGTAATATTTTGTTTATTGACGGATTCTTATGATATTTTACCAGACTTTATTATTTATTATTTATTTATTTATTGTTTTTTATTTCATGATGTAATTTTTTCATTTTCATTTTTTTTAACTCTCTCTCATTTTTTTAGCTCTCTCTTTTTTTTAACTATCATGATTTTTAACTATCATTTTTTCTAACTCTCTCTATTTTTTTTAACTCTCATTTTTTTAACTCTCTCTCTCTCTCTATTTTTTAACTTTATAATTGCGTCTTTTTCCAGTTTTAATTATTTGGGCCTTTTTCTAGTTTGAATTTATGTCGATGTATTTATGTTATTTATTTATTATTATTATCATTTCCTTTTTTCTTTTAAATTTTTATAATATTAATTTAAACATTTTAAAAAAAATCAAAATTTTTAAAATAATATTTAATAATATTTTTAAAATATTAACAAAAATAATTATGATATACTTTAAAAATATTATAAAATATTATTTTAAAAATTTTAATTTTTTATATTTTTAATATATTTTTAAAATGTTTTAAAACTATTCATTGATTGTATTTCAAAAGTACTTTTGAAAATATTTTAAAAATACATGAAAAACATTTTAAAAATATATTAAATTTCAATATTTTTAAAATATTGCTGTCTAACTGGGCAGGGTTATGAGCCAGACACGCTACCAACTGAGGTAACAGGGCTCCTCGGATTGTGTGCCGAGATATCCCCTTTTAACTCGTCTCGGAGCCATTAGTACCTCTAATAATACCTATCCCACGCAGTCTGAGAGTCGAGGGTGTTCATTGAAATGAGATCATCATCATCATTCATGAAAATGAGATAGGTTTACGTTAAAGTCATTCAGGTCATTTATATAACAGTTATAATAAGCAAATTAAGCAAAAGGATACTATGCGTATAAAGAAAATTTATAAAAACCCTTCCTCAATTATATAAATTTTATATAAACGTTATCTTCTGAAAATATGAATAATTATTTTCATGGGCATTTTATATAAAACTTATATACACGATATATAAACTTTAGTTAAAATGGTGATTATATAACCGGTATTAATTCCTTATACGTTTGTTAGGAAGGGGAAAGTGAATCATGCTACTAGGGGCATTCCGGGATCCTGGGGGGCGCGGGAATCACGAAACCAGACACGTCAACGATCCCGCTTGATCTGTCGCCGCGTTGCCGCCGCGACAGGATGTGGGCTAACGACCGAGGACGCAGGCACAGAGGAGCGGCAACATCAGGGGATGCCTATCCCACCAAAAGGCGGGAGGAGGAAACCCGAGAAAGTCACCGAGGTGGCAGTCTACGGGGTCGAAGGGTAACCGACTATCTCTAGCAATTTGCCGGCTAACTCGGGTACGGGGGAGCGTCAAACCAGTAGAGGATGGTAAAATTATTTTAAAAACAAATTGTTTTCAATACATACGAATGGTTGTTTTTTCTTTTTAATCTATTTCAGATCTTCAATAAAATCGCTTACACTGCAGTAAAATAAGAATGGGAGGATAAATAACAATTTTTTTTGCTGAATTCGGTAGGCCACTCCAAAGACTGTGGCTAACTGCAACAATTTTGTTGCATTTAGCCACACTAATTTCTCTTGTTTCATTTAGCCAGACAGCACCCAGAGTTTGTGGCAATTTGCAACAATTTTTGTTGCAGTTCGCAACGTGGCTAAATGAGCCGTGGCTAAATAAACAGATACCCATGTGGTCAATAATTCCTTCGGATAGTTTCCTATTGGTAGATATTCATGTATTTCAGCGTAAAGTACATACAGTATTGCATTGGTCACTAGTGGAGGATGGTAAAATTATTTTAAAAAAAAAAACTGTTTTCAATACATACGAATGGTTGTTTATACTTTTTAATATATTCCAGATCTTCAATAAAATCACTTACACTGCAGTAAAATAAGAATGGGAGGATGAATAACAATTTTTTTGCTGAATTTGGTAGGCCATTCCAAAGACTGCGGCTAACCGCAACAATTTTCGTTGCATTTAGCCACACAAATGTTTCTTGTTTCCTTTAGCCACACAGCACCCTGAGTTTGTGGCAATTTGCAACAATTTTTGTTGCAGTTCGCCTCGTGACTAAATGAGCCGTGGCTTAATAAACAGATACCTGTTTTTTTTTAGAAATCTAAGTTCAAATGTGTTAATCAATACCCTAAAATTCCAAGTTTTGGGCAAATCCATCATCAAAAAACCGAGGTGGTAGTTTTCGGTCATTTTGAACTTTAACCAGCGGCCATTTTGGAAATTTCGGTTTTTTGAAAATCTAACATCAAATTCGTTTTTCTTGTGTGGAAATACCTCTACTAACGGATTTTCGCGAAAATCCCTCGACAACTAACCTGTGTGAATTTTCGGTCATTTTTAATTTTAACCGGCCGTTATTTTGTAACGGTTTGAGATATCGACTTCGGGTTTGCGCGAAAAGTTTTCTTTTTTTATGCTCTTTCGAACGAGCTATCACAAAGGGGGTCTTCCCATTTAAAAATTAATAGTTAGAGTCCGTTGCCCCCCCCCTCCCAAGGGGGGTCCCCTGAAAATTTTAGGTGGGCCAAAAAGTAGCTCCCTTTAACCTAGGGACATTCCCCAAGTTTCAAATCTTTACCTCCATAAGGTAAAAAGTTAGAGGGGGTGGAAGGGACTTTTGGATCACCCTGTATAAGCTCCAAGACCTCCTAAATTTGCAAATCCGGTAACGCTCAGTTCCAGCGTTCTACCAGGCCGATTTTCTTGATTTTTGTGACTTTTGACAGGCAGGGTAAGGTAAGTGAATCGAGGGTATGCTCCTTTACTACAGACTATCCAAAAGTAACGAAACGGTCTGTTCCATTCGTTCCGTTTCGTTTCAGTCTTGGCCTGGGGTTGGAAATAAATGGTGGTTTTCTTATTTGATTCTTATTGGTCCAACTTTTCCAGGCCAAAGAAAAATTGGATAAATGAGAGTCGGGTATGAAAATCTCTTCAGTTTTTTTAGCCGTTCTTTCGTCGAAGCAGGCCTAAGAGAGGGCGGAGCGCCTCTGGGGGCTGGGCCGCGTAGCGGCCAGAGGGCATAGCCCCCTAGTACACGAATGAAGAACGAACAAAGCTACAACATTAAAAACACTGAAAACAGGACGTTTCGAGCTGTCACCAGCTAAAATTTAGCTGCAGAAATACACACAAAAAACAAATTAAAAATTCAGTGGCGACCTGACCCCAGCCGTCATCACATAACAACCATGTACTGTTTCAGCCTTGTTTACCTATGTTTTAATGCTCTCCTTTTTTATTCCTTAACGAGAAAGTTAACAACTATCTGTGCTGTATTTCCGTGTCGCAACATTGATAGAGGAAATAGGCACAACCTACGTAAGTAACTTACAAGTCACACAAAATATATTTGAAGAGTAGAAAGGATTTTGATTCCAGCGACCGCCTTCGAAGGAACCTACTGTTTGAAGAATCTATACGTTTCTTACCCGTCCATGTGCTTTATCTATAATCAGATTCACTTCCGAGTCGGTGAGAAACTGGCGGTAAATGGACACTTTTGGCTCTAAAAACAGTTCCTCCTCCTTCAAAGGATTCAAAACAAAGAGAGGTGACCCACGAGTAGAATAACGACATTTCAGCTTTGCTACGTAGTTTGGGTTGAGAGTGTATTCTCTGGCACAAATTTTCTCGAGGTAGAATGTGCGAGGAGGTACCTCAAGCGATCGCAGCAGAGATGTCTCACCCTGTGAAATAATGAAAAATAATAAAATTATATAAAATCATACTGCCTTGCTAAGGAAAAACGCCGTATGAACCCTCAGGCATTGCCAAATTTCCTTTTATAAAAAACTGATTTTTTTGTAAACTTTTGAATATTTTTCTTCCGATTCTTCAAATAATTTTGTTTGCAATTTCACCTAAATTTCCTGAAAATTTCAAGGAAAATATTCATAACTTTCCTTAAAAATAAACATTTTATCGGAGACAATTTGGCAACTCTCGAATGTTCATACCGCGTCCTTCCTTAGCACGGCAGCATTAAGAGTATAACGCGTGACGCGCATGAGGTGGAAATCACTACGCTACCATGCTAAGGATAAACGCCGTATGAACATTTGAGAGTTACCAAATTTCTTCCAGTAAAATGTTACATTTTAAGGAGAGTTATGACTACTTTCTCATTAAATTTTCAGATAATTTAAAGGTGATCTTGAATAATATCCTCTGCGAAATCGGGGGGAATTCATGTTTTATCATAGAAAATGTGGCAACGTCCAAAGGCTCATACGGCGTTTTTCCTTAGCATGGCAGTACGGAGGTTGGACCGCAAAACAGTCAGGAGGAGTATCCCTCTGTTGAAAAACCAAATGAGAACTTGCCTACTCTAATTTTATAGCATGTGTTTTTTTACGATTATTATGTTTGTTTTTTATGCGATTATAATAATTCACAGAAGGAGAGAAAATACCTTGATTCTACGGCTGGTAAAAATAGGAGGACATAGAAATCTAAATTTACCGGTGAAATATGTTCTCCTATTTTAGGTACTGATAGATTCTCATTTCGAGCCTTGAAGTATAAGTGTGTATCGATGAAGTAAAAATCACTAGATTCGGCCATCTTTGACATTGCCTTCGTGAATTCCGCGGCCTCTCGGGTGTAACCTATCGAGTAAAAACAAATCGAAGAAGTACAATCTATGATGGAGTCAAGTAAAATAGGACTTAAGGTAAAAAAATTGTTTGTGCCTTACCGCAGCTTGGCGGGGTTCATTCTGTATGATTCGATGCAGGAATCATCCAACAAGTCTTATAGAATTAACCTTGAAATTTTGGATTGAGGGGCTTGGAGGACAAGTCGCATAAGTGCAGTTTTTGCTATTCCAAGAAATGCGTGTATTTAAATTTTCAAAATTACATGAATTCTTTTGTAGGAAAGAAATTTCAAACTTATTGTTGAGTGCTTAAAAATTGGAATTTGTAGCGATTTTTAACATAATGTGAATTCAGACTAGTTGTACTTGAAATCATTAGAGAACTATACTTATGCGCCTTGTCCTCTAAGCGCCTCCATTATGAGATTGAGAAAAAACAAAAGGCTGGTGCCAGCAGAGGAAACGATTCATTTCCAACGCATAATATCAGCGATAGTGAAAATAACAACTAGAATTATGACCAAATGTTCTAAAGAACACCAGAGAACATGTTGCATCAAAAACTAAAAATTGATATTTTCTACGCAAATCAGAAGTTTTTGCTACACTGAATAATCTGACCTCTCCGACCTTAATTTCTGTTTTGCTTGACTCCTACATATATCAGATTTCTTTTAGATCCATAACTAGTGTTCGCGGTGTCACAAACCCCTTGCCAATGAAGAATCCTGAACTCAGTCACGCAACTATTTTAAAACCTCTGTCAACAGAGATATGCAATCATTTATGAATTCACTGTTTTTTTTTTTCTTTTTTTTTTTCGTTTTTTTTTTTCGTTCCAGTTTAAATCCGAAGTGAGACTGCATTGTTTTTATTTATCGATTTTGTAAAATGTATTATTGCGGCTTGATGCATGCTCAAGTCAAATCTCTCCCCTTTGGGCCTGCGATAGCGGTGTGAATCTCCCTAAATGGCTTTTCACCGCACAAGGAGAGGTGATTTTAATGGCATGCCAGTTTGCCTTCAACTCTCAGTGTAGGCAACATTTGCTCCCCCATGGTCGAATAATGGTATCACTGTATATGCCACGCTCACCCAGATGTTTGCTTTTTTCTTTGACTTCTGTTTCGGGCAATTGTTCTTTAACGATCTACTGCACCGGTTACTGTGTGTCACATAATATGTTTGGTGATATTTATGGAAACAATTTTTTGAGATTCACTGCGATTTTTTTCAAATATTGGTAGAAGTAATAAAATTGCGTTGAATTACAAATGCACTACTGAACTGACTTACCTGTTTCTAAGAGAACATGGGCATAGTCTAAGACGAGTTTATGTTGATATTCCTTCCACTCAATGTCTTCATCTAGCCTAGCAACAGCCTCTCTGAGCCACTCTAAGGCGATGTTTCTTTTGTCGGGGTCATACACACCGTAGGATGCGAGCATGTGGCAATCACTACCTGTAAAATTGTCCTCTTTCAAAAGCTTGTATCCAACTATATAACAATTTTCCATCAATTTGAGCAAAAACTGAAATGAATCGCCTAGAATAACAGAACTAAGTCACCTTGTCAAATAAATGAGTCATGTGTTGTTTTGTGACCACACACTCTCTTCTGACTCATTTTGTAGTGGAGGACAAATATTGCAGACAGGCGTTGAATTTTACTTATAACAGAGAATCTTATAAGGAGCAATGGAACTTCAAACATGTTTTACTCACCTCCGACTTAACGCAATTTAGATTCCTTATTTTTTTAGACTCGGTCAAACTAAGTTACCAGAATTTCGATTTTTTTTCTCTCAAACTCAGAGACCTAATATGCATAGGAAATTCGTTTTTTGTAATTAAAAGGTGTCATAACAAATTATTAGTTAGACATGTAAATTGACTTAAAAAAATGTTTACCTAAATGAAAAATCATCATTTAAAAATCAGTAAATTCCCTTGCTAAGCTGCATGTATCTTCAAGTAGGCATTATACTTCTAAAAGGAAATGAAAAATTACACTTCACTGTAGATCGAATGTAGGCCCCTTCATTTAGGAGTGATGCAACAGTCATGACGTGTAAATATGTTTAGCCCTTGCAAGAGCCTCCTCCCTCACCTATTTGCATTTTTATCTGAATAAGTAAAAAAAAATAGTCGGTATGGATTGATCTGAGCCTTCTATGTGCTCCAAAACGATATGAAATATTTTATCGCACAAAGTCCAATATTTTTCGATTCAGGTCCTACAAATGCTTTTAAAAGAGCATGAAAAAAAAAAAAAAATACTTAATCGGCTGGCTAAAGTCCAGTATTTTTCTTGAGAATAGTCTCCTCCTTCAATGAGTGACGCAACAATTGCGACATTTTTGTATGAAAAGCCCTTGCAGAAGCCTTTTTATTTGACTCAGCTAAATTTTGAAGAATCACGTGTCGTGTCCGCAAAAATGCGTAAAAAAGAAGGGTCACTGAAATTAATGCTTCATAGAGATATCTGAGGATCCATGTCAAAACCCTCTTACCTATTCTACTCTGCGTAAAAAATAAAAATGCTATTTTCAACCATGTTTTTTGTTTTTTTAAATCTTCATTATTTTCTCTTAAAACAATTTTCAATACCTAGGTAATCTGGAGTCTTTTTCATGACGATCAGTTCATTATGCAGTAGTATATGATACAATGTTATGATAGATTCCATTTACATGCATATGAAACTGCAGCATCATAAGTTGAGACTAAAAACATTATACAATAAATAAGTCTTGGGGAGAAAGCAAAGGAAGAATGATACGCTCGAAAAATACGCTGCAAGCAATCTTCCAGCATGCAGAGGGGACAAATACTAATGATTACAGTAAGAGCATTTTTGCGGACACGTCAGTGATTCTTCAAAATTTAGCTGAGTCAAATAAAAAGGCTTCTGCAAGGGCTTTTCATACAAAAATGTCGCAATTGTTGCGTCACTCATTGAAGGAGGAGACTATTCTCAAGAAAAATACTGGACTTTAGCCAGCCGATTGAGTATTTTTTTTTTTTTTTTTCATGTTCTTTTAAAAGCATTTGTACGACCTGAATCGAAAAATATTGGACTTTGTGCGATAAAATATTTCATATCGTTTTGGAGCACATAGAAGGCTCAGATCAATCCATACCGACTATTTTTTTTTACTTATTCAGATAAAAATGCAAATAGGTGAGGGAGGAGGCTCTTGCAAGGGCTAAACATATTTACACGTCATGACTGTTGCATCACTCCTAAATGAAGGGGCCTACATTCGATCTACAGGGAAGTGTAATTTTTCATTTCCTTATAGAAGTATAATGCCTACTTGAAGATACATGCAGCTTAGCAAGGGAATTTACTGAGTCTCTGAGAAAACTTTTCTGCGAATGCACGAGTCATGATTATTGAATTAGTTACGTAGCTCTAAATTTTAAAGAAAGAATAGTCGATTTTGTGCGATAAAATATTTCTTATTGTTTTAGAGCACATATGAGGCTCAGATCAGTCCATACTTTTCTTTTTGATTTTATGAAGATTCTGAATAAGAAATGCAAAAGTTAAATAAAGAAAGAGGACGTTAGGTGCTCCTTCAAGGACTTTCCATTCACGAATGTAGCGTTTATTGCAAAGAGCGAACCGCTTGGGCTCCACAAGAGGTTCACATACACACATGCAGTTAATGTTGTATCACTCGTTTATGAAGGGGCCCACATTCGATTTTCAGTAAAGTATAATTTTTAATTTTCTTTTAGGGGTTTTAAGAAAATTTGGTTCAACAAGTTTAAGACTTTGGCCGGATTCTTTACCCCTTAGAATCTGAAAGTTTTTTGGGGTTTTTTAAAAACGTGTATCAGGAAGGATATTATGTTATAAGAATGTCAAAAATGTTTTTGGAACGTTTCAATGAGATGATATAAGTTTGAGACTTTTGAGATGTTTCTGAAATGTTAGTGAAAAAGATTGTGCTACTATAGGGTACATTCTGCAATGAACCATGCCGTCCATACACTTTAATGCTTTTTCAGGCTCATTTATATATCGACGGTGAAACTACCAAACCACGTATCTCGGTTTGCGACGTCGCAGACTTCCTGTCATACTTAATTTTTTAAATGAAAAACTACTTAACGTCTAGTCTTGAAAATTTCTGTGATTTTTCCTCTTTGTGCGGAGAAAATTCTGTGAAAATTTCAAGGAATGATATTGATTTGGTCTACCTCAAAAAAATAAAATGCGAGCGTAGATTTTTAAACACCGCAAACGAGATACGTGGTTTGGTAGTTTCACCGTCGATATGTAGTTACACCGTCTTGTCAGCCGGGCGACAAATTAATGCAGAACTTTAGCACAACGCCTTCAGTTTTCGAGGTAGGCCAGGGCGCATCCTCTGGGCGGCAATCATTACCTATCTAATCGAGGATCAGTATCTTCTTTCTTTTTTCCAAATTTTTCCTCAATATATGAGTAATTTAATTCAATTGAACTCTATCTGAAAATTTCATGCTAGTTCTCTCTTTCTTTTTAAGCCTATATTATCTATGGTGTAATGTTGTATAAAATAAAAAGAACAATTGACTTCCTCATTGCAAATAAGCCAATTTCATGGGCTTTTCTGGTCTTTGTGGAGCTATAAAATAGATTATTCAGATTATTTTTTTTTTCTTTTTTTGAAAGGAGGGACCCCTAACTCGTCACTTATTTGAAAAAAACATTCTTATACCGTCCATTATTTCAAATTCTGGTTACTCCTCTGCATGTATCGTTATAGCTGCTAGATTTTTTTTTTACATTCAAACGCGGTGTTGAAATATTTTAATTTCTCAGTAAAATACACATTTTTTACAGTTGGGCCTCAAACTCAAATACATAATTTAGAGTTATTTTTTTTGCTCTTATAGTGCGGGGGCATACGTAATCCCGTGTGCAGATTCGTGAAGGCATATTGTGTGATACATCAATCTCTTCGTTTTGATGTCTAGAAAAAGAAAATCGATGATGGCCATCTCAAATTTCATACAAACCCCCCCCAAATTCAAGATGGCGGCCAAAATGGCGGTTTTGGGGTGAAAAAATTTAAAGTTTGCAAATACGTCGTGTCGGGTGTCGATTCTTATGTATTTTTGATCGTAGAATCCGAATTTTCAGTCAAAAGTTAGCCCAAAGGTCATTTTTAGGCCAAAATCCAAGATGGCGTCCAAAAATACCTCTTACAGGTACTAATTTGCCTATTCGGGTCTACATGCATTGTGAGGTATCAATTATTAGGTTTTCAGGGTCGTAGAGTCCAAAAATGAGGTCCATTTTCCGCTGCGGCTCTCAAGAAGCCCTAATATCAAAGATGGCGCCCAAAATGGCCACCGGTCTTGCGGATGAAACTGCCGTTCAGGGCAGCTATAACAAACAATACGTTCAAAATTAAGTTTCTTGGGTCAAGAAGTTCGAATAGGAGATCAGATGTTTACTCCTACAAAAAATTAAGCCTCCGAATCGAAAATGGCTGCCGACATTGTTGCCAGTTAGAGGCGCAGACTGGTGAATGACCGATATTAAGGGATTTGCCGAAGGAGGGGTTTCGATAAGGGCCGTTGTTGGGCCCATACCCTGAAATTCTCCGATTCTACGATTGTTTGCTCATTTAAAGTCTAAAGTTTGCGGAATGTATCATGATTTGGTCATTTTCGGTCCATCTAGGGGTCTAATACTGGCCTAAACATGAGACTAAAGGCCGATTTTGGCGAAAAATGCGGTTTTTTTTACATTCGGCGTGACACTATTTCATAACGATCCCATCATCGGAGGAGATTATTGTCCTTCAAGTACGTTCATTAAGGATGTAAGATAGTCACTTTAGCCAATTTTCGTTGATGGCAAACCTTGCGCTCGGAGTTAAAACGATCTTCTTAGAATTTTCTTGTTTTTCATCATTATTTAAAATGGCATAAAAAGGGCGACTCATCTTAAACCAGAAATATATTCCTTGGTGGAAAATGTACGCAGCTGGTCATAACTTTCCTCCAAGAAATTAATGGATTAAAGCCTCCCCCCCCCCCCAAAAAAAAACCTGTGTTGCCATATTTTATTGCTTAACAGCACAGAAAACCGCGTAATTATTTCAGTATTTGAGGCTGTTCTTCGTAGAGTACATTCAGCAAAGCTCAAAACCCTTGATTCTTCATACGTTACGATCACATGATTAGTGATCATATAAATGCACGTATCCATCATTATTTTTTTTAATACATGTATGTATCTATGGAGACTCCCATCGTGGGGCGGCATTCCCACATATCATCGGTAAAAATTGAGAAAAATGCAACATTGAAACGAAAATGAGAGTTCTGCTATCATCGCGCTGAGAATGTTAGCCTTATCCAAAACTAAAAATTCATTGCTAGAAAAAGTGTAATATTGGTTAAAAGGCAAAACGACATAGAACATAGTCATATCCGGGTGGTATTACCTGCG
This sequence comes from Bemisia tabaci, assembly GCF_918797505.1. Classification (NCBI taxonomy): domain Eukaryota; kingdom Metazoa; phylum Arthropoda; class Insecta; order Hemiptera; family Aleyrodidae; genus Bemisia; species Bemisia tabaci. The sequence continues at coordinate 52,665,216 of NC_092799.1, read as the reverse complement.
CAAAGTGGGCAATAGAGTCGTCATCTGCTGAGCTCATATTGCATCTCTCATTTGCTGCCTCACTCATCACAGACATAAGTCTGAGCCAGAAAAACTAAGCGTTTGCTAGATTAACATGCATACGTCATTTCTCCAAAATTATGAAATGGCAGCTCCAAACAAGAGGTTTTATGCAGGAGACAGGGGACCTGATGAAGAGGCAACTGATGAGGAAGCGGTGGGGTGCCTGGGCAGGGGTGAGGGAAACCAGGGTTTCAAATTATTTTTAGGAGGCAGAATTCTGATCGATCGCAGGCAATAAGATTGGCGGGGGCAGGGATTGTCAGGGTGGTGAAAAATCAGCATTAAGTACTCGTGATTCTGACACATGGCTTACTTTTTTTCGGATCTCAGATCCCGGTCAATATGATTCAAAGATGCACCTTCGTGCGTAAATATCGTCTACAAAATTCGTAAGATAATGGGCCACCTACAAGCCCAAAATTTTAAAGCAATTATCACTAACACAAAATATAATCTACTTGCATCTCTGAATACTGTAATTCGAGTCTCACATATTTATTTCAGAATGCGCATATTCAGAGAAAGTGGCTGAAATCCTCGGCCAACTCGGATTTTGCTCGATTTTTACCGATGATATGTGCAAATGCCGCGACACGATGGGAGTGTCTATAGATACACACATGTAAGAAACAAAATAATGATGGATAATTGAGATTTTGCATGTGTGAGGAATTTGCGATTAGACTGTTGATTCTTACGTGAAAGTTCGGGAGAAACACGATGGTGCCACTGGTTTCCTCTTAAATCAACTCCCAAGCTCAAAAAAGGCTCTCAAGCTGAGGCCAAAATGGAGGGGATATCCCACGCTATCCTGAGAGTCCGCTTCTACATCAAGACAAACTCTCCATGTAAAGATAGGGAGCAAATACATTAGCAGGGTACCCGTATGTTTTCAGTTTTGAAGTCACCAAATAAAGTGGTAGCCCTGTCAATGTATTTGCTTGCAATGTATGAGCTTTTTTTTGAGCTTGGAAGTTGATTTCAGAGATAGCCATTGGCACCATCGTGTTTCTCGCGAACTTTTACATAAAATCAATAGTCAAATTGCAAATTCCTCACACATGCAACATCTCCATTGTATTTATATAATCACTAATCATGTTTCAATGTTGCATTTTTCTCAATTTTTACCGATGATATGTGGGAATGCCGCCCCACGATGGGAGTCTCCATAGATACATACATGTATTAAAAAAAATAATGATGGATACGTGCATTTATATGATCACTAATCATGTGATCGTAACGTATGAAGAATCAAGGGTTTTGAGCTTTGCTGAATGTACTCTACGAAGAACAGCCTCAAATACTGAAATAATTACGCGGTTTTCTGTGATGTTAAGCAATAAAATATGGCAACACAGGTTTTTTTTTTTTGGGGGGGGGAGGCTTTAATCCATTAATTTCTTGGAGGAAAGTTATGACCAGCTGCGTACATTTTCCACCAAGGAATATATTTCTGGTTTAAGATGAGTCGCCCTTTTTATGCCATTTTAAATAATGATGAAAAACAAGAAAATTCTAAGAAGATCGTTTTAACTCCGAGCGCAAGGTTTGCCATCAACGAAAATTGGCTAAAGTGACTATCTTACATCCTTAATGAACGTACTTGAAGGACAATAATCTCCTCCGATGATGGGATCGTTATGAAATAGTGTCACGCCGAATGTAAAAAAAACCGCATTTTTCGCCAAAATCGGCCTTTAGTCTCATGTTTAGGCCAGTATTAGACCCCTAGATGGACCGAAAATGACCAAATCATGATACATTCCGCAAACTTTAGACTTTAAATGAGCAAACAATCGTAGAATCGGAGAATTTCAGGGTATGGGCCCAACAACGGCCCTTATCGAAACCCCTCCTTCGGCAAATCCCTTAATATCGGTCATTCACCAGTCTGCGCCTCTAACTGGCAACAATGTCGGCAGCCATTTTCGATTCGGAGGCTTAATTTTTTGTAGGAGTAAACATCTGATCTCCTATTCGAACTTCTTGACCCAAGAAACTTAATTTTGAACGTATTGTTTGTTATAGCTGCCCTGAACGGCAGTTTCATCCGCAAGACCGGTGGCCATTTTGGGCGCCATCTTTGATATTAGGGCTTCTTGAGAGCCGCAGCGGAAAATGGACCTCATTTTTGGACTCTACGACCCTGAAAACCTAATAATTGATACCTCACAATGCATGTAGACCCGAATAGGCAAATTAGTACCTGTAAGAGGTATTTTTGGACGCCATCTTGGATTTTGGCCTAAAAATGACCTTTGGGCTAACTTTTGACTGAAAATTCGGATTCTACGATCAAAAATACATAAGAATCGACACCCGACACGACGTATTTGCAAACTTTAAATTTTTTCACCCCAAAACCGCCATTTTGGCCGCCATCTTGAATTTGGGGGGGTTTGTATGAAATTTGAGATGGCCATCATCGATTTTCTTTTTCTAGACATCAAAACGAAGAGATTGATGTATCACACAATATGCCTTCACGAATCTGCACACGGGACATATGTTTTGTTACGTATGCCCCCGCACTATTATGTTGCAAAAGTTATTGCTCACCTCGTAACGTTGTCTTGTGTTTTGCACCCAGAAATGTACCGCTCGCAAGATCCACGGTGGGAATATTTCTCCTAATTTGTATGTGTAAGTAGTCCATTGCAACATTCCTCAAATCAGTCATCGACGGAAATGCATATTTAGTTAGCAACTGTCGGTATCGATCATCCAATCCTTTAAAAATGTATCAAGAATTTATGTTATTTAAATCTTAATTCTTTGACTGAATCGTTGGGTGCAAAAAGGACATTTCTTGGCTACGGTGTCTCAAAATCTCAGCTAACGTGCCATCCATTATAATAAAAGCAAACATATGTAATTTTTTGTAAGATTGAAGAATTTTTTGATGATGCAAGACTGAAGAATGACGCACTACACTGGAAAATACGCATGTGAAATTAGAGCCAGTTCTAGATTCAATCTAATTGGAGTCTAAATATTGTTAAAACCCAGAATTCCAGCAATTTACGCCGGCTATACACTACAGTGTATATAATACACTTTCTAGTGTCTCAAAAAAATAAAATGAGAGGCTCAGTTTAAATGCTTTAGGCACTTTATAATAAGCAATTTTCAGCCTTAAACATGGAACTTTAGTTTTTGATCGAAATTGCGTTTTGGTGTCGGTTGCGGTGAGTAGGTCCTCAGGCGGAAAGACTGTGAGTGCGTAGTCCTAGCACCGTTTGATTTTTTATTATTGTTATTAGTGTTTTACTTATAATGTTTTGTTGGGCCTTTTCCATATTTTTAGGCCAAAATTTATAAAAAACTCTTACCTGAACAGTCGCTTTAATATTTCAATGCTGAGTTTTTCAACCCTAGGACCCCCCATTGGAGGTTCCAGAAATATAGATGAAGATTCAGATCATTTCCTCCTACTCACTTTCGATGGGATTGTCGCGAACACTTCTATGAATTAGCTTCCACTGATACATGAACCGTTTGGCCAATTTAAAGTTCTGGAGCGCATCTTTTGAGTAGTATTGCGGATCCAACTTCAAATGATTATACCCAGTGAGAGAGTCCCGCAAACTGAAAAGAAGCTTTAAACAGATTTTTGTCTTACTTGAAGAGTGTACTGCATGATAGATCAGGGAAAATCGAATGTATTTCATCAACGGTGTTGTTCTAGGGGCACTGTTTCTGTTCTGAGTAACATATTGCCTTGAAAACGATGGCTTTTGAGGGCAATCCGACATTGGATTTCGAATTTTTTTTTCTTTTTTAAACTTCCATTCGTGAAAACCTGAACAATACGTTCTTTAAATAATGAGATGCCCACTCACAGTATTTGACTAAAGAAAATGCAGCATTCAAATCATCAGACACTCTATCATGCATGGGAAATAACTTTCATGAAAAGTGACCAATTAGGAGTCAGGACAAATTAAGGACTAAATATAAATGCGATAATTAAGGGCCTTTTGAGGGTATGGGCATATGATCATGCACATGTATAACTTTGATATCGGAAACGAAAATGTAAACCTTGGTAAATAATTAGCGCTTACAAATATATATAATCTATCTTGGATTCCAAAATAATAATGACGTTTCTCAGGTAACTGAGTAAGATTTCATCAATGGCTCGGTAGTCCTGGAGAGTTGCAAGCTCCTCCGGTGAAATCTGAGCTTTCACACTCGGCCAAAAAAATCCGCATGTCACGAGGATATATCTGTAACACGAAACGTTACAATGATTTCCATTAGGTACGGACTTTACCACACTTCTGGAACATCTCTGGGGAGAGAGTGTCGTGCGCTGATACAAAACTCAATCCCATGTCTCCCGGCAAATACCTGTAAATGATGGAACCAATCTGCCGTGCTAAGGAAGAAGGCCGTATGAGCCATCAGGCGTTGCCACATTTTCTCCAATAAAATACGAATTTTTAAGAAAACTGTTGGATATTTTTCCTCATAATTTTCAGCTAATTTTGCACAAACTTTAATCTAAAATATCTCAAAATTTCAAGGAAAACTATGCGCAACTCTCCTGTAAAATGCACTTTTTATCTAGGGAAATTTGGCAACTCTCGAATGTACATACGGCGTTCTTCCTTAGCACGGCAACAATCTGTTCGACAGGAAGGATATAACGTGCATTGAGTTTGCTCAAGTTCAACGCTCAAAGTTTTAGACTCGAATCTCGCAACCATCCAAGAGAGGGCGAATATATTCTCTTAAAAAGTATGGACCCTTTTAAAGATACCAATTAGTGCGAAAAAATCAATAGCAAGTCTGAAATATCCAAAATAATTTGAAAAAGACCCAAGTGAAAAATCTCGCTCGTGCAGCACCTAGGAATTCAGTGGCAAATTAGCGTCAGAGCTTTATGTTGAGGACTTGGTTGCCATTTGTTGCAAATTCTTACAGCTTACTTTTATACTACTTACTTTAAGGGAGACTTTGCACGCAAAAATTGTATTGCTTCGTTTGAGAACTCTTATAAAGCCGGTTTTTATAAGTATTTTTCATAGTTTTTTTTTCTGACGTGGAACATACTATAAAAATAAATTTACAAGGGAGAAAATTTACCACCTATGACGTCATCTGGCTTTCATTACCCATTTAAAGACATGCATTTTAGCAGATTAGATCATTTTGTCCTGTCTCCTCCTCTAGCTTTTCAATTTATAAACCAAGGATATCCTCGTGTTCAGTTCACTAAGTTGTTTCCTCTTAAACACGAAATTCATCACATTTCAGACACCTGCAAATTCTCTACTGACGGGTGCATATTTTGTGTTGGGGAATTTATTTCAAATTACAATAATAATTTAGAGCAAATTAAAGACACTTCACCGAAAAAAAAAATGAAGTTGATTTAACATTCTAGATGTAAAAAAAGTGTGCGAGAACTTATAAAATGCTAAATTACCAGCCATAGCAGTTACTTTAGCAATGACAAGATGTAAAATTAACTGCTGTGGCAGGTAATTCAGCATTTGATGAGCTCTCGCACACCTTTTTTACATCTAGGATGTTAAATCAACTTCTCTTTTTTTTCGGTGTTAAAAACCGTCATTTAATAATAACGAAAATTGGAAAATGAAACTTTACAATGCTGCAAAAAATTCAGTCTTGCCACATTCTCAAAGCTTCATACATCGTTTCTGAAATATTTGGAACGAGTCGACTCTTTCTTGATAAGCGTCACAAAATTAAATTTGCCCAAAAGGGGAAGAGTAAGTGAAGGAATGCAGTTTCTATCAGTAATGAGCATACGTACAAAATAATCTTCTCCATCATCGAAAAAATTGATCGGTCTTCGTGTAAGCCAAAGTTTAGTACAGTCGCACTCGTCCGGAAAACTTACAGAACTAATGGGTCGTTAAGTAGGTAACTGAACTATTTGGAAGTGTATCGTGTTTGTCATCCAGACTCAGCACACAAACGCAAATGGAAGAATGCTCGTCCATTCTCCTGTACCCGAAAAACCCCCAACTCCAATTTTATCGCAGTCACGACAACTTGCGACGTTGCCATCTTGTGCGGCATGGAACTCATATAGTAGTAAGGACTCATGCAATCGAACCATAGAGAAACAGGATACATTTTGCGATTAGGAACTACAACCTCTGACTCATCCGTAAAAACACTCATATCTATAGGTGAAGCGAATGGTACTTACGTCGTTTTTAAATTAAGTCAGAAATTGTGGTCCCTCTTTGCAAAATGCAGCTCAGTGAATATATTATACATGAAATGAGAAAGTATCGCAGAATCTTGAGTTTTCTGTATGCCAACTTGGGCCACGATGACTCCAAGCCCCTAGTTGGAATAAATCAGGGGTAAATTCCGATGCCGCCGTCTCAGGACGGTTACGGATTGGGTTTCTCTCCGTCGCGTCATATAAGGGTGGTTTCACAATAACTGGAATAGTTTTGTCGCCGTAACAGACGACACATTTTTCGGTCATATTTTTGCTAGAAATGATTATCACTCAAATTTTTTCGCAATATCTTCAAAGGGTTACGTATTATAACGCTTTCGAATGTTGCTCTTCTTCTCAATCAATAACATGTAAATTCCGAAAATGTGGTGTCTGTTACGCGGTAAAAATTCAGCGTAACAGTCAGCACATTTTCGGATATTTATATATTAAAATTGAGAAGTAGAGCGATAAATCTTTGAAAAGCGTTATAGCACGTAGCCCTGTGTAGCTTAATGCAAAAAAATTCGAGTAATTATCATTACTACTAAAAATATGACCGAAAAATGTGTTATCTATTACGGGGACAAAACTATTCCAGTCATCGTGAAACCACCTATAAACCCTTGTTTACGTAGCCTACTTTCCGCTGGATGAGGAAAACGCCAAATCAAATGGGCTTGGATCAGCCGCAGATTTGAGTTTTCAAGATCATGGCGTGTTGCAAACATTTTCGTCAGAAGCAGTCGTTAAGATAGCAGCGTTTATGTTGTCTGAAATCGGGCTCCAAGCTCTGGAAAATCTTTAGAAAGATCCATCAAACCTGAGTTGGGAAACAAGGATTTTGATCGCTCGCACCAGCTTTGGGCAGACTCACGTGATGATTTTGTTTTAAATTCAAATTCGCACGTGGGCTAAAACTGGTAAGGCCAACAGGTTCTTTTTTATCGCGTCATAATATAAGGTCGTATACTAACTTGTTTTAGGAACAATGTGGCAAGACTGATGGCCTATACAGCCTGTTATTGTGATCTTTCTGAGCGATAATGACTATTAGCGTTCAAATAATAAAATGCATTGTTGTCAGAAGGTATTCGATCTGAGTCTGAGCTCTCGCAAACTTTCGCTAAATGTAAATGAGGGGCTGATTCGTATGTCTGAAAATACTCTAAAATTACGATAAATCATTGTAAAGTCTAAAATGTAACTTCATAATATAATGTAATCTAAACCAAAAATAAAGTAAACTTTATAGCATAGAGGGGAAACCCTCTTTAAAATAAATATACAACGGGAAAAAGAGAAGAGGGGAAACCCTCTTTAAAATATGTATACAACGGGAAAAATTTATTTTGACACAGACGAGTAACCACACGCTATGCCAATTTTTTGTTCGAATCCAAAATAGTTATCATAGTGAGGCAACTCCTAGGGCTGGGCGGGAGGGGAAGGGAAGTAAATAAACAACAAAAACATTTCCTTCCCTCGTATAGCCCGTATCAGACGATCAAAGCAGAGGCTTCAATGAGGCTCTTCGATGCCTTTCCTGGCCCTCTCATTGGCCAGCGGTTTAAGGCGGGGCAATTGACGAGTCTCTTTGAAGCCTCTACTTTGATCGTCTGATACGGGCTTACCCAGCTCCTGAAGCTACGTCAGGTGATGGGGCTCCCATTTTGGGCTGCAAATGGGACTTACGAAGGACTTATCTTCGCTGTAGTTCACTTTTTAATGTGAAAATCTCAAAAATATGCATTATCCTTACATAAATTAATGTAAAGGTAAACTAAGAATACATGACAGAAACGCTTGCCTCTCTTTGTTTGTGATGACTTACCACAAATAAAGGTGGAAAATCAAATTAAGTTAAATGCTCTCAACCAAACCTGGGATAAAACAAAAATTCACTGATCGGGGGGGAAAAGCCCTGAAGTTTCGATGGCCGATCTTTACCAATATACCGTCAATCAGAATAGCCACCCCCCCCCCCCCCCCCAAAAAAAAAAAATCTAACGGCAAATCCTATCTATACCTCTTGATACCGAGTCTCAGGCAAATCCAGCGGCAAAAACTAAGGTGCCGATTGTTGGCCATTTTGAAACTGTTTGAGATTATGACATCAAGTTTGCGCGAAAATGTATCTTTTTAATGTTCTTTCAAACGAGGGATCACAAAAAGGGTATTTCCATTTGAAAAAAAGGTCGTTGTCAGTCGGCTCTGTTACCCCTCCCCCAAGAGCTCCCTGAAAATTTGAATTTTTAGTTTCTAGTCAAATCTTCAATTTTTAATGCGGTATTAAAAACTGAAAATCGATATTTTAAAGTTTAGTTTCAGCTGTAATGACAATTTGAGTCTCCAAAGGAAGCTAAAGCTCTACTGCGTTATTAAAGTGGGAAGATTAACCTCTTGGCACAGCAAGCACCTTGTAGACGGACATGTAGTGGACATGCCGCACCGTTAAAAAGTCCCGCCAATATTTAAAAACCCCGCGCTTTCGAATTGCGCCTCTCATGTTTGTTTTATATTCGCTCAATAGAGAGCAGCACGGCTAACCACGCCACAACATACAACAAAATTATGTTGTTGGTGCGTCAACGGTTGGTGTTGTTGGTGTTATCTGAAAAGAACGAAATTAAAGTCCTATTAAATTTAATTTTGATTGCGCACTATTAAGTATTTTATTCAAAATTTGTCTACTGTAAGTACCTAATTTTCACAATATATATCATTGCAGCACTACCAAAATTTTTGTCGTCCCCAGTTCTTATCATCCAGAATCTAACCTTTTGCCGATCGAAAGCTGAAACGCACAACTAAAAGGATTCATTCGCTTCGATCTGGAAGTAACGCTCTCATACTTTGTGTGAGAAGAGATGTAATTGTTTTCGAACTGTACAACATGATCACATCATCCATTTGGCCTAATGCCACCAAGCAACTCCGCTTAAACTCAGGCGGTTGTGGAACTACTAGTTGGACCGCAACACACATAACTCCCTCTGGTTTTCTTTCGGAACACTGTATGTTTCATCAGTTTTCTCTTGCAGATAGCTAATCTTATGGATTAGATAGAAATTTTTTTCCTCATTGCGTCATGCAGTTCAATAGATCTCCGTGAATTAGCGTTTTCTATTATTCTTGGATTTGTTCATAGGGCACGTACAGACCTACCAGAATTGGGGAGATTCAGCCATGCCATGATAAATGAACTGAAAACCCTGTGTACACAGATCATTAGGCGCTGCTATTGTACTGCGGAATAGCACTGCAGGGAAGTCTTGAGTTTCAGCCGGCCCTATGTACACCGGGGGCTCAAAGTGACTTCAGCTCTCCCTTTTCCATTTCAATTAGAAGTAAGTATGCCGCATATTTGTACACCATGGACCTCTTTTTACTAATGAGAATCTTTGTAAATTGATAATGCACGGTTTTCTTGCTAAAGTTGAAAGTTGGAATTATTCCCATCCCTTGATGCCTCCCAGTGGATGTTTCCTGCATACATGTCATCATAGTCATGATACCTGTAAGCGAAGTACCTAGTTGCGCGGTCCTGAACATGTGAATCACATTGGCTCAAGTATATTGAGGTATCCTATTAAATCCAAATGATCTCATTATCACCTGTACGCTTCTCTCCTTCTACTGGCCACTTGGCTGTGCAGCTTATCTATACTTAAGCCCATCTGCTAATGGCAACCTCTTCTGAGTGGGAAACTAGATGAGGTATGAACTAAAGCACTGCACATCACGTTTTCTCATGGAAAATTCGCAAGAGAAACGAATTGCATCATAGAAAGTAGTTGACCTAACCCATTCCTTTAAAATGACAAGTGAGACTCGTCATAGCTGCACTGGTCCAAGCGGGAAATAACAAGTCCCGCTTGTCATGCAACTTGGCTACTCGTATTGCCGTGTTTTGATGTTTTAACGAGAGATAGCGCCGGGTAAATCGACAGATGTTGTCACTAGAAGTCGTGTGACCAACATGTATTGGTTTTGCACGGTAATTTCCTCGATTATAGGGAATTTTGTTAGTTTCAAAATCCGGAAGCGAGGAATAACCTCGAAACTGAACCTAATTTTGCACGCAATTTTCTTGACTTTATTTTATTTTCATTCCGTATTTGAGCGGTTTAGTTGTAATGCAACTATTATTTGTCACTTATATTGGTATTTTTTGGGTTTTCTGACTTATTGCAAGTATTTTTTTTCCAATAAATAAGATTTTTCTCCTAAATTTTGCTCTTTTTTTTTTCTCAAGAAATTCACCTGACATAAGCAGACTTACTGCAGAAAAAGTGCAACTTCCTGGCAAATTTATTTATATAATTATCATACTAAATATAACTAATTAGAATTAGGCCAAAAACTTGCTCCTGATTATCAGGGAAAGCAGAAAACTAAGATGAAACCAATACAGCTTTTTACAGTGAAATTAAATAGTAAATCTGTGCGCAGGCATGCAAAATTAATCAATAAGGGAATGGGTTAAAATAAATTTTCTCCAATGTACTCAGTTCATATTCTGGGCAAGAAATTGTAATTTACACTTTTCATCTGTTTTTGCTCGTAGGTGGGCAGCAATACTTTGCCAAGTCCTCACGTGTCTGCATAGTACAAGATCAAACTTATCCTTGAGCTTCAAAGAAAGAGTGCGGATGTATTTGTCAGAAGAAGTATGATTCCACCTCTTCTTTTTTGCCTCATTTTGTCTTAATACTACCAAGCTATGACCAGGTATGTGATCTTTTCTAGGTACTTTACGTATGTCAAAGCAACTAATTTCTTTTTAGGTACAAAGATCCTCTTTTCATCTTTTTTCATCAATATATTTGAAAAAACTAAATACTCCAGAAGTAATGGTATCTTGTCAAAGTATATCAACTGTCAAAATCTCAAACCATGTACAGGTTGACTAGTGATGAGAAAAACCGAGGTGACCAAGAAGAGTCAGGGAATGCAACTCAACAGGGAAAAATCAGGGAATTTCGTCAACGGTCAGGGAAATTGTTGTGGAGCCAAGTTCCACCTCAAAATTGGGTCCATGACGGGCCAGCTAATCACGTTGTTGTGCCAACATTTTGACCTTATCAATCAAATGCCCTTACGTTTTCGTTAAAAGTCGGAAAATTTCGTTAGAAGAAGTCAGGGAATGATAAAATGAAATTTTGCAAGCCACCCTGCATGTATGTTGTTGGCAAATTTTTGTTGAGTAATTCTCCATTTGAAGAAATATGTATGAAAGGAAGTCAGTGCAAAGCAAGATACATGGTTTAGAAGTTACACCATCGATGTGTAAAGACGCATATTAAAACAGTCCCTGACAACTTTTTTACCTATGATAATTTAAGGAGTCCATCAATGGGATGATTGGAACTCTCTGCTTTTGCAAAATGTTTAAGTCGCATTGCCTAAATTTACTTATGCTTGTTAATTTGTAGTTTTCAGGGAAAACCAAATTTTGAAATAAATAAAATATGGAATTTAGTGGAGGTCTCATGGAGCTATATATGTAGTTTTGTATTACATTGCCACAAAGTGTCTTCTCTTATGATTCGGCATGGTCTGTCAAATGTCGCAGATTTGTGTCTTAGCACAATTTTCATGTGGTTCCTTTGTGATGATAGCAAAAAAAAAAATTTAGATACCTAGAAAGCCCTGTTTTTGGCTGCTTAAAAGTTGAGTAACCATAAATGCATAGAGCCAACTTCACTCTCAAAGTTAGAGATTTTCTGTCATTCTATGTCCAATGTAAGTAATCATTTAAATTGCCCAAAACAAAAAAAAATGGTCCTTAAGACAAATCTAATTCACTTTTTCTTGTGATAATTAAAAAATACTTTAATTTTTAGGAAGCCATTTTTTTGGCTCCAAGAATTCGTTGGAAGTGCGATTGAACAAATAAAGAATGGGTCAAGGCTCAATATTTCTTCACTGAAGAGCACCTCTAATTCAAATTATTTTGAGTCAAATGAGAGTTTGGTGCAAAACGTCTCTAAGATTAACTTTATTTAACATGATGTTTGCCTTTGCTTACTTTTTTCTGCAAAAACACTAATATCATTTTTGGTTGAAATTTTTAGGGAGCAGTCGTGATAGAGCCAAGCTCAAAGGAAATCAAAGCATGAGATAATTAAATTGTAATGTAGGTATAAATTAAACTTGTTTTAATTCATGGCCTACTTAAAGTGAGAGTCCACGCCAAATAAGTCTACACACTAGGTGTCAGACTGCAACAGAATATAATCAGAGGTCATTTTGTCATGGGAAGTAAATGCAAGGATCAAGATGACGGATCCTCTATCGCAATCTAAAGTGTGTAAACTTAGTTGGCACGGACTCTGTGTTAAGAAAATTGAATCAACAAGAAATGAATGCTTGTGTATTGTGTAAGGACTAGTCCATCTTGCATTAGAGTGAATTCAAGAAAATGGGAAAATAAAAAACTCGATCTCTCCAAAATTAAATTAAAACTCCCGACGCATTTCGGGGCTCCCCTGCCCCTTCCTCAAGGCTGAATTCCAAATCAACAGCCGGCATTTACGGTTTTAATTTAATTTTTGTGAGTTCAAGTTTTCTAATTTTCCAGTTTTCTTAATTTTATTCACTAGCTTGCAGTTTGTTACATTTTTCCCCATTTGTTTCGTTTCATTTTGTGTTACTCCCGGTTTTGCTTGCGTGAGTCTTTACACTCCAAGGTATAGTTAAAATTAAGCTATTCATAAGCTTCATTCTTTGACAGACGACACCTTTAGATTGTAGAAATTACTGTTTCCATACTTTTGAATCAATTTGAGTATTTTCTCAGAAAAATTTGGTAGGTGATCCTTGAATCAAACCTTCACTTCTTGAATGTCTAATTTTTTTTAAAATTTTACTAGAAAAGCTCATTAAAGGTGGCATATCACAAAATTTTCAACTCTTATCAACATTTGGAAGGCAAGTGCTCAGCGTTTCAATGGCCAATGGATCATTTCATATAGAACCTACCAGCCATGCAACCACCCGACTCAGATTTTGATTATAAATTTTTTTCTTGATCAGACCACCAAATAATGAACTTCTGCAAAATATTAGGTCTCAAATCGAAAAACTTATTGAGATATGAATTTTTGAAGTTTTAAGAATTTTCAAGAAAGAGACGTTTCGAACTTCCGAGAAAGAGAGGGTAATTTTTCCCAAAAAAATTCATCCCGGGCCCATTTTTCATCGGATGGAAGTGAAAATTTGACACAATGTCAATGAATGTATGTAGATTTGAGAAAAAAATGCATAATATGATCGACTTCTCTCATTGATGTGCTGCGGTTGATTGTTCTTCTTGATTTTGTCTGATTTTAGCAACAAAACCGTCCCCCCTTCAAATGCCCATAACTTTTGAGCTGCAAGTTATTTTTGCTCCAATGTAATGCTCCTAAGAGTAATAGAAAGACGCCTGAAGAACAATTCTGATGGCGTTTTGGGCTTTAGTATCTTTTTTTTTCACTTTTGTCCAAAAAAGGCCTAAAAAACTGAAAATAACACCAAAATTATTCCGATAATTGGCCATTACCTGAAAAGTCTCCTCAAAAATCGCTCAATTTTTCCCTGAATGGTCCTTACTGTGTGTACAATATGTTTGAAAAATAAAATCAATGATATTTTGAGATTAAATATCTTTAACTTTGAGTTTGTTCCGAAAAAAGGCCAGCAAAACTGAAAAACACTGAAATTACATCGATTATCGGCCGTAATTATACAGTACCAACTCAAAAATTGCTCACATTTTTACTGAATGGTTCTCACTGCATGTGAAATGCGTCTGGGGAATAAAAGTGATGGTACGTTGGGTTTCCATAACCCTTCTCCCAACATTTTTACTCAAGAGAGGCTGGCTTAACTGAAAAAAGCACTAGGAAAATCTCATTAATCGACCATTACATTGAAAAAGCAATTGATTGGGGGCCCAGATTTTTCACCAAAGGACTCTTGTTGTTTGGGAAGCACACACAATGCACAAAGCATTGTGTGTGCTTCCCATACAATGAATTTTTTTGGGAAAAATTACCCTCTCTTTCTCGGAAGTTCGAAACGTCTCTTTCTTGAAAATTCTTAAAACTTCAAAAATTCATATCTCAGTGAGTTTTTCGATTTGAAACCTAATATTTTGCAGAAGTTCATTATTTGGTGGTCTGATCAAGAAACAAATTTATCATGAAAATCCGAGTCGGGCGGTTGCATGGCTGGTTGGTTCTATATGGAATGACCCCAAAGTGCGAAACCTCTCATCTCTTTTTTTTTAAAAATCTCTGTTCCTATTTTATCTCTTTGAAAACAAGCCAAGTTTATGGCTTGATTTGTTTTATAGAATATTCTGCTAATAGAAAGATCAGGGAAGTTTTCAAGAAATTACATTGACTAGTTTTCTAAAGAGAAAATTAAGTAGGTATGATACCAAGTCTGCAACATCACAAAGAAGGATATTTTATTTTTATCTTTATATTTTTCAAGATTAGTTCATTAGCCTGAACAGAAAAGCTCAATACAAGTCGAATTAGAAAAAGCTACGAAGTAGATGAATATTACAAATTTAAAAATTCTTACAAGGTGTGGGAAGCGTTTTACATAAAGTGTTCTTTCAATATCTTAATGAACAAATTTGGCGACTCAGCTTTGACAAAGATCTCTTTCAACTCTTTAGGTAATTTGATATGTGGTATTGCCCTTTGACCATCGATATTTTAAAGAACAATTTTGCTGAATTCTATGAAATGGGAACAACAACGTAAATTTCTTCATGAAAATATGATACATGAAGTAGATGAAGTCGGTAGCTTACATCAGCATGAAATAATTAAATATATATATTAAAAAAAATTATTATAGAGAATAAAAGTGAGAGTACTGTACACATTTTAGGTTATTTTACAGATTTTTAACCCATTCCTTTAACACAGATCTGCCTCCTCACTTTCCTCATACTCTTCAGTGCCATCCCAAGATAACTGCGCATATGCCACATCAGTCATACATATATCACATTAATCTTAATTATCTCTATGTTTGTCTTCAGGTACTAGAAAAATTACAAGAAGAGAGAGGACATAAGAGCCATAAACTTTTACTTTTGAAGCATTTATAACAATTCAAATAAAATTTTATTATTTGGTTTCAAACTTTTTGCGATGAAAATCAATGCATTATTTTGTGACATTGAATTGAACATGGAAGTAATTTTTTGTTATTATTTTTTTCCATGTTGATGTCTGCCTTTAGAAATGAGAATTTTGTGTGGAATCAGAAATACTTTGCTGGGGCAGTAAAACTAGATGTTTTTGCAAGTGTTTGTAGTTTTTAATGACAGGGTTGCCACAATCAGGGAACACCCAAGGGAAGCTGGGAAATGTCGAGGAACTTTTAAAAGTCAGAAAAAATGACAAAAGTGTTTGGGGAATAAAAATCTTATTTGCTTTCTATGATGGGTTGGACGTTTTGAGCGACAAATCATGACTGAAAACTATTTTAAATTATGTCTTTTAAATCATCTGCCATATATTCAATTTTCAGGGAATTTTACCAAAATTTGTAAAGGAATGTCAGAAAAATTCACATTCTAAATTCTGTGGTAAACCTGGATGAAAGGTAGGAACCTGGGTCACGAAAGTTTTACCAATGGAGAAGAGGGGCTCGAAAAATCCGTGATTAGCATGACGTATCTTATGAAGAGCCCTTAATTCTTATTTTTTTGTTCTCTCTTTCATTTTAAAACCCTTTTTTTTTTTTTCATATGTTTTAGGTTTCATAGGCTGTGACCAAACTCCAGAATAAATATATGCAGTGCTAACAATTCATGGCGACCATTCTTCAACTTTAGTAGGTGATCACCAAGCTCCATCCCTCTAACTTCAACCCAGAAACAGCCCTCCTTGTCAGCCTTAAAGATAGGCAATCTTTAAGCATGGATCAAACAGATCGATGGCTGAATTGTACTGCTATTTCGACATCTTCTATCACTAACCCAGTCATGACCACTCTGAAACCTGTAACCAGTGTATTTTTCCATTCGCAAAAGGAAATCATGAAATTTCCTCCCAACAATATCTCTGAATCTTTCTTGTCAGCTGAATCTCAACCTGAGTTAAGGATTCCATGCTCTAGTGTCTCTAAGTGTAGCAATGCAGTTCAATCTAGTGATCTCAGAAGGGTGAGGAGAACTTTTAGAAATCCATTTTCTAAGTATGTTTCAGTATCATGTGACAAGAATGTATCAAAAACTCAGTCTAGCAGGGAGTTTTTTGGTACTTCTGTCAACGTATTCTGTTGTAAGACAGGCCAGAGCAAAAACTTTAAGTACTCCTATAAATTGAACACCTCAAATAACTTGTATAAGTTTAAGTCCATAAGGTTAAATCTTAATCATCCATTTTTTCACAAGAATTTAAGTAGAAAAAAGCATTACATGATTACCAACTCGAAAATTCAAAAGAAAACATCTAATCTGTCCTTTGGTACAACTAAATGCCCAGTAGACAGTGAGTCAATCTTGTCTGATAGTTTGAATTGTAACTATTCTGGTGGTTTTCCCCAAATTCTTGAGGCTGATTCATTGATTACCACAGTAGAGCATAATGATAGAAAGTCACTTAAACCTGAAATTTACCGCAAGTCTTCAATTAGGTGTGAAAGTAGGTTATACAAAATACGAATTGATGTTCAAGGTGGTGGCATAACGTACCCAAGAACCTGTGAGAAATGCAAAGCAATTTTCCTCAGTCAAGCTTCATACTCGGCTCATATTGAAAAGAAGCGCTGTGAACTACGAATCAGTCAGACGCAGAAAAGTTTGGAGGCAAATCCAGATGATTCCATACTTTTTGTAAAAGACATTGACAAGTATTTCCCACGTAGCATTGGAGTTAAGTATCCAAGAACATGTCATAAGTGCAAGGCAACTTACTCGCACAAGACATCATATTTTAGGCATCTAAAGACTAAACGATGCGATCAAATTATCTACCAAAAAAAGATTGCAGAAAATCCAAATTATGCGCACGAAAATCCAGAACCAGAGATTTTAGACAAACGTCCAGATTTATTTGTCTGCCCCGATTGCAATACTGCTTATGTAAGTAAACGATCACTCAGAAAACACCGGAAAAAAACGTGCAAAAATCGCAAAGTCTCTTTCATTCCTTGTGTTCACCCCGGGTGTGAGATCAATTTCCATCTTCAGCTTTCCATGATACGCCACTTAGCAGATGCGCATGGTGTGGATTTGCAAATTCAAAGGAAAAACTTCGCCAACTATGATCATTTTCTGGAATGGAAAAAGTTTGAGGAAAGACGCACCTTCACCATGCTAACAAAGAGGAGAGGAGATTATATACAAGCTGGAAAAAAATCTCAATATTACAGTTGCATGTTCAACGTCCAAGAAAGGAAAACCTTGCCAGACCGCAAATATAAACATGCACACAGCAAAGGCAATCTTGTGAACACTTACTGCCCAGCAAGAGTGGACACTCTAGAAGGGCCAGATGGTGTGGAAGTCACTTACTATTCGTACCATAACCACGAACTGAACCCTGAAAATCTGAGGTATTGCAAATGGAACGACGAGACAAAAGACTTGATCAGTAAGATGATTGAAAATAAAGTCCCTGTGAGTAAAATTAAAGCAGAATTGTCCTCTAATACTATGAACTCTGACATCCCCGTCCCTCTGAAGGAACATTATATAACAGCTCGTCAAATCTACAGGCTGAAATATGATCTATCAGCAAAAATGAAGATAAATAAAAAAGATGCTTTATCAGTTCAGCTTTTGGTGAATGAATTAGTCGCAGATAAGCCAGATTCTATTTTAGTGTTTAAACCGCAGGGTAAACCAGTGGAATTAGGAGAAGTTCCTAAAGAACAGCTGTCGGCTCCATATTTGTTTGTATTAGGAATTCAACAGGAAAGGCAAAGAGTTGAATTGATCAACAGTTGTAGGAAAGTTCTTTGCATCAACATTGAACATTTTCCAAAAATGTACAATTTTTCGCTCATGAGTTTTTTCATCCAGGATGAGTTTAGTGAAGGATATCCTATCGCACATTTTATCACAAATCGACTTGATTCCAACACACTCACTTCTCTTTTCAGCATTTTTAAGGCCAATAATCCTTACTTCGAACTAAATGCTTTCATGACCGAGGATAACCATATTTTGTATGATGCTTTCTTACAAGTCTTCGATCGAAAACCAATTCATTTACTGTGCAAGATGGATGTGAATGCATCCTTCTTGAAGCAATTGAACGAAAAAGTCGAAAATTCTGAGCTTGTAGCAGAAATGCACTCCAGTCTCATGGCTGCATTGGAAGAAAACGATATAGAAACTTTCAAAACGATGTTATCCAGTTTTCTAAGTAAGTATGAAGAAATCAGCCCAAATTTCTGCAAGCACTTCTCTTCCCGCTATGCAAAGAAAGCTGAGTCATGGGCCATGTGCTTTCGGAACCTTCCCTATGCAGCTGCAGATAGCTCGGAATTTTGCAAAGTCTTCCGCAGAAAAATAAAATTTGCATATAGACTCCAAAAAGCTAACAGGCGAATGGATGATTTCATCAATGTAATTCTGAAAACGGACAGGTTTTTCCATCTAGCAGTAATATATAAGAGATCCACAAATGAAGTGCCGCACATTGAAGGAATCGAATCGCTTAGTCGACACGCAGAAGGATTACTCATACCAGATGAAAGTGTTACTGCCGTCACGGTATCAAAATCAAAATTTAAAGTGAAGTCAGACGATAAAGAAGACTCTTATTACACTGTATCAGTGTTACTTGATAAATGTAGTGTACCAACAGCCTGTTACATTCAGTGCCACAAGTCCTCGTGTCATCCTCTCTGCTGTCATATGTATTCTTGCAATTGTCCCGACCAAAATTCACTCTGTAAGCACATACACAAAGTTCATTCTTTGAATAAGCAAAACCCAAACCAGCCAAAATCTGACAAACTCAATGAATCAGACGAATCAGACTGCGAATTGGATTTCAGCACAGTGCTTAAAAAAGCAGCTGTCCCACCTCCGGAAATGACCGAAGAACAAAGGCTCTTAGCGGTAGCGAAGAAAGCCGTCAGAGAACTGGAAACTCGTTTAGCAAATCCCAAGTCTGCCCCATTGTCACATCATATAAACATAACCTTGAGCTCTCTTGCATCAGAATGTGATAGGCTGATTCACCGCCCAGAAATGCCAAAAGTGGTAAAAATGCCTACTCCTGTAATCCTCAAAGAGCCTACTGTTGTAATCGTTAAAGAGCCTACTCCTGTAACTGTCAAAGAGCCCAACGCCAAAACCGTTCAAGACAACTCCTGTCCTCCACCCTCAATCCCAAGTTACCATCACATTGATCATGCTTACACGGACCTCACCGGAAATAAAAGAAGCCAAAAAGCAGATCCGCCACAATCCAGCCCAGTACCGAAGAAAACTATCAAGTTGGATAATGTTGCTAAACCTCAGCCTGCCAAGGTCAAGCAAATTAGGATACCTTTAAAATGTTACACCCAACTTGATACTGTAAAAAATTTTTCAGGGTCTTTGAAACTCTCGGATTCTTTGTTTAAAACACTGTTCAAATTAGGTCCATACAATGTTAAGTTGTACCATCTAAAATCATTAGATCCTGATATTCCGGATGAGGACTTGGAGCGGATCCAAATAGAAGTGCCTGGTTTTAAGAAAGGATGGTTATACGACTGTGTTATCTATTCTTTTCTTACGAAAATTGCTCAGCCTCACATATCTGTGAAAGTCATCGACCCCTGCGTAAGTCAGCTTGTGTTGCGCTCAAATGGAGAGCCCGTACCAATAGAATCTGTAGCACATTTTGATAGAATCCTCATTCCATGCAACCCTGATGAGAGCCATTGGCTACTGGTCGTTGTTTATCCTGCTGTGAAATTGATCCATTTCTTTGACCCGCAGAGCACTATTGTTGAGCCGGAATATCATAAATTTATCGGCTTTTGGGCCAAGACTATATCAAAGGCCTCAGGTATTCCATTGAAAGAGTGGCAGATGAAGTCGCCAAAACATACTAAACAAACTGATAATCTTAACTGCGGCGTTTATGTTGCATGGTATGCCGACCAGATTTTGAAAAATAGAACGACATTCACTTCAGTGGACATTCCAAAATTCAGACGATACATGTATGAATGTTTAAGAGTTGGTCTCGTGGAGGAGGCTTAGTGATCATGGCAGTTTTAATTTTTGTTTTTAAAAAGTGAGGATTTTGTGTATTTTGCTACTGGAATTCCTGAATATTATTCTTTCTGCGGAATTCAGCCTTTCTGTTGATCATTTATATTTTTTTATACATTTATGCTGGTGCACATTGTACCTTAATGTCTTGGAGGAATTTTGTAGGTTGGAGCCGCAGAATTGATACCATTTTTGGAGTTACATATTGTGTACCCAATCTGAAAGAAAAATATACCATGATTTTATTATAAAAATTGGGTTTTTCTTGTCTAAATTTTGCCTTTGTTTTAGGAGCATTCAGGATGATCCAAAAGTTCTGCACCACCAAACAGGTTCTTGCACCTCTTTAGGGTGATCCCTTTAAAATGTTGGGAGTTTCTGAGGCACTTACAAAATATCAAGTCTCTATCTCAATTTGTTCAAAAGTTATAAGGGTGATGCCTGGTATTGGTGATGCAAGACTTATGAATCATACTTCAGAGCAAAAGAGCAGAGAAGGAGTCTGTTCATTGAGGAGGGCCAGAAAAAGAAAAATACGGAGCTTAACACCTCAATTTTACTGAACCACAGTGTTATGATCTTATGAAAATTTGGATTTGATCCATAAACCATCATTTAATTTGTAATTATTGTGAGGTTTTTCTTTCTGTTTATAAAAAATGGAGCCCAATCGAATCTTAGAAAGGAACCGTGCGATTTCTTTCTTTAGATCGTCAAAGAGGAAAATTTAATTCATAGTTGGAGGCCATGTACACATGGACTAACCTTAACTTGCATGAGAAATTGTATCAACTAACTTTTATCAAAGCCTCAAGTTTCTCAATAAATTCCATTGCCTTTTGCTAACTATAGCCCACCACATTCAGAATTGATACCTGGCGGCAAAAAAGAGCACGGATGTTTTTTTTTTTTTTTTCTTTCCTTTTCTTTTTTTCAAGTAAATGGGTATACAGCTCAAAGCCAAGAATGTCAAATGTAACCTCGAATATGAATTAATGTGACCTCGTCATTACCCATGTGATGTCCACTTTGTATCAAATTATCTCATCGACATCTTATATCTGCAGACAATTCAGATTCCTTTATTTCAAAGGAATTTTTCTCAGCCCTGACAAGTCAGGAAAAGTTAGGAAATTTTTTTCTCCAGTCAAAACATCCCATTTGTCTAAATTCAACATACTTGACGGTCAAAAATGTTAATTGTGTTATGAATGTTTATCAGAGATCATGCCACGAAAAGACTGAAAAGCTTAAGTAGTGTCGGGGATTTTTAGTTTGAAATAGGTATCTGAATTGTCTGGGAATTTTAAATCCAAGAAACTTTTTCATTCTGAAAACAGCGATAATCACGACAGGTCTTGATTCCGCTAGCTTTTGCCGATAACGGCCCCGCTAATTACACTATTCGGCAACGCTGCCCTATACAGAAGATAGTAAATAATTAATAGGATAAGTGCAGTTTTTTAATATTTCCTAGTCAATTTAATGTGAAGACTTAAAAGAATGTAAAGGGTGTAATTGGCAATAAAACTAGGCGAGTGATTCCCATTAAATAATGCCAAATTATAGTCTCCATTTATATTCATCATTTTTCTCTGTGCGTTTTCCTTTTTTCTTCCTGTCAATTGGATTAAATATTCAAACGGCCTTATCCTCGTGCAGCGACAGCGTATGAATGCAGTGAGTGACACATTTTGTTTTGACAAGCGGAAAAAATGAAGGCGCTTTGGGATTTTCAACGGCTAGGTGTGGATGCAACTATTCGTGTTCTCCGGATGTCCGTGTTGCATACACCAATAACTGCAGGCGCTGTGGTTTCCTAAGCACGACCATCAGCTGCGCTCAGACGGCTGTTCGGAGGCATATAGAAAATTGTTCAACTCCATGGGCGGATCGAAACACTTCGAACGGAAAGGGCGCCCCGGGGACCCCCCCCCCCCCCTCCTAGACAATTTTTGAAATTTTCAAGTATCTAACATGCAGTTGGAGTCGATTTCATCATGAATAATTACCCAACATAAGCCTCACTCCTTTTTTCCTCCTGTCCTTCCTTTCTTTTTGAGGAAACAAGAGGGGCCTCCACCCCTCTGGATCCGCCTATGTTGAACTCTAATGGTTCTAAAATCGATTTTCAAAAGGTCAACTTATCGAGGTTTGGGGCTAATAGCCGGGTGCTGGACTTGGTTTCATTATTATTGACATCTTCTGTTGACGCAATGATGCGTACCTATCGGTCAGCGATGTTTGAGATGACGTCAATCATGATTATTTTTGCCATCCGTTGAGTTGAGTCCAACTAGGAATTCTGTCATTCTAAGGAAAAACGCCGTATGCACTTCGAGAGTTGTCACCGATAAAATGTTTGATTTTAAAAAAAATTTATGAATATTTTTCCTTAAAATTTTCAGACACTTCAGATCAAATTACAAACTAAATTATCGGAGAAATCGGAAGAAGAATATTCACAGATTGTCCTGTAAATTAGTAATATGTCGAAGGAAATTTGGCAACGCTTGAAGGCTCATACGGCGTTTTTCCGAAGCACGGCAGAATTGATCCCTGGTATGGAGGGTCAATGATGCAAAACCTATCCGTTATCTCCATGACAACGCAAGCTGTTGATCGTGCTCTATCAACAAAGTTCTATAACCGCGTGGTGCGATTTCGAGCCTGAAGTTTTGAACCGGTACATCAAGGTAAGATCTACCTGTCGTTTAGATAGCAGATTTCTCAATTTACGTGAGATTCTAATGTAATTAATAGTCGTGTTTATTTACGTACTTGAAAAATGGGTTTTACCAAGCGGTTTTTCCAATCATGCCCTTGTATTTCATTTTTGAAAATCTTATATTGCCATGGCTTACCCTTCCACCAGTTTTCACTATAAAAAAACTAGGAATTGGCAGGCAATTTCGTTAACTTTCACGAAATGTGACGGCGATACTCACCATCACGCATATGTATTCAATATTTAAGGGGCTTGGAGGACAAAGCGCAGTTTTTGAAAACATTTAGGTAGTTATTGATTTTTTCAAGTTGAACATAGATTTAACGCATACTTGGTGAAAAATTCAAAGTAAAAAATGTCATCAATTAGTCACCACTTTTTATCGGCTTTGTTACGATGGGTAATAGCAAAACGTACAAAGAAAGTGACAATTTCAATTCGAAGCTGTTTTTGCCTAATCAACCAAATGAAGGGGAGTGATGCTCGAATCTCGATCTCGAAACGTGCGGTACTCAGAAATAGGTACAATAGAGCGCGTAGCAACTGTCTTTTTATTGGCTAAGCATCAGAAAACAGAGAGGGGGGAGAAGACAGATGTTATTGTAATAACAACAATGTAGGTATACAATGATTTCTATCCTATTAAGTAGTAAGTTTAATTAATGTTATTTATTTTATAATCAAGAGTAAATCTATAAATTCTCGAGAAAAATACTCGACTTATGAATGTGGAATAGATTTGATGACATCTTTGCGACCGCTCCATTTTCTTTACATTCCGGGATCTAAGGTCTGAATAATCAAAGAAATTGACAAGATTCTTGGTCACGTTTATGCAAGATTTTAAAATTGAATAACTTCCGAGGTCATAAAATTCAAAAATACTAATGTCTGGCCGTGGTTACCTATCGACTACAGTGGTTTTATGTTCATTTTATATCTTAAAAAATTGTATAAGTAACTTTTTATGGTTTAGAAATTCTGTTCGTGCCTTTCGGTACGAATCTGAGATAGTTCCCACGTTTAAAGTGAGCGGAAACTTCTGAATTCACGATTTAGGTACCTACAAAAAAATACAAATGTTATAGGTAATGAGGGAAATACGTTTAAATTCCTTCATAACTTCGATTCACTTTTATCTGCACTGTATCTCAGGATGGTGATTTTGCACGTGAAGAAGGACGACGAAAGTCAATTCCTGTACGAGACCAAAGTTTCTGAGAGCATTGATGCGGTGACCACAGATATCGCGTTCATTTACAACGGAAGGTTAAAAATCAGCCGCATTTGTAGTGGTGAGTAGGTATTTCACTTTAGGGGTTGGGGAACATTTTGACTGATTTTTCGATACCTATTGTGTTTAATCCCTATTTTCCACAAATTTTATGAGGTAGGTACCTACGAGGGGCGTTCAATAAGTAAGTATCCCCCCTCTCTAAAATCAATAAAAATGGATCAATTTTAAAAAAAAAACTTGGGCTCAAAATCTTTCTTAGGATATACTGAGTTCAACAAAACAAACCGCAACAAAATCGGACTATATGCGGCCGAACGCGAGCCGTTTGAACGCGCCGAGGCGCTCGACGCTCCCGCCGAATCCGCGGGATTTGAAGTCCGCGACAGAAGAAGAGCTTCTCTGCCAAAGCCTCAGTCGCCATCACTGACGAAAAATCAAAGTTTTTGTTGAATAAGGGACTTACCTCACTTCTCCACATAACCAGCTCGATCCAAGCAGGTCTGATACTGAGACTAAGAGAACAGCTTTTGGATGCCCCGCGCGTAGAAGTCTTTCAGCTGACCGGGGATGAAAGAGTGGACGGCTTGTTTCACCTCTTCCACTGATTCAAAATTAACTCCTCCGAGTTCATATTTGAGATACGATACTAAATGGCAAACCGGACCAACATTCATTCCCGTTTCTGAAATCTGAACTCGGGGGAGTTAATTTTGAATCAGTGGAAAGAGGTCAAACAAGCCGTCCGATTTTGTTGCGGTTTGTTTTGTTGAACTCAGTATATCCTAAGAAAGATTTTGAGCCCAAGTTTTTTTAAAATTGGTCCATTTTTATTGATTTTAGAGAGAAGGGATACTTACTTATTGAACGCCCCTCGTATTTAAGTTCATTTGGGTCGCGCTCTTCTACCGATTCTCAAAAATTCGTGCGAAAAACACTGAAAATGTAAGGAAAAGTCGAGTATTTTTATGCTTAAACTTTCTAAAAAGTCAGGGAGTTTTTTAATCCAAGAAATCTCGTCACCCTGAAAACAGCGGTGATCACAATAGGTCGAGACCCCTCTTATTTTGCCGATAAAGGTCCCGCTAATTGTACTCTTTGGCACGTGCGGAAGACTGTAAATAATTAATAAGATACGATTTGTATAAATTCCTAAGCAGGTATGAGAAGTTCAGGAGGAGGTAAGTTAGGCGCGTAACTACCTCACGAATACGTAGTCTCCATTTTATTCATTAATTTATTTTAAAACTTATTTCCTTTTTTCAATGTGATTAAATA
The DNA here is from genome assembly GCF_918797505.1 of Bemisia tabaci. Classification (NCBI taxonomy): domain Eukaryota; kingdom Metazoa; phylum Arthropoda; class Insecta; order Hemiptera; family Aleyrodidae; genus Bemisia; species Bemisia tabaci. The sequence goes on along the minus strand of NC_092799.1, from coordinate 52,639,457 downwards.
TTCAAACCGTCCTATCTTTGTGCAATAAAGACGTATGAGTGCAATATGAGTGACACATTTTTGTATTACTATTTGAAGCACAAGGCATTGAAGGCGCTCCGTCTGTTTCAACAGCTTACAAAGTCTGGATGCAACTATTTGTGTTTTCAGGATGTCCTTGTTGCATACACAAAAACTTGCAGGCGTTTTGGTTTCCTTAAGCACAGCGTATGTCTGCGGTTATTGATTCTTAAGGGTCCTTTGCGCATTCACAGTCGAGTTTACTGTTAAATCCTTGAAATTCGGATGAGACACTTAGCACCATGTCATCGTTACAAAATGGTGCAAATTGCAAACATTTTTGGCGGTAGCAATTTGCAGGATTAATTCCTTCGTTGGAGTATTTTTGGTGGAAAAAATGCACCATTTGGCAACGCTGTCATGATGCAATACTGCTCATTTAAACTCCGAGGATTTCATGGTGAAGGCGATTGTAAACAAGACCAATCCACACAGGTAAGGTCTTTCCCGTGATGCCGCAATCACACGCTGAATGAAGGAGCTGAATGTGGCTTGAATGTGGAAGTCATCGGCCCGAAGCATGAATTTTGCGCGTCATTCGCAAAATTCAGCAACGATTCTCAGCAACCATCGGATAATGTCGGATTTGTCTGAACTGTTCGAATAGATTTGATACACATTTGGATGAAAATAACTCGAATTTGTGAAATTTCAGCTGTTGAGCGCTGAATGATGACTGCCACATCCAGCTGCCAAAGTCAGCGTGTTATCGCGGCATGAAAGAGTTTTGAGACCCTAGCTCGCATTAGGATGAGAAATTTAAATGCAAAGTATTTCTCAAGAGCGGCCAATGTGGCGTCACACTGGCTGCAGTTGAGTGAGAGCCGAGCGAAGAAGTGGATTCCAAAAAAATGCGCAAGTACCGACCTCCGTGGATTGGTCGTATATGAAACGTAGAAAGCCCTCGAGAACTGACAACTACACCGCCGTGCTAAGGAAGAACGTCGTATGAGCATTCGAGAGTTGCCGAATTTCCTTTGATAAAACATGTATTTTTGACAACACTATTGCATATTTTTCCTCGAAATGTTCAAATATTTTAGATTAAATTGCGTACGAAGTTGTCTGAAATTTTTGAAAAATAATATTCACTATTTTTCCAGAAAATTCGGTTTTAATCGGAGGAAATTTGGCAACGCCTGAAGGTTCATGCGGAGTTCTTCCTTAGCACGGCAATGCAGCAGCCGCGCGTTGTGTTGAAGAAAACCAAAGCGCCTGCAATTCTTTGAGTATACAATATGGACATCCCAAGAACACGAATAGTTGCATCCAGACCTAGCCATTGAAACAGCCGAGGAGCGCAATAAATGTTTTCCTCTTGTGATAACAGAATGCGTCACTCGTTGTATTTATATGTCGCCATTGCACGAAGATAAGGCCGTTTGAGTATTCAATCAAATTGAAAAAAAGAAATAGGTAAATTAATTATAAACTTAAAACTAAAATGGAGACTATTCATGCGGCAATCACCCGCCGGACCTTATCGGCAATTAGTCACTAAACTTTGACTCGTCTCATTTAATTTACCTGGAAACATGTGAAAAACGAACCATATTTCTTTATCATCTTCCGTATGTGGCAGTGTTGCCAAATAGTGCAATTTGCGGGACCGTTATCGGCAAAAACGAGCGGAATCACGACCAATACTGCCGTGCTAAGTAAGAACACAGTATGAACATTCGAGAGTTGCCAAATTTCCACCAATAGAATGTTCATTTTTGAGCAAAGTTTTGAACAGTTTTCCTTGAAATTTTCAGATCTTTTATTTTAAATTGCGAACAAAATTGTCTGAAAATTTTGGAAAATAATTTTCGCAATTTTCTCAATAAATTCGGGTTTTTTTAGAAGTAACTTGGCAACATCTGAAGGCTATACGGCGCTCTTCTTAGCACTGCAGAATAATGATGATCTCTGTTTGCAGGACAACAAGTTTTCTTCAAAAAAATCACTGACCGCTTAGATATTTTGAGTGTGAAACCCTCTGACTTTTTACTGTTTTTTTCATTTGTCATGGTTTTTGATGAAAATTTTAATCAAAAACAATTCAGAGCGTGAGGCACAAATGTCGGAAATATCATCAGTTGTGATTCGCAAAATGGCGGACCGCAATGCCTTTGTGAAAATGTGTAGGCGGATGATTAGTAGATATTTGCACTATTTTGGAACGCTGCCATGGCGCTACACGACTCATCTAATTTTCGAGGATTTAACAGTAAACCCGATTGTGAATGCGACGTCGAAAACCGTTGAGAACTAGCAACTGCACATATACACGGTAAAAAATTTAGCGGCAGTATTCGCACCCCGAGAATTTTGGCAGCCGGAGTGGAGATTTGCGGTCCCGGCAGACGAAACTCGGCATAACTACCGAACCTCTGGTAGAATATGCCCAACTTTCGACAGCCGAGACCCTAAATCTCCACTGCAGCTGCTGCCAAAATTCTCGGGGTGCGGATACTGCCGCTAAATTCGTTACCGTGTACGTTTTGCTGAAGAAAACCAGAGCGCCTGCAATTTTTTATGTATGCAACACGGACACCGCGAGAAGACGAATAGATGTATCCGGACCTAGCCATTAAAAATGAACATTTTATCGAAGGAAATTTGGCATCTCTCGAATGTTCACATGACGCTTTTCCTTAGCACGGGAGTAGTAATATTTCGTAATATTTGAGCTTGAACATGAGCTTGGTTTTGGTTTTTGGCAGAGATGGAGGAGCTGGCTAAACACGGGACGTTCTACCCGCCTGAGATCCTGGGCTTGCTCGAGGAGCAGGTGGCGGAGCTCAAGTTGACGGACGAGTGGGGTGAGAAGTGCAGCCCGAGTGGGGGGTGGAAGCTCAATAAGGACCCCATCGGACGCCGCAACGGTAGGCAACCCGTCGAGGAGATGCAACAGGTCCTCCTTAACACCGTCGAGGAGGCCAAAGCTATGGTCTCCAAGGTAATTAACTCATTCTCATTGATCAAGCTCCTTCGAGGGCTTCTCCAATTTCCAATAAGTCCATCCTTCTAAAGCATCCTCCTTTCGTAAAAGCACTTCACGCTCAAAGTCAGTGGAGCTACGCTCTTGCCCTATTCAAGCACCCAAAATCCACAGAGCGCTGGTCGCCTTGGTTTTTTTACAGTCTTGGCGGCAAGTTTGAAACAGTGATCCGTTTCTGCAATATTCCATTCTTGTTGGTCCTTTTTTTCCGCGAGGCGACGATTCTCAGTTGCTTCTCTCCCCATGGGGAAACTCCCTGCCAAGACTAATACTGCCGTGCTGAGGAAAAACGCCGCACGAACCTTCGAGAGTTGCCAAAATTCCTCCAACAAAATGTGTGTTTTTAAGGAGAGGTGTGATTCTCTTATCTTGAAAGTTTCTGAAAATTTGGATCTGATTGTGATTTAAAATCTCTGAAAAATTGGAGGCAAAATATTCACAGATTTCCCTGAAAATGCGTGTTGTAACAGAGGAAATTTGGCAACTTCTAAAAGCTCATACGGCGTTTTTCCTCGGCACAGCAGATTGAGGAACTAACGCGAGCGAGCTTTTACTCGATTTTGGATGGTCTGCATCGTCAGAAGGTAACTTGGTTTCAATTAACTTTGTAATACGGCATCGCTTTCTGACTGAAAATTGAGTGATCGCAGGATCCGCATAACTAAATCAGACGTTCCTTAATTTCTTTACATATTGTCATGGGAACGGAGTTCCCCATGATATTACAATCGTTCCGTTGCTATCGCTATGGGATTCCCTATGCCTCTGCGACCTTGTTGTCATGGGAACAGAGTTCCCCATGATATTACAATCGTTCCGTTGCTATCGCTATGGGATTCCCTATGCTTCTGCGACCTTGAGCGTTTCGCCCAGTCTTCGATTTTTGGTTGATTTTCCGATGTATCAAAAACCGTTGTATTTTTTAGCCAATCATGTCTCTACGTCAAGTTGTGTTGATTTCTAAAATTCGCTTTCAGCGAGTTTTTTTCCACCTTGAGATGTCGTGTCTGACTGGTAAATCTGCGCAGAACCACGAAGTTCCGATTTTGGGCAAATTCTTTTTTTAGGAGGTTCCGATTGGTTATTTTTCGCCATCAGTTTTCTGTTCGTTGGTGCAAAAGATCGCCTACCTCGTTGCTCTTGAGAAGCCGCCATTATCCCACCTCAAATTTTAAACATAGATATAAAGAAATAATAACCATCGTACAAGGTGGAAAATTGCTCTGGAGGACCCGTTACGGATATATGAGTCAAAATCAGAACTCGATTGATGGATTTAATCCATGAATACAGAAATATTGCCTCAGTTTACTGCCGCGATAGCAAATGCATGCTGAGATGAACCTTGAGACACATGGGGGCATAGGCAAACAATGTCTCACAGAGAAAGGCGCTTACTCCGTCCTGACATATCACGTCAGTGGACAAAGTCTCAAGGACTTCTTTTGTGAAGCCCCGCTCAGCGTCCGAGATCACTTAACTGTTTTCTTTTTTCCCCATTTCTCTAAGCGACGAGATGGCTCAGATGACTACGGCACCATTCGCAAGCGGGTAGAATGGTCTTCTTTTGTGCGAGCGGGGGTTCGAATCTCGTAGGTGACAGTTAATTTTTACTGGTTGTATTGAATGTTTTAGACCAATCATCTAACAAAAATTAATACTTGGCAACTTAGGAAGCACATAGGTCCCTTATGATGCGTATTCGGGCATATGTGTAGAGTAAACATATCATACGTAGGGTGTCCCAAAAGTACCGGGACTGGTTCTGTAACTTCAAAAGTATGATAGATACAGACATGATTTTGGTCTCATTTTAAAGATCAACTCAATACCTATCGATTAAAACCAAGATCAGCTCGATCGAATAAAAATTGACCGAGTTATGACTATTTGAAATTAGTGAGGAAAGTTTACCCCTACGGTTTTTAGGAAGATTTTTCGCTTACCAGGATTCAAAAAGTTAATATTCGTATTCACTTTCCTCCGAATCTTCCATAACTTCCTTTTGCTTTTCAAAGTACCGTCCATCAAACCGGTTGCACTTTTTCATGCGCTCTTGCCACTTATCCAACATTGTTTTCCTGAATTCTTCCTCTGGGATGGAGTTGAAGAAGTTTTGAATTGCATTCTGGATTTCGGTCTTCGATACGAATCTTCGTCCGCGAAGCTCCTTTTTAAGCGTAGGAAACATCCAAAAATCACATGGAGCCAAGTCAGGGCTATAAGGGGGATGAGGGATTGTTTCAACTCCATTTTTACTTATAAATTCACGTGTTAAGCTCGATGTGTGAGGCCGCGCATTGTCTTGATGGAGTATCCACGAAGCTTTCAAGTCCGACCGTTTCCGAGAAATGTGCATTCTCAACTCCTTTAGTACTTTGCAATAATACGCACTGTCAACTGTTGTGTTTGATGGTACAAAATGTTGATTTTTTTTTTTTTTATTTGCACAAAATATAATATGTACAGGATGGTTTTTAGATGTTGATACATCTGTAAAAAACTTAAATTTAACTTATAAGATAAACTTATGCTATGTTACGAATATTTGTTTTAGCTAAGTAACTAGGAATATATTAAAACAAATTAATATATGATGTACACCCTCTTTGTAGTGAGGAGAAAAATAAAAACAATTTCGCTTCAGAGTAAAAATGTCTTTTTGATTTAACTTGGACGGTGGGAGACCGAGATCGGTCAAAGACCCAAGAACCCCTGATAGCGTTCGAAAAGCGCAAGGAGGCTCATTGATTTAAAAGATGGAAAATTTTGAGAACCCCTGGATTCCAAGCTCGTGGGGTTTACGACGTTTTAATCTTCGGATGCATCGGTCTTTTTCGAGAAGTGCGAGCGCTTCAGGATTGGCGTGCCAATGCAACCTATTTTCATAAGAGTTATACATTTTTGTTATGTAGTCCTCTACAGAGTCAATGTTGAGATCAGCGCGAATATCCACACTCAAAAAAAGCTCCGGCCGTGGAGGCCATAAGCAGCGGACCTGGAGCACGGACTGGATGGGCTATATGGCACTACCGTTCGCCTACGCGCCTGACGGCCGGATTGCTACGTGCGGGGACGATGCGGAGTCCTACGGACATGAAAACCGTAAGTCGCGGCCTCGAGCGGCATAGGCAGCTTGCGCTCTAGGCGCTACTTACGGGCTGGACGGCCGGAGCTCTGCGCGCCGCCGCTGTCCGCGACGTGGTGGATTTTTTCGGAACTACAGCTGAAAATTCACCATTAAAGTACATACTTAGAAAAGAAAAACTTTCCAGCAAAGTTTTAAACATTGAGTGAATTATCTTGTGTCAATTTCTGAACAAGATTTTTTTTCTTTCCTTCTTTTTAAAATAGGTATATATTTCTTTGTTGATAGTTCATAACAATTTAGTTTCAGGAAAGTGATGGATAATTCAATGTCTAAGAAAGAAAAAGAGCATATGAACGTTAGCTTGTTGATCATGTTTCAGATATCAAGAGAGATTTGAACTCCTTGGCTGATAGTTCAGCAAGTCAATTTGAGAAAAGAGATGAATCTTAGAGAAGAGATGATGCTTATTGAGAAAGAAAATCAGCATATGAATGTTAGCTTATTCATCGTGTAGAGATATCAAGAGAAATTTTCAAAAACCTAACTTTAATGTTGCAAGCCTTCGTAGAAATAAATAAAGCACTGGGGAAGCACTGGAAGGAACAAATGTAGATAGATCAAAAATTCATGCTACCTATTTTAAATGTAGAACAGACTGTCCAAGGTATGATAAATTGCTAAAACTCATTGCAGCGAAAAATGTAAATTGAAAAATCATTTTTATCACTTGGCAGCCCGTTCTCAATAAATGTAATTACTTTCACTCAATGAGAATTCAGCATTTGTCAAAAACAAAACCTGGTTCATCCCTCAATAAAAAATACGAATGCAAAGTAGGAAATCACCCAAATGATTAACAAAGGAAAAGCACAGGCGTAGGTCTAGGTACTTACAGATTTTTACTCCTTACGACTAGAAAAGCTTCAGAATCTTGAAAATGAGGTTGAGAATATTTCAAAGTGTAAATTCAGTAGTAAAAGTTGACAAAACTTCAAGATATAACTCTCCGCAATAACTACCGGATACAATTTCCACAAAATATTAGCGAAGAAATATACCACCGAAAATTGTCACACTTGTTAAAATTGTAGATCTTCCCTTCAGCAAACTGAAGCGCGATTCACACAAAATTTTACCACTATTACAGTACACTGAGCTCCCTAGAATTGGGATATGGAATCAGAGAGATATTCACAGCAACAATGTTTGCACTGGCTCTTATCGGATAATCAACGCAGGCAAGATTGGCTTATAGCTTCCGCTGGCGGACAGCTATTTTGGCAACAGAGAAGGGAGGTGTTGGATGTCGGAGAGTGAAATACTACCTACTCTCAATTGAAAACATTTAAGTATAAGCCAGAGATTAGATTGAAATGGAATAAAAAATCAACCCAATCTTATGAGCAAGCAAAGGTGGCACAATGAAGTTGCAATCGGTAAATAGACATTCTTGTGTCTACATTATCAGTATTTTAGTGTGGCGGTAATTTACTCTGTGGGAAGATGCGTGGCAGGTAATTGATTGCTTTTCTTGGATTTAAGTTCTTTCCCTTAGTAGGGGGAAAATAAGTGAATTGCAAACGAACTTACAGGAGGAGAGGATATGAGCTCAGTGTGTAGGTAAAACTGACAATTTTCACTTAACTCTCGTCGCATTTCCGAAAGTATTTGACAAGCGTTATCACACAGAACTTTAGAATCAATCGTGCACCGCACAGAATCAAGAAAATATATCGAAAACCTCCAAAATTAAACGAAAAACGAACACACGTAATGAGCAATGACCAACAATGACAAGCAATTTACTAGATTCTAACCTCAATAAACAACGCTGAGTGGTGGCTGCGATCGCTCCCGAAAATGTTCAAGGGTGGCGGCAACTTTAAATTCACGCACTGAATAACATTGACGTAAAATATTATAATTTTCTGCGAATATACACGTAGCCGTCTCAATTTTAATCTGATGGTGACGCCATTTTCCGAAAACTGAATCTCACCTCACTGCCAACGGCCGTGGAAGCGGTTGGCTCCGATCCTGAAACCCGTAACTTACGCTCGGCTCCTAACCGGTCTTACGGCCATGAAGGCCGCGCGGGGTCCACGGGACACCGGCCGCTGGGTCCAGTACTAGCTGGCGCACAGCGCGTTAACGCCGGGATCACCAGTGTCCAGAGCAACCGGGTCACAGGGCCGTAGTTTTTTTTTTGAGTGCACGTTTCTCTTATACCATCTGGCTTTTGAAATGCTTCGTAAAATTTTCATTTGGATGATTACTATATTTTTAATGTTAGATTTGGATGCGCAGCCCCACAATTGGCATCCATAACTCCAAACCGGTCTCAACATTGACTTGTAGAGGAGCACTTTGGTTTCTAAGGGTAACTTGGATTTGCGGCCTATCAGCCACTGCATATCGTGAAATTTAAGTCTTAATTGTTCGACTTTTTTCTTTATGTGTGCACCCCATTTGAGCCTGGAATCCAGATGGAGGCCTAAATAACGGGCGACTGTGTCGCGAGGAATTTCAGAATTTCCTAAATGAAGAAGAATGTGAACAAAAGGTCTGTTGGTGAACACAATTTCTACCGACTTATACGCATTTAGTTTTGTTTTATCTTTGTTAGTCCATTTATTAATCCTATTTAGGTGGGATTGAGCATTAAAACGAGCCTCCCTGTAACTTTTTGACGCTGCTAGCACGAGCTTATCATCGGCATAAACTCCCAATTCCCCCCCCCCTCCCAGACTGACAAAATGTTGATAAATGACACCTCGAAAATCAAAACAAGCAGTTCCAACGCCAAAGCGTTGAAGGGCGCTTCTTTAACACTGCGCATGCGAGGAACGTTTTCATACGGCCAAGCGAGAGTATTGCGGACGGACGATGTATAACAAATTGCCTACGTGAAGGTGGTCCGGCAGCAACATACCCGCCGCTAGTCTCTGGAAAACAATAGAAAAAAATAGTAGTTGCGTACGTTGCCAGCGAGCGTGCTGCGAGCGCATCTGTTTCAATTACCTAGCATCGAGTCGGGCCTCTTACTTTCTATTCTCTCTGACATAACCTTAAACCTTCAACCCAGAGCCGCAAACAGCTGACGCTTGACGATGCTGCGCCGAGAAAATGAACCAATCACAAAATAGCACAGTAATACGTCACTAAAATGAAGAGATCACGTGACTGTTCGTGATTTTTTCGAATCAATCTGAAACTACAACCTCGAATATGAGGCATTTAAGCATAACGAAGCCCCAAAATAGTTTAACCAGGTAATACGTCCGTGCGAGATTGTTATGCTTAAAAGCAAAACATTTCACGAAAACTTTTACGAATACCAGATGCAGAAGAAAATCAAATTTTCCCGGGTGTACCAGAATGGCGTCATTACCCATAAGGCAAAACGGTATGTAGTATAGTACATGTTACATCGGGGGAGTCGAACGGTTGGAAAGGGCGCATCTGGTACCCAGAAGCGCCCAAAACACAATAAGCATCACTTTACAGGCCGATTTTTCGATTCACGGTGATGAAGAATCTTCCTTAAAAACCGTAGGGGTAAACTTTCCTCACTGATTTCAAATTGCCATTGCTCGGTCAATTTTTATTCGATTGAGCTGATCTTGGTTTTAATCGATAGGTATTGAGTTGATCTTTAAAATGAGATCAAGATCATGTCTGTATCTATCTTACTTTTGAAGTTACAGAACAAGTCCCGGTGCTTTTGGGACACCTTATGTATACTTTACGCCGAAAAAGCGAACCTGAAACTTAAATGCGTTAACTTCCGAAAACCATATATAATCCAACGAAAATAAATAATTGGTACATAACAGCTTTCTTGTATGCAAAGAAAATAATTAAAAATGTTAAAAAAGAGATGTCAACACAAAATTACATAGCCCCTTCAATTCAGAAGATACTACAAACGAACTGTACCTTAACATTTTCATATCCCAGAAGCTAACGTTCCCATGACGAATATTGCTATCGCTAGCGATTGCAAAATCCAACTTGTTTTTGACTGGAATCATTGGTGATTTCCTGAAATTGACAACACTGTTCACATTCCCTCCATTTAAATGAATTACAAATATTGATGCCACGTGATGTAGGTCGCCCCACTTTGTTTTATACATTCAAATTAAGGATCAACTCTGTTATCAACCACTGAGCACCACCACCGCTGCTGATAACTTGTCAACACTCATACTTGAGAACTTTTGAGACTGAATGTATCAGTATCCTAATGGAATTAACGTGAAATTTTCAAAGCTGCATGCTGTGGGCTCACGGTAAAGAAGAAAACTTGGAAGGGAAATGGACTACATTTTGTCATGGGAACGGAGTTCCCCATGATATTAGAATCGTTCCGTTGCTTTCGCTATGGGATTCCCTATACCTCTGCGACCTTGAGCGTTTCGCCCAGTCTCCGATTTTTGGTTGAGTTTCCGATGTATCAAAAACCGTTGTATTTTTTAGCCAATCATGTCTCTAAGTCAAGTTGTGTTGATTGCTAAAATTCGCTTTCAGCGAGTTTTTTTCCTTCTTGAGATGTCGTGTCTGACTGGTAAATCTGCGCAGAACCACGAAGTTCCGTTTTTAGGCAAATTCTTTTTTTGGGAGGTTCTGATTGGTTATTTTTCGCCATCAGTTTTCTGTTCGTTGGTGCAAAAGATCGCCTACCTCGTGTTCTTGAGAAGCCGCCATTATCCCACCTCAAATTTGAAAAATAGAAGTAAAGAAATAATAACTATCGTACAAGGTGGAAAATTGTTCTGGAGGACTCGTTACGGACAAAGAAGTCAAAATCAGAGCTTGATTGATTGATTTAATTCATGGATACGCAAATATTGCCTTAGCTCAATTGCCGCGATCGGAATGCACGCTGGGATGAACCTCGAGACACATTAAAACAGTGCGAACCATGGCTCATATCCCAAAAGCAACGTTCAAAGCGTCAAGGTCTCTGGTGATAAGTCCCGCCCATTGCCCGAGTCTTTTAAATGCTATTTTTACTCCCGCTCACGTGGAGCCGTCATAGCCTAGTTGACAAATCCGCCTCGTATTGGGCGCTTCTGGGTACCAGATGCGCCCTTTCCAACCGTTCGACTCCCCCGATGTAACATGTACTATACTACATGCCCTTTTGCCTTATGGGTAATGACGCCATTCTGGTACACCCGGGAAAATTTGATTTTTTTCTGCATCTGGTATTCGTAAAAGTTTTCGTGAAATGTTTTGCTTTTAAGCATAACAATCTCGCATGGACGTATTACCTGGTTAAAGTATTTTAGGGCCTCCTTATGCTTTAAATACTTATATCCGAGGCAGTACTTTCAGATCGATTTGAAAATATTACGAACAGTCACGTGATCTCTTCATTTTAGTGACGTATTACTGTGCTACTTTGTGATTGGTTCATTTTCTTGGCGCAGCATCGACACGTCAGCTGTTTGCGGCATTGAGCGGAAGGTTTAAGGTTATGTCATGGACCAAGAGAATGAATAAGGACCCCCAACTCCAGTTAGCGGAGACATTAGCGCTGCCTATATTTTCATCCATGGCCGATGTCACCGCCGGCCGGCCGGTCCCTCTCTTCCCCGCGACCCGCGCTTCCCCGCCCCGCTGCTGAACTCCTCTTCACGCGGCCGGGCCCCGCTCCCCCGCGACCTGCGCGCCCTACCTCGCGGCGTCGCGACGCCGCTGTCCGCTAGATCGCGTTGACGCACCAGCTTTAGAGGTTCCGCCGCTCTTTCCCGTCGTCTGATTTACAGTGCATCCTTTATGTTTCCATTCACCATCAGTTTAAGTTCATCACAAAGTTCTCGAGGAAAGTTTCAGATCTTCGCCATCGATCTGAAGTTTTGAAGGGTTTTGCGGTGAAAGAATCCCACTTTAAATTCCATCTTCGTCAGTCTTTTCGGATACATAAGTTGGTAGTAATATGCTTTGTCAAAGAAGCGCCCTCCAACGCTTGGGCGTTGGAACTGCTTGTTTTTTATTAGATGCGGGCACCCGGCGATCGGGAGTTCGATACCCGACGATGGGAACTTCTTTTTAATGGTTGTATTGAATGTTTTAGACTAATCATCAAAGAATAATTAATAGTAGATGATAAATGTACGAACATTTTCTCGTGAGTTAATATGTTAAACAAAAATACTGGAATATACCTCCTTCATATAATCAGCCACATGTTCCCCCAAATTAATGACGTTATTTTCTTTTTTCAATAAAGTTAATTTGCATTCAACGTTCGTAAGTTAAGCAAAAAGTACCTATTGATACAAATAGAAAGACATGAAAATAGTATGTCTAACATTTCAGTTGTTTTTTTTTTTATTTATTTTTTGTTTTTTTGTTTTTTCAATAAAACAAATTGACTGGGACTAGAATCATCGTATCTCTGAAGACAAAAGCTAAGTTTTTTTGATACAGAAATACTAATATATTCATCCTTTATATAATCAGGGAGATGTTGACCCAAATATTGATGTATATTTTCTCTGTTCGCCCAAATTAATGATGGTATTTTCTTTTTTCAATAAAATTAATTTACATTCCACGTTCTTAAAGCAATATTTTCTCCAAAATTCAGCAAAAACTAACAATTTATACCTACGCAAAAAGTAAATAAATAAATAAAGCAATGACATGAAAGTAGTATAGGTAGTACACATCTAACATTTCGGTTACATCTATTTGAATGAAAAAAATGGCAACTTAGGAAGCACATAGGTCACTTATCGACGGTGAAACTACCAAACCACGTATCTCGGTTTGCGACGTCGCAGACTTTCTGTCATACTTTATTTTTTAAATGAAAAGCTACTTAACGTCCAGTCTTGAAAATTTCCGTGATTTTTCCTCTTCGTGCGGAGAAAATTCTGTGAAAATTTCAAGGAATGATATTGATTTGGTCTACTTCAAAAAAATAAAATGTGAGCGGAGATTTTTAAACACCGCAAACGAGATACGTGGTTTGTTAGTTTCACCGTCGTTATGATGCGTATTCGGGCATATGCGTAGAGTAAAAATATCATACTTTACGCCGAAAAAACGAAACTGAAAGTTAAATGCGTTAACTTCCAAAAACCATACATAATCCAACGAAAATAAATAATCGGTAAATAACAGCTTTCTTGTATGCAAAGAAAAAAAATTAAAAATGTTAAAAAAGAGATGTCGACACAAAATTACATAGCCCCTTCAATTCTGAAGATACTACAAACGAACTGTACCTTAAAATTTTCATATCCCAGAAGCAAAAGTTCCCATGACGAATATTGCTATCGCTAGCGATTGCAAAAACCAACTTGTTTGCAATTAGAACCTACAATCTTCAGCTCGTTTTAGAAACAGCAAATGTGTCATCAGTTTTTCTATGCAGATAGGTGATTTTATAAATAAGCGAGAACAGCAGTTTTCGATTAGCAGTTCTGTATCACAAAATGGAGTCTAATTAGGAAACGCTAGAAAGAGTTTGATACAAATATAGGGAAGTGTTAAAATGGATTAGAAATTTCAAAAATTTTCTGAAGGAGGTTCCTCGGAACTTTCGGTGATAGAATAGCTAGGCTTAAAAAGTATCTACAATAGAGTTGCAATGTACTGGAGCACCGCACTAGTGCAATCAAGTCAATCCTAGAACGATGCATATTATCCTCTTGTTCCTCGAAAGTGGAAGCCATCCGGAAACCATACGTGGCATTTTCAAAGACGCCGCACAGTGAATCATGTTAATTAGGGAGGTCGCACATGAAATATTTGACTAAAACCGCAAATTTTGATGTTTATTTCGTCACGTTTTACATTTTAAGGGGTGTTTCTAAAAAAAATTTCACGAGAAAACCAATGGAACCACTTTTAGAACCTCTATTTTTGTATAAATGGAGTTGTAAGCGTTTAAAGTCTCCAAATGTTGTCCGACCTCTCCTTTCAGCTCGATCCACAGTGCAGCGGCTTATCGAAGAATTGCGGGTCGCCTGTGGTTTTCCGGATTGATTAATTTTAATCGATAGTTACTTTCGTGGATGTTGGCAAATTATCTTAACCAAAGTCATAACAAATTGAAAAATTTACGAAACTCCTGGTTATTGTGAAATAAATTGTAAACTTGTAACTTGAATGATCAAAGCGGAGCCCGGAGCTGGGACCTTGTGCATTCGGCATCGCCTGTCGCCGCTCACTGGTCTCAGGAGCACTGGACAAAACTCACGCAAAAAGTGACTTGATCGGCGCGCGGCGCTTCAGTAGGTACATTGCGGCTCTGTTCTGCCGTGCCAAGGAAAAACGCCGTATGAGCCTTTAGGCGTTGCCAAATTTCCATGGATGAAATATGAATTTCCTGGTAAACTTATGAATATTTTTCTTCCAATTTTTCAGATAATTTGGTTCGCAATTTCATACCTAAATTGCGACAATTGAAAAATGTTGTCTAAATGTTGAAAATTTCAAGGAGAAATACTCATAATTTTACCCAACCCAAAAATAAACATTTTATCTGGGAAAATATGGCAACTCTCGTCTCGAGTGTTCATACGGCGTTTTTCTCTAGGAGGGCAGTTTTGTGCTCTATGCTAGGCCGTGCTAAGGAAAAACGCCGTGCGAGCCTGCAGACGTCGCCAAGTTTCCACCGATGAAAACCGAAATTACTGGGTAAATTCTGAATATATTGTTTTCCATGATTTTCAGACAATTTTGTACGCAATTTAATCTAACATATCCGAAAATTTCAAGGAAAAATATGCATGCATGTCGTCAAAAACACGTGTTTCATCAAAGGAAATGTGGCAACTCCTGAACGTTCATACGGCGTCCTTCCTTAGCCCGGCAGTTTGGAGGTGGAATAGTCGTATTTTGTTCGAAACAACAAATTGTTTTTGTTCTTTTTCTTGTTTCTTTTGCTTGATTCTGAACAACCAATGAGAGAGCTAATACCAATTTCAGGTTAGAAAACAACACGTTGTCTCGGGCAACGTTGTCAACGTTGTCTCGGGCAACAACATGAAAACGACTTGCCTCTGAGCACGTTGCAGTTGTTGTACAACAATGTTGCTGTAGGGGTTTCCAAATTTTGCGCGCGAAAATGAGCCCCGCCCCCACAACACAAATCATCTTCGAACAAAACGCGATTGTTGCTTGTTTTCCCAACATGTTGCGAGTGTTGTTGTAGGTTTAGATTGGCGGTATGTCAGCCCCTGGCTCGCACCTGAATGCAACCCTACCTATAGCAGAAGGCTTTTCTTAATGCTATGGCGCGAGCCGCTCGTCTTAGTGCGTTTTCTCTTTGTGCCCGAATAAAAGTTAATTTTATTCGTTATTCATGGTATTCACTTACTCGTTACTCCCATAGGTTACGGGCCCGGTATGAGTTTTGCCTCCGAGCAAAATACGACTAATGATTACCGGAAAATGGGCTTTTGTGTTGCAGAAAGTAGTAGGTTATGGGCCTAGTATGAGTGTTGCCTCCGAGCAAAATACGACTAATGATTACCGGAAAATGGGTTTTTGTGTTGCAGAAATTAGTGGGTTATGGGCCCAGTATAAGTGTTGCCTCCGAGCAAAATACGACTAATGATTACCGGAAAATGGGTTTTTGTGTTGCAGAAAGTAGTAGGTTATGGGCCCAGTATAAGTGTTGCCTCCGAGCAAAATACGACTTATGATTACCGGAAAATTGGTTTTTGTGTTGCAGAAATTAGTATCGGGGAACAAATGCCTGACACTAGGCACAGTGCAGGAGGCGATCCGTCTCCTGGGAGGGGCGTGCTCGATCGTGTACCCGATGGGCCTACCGCCGCACGATCCAATCCGGGAGGAGCTGGAGAACCGGGAGCAGTTGGAGGGGACGCAGGCCTCCCGGGAGGTGATGGAGGTGGCCGTGGCGCGGCTCTGGTTCTCCGGGCGGGAGCTCAACCGCGAGAAGCTCCTCCGCGACTACGTCGGCCCCAACGACAAGAGCAAGCTCATCGTCAAGCTGGCCCGTCTCGGCCAAGGGGCCCCTGCCCGCGAGCCCGTCGTCACCGAGGAGGTCAAGAGGCGCATGATGGCCGATGCTTTTCGACGACAGGAGCAACTCAAGGTAAGTCAGCCGCATCTTCAGAATTTTCCCCTTACAAAAGAGACCCTCCACTAGAGTACAGCTTTATACGTAGACAGGGTTGCCACAGAATTTAGAAAATTAAATTCCTTGACATTTCCCTCACTCATTCTGGTTGAATTCCCTCACAATTGAAGATGTGACGGATGGTTAAGAAGACAAAATTGAAAATAGTTCTCATGCAAAATTTGTTGTTCGAAACCTCAAACCTATTATAGAAAGCAAATGAAGGCGCTTTAACAAATTTTCCCTGACATTTTCGTCATTTTCCTAATTTTCCCTGACATTTCCCGGTTTTCCCTGACTTTTTAAAATCCCGTGACATTTCCCGGTTTTCCCAGTTTTCCCTGACTGTGGCAAACCTGCGGAGAGTATGGACAACTCGAAAATTTCCAGCTCAGCTTTCATCAGGTCATGTACCTCTTGGGGTCCAATAAGACAGCCAACCTATCAACTCGAGTTATCCAATCCTACTTATTTAAACTCCCAGAGTAGGTACACCCATCAAACAATATTAAAGCACCGATACAACTTTAATTTCGCGTACATTTTCTCAGTTTTAAAGTCTTAATCCTTAAAAATGCTTGTTTACAATGCGCTTTCGGCCCTATTGATTAATCTTCCAAATGCATAGGTTGGCATTGGCACTTTTCCAGTGATTTTCGTGTCTCACGCTGTCACCCTTTTGGGCCTCAAGAGCTGCATAAATCGAGCAGGCCTCGAGTTCATACTCTCCCTATAAAGGCACTCTACCCTCCATCAAAGAGAAAACAAGACCAGTATGAATGGGCCTCTGGAGAAGGTAGAAATTATTCACCGAAAAAGTCAAGTTGATTTAACATTCTGGATGTAACAAAAGTGTGCGAGAACTTATATAAAATGCTGAATTACCCGCTATAGCAGTTACTTCGGCAATGCCAAGGTTTAAAACTAACTGTTGCGGCGGGTAATTCAGCATTTTATGTAGATATAGAATACCACGTTAGGTTTGCAATTTTATCTTCTTGGAAGTCAAAATAGTTGTGTCACGTGTTTTACACTATACAGCTATTCTAGCTCTGTCTCAAAGTCTTTGAGTCAGCAACTTACATACGCAACTTTGCCTACCAGGGAGTCAAAATAGTTGTATCACGCGTTTCGCCTCATCCTCCTTTTCTAACCATGCGTTAAAGTTCCGGAGTCAGCCGGGAAGAGATTCTCCTTCATTTTGTGGATACGCAATTTTGCTTTTTGGAAGTCGAAATATCTGCATCGCTTGTTTCGCCCACTCCAACGTTTCTACCCCTGCATTAAACTTTCTGAGTCAGTCAATAAGAGATTCTCCTTCACTTTGTGGATGTGTACTTTTACCTGTTTAGAAGTTGAAATAATTGTTCCACGCGTTTCACCCCGTTCAACGCTACCTCTCCGTGCTGAGACGGCGGGAAAGAGACCAAGCTTTTTTCGATTGTTGAGTATATGCGAGAATTTGTTGCTTCATAACTCTGACCGGATCTGTGAAGATGGACCTTATTTTTCGGATGATTTCCGAAACATTGAACTTTTCGCCAACACCGATTGCGAGAAGTGCCTGCAAAACTGTAGGTTTACCTCCAGCATCACATCGTCTCTCCGAGTACGCGCGCGGAGCGGAACTTGATCTGTATGTCGCGCTCTCGCAAGTTCCCGCATGCTAATAATGCCAAATTCAGACGATAATGGGAGTCATTAGCTGTTCCTCATCGGACATGATTTTTTCTTCTTTTTTTTGTAAATAAAATCGTCAAATTGATTTGAATGGCTCACACATGAAATCGTCCGAAATAATTCAACTTTTATACTACATCCAATTTCAGCAAAAAGATCAATCACGCCAGTCGTTCTATTGTGGTTTAATTGTTGAACAGATCAGTAAACAATGATAAAACCTCTCCAACCGTTTCGTGTTCACGCCCTATGGAAACAGATCTACCGCCCCTGCAAAAACTTGATGCATAACATCATCTGCGAACGGTGAACCAAAGTCTACCACAAATAGGAGAAATTTAACGTGATCGATCAGGACTTAACTCCATGTATATAAAAGAAATAAATAACTAACAACAGAGAATATTTTAATGAAGTGCGGCAGATTGCAAGAAAATTTGAAACGGATAATTAAGGGAGTTTAATAGAAATTCAAGATCGCCCCAATCAATTACTCAAAGGCTTTTGTGATAACTATGTTTCGAAAAAGTTCATTCCGTGAAAAAATGAACGAGGCTGGAGGAGAAGGGAATTCAAATATTTTTAAGAATGATGCGTGTTACAGATTAAGCCTGAATAATGGATCACATTAATTATTCATTCTCAGCTATAAGTCGACTTTAATTTTATTCACCTCGAACTTACAATTAGTCCTTATGACAACTAAGCTATAGTAGCTAAGTATTCTCTTGAAGAGAGAAAGAGAAGAAAGCATCATTTGCAACTTCTCTTTGGCCGTATTCATCTTGCTCTCATTTCACCTGTAACTGGTCATCTCAATTCCTCTTGGAATTAAGGCAGCAGGAATGTATTTTCGGATTAAGTAGACTTTAGACTCCAAAGTTTGGGAAGTTCTCAAAACTTCTTGCCTCAGCATCAAAAATAACTCAAAATCTTGACGGTTATTAAAAGTTATTCTAATCGACCTGATGAAAATTTAGACTGATATGAGGCAATCGATTTGGATTCGATAGGGGCAATTTTTTTATTAAATTTTCGAGGTTTTTTAAGTTGGAAAAAAAGTGAGTGAGTAAGTAAATTGTAGTTAAAAAACTAATGTAGCAGGAACATTTATTGATAATATAACTTTCTACTAATAATAAGTGTTATATTTAAGTCTTTCCGAGTTTTAAAAACAATGGCGTTTTCTGGCATGAAGGAATTTAGTAGTTTTCTCAGTGAAAATTGTATTATTTCATTTCAAAAATCAGCGTTTGGACGCATTTGCTCAAAAATGAAAAAAGTACATACATCTGAAGGAACTATAGGATATAATGATTAAAACGTTTCAAATTTTATGCGTAGCGATGTTTTCAGCATATATTCTCACATACGTTAAACTCACGAAACTTACAAGTAGACTCACAATTAGTCGTGAGGAATTTCGATTTTCACGTTTAAATATCATCCTTTAACTTTATATCTAGGATACTTGACCCATTTAAAAAATACTAAATATTATGAACTGCGTCAATTTACGCGAGGAATCAATCGTTGGATCCGACAAAATTTAGTCAAACAGCAAGTTCACCAATCACGTAACATTGCAGTGAGATAATCTGAGCTTGTTAATGTGAGGAGTTATTTTGGTTGATTTTCTTCAAACAAAAGTTACATCTGAGCAGAGATTTGCAACGGCGCAGTTAGAGATACGCATTTTTCGACTTTAGCCATCAAGTTCGGGTGCACAGATCAGTTTGTTTTCCAGTATTGGGAAAGCTTCATGTATGAGTCTATTAGAAAACTCAAAAATAAAAAAAAAAACTTTACAAGTGACTACCTACAGCTCAATCATAGATAGTTGTGTTAAGTGGAGTTCGACTAAACTAAAATAAACAAGAGTTTCTACGTGAGAAACAGGAATCTGATTTTCAATCAGATTATGCATAACTGAAATGAATACTGATTTGCACGGAGTGTTCTTTACATCGGAAAACAAGAAGCAGACTGCGTTGATTTTTCTAGAGATTGGACACTATATTTAAAATAAGTAAAACGTAAGGGAAGAAAAATTAGGCTGTAAGCAGTTCGGTGCTGAAATGTCCAGTAAGTGCAACTGGCCTCAAGGAATTTTTTTCAGGAAGAGGAGAAATGAGACAATTAGGTGATCCTCAGAATTTTTGCTGTGGCCAGCAAATTAATCAAGGAAAAGAACATCAATAGAACATTATTAATTATTAATTTGTTTTAAAAAAAAAGATTGTAAAAATCAAAAATTTACAACAAATCAAGGCAACACATTTGTTCACGCGTGAATGCATTATACATACACAAAGTAAAAATAGAATAGGTAATGTTAAACCAGTCACTATGAGGTAGTACGTAGAATTAATCCACACAAAGAAGGTATTGAAGGGATAAATGCCAATATTTAATGGTTTCCAGGCTTAGTTACTTAGCGAGTTCATCTCGCATAGTTATTGGCAATTCTCGCAAGATGACGTCATTGAGTACGGCCCCTTGAAATGAATGTAGAACGTTCGATTGTTGAAGCGGGCTTCTCATTTAGAATAGATTATTTAAAATGAATTTAAATGGTGAGATGTTTTTGCCGACTCGGAAAGATCGCTTCGGCAGAGTATGACAGATCACAAACTAAAGAAATTCCTGGTTTTTTCATGTTTACTTTTTCTTATCCAATTTTTGCCTTATGACTCATGACAGGTGCAGTGTGCACAACTGCACACTTGAAGAAATATTCTTGAAGTAACATCAGTTATTGACCTCCGCCAACAGAGCGAGTTACTTTCCTCGATCGGAAGGTTTCTTTTCCTCCATCGACAGAGCTCTTTCCTTCCGTCGAGATAGTTCTTTTCCTCTATAGAGAGAGTTATTATCGTACACCAACGGAGTTATTTTCCTCCGTGAAGGGAGGCACTATTCTCCAACAGGAGGGTTCTTTTATTTCACAGGGAGTGTTATTTTTCTCCACCGGGAGAGTTTTTTTTCCTCTATAGAGAGTTATTACCCTACATCAACGAACTCATTTTCTCTCTATGAAGAGAGGTACTTTCCTCCACCGTGAGAGAGTTCTTCTCCTCCACTGAGAGAGTTATTTTGCCTCGAGGAGAGGGACCACGATGTCGTGAAAGAGCACACAAATACCGCGGAGACTCGCAGATTAGAGGTTCTCTACGTGGTCTTCTTGACTTTGATGGAGTCGCAGCTGGTGGACAGAGAGGGTTCGACGATCTGGATGACATCCTCGTCGGAGGACTCGGGCTGGCGCTGAAGCCGCTCCTCTTCATCCGGGACCGCCATGACGGAAACCTTGACGACCGCAAAGTCGGGGGCCATCAGACACCGGGCGATGGACCAACAGCATCCGAGAAACCAAAACACCGTGTTCAGCCATTGGGTCGTCAGACAGTTGCTGATATCGTGCACCAACCTGAAACATCACAACGGAACCTGAAACATCAATATGTTTGACACGGAACAAAGAAAATCTAATGATGAAGAAAATGAGTGACAAGCTTGGGGAAGACATGATGTATGAACATATTTCTATCAAACGGAACTAAGACATGAGCCCTGATACCCATAAGAATATATGTATAACAGAGCTAACGTCATAATGCACAAAGTTCCGTTTGACAAAGATGCGTTTATATAGCTCCCAAAAAACAGAAAACTCTTCATCCAATCTTTGAAAAAATAAGTTGGGAGATTCAGTTCATTTCTAAGCCGATAAAAGCAGTGGCGTATCGTGCTTTGCAAGTAAGCAATTGATCTGCTATATAAGCCATAGGCGTATGGAAAAGGATCGACATTCAAAGTGTTCGCAAGAAACACCTTAATGATCGATTCTGTATCATGGCTTCAAATGAAGTGATATTGATAGTCGACGATCCACGCCTCTATACGGAATAAAACGCGTTAAGTTGCATTATAATCCGGATTTTATCACCCTAAAAATGATTAATCAAAATTTTAAATAGTTCTCGGAGCTATATATTCCAAGTATAGCATAGATTGGAAATACATAGTAAAACATTACCTCTGCATCCAAATGTTGTGCATAGCTACCGGTTGAAGGGACGTCTACCATTGAAATGTATCGCATTAAAATTGAATAAGTTCTTCTATGCATTGGAAAGCGCCTATCTTTCTGACTCGTGGAACTCAGTTTATCGATCGTTTAAGATTGACATTTTTCGTCAAATTATGTAAAAATATTGCGATAAAATGCATTAAATGCATTTATTGTAATTTCATTTCAACTTTTTCATTTCTATGCGCTATGTGGTATTTTGGAACTGTCAAACTTCTCATACCGTCGTAACTTTGGTTTGATTTAACTTTTCATTATTTCCTCGGAGTTCTCTGTTTAAACATAAAATACTAGAGGAGATAAGGCAACGTTTCATGTAGCATTCATATGTACATTCTGGTTTAATCCATCCTTTGGATTTTGGCCTCTAAGCAGAGGCGGATCCAGCAATTTGGCAATACCGGATTCCCTCCATTTAAACCTATGTTAAATAATCGACTCTTGTCGGAGCACCTGGCCCCATATGAATCGATACGTTTCCATAGGTTTAAGTGTAGGAAATTTTGTGTTGCCAAATTGCTGGATCCGCCAATGCCTCTAAGTATATAGTTTTCTTTTGTGAATCAGAGTACCTGGAGAATACGGACACGTCGGTAACTTTGAGGTTAGATCATGCAGCTCTTGGGGCTGAAAAGAGCAGCCTAACCTATGAATTTAACTTATCCAGAGAAATTAATTATTACAATTGTTGGGACCCTTCGTTTATGTCAAGCGCGTATTCGATTTAAGTTTCGCATGAATTTGCTCATTCTTGCGGAAGGACGCTCATTAACGAAGATTCTTGGCAATCTTGATTCGATATTGGAATCTGAAGATTGGTAGTGACATTTTTCGTGTTAGAAGATTGGCTTGCCTTTTTGGCCGTACGAGCTATTTATCTGGATGTGTCTTTATTCTTCCCGTATAGAATAGGCACTCTATCGTGAATATAAAGGCCTGGATAGACGCTCAAATTCCTGTCAATTTCCAATCAAAAGGATGACAAAAATGGCGGTCGAGAGTTATCTAAATTGATATCTAAAATTAATTAAAACAGCGTGTTGATTGAATTATGCATGAAATAAGTTCGGTTGTGTGGAAACCAGGTGACGGATGAGACCCAAAGTTCCATCATCTATCATCAAATTTTTTCAGGCCGTAAAAAATTGATGGTAGATGGTGCGCATGCGCATCAGTCACCATTTGAGCGTGTATCCAGGCCTTGAGAAGAGAATAAAATGTGGAAAAATCTAAATCTTACTCAATGCCGAGGAGTTTGCCGTCGAGTAGGACGGACTGGAGGTCATGGCACATGCGTTTCTCGGCCGGCTTGGAGGCGGGCAAGTCGAAGGCGCAGAACTTGGCAACGCCGACGTGGAAGTTGACGGAGGCGTTGAGGGCGATGCCGAAGGCGAGGATGTTGAAGACGGAGGCCGGGGTGACGATGCGCCACGGCTGGGCGATGTAGCCGTCGGTGCCGCCGCCGCGGGCACACATGACGAAGAAGACCATCCAGACGACGGCGAAGATGGAGCAGAGCAGGTGGGAGTAGAGGTAGAAGTCGCAGGCCTCGCGGGGGCGCCAGGTGCTCGAGAGGGCGTCGATCTCGCGGGAGTCCCGTTTGAAGTGGAGCGAGGCCCAGAGGAAGCAGTTGTCGTCGAGTTTACTCAGGATCGAGTGGAAGAACACTGAGGCCAGGATCCCGGAGACGCAGGCCAGGAAGTAGAAGCTCAGGTGGAGGGCCTTCCAGGTAGCCGGGATCGTTGCCTTCTCCTCCAGCCGGTAGCTCACGCTCAGCTCTTGCATCCGGCCACCGTCCCCACTGAAACCACAATCAAAAGAGATACCAACGCTCAACACCAATTCCAATCTAGTTCCTAGATCCCTACTAAGCGCATGTCAAATATCTACATTTAATTGCAAAATCTGGGAACTTTGATTGGAATCAGAGACAAAAAAAGTGTCTCCACAAATGGACGTATTTCTGCCAAATAGAACCAGAGACAGGTCGGAAAGAAGGGGTATGCTTGTCAGTCGAGGGCCGTAAGAATGAATTGTGATTAAAAAGCGCCAGTGACGTCAGCGGTGAAAGATTCGGTATCAGGATCGACGTCCGGAGTTTTTAACTCATGAGCCCTGTCCATGACGCTCTTGTGACACGCCCATGGCTCACGAGTGCCACCCTCAATTGGCACATAGTTCCGTTTGACAGAATGTAAAATCTCGCTTTTGCAATTCCCCAAAGAGAATCACGCCCACTTTTACATTGTTTCTTGTGCAGCTTTCTAGAGCACACCCCAACTCCCCCACTTGTCCACAGTTCTGTTGGGCAGAATACATCCAAATAAGAAAATGAGAGTATTAAAGTTCCGGAAAATTTCATCCCCTCCATTTGTAATTGACACAAGAACTCACAAAACACATCCGGTTGAATAGCATTTACACATCGTATCGCTTCATACCGCGTGAAACTGAGTGATTTTGAGACTATGATACTATTGCTGGATGATGTTACTTCATCACGATTCACCATTGTCGTAAAGTTTTTCCACAGTAATTATTTTGCTAAAATAGAATTTTGGCTAAATTTTCTCTTCTTTTTTACGAAAAACGAATATTTCACTCCACTCCTACGCAAATATTAATAGGTACTCTTGAAAAAAGTTATGTTCCTGATTGCTCGGGAAAAATATACGTATATCAGACAGCAGGCACCTCCGATGAAAAAACTCAGTAGTAAGACAAGGGTCTTTACGTCATAGAGTGATAGACGAGAGGTGAGGAGGAGGCTGATATGCATGTAGTTCTAACATCATCATACGGGACCGTATGCGCTAGTAAAACAAAACGCCTTCATTTACTCTGCTATCCACCTTGGACGGTCGCTAAGCAGGAATAGTTGTATCCGCCCGGGAGATTCCACATTTCCACCGCGCCGCATTCAACGAAGCTACTCCAAAAAAAGAACTTCGCGCCCGCCGCACTGCCGTGGTAGCGAAAACAACAGTAAGTGCACACTGAGATGAGCCTTGATACACATAAAAGCATATGTTAATCATGGCACATCCGGAAATGCACTTACTGCGCTCTTCGCTATCACGGCAGCGCATTCCTTCCTTTATACAGGGTGACCCAGGATTAAGTACGAATATCGAAAGAGTCGATTTTTTTAGTCAAAAAAGACGTTCTTGTGATAAAACTTCTTTTCCAAAAAAGCCTTTCCTGGGGTTCTTATCAGCCCCCTAAAAGTCCCTATTATCTCGGAAAGGATTGGTAATAGAGAAAAAACATTTACATTACATTTTCTCATTATTTTTCGAAACTGAATCTAGTGGTGCCGTCAAAAATCAATTTTTGTAGCTAGAAACATAATGTTGGCCACTTTTAGGTTCAATAATCCTTTACCAACTCCCCAATGAGTTTTCCCTTTTTTGGAGGTCGAAAATGAAGAGAGCGCTAAGAATTACCCCCTGTTATCAAGTTGCATTTATGTGGCGTGATATTTTCATTAATATGATGTGTACGTTGATAAACAAACATGTTCACAGTGATAAAAATACGATTTTTTTCCCCGCCATTTTGGGGGGGGGCATGGTCCCCAGGGAGAGTGGTTTTTGAAAAAAGTTTTATCACAAAAACGTCTTTTTTTGACCCTAAGAATCGACTCTTTCACTATTCGTACGTAATCCTGAGTCACCCTGAAGGACTTCCACTTTTCCCTTCGAAAAATAACCTAACCATTCTCCCCCTGACATTTTCTCAGAGGATTCGAGAGCCTCATCGCATTTTGAAGGAGCGCCTACTAGGCAACGAGACTCAACACTGCCATGCTTAGGAAAAACGCCGTATGAACTTTCAGGCGTTGCCAAATTTCCTTTGATAAAACACGAATTTATACTTGTACACGGGGTCAAAAGATCTCACAAGAGCAATTTTCAAAGTCGGATCAACGAATCAGTTTTTGACCAAAAGTGCTAGATATTATGTACTTTACGTTTGGTTAATATTGCGCCAAGAAGCCAAGAAAAGAAGTCCAGTTGCATGTTAGGCTAACAATTTTTAATCTCATTTATGACCGTCTGACACTTCGAGAATTATTCTTTCTCTTCAATTTTCTCAACACGCGTCCGCATTACTACTATTACACGTTTACTCACCGCTTATTTCAATCCGTGATTCCTCCGGTTTGATTTTACTATTTTCAGTGTTTTTTCATGCCATAATATTTTTAGAGCTGTCATTTATATACCATTTGGTCTCAGAGCATTTTTTATGTTTGAACCAGCACGCTTTTAGAAATGTTTCATTCAAAATTCAAACTCTTTCAATTTTTAGTCGTCCTCTAAGGAAGGAAAATACCTAGGAAGAAAAAAAACCGCGGAAAAGAAATTACGAGATAAAAAACGTACCGAGGTTTGAATATATGAACGCTAACGCTAGGCAATTTAGGAAATAAAAAGACCCAGTTCACCAACGGGACTCGCTAATTACATGTTACTCGAACTTCAAATACCTATTATTATCAAAATGAGATTAAGATATTTTCATGAACGCTGACTCAAAGTGGAATGCAAACATTCTTTAAATCACTGCAGCTTAATCGATGAGTCATTATGAAAAACATGCGAAGTTTTTTACGAAGAAAAATGTGACTAAGAATATTCTTTTTTTTACGCGTCGCGCCCCTTTCAGACTGATTATTTTCATCAAAAGTATAAAACCATGCATGCACCATCACAGCGCGTTGAGGAAGCTGTAAATCTAATTTCGATTTCTTTCCATTCTCTTAAAATATCAATCAAGGTCTTTTCACGACCCATGGGCGTATGGTATGACGTAGATGCTGAGTTGCATTGTCTCAAAATTTTTCCTACAGTAAATAATGGATGAGTTTCCGACAAAACTTGTAAAAAATTGATCATGCAATTTTTATTGTTTTCAACCCACGTCTTTGAGGGGGCTTTTTCTTATATACTAGCACTAGCACTAGCTACTTTTCAATCGTAGATTACAATTTGGCCGGTTATGAATGTATCTCTTTGTTAAAATTTTACCGAGGGTTAAATTTTAATAAAATTGATTAGGCTTAGAGAAATTAAACGTTTCATTTCACTATTCCCAACAAACCCAAAATATTTTTTTCTGGGTCTTTGAAAAATGGTGTTTGAACTTAAAATTTCCAGAAATAGCGCTAAAAATTTTGACTTAAAGAATGTTATAAACAAGCGTCAATTGAACCGGATTGTAAAAAAAAATATGCCAATCAGACACGGTACCAAATGCCTAATTTTCACTGAGGTATTTTTCTTGTGTTGCGTTGGTTCTTTGTTTTGGAGGAAATAGGACAGAAAACAACATCTACGGCGGTATTGTTATTTTGTTGCTCCGTGCGCGGTGTAAAGTGATTGTAAACCATTTTTTAACAAAAAGAATTCCCCCTAAAAACAATCGAAATTGTATATTTTAACACGATATTTGGCTGCAGTGTATGAGTCACTGACGTAATGGTGGGCGTGATACTAATTATTATTATCTGTATGAATGTTGAATGAAGCAGGCACGGCTGGCCCTGCCCAAGTTGATAACTCCTTCCCCGCTTCAGAACCGGTTTTTGGAGCACTCGATACGATTCAAAAAATTCTGCACTATGGACAATTTTTGCATTTTATACCTACATCCTCGGTCTTTTTGCTTTATTTTTTATTTATTTTTTCTTTGGAACGGGCAGGATCCATAACGCATCAGTGTGTTCAACGTTTTCTACCGAAAAAAGTAAAATGCATCTACTTATAATGGCTCTGTGAGACTGATCTTTTCTAACCATTGGCGCGAGCGGTTTAGGGAAAACAAAATGAGTTGAAGGATTCAATTTTCTCAGCTTTCAATCAGACAATTCTTACTCGGGGTGTCATCCTCCCTCCTCAACCTTTCAAAAATGACTTTTCCC
Source organism: Bemisia tabaci (assembly GCF_918797505.1). Lineage (NCBI taxonomy): Eukaryota > Metazoa > Arthropoda > Insecta > Hemiptera > Aleyrodidae > Bemisia > Bemisia tabaci. The sequence goes on along the minus strand of NC_092799.1, from coordinate 52,611,510 downwards.
ACCCTTAGGCTTAGTTCTATAAACGTTTGACAAAATTATTCTTCAGACAAAGCAAAACTTTTGGTTTTTTTTTCAGGAATTTTAGGATCCATGCAGTAAATGTCATGGTTTGCATGGAAATTTTTATCCTGGGGGACATTCTGGGAACTAGAAATCTTTTCCGAGGGTTGTAGATCCTTGTTTAAATTGCCCGTTCAAAAATTATCTTAATGATTTTTGCACATTTGAGTTTCATAAGAATTTGAAAGCTGTTACTCATGCGTATACTAAATATGTCATACCTGTCCGTAGAAAAGTTGTATTGCATTTAGCAAAAGGGAACCAGCGCGATTACAGTGGTTTCAAAATTATGCAAGTACATCTTTGCTTTAAAAAGTACTAAATTTATTCGAGTATTAAAATTTACACAATAATTTGCCTTTAAAATGAAAAAATTTCTGGTGGAAAAGCAAAAACTGTTGCTACTATGGGACATGTTTTAGATGCAGATGAAGATGCTCGATTTTGAAAACACTGTAAACGCTCTGGTTCCGTTTTTGCTAAATGCAATTCAGTCAATGAGAGGGAAATTACATAAAAAGGTATCATATCCTTCAAGTTCAGGCTTTACTAATCGGGTTTGTGCAGCCACTTATTTTTGCCTACAAGGCAAACAATTTTTTTTAACGGATGTAGTATCAATATTGGGTCGATGTCGTTGTGTGTGTTTCATCGTTTTTTTAAAAGTTTCATTGCATTTCCGACTGAAAATGACTCAGTTTTCAGTCGAAACGTCTCGGTTTTTCATTTTAATTGTGTATTTTAGCCTTGTTTCCCGTCCCCCCCCCCCCCCTTGTTTTTCTACTCTTCTCTACAAAGGATATCGATGATATGATTTAGAAGAATTAAGTAAAAAAATTATGAAAATCAAAAGGATGAAATGAATGCAGGTACCTCTTTGGCTTTAAAACGTCTACGGGACGACTGGTGCTGGTTTTTATCCTCTATGAATTTCCTCGGAACCATTCGCTTTGGCGTCTTTCGTAGGTAGGTATCCAAAAACCACACCTGGTGAGAAAGTACTCGTACGAATAGGTATTGTGAATTATCAAAAATGCATCACAGTACTTGGATCTTCAGCGGAAGACACTAAACTCACAAACTAGAATAAGGTACCAGATGCTTTATAATAGAATCATTTCTGCTCGCACACATGCAGTAAAAAAAAACTACACACTAACATTCACAAATTTTTTTAAATTTTTAAACACCTCCGCAATGGGAAGGATTTATGACAACACCAACACTTGTCGCCGGGTGAAAAGTAAGAGCAGACAGTCCAACAATCAATTTCAGTTTTATATTTTTAAAAACAAATAAAACCAAATTTGTGAAAATTAAAGGAGGAAGGATCCACTTTGACAGTTGGCGGGTGAGGTTTTGCGAGACGGGCGCACGGTTCCACTGATGAGCACATGCGGTGAATTCCAGAGTGTGATCGGATCGAGGATGGAGGGAGCCGTTATTTTTAGTCGGATCCGATGCAGCGAGGCTATTTCAAACTGATACAGACGCGGAAACGAAGGTGAAATGAGTCCGGATAGAAGATAGGTTATCCAGTGTAAACTGTTGTAGTCAACTCGCTCGTGCCTCGGGTAGGAACAGCCGAACGGCGCGCGCGCGGTTCGAGAACTGCTCGTAGTAGTCGTAGCCCCCGCGGTTGTCCATTCTTTGGTGCGTCTCCACCGCGCACCGGTCCGGAAAACAGCTGACCGCCGACGCCACACAGTGGGTCCGGTCAATCAGAGAGTTCGCACATGAAATTTTTGACTAAGACTTGAAATTTTGATATTTGTTTTGTTACATTTTCAATTTTAAGGTGTGCTTTAAGCAGAAAATTTAACTAGAACCCGAAGCAATCATTTTTAGAACCTCAAAATATTTTAAAAACGGATTTATAAGCTTTTACAGTTTCCAAATTTTGTCCGAGCTCTCCTATCGACTCGGACCAGTGTGCGCCGCCGGCCGGGGCGAATAACCCACATCGGAATTCTCGTTGTCAGATCTGGCGAAATTATATCTCACTCCAGCACTGAGGAAAAACGCCGTCATAGGCGGATCCAGGCGAGACAAAAGGACCGTGCGCCCCTACCCCCCCCCCCCCCCTCGTTAGCCCCCTCCCCCCCAAAAAAAGGCAAAAAGGAAAGAAAGAGAGGAGAACAAGGAATGGACGAAAGGAGAAGGAATGACGCTTATATTTGATAGTTGATGAAATTGACTCAAACTGCATATCAGATGGTTTATAATCTCGAAAATGTTATGAGGGAGGCCCCGGGCCCCCTCCCCCCCCCCATTTCGAAGTGTCTGAATCCGCCCTGAACGCCGCACAGTGGAACGAGCTAATAGAAGAAGTCGGACATGAAATTTTTGGCTGTTTCAAATTTTGATGTTCACTCAGTCACAAATTCTATTTCAAGGGCGTTTCTGTGAGGAAATTTCACGAAATTAAACTTCAATTAAATTTTTTTGTCAAATATTTTCGCAAATTTCAGCTTTCGAAATTACCAGATTTTGTCCGACTCTTCCTATTGACTCGATCCAGTGTGCGCCGTATGCTGCCCAGAGATGCTAAATGAAATTTGATGACTTTCACGAAATTTCATTTTACTCGAAATGAAATATTTTCCGTGAAATCTCACCAATTTTTGAGGGGTTGGGTATCCAGCCCGCGACAATAATCCAAAAATTTTATATGAAACTTCGGAATTTGACTGATTATATATATCTTCTCCTTCTTATTCTCCTTCTCTTCATCCTCCTTCGAAAGAATTTGAGGTTTCTATGCAAATATGGCATCTCGAGTCTATTGTGGAAGTTTCAAAAAGTTCCTAACATCTCACGAAATTTCATTTTATGAAGTTTCATGAGATTTTGTATCTTTGATGCTGCATGCCGTGCTAGGAAAGAATAACTTATGAGCTTCCGGAGCTCATGTAAAGAATTAGTAATTGAAAAATTTTCGTCCCTGAATGATTTTTACTCATCAACAAAATGAACCGAATTTTAATATTACTCTTACCGTATTCTTCTCAATCAAATGCCAGTTTTAGTGTTTGACTGGCAACACTGATCCGAGAGTTTGGCGAGCACTCGGCGCTCTGAATGAGAAAACTATCAACAAACGCTGAAATGACGTAATCTCCTTGATTATTACCACATCTAACATACATTGTGTTTTCTGTCTTAGAATCAGCTCTCATGAAAATGTTCGGGTTTACTTATTATTTTGAGGTGCTCAGTACTCGCCCCTTAAACTATACCCCTACGTAGAAATATACTCAGATCCAAGTTTTTGAAATGGGGACTAAATTTGAGGGGCTTGGAGGACAAGGCGCATAAGTGCAGTTTCTGAAAAATTGGGGTCTTAATGATTTCAAGTTAAACTAGTCCTAATGCATTTTCAGTAAAAAATTCACCCCCAAATTCCAATTTTTTAAGCATCAAAAAGTCAGTTTCAACTATCTTTCCACCATAAGGATCCATGTTATTTCGAGACTTCAAACACACTTCTCGAAATAGCAAAAACTCCACTTCTGCGTATCGTCTTGTAAATTCCAAGGGCCATGGGGCCGGGGAGGCGATCGCCCTGACAACTGGCAAATTTTTTTTCGAGTCATCATTTTTTCCCCGTAATGTTGTAATATTCCTATCCTTTTCAATCACTGAGAGGCCCCAAAATCCTAGAAAATGTGTCTCTAAGAGACATGAGAGGTCGCCTAAAGCTTATATGACGAAGAGGCCCCCGAAGAACCCTGAGAATGGGTTATTTTGAAGTTCAAACACTGTAGAATTAGACTCCAATAATGCTTAAAATTGCGTTTAAAAAGTGTAAAATTTTCAAAATTTTACACTTTTATTTACACACGGGGGGGGGGGGGGGTCTCCGGCCCTTCTTAGAGGGGCCCCCAAAAGATAGGAGAGGCCCCCAAATCTAGGTCACCTCCTAACTTTTTGACTACCAGTCCGCCCCTGGTAAGCCCCTCATTTGAATATTTATATCTATTTATTGCGAAGTAAGCACGCGTTTTAACGGTTCCACCATTATATATTGCATGATTTGACTAGTACTCCATCTCATGTAGTGTTCTCCTGTTTTTTTAGTTAGCGTGACATTGCAGGAGGCAATATCACGAGCGTAATCCACCTAATTCGCCACCCATAACCCATGCCAGTTGTTCGTTTAGCGTCTCATAACCCTTATCAAAGTTCTGCCGTGTTATTGTGTTTGTTTGGAGTGACTCTAAGTGAGTGCATAGCTGTGTCTGGATTGAGAGCTCCTACATCCGCTGAGAATGACACAGCTGTTATCAACACGAGAAAAACATGTTCGGAGCGGGCTCGAGGTGGGAGAGATCACTGAGAGCAACCAGTGGCGTGGTGTGCTTTGCGATGTATCGATTGATCTGTCATTTAAACCTATGGAAAAGGATCGATAAACAGGGTGTTTGCATCGACCGCTTTCGTAATCGATTATTTTCCTAAGCTTCAAATGGGGGAATATCGATAATCGATCCTTCACGCCCCACCACTGCTTCGTCACTTCATTAGTCATCCCGACCGCAGACTGAGAGACGCCTTACGCTTGTGAAAGGGAACAGCGATGTTTCCTACTGAATAATTAGTGTCAATTGGAGTAGGAATGAGCCAAGCACATGGCGATCCCCTTTTTTTGTATAGTGACACCTAATCTGCCGTGCTAAGGAAGAACGCCGTATGAGCCTTCAGACGTTGCCATGTTTCTCTCAATGAACCCTAATTTTTCTTGAAACATTTCGCATATTTTTTTCAAATTCAGTCACTTCGCGGTCACTCAGGGAAATAATGATATTGAAATTATGGGACTATTAGGATAACAGGAGAAATTTAAATTTCTAGTTGGAAATTATTTAAAAAGTTAAGGATTTTTGGCTGCTCATTAATTTCGGTGGTATAAATGTCAAAAGGTTGAGTTTGAGTGCGAAGCTAGTCACTTTCATTTTTAACAGCTTTGCATTAGCATTTTTAGTGGGAAACAGTGAAAAAAGACGTTAAACAACAATGAAATATCGGCTGTTTTTCTTTGATTATTAAGTGGTGTTGGGAGAGGTGTTTGTGTGCCCTGTTCGGAGTCCTGGTATCTGGGCTTGAATAAATAAATAAATAAATAGATAGATAGATAGATAAATAAATAGATAAATAAATTAATAAATACGTAAATAAATAAAAAAATGGAAGAAAACAACAAAATGAAACTTCCAGATTAATATTTTCTTAAATGAATATCTTTGCGCACAGAAGTTAAAATCTCCGTAAACTTTCAAGCTTTCTTCCGAATTGGACAAATTTCATTAATCCTAGCAGCATTGAGATCTAAATTACTTAGGTCATTTCCGACGGACAGGGTTCATTCTTAATTGTGCACAAATATTCTACATTTCTCAGATGTAACTCATTCACTAAATTTATGCCGGCAGACTAACATGTAGAATTCAAAAGCGCAAAAACGTACCATTTTGATCGGATTTTAGAACTAAAAAATTATCAAAATCGTGTATGAATTATAATTCTGCAAAGCAAACGAGGAAACCAAATGACAGAATCAACTTATGCGGAGACGTACTGTATGTGCTCCGTCGTTATCGTCATCACGAGACGTTTGTTCAACAGTTGCTTTCTTCCGAACAAGTACACGTATTTCTGTATAGGCTATTGCATACCCGCAGAATGGTAGGCGTTTTATGGCCGAATGATCATTACTTGTAACTGCCTCGCAGGTTGTGCAGCGCATGGTCTGTTTCTATTACTGAAATATTAAAACAGGAGCCATAAAATGCATTTTTTAAGGATCGAGATGGCCCAAATCATAGAATAGGAATGGAGATGAGGATATTAAACCTATATGAAATAATACCTATCGTTCTTCCGGTTAATTTTCTGATGAGCTTAGACGGTAATGCCATTTAGATCGAGGGATGTTCGTCAGAAATTAGGAACGCATGCTACTTATGACCGTGAATATTTTCCATTGTTCGAGAAGGTTAATTTTGGATATTCTGAGAAAAAAATCAATCGGAACAGATTTCGGTATCAAAGTCAACATTAGCACACAAGCACGTGGTGCATCATGAGTAAATTGACGATGGCGACACTTTTCTTTGAAGAAAAAGGGACATAAAATCAATCTTAGAGACAATAAAACAATAATTTATTTACATCCATCCTACTCACGACGAAGTTTTAAAACCTTCTCGAATGTATCTTATAGCAGTGCTTCAGCTGTATAGGTCGGTATGAGGGCATGGACGTGCAGAACGCCTTCAATCCATTGCGCATGTAATATGCACAACCACGGAGCTCGAATAGTTGTGTCCACGCGCCTTCATCAGCATCAAGTCAGGATGACCCAATAGTTTGTAGGAAGAAGCAGCATTCGATTCGACAGGGAAAAAGTTGAGATTTCATTACGTGACAAAACTGTGCAGAGATATAATCAAATTTTACAAAAACTTTAATACGCTCGTTTATTTCGGCAATTTCGCCAAACGTATGTTACGTATAGCGCGTGTAAGGCTAGCTGCCACAACTCGTGGCGCTACGCAGCAAAAATTGTTGCATTTAGCCACAAGTTATGGGTGCTGTGTGGCTAAATGTAACAATCAAAATGAAAGTGGCTAGATGCAAAATTTGTTGCAGTTAGCCACGGACTTTATGATGACATCAGCGACTTTAGGATGACTTTAGCGACTTTATGATTACATTAGAGACTTTAAAATTACGTTAGCAACTTTAGAATGACGTTAGCGACTTTATGATTTCATTAGCGACTTTAGAATTAGGTTAGGTTAGGTTAGATTAGAAGTTCGTTTTAGTTCTTGGTAAAAGTGTCGTTTTTTTATGCGCATGATTATACTCAGTCTCTCCGGCAAAGTATTAATGAATGACGCATTCTAAAAATGCAATTAGGACTAAAATAAAATAAATTTGTTGCATTTAGCCACACTCACTTTTAATTGTTACATTTCACCACACAGGATCTGTAAGCTGTGGCCGAACGCAACAAGTTTTGTTGCGTGGCGCCACGAGCCGTGGCTAAATGAGATGTAATCAATTAATAGCATTGCTAAGATAGGGACGTATCGATAGAATTCATCCGATAACGATTCGACAAGCCAGGCTCTGGTCTAGACGCCATCGTGTCGCCGCCGCAATATAAAAACGGCGCGGCGACACAAGTCGATTCTGCCGCAGAAAACACCACTCCCCTCCTTCCATCATTTCCCTGAAATAGATCGTGACTTGAGGCTCCATCGAGACTAGCTTTTGTATTCATTCGATATCGGAAAATAAGTTTACTTGAATGGAATATTTTCATATCGACGGTGTAAGTCGGCAATCACATAACTCGGTTTGCGACGTCGCAGACTTCTTGTCATACTTTATTTTTTAAAGGTGAAACCACTCAACGGCAATCATTTAAAATTGCCGTGATTTTTCTTCTCTGTGCGAAGAAAATTCTCCGAAAACTCCTCAAGGAATGATGCTAGTTTGTTCTCCTTTAAAAAAATAACATAGATGCAGACATTTTCAGACATCGCAAACGAGATATGTGATTGCAGACTTACGCCGTCGATATGCTGTTCCTGCGCACGGGTATAGAGAATGCATGAAATATTGACTTAAGTTTTTCTTTCATGGTAGGGCCGTGCCGTAGTTTATTTATCGCAGTTTTGAGAATCTGACATACATTTTCATTATCTCACCCAGGTGCCTCATCGTCTCATCTCCTTAAAATGTTCACTTGTTCTATATAGTACCTCACTGAAAAAAACACTCCGACCGTGGAATCCGTACTTACGGGCTATATAGACATACCGTCCGTGTTCCGGGCTCAGAGGTCGAAAGTTCCGGGCGTAGCACCCGGAGCACTTCGACTGCTCCGGGTGCTACGCTCGGAACTTTCGGCCTCTGAGCCCGGAACACGGACGGTATGTCTATATAGCCCGTAAGTACGGCTTCCACAGCCGGAGTGTTTTTTTCAAAGTATAACAAAGCGAAACAGAGAGCATTGCAGAAGCAATAAGTTTTACGAATTTTGATTGTCAAATTGACTCATAGTCCTTGTTTTCTTGCGAGGGATAGGAATATTTTGCCGCTAAAACAGTACTAGAATCGATTTAATATTTCTGATGTCAAAGCCTGGAGTCCGATAATCGTTTTCCTTTTATCATTCATTTTCTTAGCGGGAGTGAAGTTTTCTCAAAATTTTAAGTTGAAATTTTGGTAAGCGAGTTATTTTATCTGATCGGTGCTCATCTTCTTCGGGGAACTTAAAAACGCGCCCACATAGAAAACAGTTGAGCACTTCTCTAATGCAAACATACTATAAAGCTTTCCCGCTTGTTTCCGACCCCAGTTTAAGTGTTTCGTAAAGATGGCCTTTTTTATGTCTATAATGGCATGACAAGTGAAACTCTCAATGTCATGTTGATTGGTTGTGCCAGATTTTAGTCAGGGCTCATCGGTTTTTTAGAAACTTTTGTGGGGGACAGCCACAAGACAATATCGTAGAAAAGAGATAAAATTTCGCGTGCTCATTTGTGCTTTTTAACAATTTTTTGTTGAAAATTAAATTGTAAAATAGCGCAAGTGAGTACGCGAAATTTTATCTCTTTTTTACTCATCGGTTTTCCTCATTAATTCGATCGAATTTCCAAACCGCACTCGGCAACGTTTTCACCTCGTTTCGCGTCAATTCAAGCCGAGACTTTTTCGAGAACTTTCTCTCGCTCGACGCCCCCCCCCCCCCTTGCATCTCCTTGTTTCCCACCCCACCCCCGTTTGGCCCCACCCCCGCCTACACAGATTCCAAGCCCCGATTATAACATGATTGAACGCGCACAGACGTATGATTCATCCGTATTGAGTCCTGCTCTTCGGACTCACCGAGATGATGAAACTTGCCGTTACTTGTAGGGGATGGGAATGCGATGGAAGGGGGGGGGGGGGTTGATTTAAAAATTCATGATGAGGATGGACCGAGGCGAGTTTGCTTGCGATGTAGAGCATATAAATGCAACTTTGCAGGCTAGGAGGATTATACTTGAGTACACCGAAAAAAAAAAGTGAAGTTGATTTAACATTCTGGATGTAAAAGAAGTGTGCAAGAACTTCCTGAATTTCCCACTGTAGCAGTTATTTTAATGTGTAAAACTAACTGCTGTGGCGGGTAAATCAGCATTTTATAAGTCCTCGCACACTTATTTTGAGTCCTGAATGTTATATCAACTTCACTTTCTTTCGCGGTGTGACCGAACCTGTAATTCGTTAGTCTGAAGACTGAGCTGGAGCGCGATGAGCCGAAAAGCACCAAATCGCATCAGTCAGTAACAAATTTAATTTTTTACTTAAAAACGGTTGCTGTCGGGTTTTTGTGCCAATTTCAGTAAGTTTCCGGCGTAGTTCGAAGCAATTTCCCTAAAATTGTCAAAGAAATCCGCACGTACGTTCTCTGGGTAAATTAAAAAATACGCAATTACAATTCATTTAAAACATTATATTGCCCGGTTAAATTTGGGAATTGCGGATGTGGTTTGGTTCCCGCCTGTTAAACGCGGGTAAATTGACCCCAGTTAGAGGTAATAAATTTCAGAAACCTCGGACCCTTGAATCCCCTAAAGTTTAAGAGTTGTGCTCCAACGTTAACGCTCAGATTTGCTCAATGATGACTGATGACTGATGACCAAAGTAGTGAGCAATCGGTTTAGCAAACTGACCTAGTTTGCAGAGACCAGTGTAGGAAAGCGCATCACCCTGACTTTCATCAGCCATCATTAGGCGATGCATATGTTCAACAAATTGCCAGCCAATCACCATTAGGCCGAAAATAACCGATCACGCCGCTTTAAATGAACGTATTTCTGCCAAACGGAACTATGTGCGCACTGACGTGAGCCCTGTTATGCATATATTCTAATGGATCTCAGGGCTCATGTCTTAATGCACTTAGTTCCGCTTAGCAGAAATACGTCCAAATGTTAGTAAGGGATCTCTAAAATGTAACGCTTGTGCCTGCATTGACCGCAGTGATGAGTGAAAAGCCTGTGTCAAAATCCTCCATCAAAATGTCAAGGTCAAGTGCTTTGACTGGTCCAAGTCATGAAATAAGCCAATCACAACACCTGGCCTTAATATTTTGATGGCTAGTTTTGACAGTGTGACAAAGGCCTGTCGCTCACGTTGACTATATTTTGCAATTAGGATCCACCATTTGTGGCCCATTAAACAAACAAACAAACAAAAAAACACCTATCTGCAGAGAGAAACTCGTGGCATTTTTGTCGTTTTCAAAATGAGCCAGAAAAAGTGACTTTAATGCAAAATTTGGTTTATGTTGCATATTTTGAGCGACTGGACAAAACTGAGACAACTGATAGATCCGCATTGTGTCATGGAATTTAAAATTGACGTATTTCTATCAAACGGAACTATGTGCATTAAGGCATGAGCCCTGAAACTCAGAAGAATGTGTGCATAACACGGCTCACGTCATCATGCGTGTCATCACGATATCATCGTATTTCTATCAAACAGAACTTTGTGCATGATGACGTGAGCCCTGTTAGGCACACATTCTTTTGGGTCTCAGGGCTCATGCCTTGATGCACATAGTTCCGTTTGATAGGAATACGTCCAAATGGACTTGAAGTACCCGACGAATGGAAACATTACTAAATTTATGTGCGTTGTTTCAAAACGATGAGAGTAGATATGCTGCTCAACGTCACTCAATTGGAATACATTTTATAATCAGGAACTACAATATCTGGCACATTTTAGAAACAGCGTATGTACCACTAGTTTCCCTGTGCAGTTACATGTTTTTACCTATGAGCCAGAAATTTTAGCTCCAGATTGCAAAATGAAGTCCGATTAAACAGGACGCTCGTGAAATTACATAAAAAATGGACAGAATGTATTACATTTCAAGCGTAACTTTTGATATACATGCAGGTAGTTGAATAAAAGAAAATTGACTTTTTAAAAAACTTTCATCCATAGATTATTTATGTTATTTATAAGAGGAACTGTGATTCTTTTGGCTTACGTAGCGTATGCGTATAACAGCGGAGCAGCGGAAAAACGTGGCCGCATCTCTCAGCAATGAAATCACCAATATCCCCGGAGCTCTTGAATCCCTGAAAGCGCTTAAATTCCTTGCGCTCCACATTCCCAGTCTGGCTGAGTGCTATAGGGAGGGAATTCTCTCATTCTGCGGAAATTTCGAGTCCTTCATTAATAAAAAACATGCCTCTGCCTCCTCATCTTGCTGTGACGGTGCAAAAACACTTGCTGATAAAATCAACGACCTACTCACGGCTAAACTTGACCTGTTTAACTCTTCGCTCCGTCAAGAACTGAATCAATTTAATACTAACATTCAAAATTCTCTCGCCGAAAGAAAAGCGTCTGTTATCTCAACAGAAAAAACTATCAAAAAATTGGACTCAGAAACTATCCCGTCCCTTGACAAATCAGTGGTCAAAGTTAAGAGTCTCATTGAATCTGAGATCCACCAACAATCCAGAACACTGGATGAGTTCAGGATAGATGTGTCCAATCGCTTCGCCCTGCTTAGCCAAAATAACGTCATAATCTCTGACGACAATCACATCAATGACGCTCCATCGAATGATGCTAAAACCCCGTACAGCGAAGTACTCAAACGTAGGGGCATGCTTAACGCTCCCAGACGCCACTCTGTATCCCATACCCAGCGACCTTCCCCCTCCGCTCCTACCATCCTTCAACCACCTCCATCCATTAAAAACATCCTTGAAGGAAACTTCCCTCCTCCTCCGATCCTTCTAGAAGAGCGCGCCATTCACGCTGAAAAAGTTTACCCGGCTGTTCTGATTTTCCCTAGGGGAGGTTCCTCTCTAGAAGAGGCTTGGGCGCTAACCATCAAATCAGCAAAAGGAGCGGGCATCCAGATTATGAATAAAACCACTTTTAACTCACATATCAAAATCTCAGTCCTCAAAACACAGCAAGTTTCCACTCTCGTCTCTCTTCTCAAAAATCATACTAAGATCGCTTGCAGGAAAGTGAAACTTCGTCGCCCTGAAATCTGTATCTTCTCAGTAAACAATGATCTGTCTGCTGAGGAAATCGTGGAAGAGGTCTTTATCTCGAATGACTTTATTTCACGATCCACTCGATGGAACCAATCATCTTTTCACCAAAACTTTGAAGTTGTTAAATCCTTTCGAACAAAGAAAGACCTCAAAAACAACAACAAGACAGTCATCGCCCGATGCTCCCCGGCTGTTCGTAACTCAATCATCCTCCATGGCTCTATCTTCATCAACTCTCTCGAATCACACTGCATAGACTGGCTGGACCCTTTAAGATGCTATCGGTGCAACAGATATGGTCACGGATCCAGGTTCTGTGATAGCGACCCCCTCTGCTCATCCTGCTTAGGAGCTCACTCACCCACCAAGGACAAAGCCTGCCCTAACCCACCATCGGGCAATTCTCCTCCAAAGTGTGTTACCTGCTTCGCTTATGAGAGAAATGATTATCATGGTCATAATCACACAGACTTTAATTGTCCTTCTAAAATCCGTGCTATGGAATCAATTATCAGGGAAACTGATTACGGCTGGTCCGATCATCCTGCCCCTCTTCAGAGTGATATACTCACTAACCCTGCTCCCTTTGCGCTTCCCGTCCCGGAAATTAATCAACAGAATCAGAACCAACTGAGTCAGCCATCCCTCCCTCCTATAGCCGCTAACTCAGATGCCCTCTCATCACAAGTAGTAGAGTTATCAAACACAAAGTCCGTCACTAAAGATTTTTGACCGCCGTAATCAGAATTCCTCCAAACCTTTGAGTCAAGGTCGCGCCGGCCCCCCCACCCCGTTATCTCTATCTCATAAAAATAAGCCGTGTCTTAAATTATTATTGTCAAACTGTAAAAAACATTCCCTTTCTCATGAAGCCATTGTCTCTAGAGCCCTAGACACAGGGGCTGGAATAATAGCGTTAACAGAACCAAACATCCCTAAAGCGAAAGATCAAGGGTTTTTTATTGATCTTTCATCTAGAGTTGCAGTTAAAACAACAAACTCCCTAGCAGGTTCTACCTCAAATTGGACCAAAGAAGATGGCTTCGTCCATTTCACATGGAACAATACTGTTTTTTACATCTGCTATATTCCCCCTCATTTTCCTCCTGCTTTTACCATTGATGACTTTAATAATTTTCTGCTTAGATTAGAACTTTCCATCACCCAACAATCTCTCCCCATAGTCATAATGGGTGACCTCAATAGCCGTTCCCTCACCTGGGGTGACAAACTTACCGATCCCAGAGGTGAAATTCTCTCAGAATGGTTTACAGCCAATTCCTTGGCTACCTTAAATGACTCCACTTCTTTCAATCCCACCTTTAAAAATCATAACGGAGAATCTTCAGTAGATGTTGTCGCTGTTTCAATTTCCTCTCTCCCTCTTTTTTCACATCTTAGAGTACTAAGCAACTTCGAAAACCATAGTGATCACCATGCTATCGAGTTTGATATGCTAACTGAATCTTCCCCTCCGGTAAGGCCCTCGGTTCCCACCGGGTGGTGGATTTCCAAGGAGCGCACCCCATCCTTTGTATCCATGGTATCCCGTTATGTCATCTTAATCCTGGCCGCGACCACAGTACTTACAGCACAAAGTTGCCAAGCAACTCTTACTCACTCACTCAACAGAAATTTTGATGTTAAAGATCCGTCATCAAAGAAAAAACCCTCATATTGGTGGACCCCTGAAATAGCATCCCTCCGTAAGTCATGCCTCCAGTCACGTAGACGCCTCTACAAAATGAAAGGCAAATCATCCACTGAAAATGACCAGGCCTACTTAGAGTTTTCCAACTCCCGCAAACTACTAAATGACGCTATTTTTAAATCCAAAAATCAAAGATGGGAGAATTTAATCGAAGAACTCGAATTTGACTGCTGGGGTAGGGCTTATAAAATTATGCGTAATAAATTTAAATCACCCAAATCTCATGACAATGAGTCGCTAACTGAGTTTGAGCTCAGGAAAGTAGTTTCTGAACTTTTTCCTCTACACCCCATCATCTCATGGGAGAGAACGTACGTAGATGAAGAGATAATCCCATTCTCGCAGGAAGAAGTTAAACGCGCATGCTCCCGCCTCAGAGCCAAAAAAGCACCCGGCCCTGATAGAATTCCTCCCGAGATCGTCAAAACTTTCGTCAACTCCAACATTTCTCCTTGCACTGACATGTTTAACAGCTACCTATTGTCAGGTAACTTTCCTATCGAATGGAAGCAAGCTATTCTCTGTCTCTTGCCTAAGCCAAAAAAAGCTGGCATAAAAAAATACAGGCCCATCTGCCTCCTTAATGGACTAGGCAAAATTTTCGAACATCTCATATTATTCAGACTTTCCTCATCAGTTGACCCCCTTTCAGAAAGGCAATTCGGCTTCAGGGCTGGCCGTTCAACCCTTGATGCAATAAACACAGTAAGAGACATTGTAGCTAAAAAATATGATGTCAGGGGGAAAAAAGCCCTCGCAATCCTAATGTTAGATGTAAAAAATGCATTCAACTCGCTTTCGTGGCTAGATATAGTAACATCTCTAGAAAGGAAAAATGCTCCTGCCTATTTAATCAATCTAATCAAGAGCTATCTTTCAGACCGCACAATTACTTACGGCACCCACTCCTTCCCTGTCACATCTGGAGTCCCTCAGGGCTCAATCCTTGGCCCTTTTCTCTTTAACACCTGTTATGATTCGGTCCTTGAAAAAATTCATACCAAAAAGTGCGAGAAAATCGGGTACGCAGATGACCTCTCGGTCATCATCGAGGCTGAAACACCATCTGAGCTGCGCCAGAGTGCCCAAGTAATTTCCCTTGAGATCAGAGAGGAAATGTCACCCAAGAAATTGAGCCTTGAACCGGACAAGACTGAAGCTTGCTTCCTGGGAGGTGGGGGCAAATGGAAGAGGGCATCCTTCCGAGTTCTTGGCTGTCTTATCAGGCCCTCCCCCTCCATCAAGTATTTAGGAATTTGGCTTGATAAAAGACTTAGTTTCAGAAACCACGTAATTAAAGCATGTGAAAAGGCCCTTAAAGTACATAGATCGTTAATTCCCTTACTTCCTAACATACGGGGTCCCTCCTTCAAAAAAAGAAAACTCATTCTAAACGCAGTCTACTCTTCCCTCTTTTATGGCGTCCCTTTATGGGCCGATGTCACTAAGATATCCAAATACTGTGCAATAATAACTAAAACTTGCAGACCGCTCAAACGTAGCATTTGCGCCGCATATCGCACAGTCTCCAATAACATTTTGGATATACTTAGTGGCATCCCCCCAACCGATTTGTATGTTGAGTCCAGATGCAGGCAATTTAGCGGCGAACCTAAACCCCAAGTGAGGGCGGATATTATTGAGAGGTGGGCCTCTAGGCTTGACAGTGAACCTGAGTCAGACATCTGGTTTAAATCTTTAATCCCTGACCTGAGAAGCTTCCTTCATAGACCCTTCGGCGACACTAATTTCTACATGACTCAGTTCTTTAGCGGTCATGGCAGCTTTTGCGACTATTTATTCAGATTCAAAATTCTTAACAATAATCTCTGCCCTCTCCCAGGATGCAACTTACCCGACTCGCCTGAACACACTTTCTTCCACTGCCCTTTTTTTTCCACCGATAGAATCCTTCTTGAAGCTAAGCTTGGCTCGAATTTCACCCTTTTTAACACTCAAGACCTCTTATTATCATCCCAAGAGAACTGGAACTGCATCTCGTCTTTTGTAGAACAAGTTATTAGGTGCAAAAACAACCATATGTCCAAACCCCCCCCCCCCCGCCGATGGTATACATAGATGTAATTCCGGCGCGACCTTGACTCAAGGAGTCACATAATCCATTAATACTTTTCTATTACCTTTTGTTATATATTGCATTGTTAATTTCTTTCTTTCTCTGAACCTATCTATTATTATCACACTTACATATACTGCATTTGTTGCAGGTCATTTATATTTTCTTGTATTTTCTAATAAAGGTCGTTTAAAAAAAAAAAAAAAAAAAAAAAAAAAAAAAAAAAAAAAAAAATGCGTATACATGAAAGCGCGGGATTAGCCCTTGTGGGCTACTTAAAGTGGTAAAAAAAAAAAAAGTAGAAGAAAAAAAAAGAAAGTCGCAACAATGTGTAGCTTTTTCACTATTGTGCAAGGACAATTTCCCACTGGTCATTTCGTGACATGACCATGTCAACGTAGCGGTCATTAAGTTGACGGAACTCGGAGCGCATAATATCCAATTTTATTCCCCGTCACAATTTTTCGCGATCAATCACGATGATAAGGGATAGCTGGAAACTACTTTTTGTCGCAAAGGCTCATCTGTTTTAGCTTGTTGGAACAGGGCTGTTACAGCATATCACCAGAGCTTGAAAGAGAGTTATTACAGAGCATGAAAGATGGTTTTCAAATCTTGCTCAACGGATTGGTAGAGTCTGGAATTTCTTGATTAGCTCACAATCATAAGATGATATCAGCGCGCAGCCTTTTTGTCGGAAAATGTAGCGAGACATGAATCTAATTCCACACGAACAATCCTCAACAGTCACTTTTATTTCATGAGAGGAGATTCAAAACCCGATGAGCGGCAGTGATGCTGTGAAAACATCGCAAGGTCTTCTTTACTGTAAAAGAACCCTAATACCTTTTTAGATTTTTTATGACAAAAATTGTTACTTAGGACTCGGCATTTACATATGATTTCAACCTAATGCTGGAAAATTTCGTCTAAAACCAAAACGCATGAGAGAAAAATAGTTCTCTTTTGAAGACGTCAAGTAGTAGTATGCCGCTCATAAAAAAAAATAATGCTGTCGTTTAAAACGCCTTCAATTTTCGGCGTAGGCAAACAAACTTCCACTGCCTCAATGAAGTAAACCTACTTCAATTTGCGTAAAACCTACCAGCTCGTAAAATCCATTCAGTTGATCAAAATTAGTCCCTTAAAAATCCTTAATTTCTCGACCTAGGCAAACATACTTCCCCTGCCCTACTACATACCCCCTACTACTACTAGTGACCTACTTAAATCGCGTAAAGCACTCCTCGTAAAATCCATTCAGTTGATCAAAATTTGTCGCTTAAAACGCCTTCATTTTTCAACACAGGCAAGCTAGGCAAGCACACTGGCTCTCACGAAGTGAACTACTTCAATATGCGCGATCTACTCACGGAACGTGACGTCATCAAACGAAATTCAGGCGCCGCCACACTGTGGTATTTAAATGACCGAAAAACCTGGCCAAAACCTCAATTTTAAATATTTTTTATTGGAAAACCAATGTGATATTCGAAATCTACACTGTTTTTTACCCTGGTAGACATGTATGTACCATTTTTCGAGTGGCTCAATTTCCCGCAAAGAGACCACGAAGTTACCTAATTCTCAGCGATTATTTTGATATGTTTTGGCGCGCTACTCGTCGATCAGTTTACTTCAACTGTGCGGCCATAAAAGGGAACTTCGGCGATATGCAACACATTCTTAGGGGTATATTCTACACAACTAACAACAGTATTTTCGAAATTTCCTTTTTCAATGATTTTCACAGGAGGTTGAAAAGTGATGTAAAAGTAAACGTTTTTTTTCGAAATTCAGAGTCCGATTTCTTTTTGCGCTCAACTGCGCTCAAGTGGTTTAAGGCGGAATGTTATAGTCCAAAGTAGATATTTTCAGGATTCAGGGATGACAGACTGAGGAAAACTGAGGGAATTGAAATTTTGGATTTTAAAGATGGACTTTTGAGCGATTTTCACAAACATGAATGGGAAAACTTATGTCGATACTAACGACTGAAATTGTATTTTTCCAACAGCTGTGACCCATTCGGACCAAATTGGGCGACATTTGGTCACGCAACCTGTTTCTCTGGCCCCTACGCCCTCGAAAGAGGGATAAAAAAAAAATAATTTGAAAGCGGATGGGAGGGCCACTTTAAAGTCCTGCAAAAGTGTTTAATCCGTTATCTAACAATCTCCTCGTGCATTATTACCCTTGAGCATAGACATATTTATGCCATGTTTTACTTTTACAGACAAATTTGAGTCCATGCGGCCGCGAGGTGGGGCTTTAAAAGTGGCCCTCTGGCACCATGAAATTACGTTGAGAGGCACATTTGAAGCCTCGTAAAAGTGAGATATGTGGTTTTGTTACGAATTTCGCAGTGAAGTGCCCTCACTTTGAGATGTGGACCATGGGTTAGGAAGAAACCCATCAAAATGAATCATTTTCACAGGTGCTTTCTGCCCTTACAATGGTTCTTTAAAACTCATTTTCGTCATATAAACCTCAAATCATCATATGGAGGTCCCGGCACTTTCAAACTAGCACTAATTTTGATCCAAAACTGTCAAAAATCTAATATCTATAATGATTCATATTAATTTTTTTGAGAAATGTACAATTACTCCTCAATGTGAGAGATCGGCTGTTTCGTCAAAAATTTTGAAGTGACTTACGCTGTTTTTTAAAAAACCATAAATGAGGTAATAGAAAGTCCTTATTTCGATAAGTAGACCATAGGTGAAGGAGAAACTCGTCTAAATGCACCGCTTTAGTCAGATACTTTACGTCCTTTTAAAGGCTTTTTGAAGGGCTTCTTGCACCCTCTTTAAACTCTCCGCAAATTGTCGTATGATGTGTTAGGTGGTTAAATTGTGCATATTATCACTTAAGAAGAAGTACTGATTGTAAAATATTTTTAAAACTCGGCGATATCTGGTGATAAATAGTTTTGGCCAGCTTTTCAGGTCCAATACCACAGTGTGCGCCGTTACGGTGGCGTCTTCATGAGTGCCGTTCATTTGCAGTATGTGCGGTGCGCGGGCCATGAAATTAATTTCTCGCATTGTCATTTAAAACGCGGGGGCAGCGGCAAAAATAGACGCTGCACCAGCGTGGAGGGGGGAGGGAGGGCGGCGGAAAGGGGCGCGGTTCGAAGGGTCGGTGAAAGCGGAAATGTGTTCAAAATTGAAAGCGATTAAGGGCTTTTCATTGGGAATTGATCGACCTGTCTATGGGACCCGCGAAAGGGTCGTGACGCGCAGTGGATCGAGTCAATTAAAATTTTTGGACAAAATGGAGAAATTTGGAAAGTTTGCAACTCCGTTCTTACCGAAATTTGAGGTTTTGAAAGTGGCTCTATTGGTTTTCTCGTGAAATTTTCTCCACAAAACACCCCTTACAATTTATAATGTGACTCATTTAACATGAAAAGTTTCAGTTTTTATCATAAAATTTCATGTCCAACCTCTCCCGTTGATTCGATTCACTGTGCGACGTTTGGGCGGGATATATCGAACATGGCCCCCAAATCGTTCGGTTGTCATCCGAGATTACGAGTCTCTATGACGTCCTCTGAATGCGCACACTCGTCAACTGAAACACAAAAACAAAATAATTTACTCAGTGTAGGTAAGGAATAATGTTCGGTTAAGGTTGATGAGTACGGTATAAGTATAAGGCGTGATGATCAGTATAAGTACGGTTCTTGCATTATGAGGATTCATAACGCACGAATAGTCCATTTTACTAATTGAATTGCTCATTACCAGGGGTGTCCACTAGTATGAAATTTCCGGAAAGTCCGGGATTAGCACTGTTATTCAATGGTATACAGAAGTACTAAAAAAGTGCGGAAATTCTGCAGGAAGGTCCAGAATTTTTTCCTTCATACCAGGCGCGTTTTTTAATAACGCCTGGAAAGTATGCGATCCTCCGCACGCCGATTCTTAGAGTAGTATTTGCCTTCAAGATTGAAATTTTGCAGCCATTAAATCTTCAAGCCACCAATGAAATTGTGTCGCAATTCAAGCGCGAGAATTTCAAATTTTCGAAATTTGTCAAATTTCGTCGAATATATTGATGTGCTGAAAAAGTACTGGATTTTCCTTTCGAGGATCTACTGTAGTTCTTGGGAATGTGCTGATTTTTTGCCAGTCTGTTTTAGTAGTCATTCTAATTACATTTTTTCCCTATACTGAGTCTATTGGAATCACCAATTTTTTTATTAAATTGGGGGAGGGGTGCGGAGGTAGGCATTTTTAGTGAACGCAGATAAATGGGGGGGGGGCTACAGAAGGGAACTTTATCATGATGGTAAACTGTTACGTTTTGTGTGGGCCGTTACTGAATACCTTACCTTTTAACCTTCAGGCATATCAGGGTAAAATCCGTAGAAATGAGACCTATACCCATAACCGCCCGGGCTTTATGTAGAAAGCTGTTTTCCATTGCCAGGAAATGAAATACTGGCAATTTAAAAAGCTTGAACCGACAAACTAGCACTAGTCGTCCAATTACCCATGTGACGTCTCAAAGATTTAAGTAAAAAAATGCGTATCTTAGATCTCATCGTTTCAAGTTTCCGCTCGCGTTTTGTTATTTTTTGATGGCATTATTCTTCAGTACCAGTGTCTAGGCGTGAAAAATCGAATATCGGTATTTCCCCATTTGAGGCCATGGTAAAGAATCGATAATTAAGGTGTTCATTGCAAACACCCTGTTTATCGATCATTTTCCATACATTCAAATCACAGATCTATCGATGTATCGCAAAGCGTACTCCACGCCAGTGATCATTTAATAAAACGCTATTCGTCGGTACTCTATCCCCGATCAGTGACCATACAATATTTTTAACATCGCTGGGGTAACTTAATCGGATGACTTTTTTATCGCGAACCGTAAAAATTTCTACAACTAGGGTATATATCAACCGAAGGGCTTGTTTTATACCCCTAACCAGAAACATTTCTATACAACTAAGGTAATTTTACTGGATGACTTTCAAAATCTGTTACTGAAAAATAAAATGAAAAATAGAAAATTCGCCGGTGAAACGTCTTGCTTATGCGTAGAAATTGTCCGATCAATGATGAATTTTGTATCTAAATTGTTCATATAGCACCTACGGTGATCTTCTAATTTCATCTATAGGGGACATTTATACGTACACACCTGGACACAGAAACACACCCTGACATACATAGACATTCGTTGTATCAAGGCGCCGTAGCAAACACCTCCCATTGTTTATCCATACAGACGAATATAAGTTGAGAGAGAGGAAAGTCATAATGCCTTCAATTTGATGCATACATATTTTTGGGCAAAATGAGAGACGACGTTTCTTCATTTGCGACGTTGCAGACTTCCTTAGAAATTTTATTTTTCTTTCGAGAAGCTGGTCATCATAAAACTTAAATTCTCCAGGATTTTTCGCGTTCGATAGCAGAAGATTTGGTTCAGAATTTAAAGTCGTAAATTCGGATTTTTTCTTGTGGAAGAGATGAAATAGGAACGGAAATTTTGAAACACCGCAATGGAGATACGTTGTTTCGCACTTCAGTCGGTGCGATACGGACAGCCATCAACTTTAAATAGTTGCATCAAGTCCCCGTCACCGCCGACCCATGCGTCTGTCGATCGAAGCAACTACAGGTAGCGTGAGCAGGGAGTCAAAACGCCTTCAATTTTTTGAACGCAATACGGACATCCGTCGAGGTTGTATAGTAGAGACGCGCATGAATGTACCAACTAATTTAACCACGTTCGTTTGCATTACACATCGTGTTAATGGAGTACTATCTATAGTGCGCCGTCATGTTTGTTCTGGCCAGTTCGCCTTCAATACTAAAGTAGGCAATGTGAGCGGCATTGGTAGCGGTAATAGTTGATTGCAATAAGAGGGTCACGATGATTCGTATCAAACATTACATTGGTGGACTAATATCTACTTGCCGTGCATTGTTTTAGCTCATTCCGACCAGTTCTCCTTAAGCACTAACGTGTAGACAATGTGAGCGGCTTAAGAGCACTGCCGTGATAGCTAAGAGAGCCGTAAGTGCAAAAATGAAGTTTTGAGAAAACGGGCTCAGAGGCTTTTGACAAGATCATTTTATTGAAAGAAGCCTCCGTTCCTGATCAAATTGCCACTAATCGTCCGGAAGACTCCTAAAAATCGTATGGATGATTAAAAATCGACTGATTTTATTTCCAATACACGAAAAGGGTATTTTTTATTTTCATGCTTGGTTAATGTTAGGCAAGACAGCCGCAAGTGCTATCCTATGCATTCTTTCGTGGTTGCGTTTTGAACGCACAAAAAATACATTTTCAGGTTAGAAATTGGCTGAAAAGGGCTGCACTTTACTGGAAAGCTCTGTTTTCATTGGCTCTCATGCATCTACGGCTGTCTCGAAAAAAAACTGTGTCATTTTTTGTGCACTTGCGGCTTTTACATACGTCTCGTTTTCATTATATTAGGATGAATTTTGCTGTTTTAGCTGTCTTAGTAATTTCATCTAAAAGAGTTTAGACAAATTTTGAAGAAAACTCGATTTCGAAAATTTTGCACTTACGGCTCTCCTCGCTCTCACGGCAGAGCAGTAGTTGCTTGAAGTAATGTAGCCGCGTTCTTTGGCGTTGAACATCGTATCAAATGACTACTGTTTACTCATATTCCATCGTTCGACACTCATTCATTCCGCCTTCATTTTTAAAATATTCCATGAGTTACCTTTCTCGATGAGTGGTATCAACGAAAAAAATACTGATCAATTTTAGAGCCAAGAATTCCAAATTGATTACTTTGATACATCTATATTTTCAGCACAAATAATCGACGAAACCGTATTGATATAATACGGTTAATCAGATCGATTTTCAACCGGCGAGCAATCAAAATACGCAAATGATCGCAAGCTAGCTTTATTTGCCTTTGGTTAAAATAACGGAAGTGATAACTGTGATGACGTCTTGTCGGCTATATGTGTGTCATCTTTTTGGTTCCAAATTGGTATAAATCGATTTTAATCTAAATCCATGATTTACCACTAATTCCAATTCGAATCGATTCACTATTAATGATTTCTTTTTTCTAGAAAATCGACATGACAACCTATAAAGCTGCTTGAGCAGTGGCTAGGCGTGAAACATCGATTATCCACATGTCCCCATTTCTAGTTATGGTAAAGAATCGATCATTAAGGTATTTGTCGCGAACACCCTGTTCATCGACCTTTTTCCGTAGGTATGAATGGCAGATGATAGGGTATATCGTTAAGCACGCCACGGCCGGCACTGTGCTCGAAATGCGGGAGAAGCGCGCGGGCCGCGGGGGGCCATGTGATGTGTCTACAGGTGGAATACGGTGACCAGCCTCGCTGCTCCGTGTTCTGGGCCGCGGGAGGGGGGGGGGGTAGAGGTGCGGCTCAATTTTCTTCCCTCAATGGAGACGGTCGAGCCCTCGATTTTTTCATCCCCATCCGACCGAGCTATTTTTTTTATTGCCTCTCAATAGGATGATGTCGGCGGTTGCTATTTTACGTCGACGTGACAAGCTTCGTGAAAAACCCAAAATCTTCATTAAAACGTTTTAAAAAGCACTTATAAGGGTAGAGTGCGGAAATGTCGAATTGGACGAACTTCTATCAAACGGAACCATGTGCATTAAGATATGAGCCGTGAGACCCTTAAGAATACACGAATAACAGGGCTCACGTCATAATGCACATAGTAACGTTTAATAGAAATACGTCCAATTATAAAACTCTTAGGGCCCATTTGAGGTTGGTCTCTCATAGTGTAGTGGTTGTAGCGCTGGTTCCAAAAATATGAGGTCCCGAGGTTGATTCTCATCTAAGCGACCGGGGCTCGATAGTCAGAAACCCCGGTCGCCTCTTTGGGCTGGTTGTATCGTCGGGCCTATTGGGGGGGGGGGGGGGGGGGCTCATATTGAAAGGGCAGGATTACCACTCGTGTGGTACTTGAAGAAGTAAAAAAAAGAGAAAAAAAGGAAGCCAACCTTCTGATACGAGAACACCCAGGAAAACGCCGCTGTCAACCTTCAGATTCCAATATCCAACTAAGAGATATGATAGATGCTCCGCAGGCCGTGAAAAGATATACAATAAAAAACAATTTATAACGCGGGTAACGAAGGATACAAATTTACAAACAGGACCAAAACGTTTCGGCTGGAAATTCGCAGCCATCCTCAGTTGGATTAATAAAAAATAAAAATTGTAAAAAATCTAAAATACTACGTGACCGTACCTTCCAAATCTAGAATGTTCAATTAGGGATGAATTGTATCCAACCAAAATAGCCAAGAATGTTCATAAATAGGCGTCCTCTGTAAAACTGAGTAAATATCTATACGCAAATAGTAAGTCAACGGGTCGTAACAATCCCATCCCATCCCACCTATAATAGTTACCCGACCTATGTCGTCAATTCTTTCGTTCACGATAACTATCGTTAGATTTACGTTCGCCTATTCAAATTTTGTAATTTTGTCAATTTTGGTCTTTGACAGAACTGTATAGACTTTTGGTTAAATCGCACTTACCGTTTACTTATTAACGGTAATTAACGTAAGTGTCCTACTTACGTTGTTTTCCACTAATCTGCTTTTATGAAAGTTCCATTCCTTGGTTTCCTTGGTAACCGTTGTTTGCTATCAGCTGATGTTTTATTTCAATTTCTTTTTTTCTTTTTTCATTTTTTTTTTCTTTTTTTTTAATAAATCATTGCTAGGTTAGTTCTAATTTTTTTGCCAGCGTTTATTCTACCTCCCTTCCCCCGCAGCTCATTTTTCTAGCACCATCACCCTCTCCCCTCAACTCATTTTTCTACCGATTTTATCTTTTTTTTAATGGCATGTCTTCCTCCCCTACCACCATTTTTTCGGGGTTATAGGTAGATATTTTAGCGGCCTCTGGACCCGTGATTCCAGTCACGGGCATTTCGCTAGTTGCACTACAGTAGATCATTCAGGGTAATTTGAATCCATAGACTGGCTGCCTTTTTGGCCCCTAAAAGCGCCATGACCTATCTTATAAAATTACCGACAACAAGTCCGTGAATGCTCTCTTCCAGTGATGGAAAGTAAAATTTCAAGAGGCTCGAATAAAAATCACAAAATTTGTAATTTATTAATCTTTTTCGGAATCATTAATTGAACCTTTGGAGATCCGGCAGCGATTCAAATGGTCTTCCTGTGGCAGTATGCCACCCCATTGAGTTGCTATACACGATGGGGGGGGGGGTGGGGAGGAACAAAGGGGAGTTTAGGGAAATAAGCCCAAACCTTGCCTCTAAACCAAACGAATACATTTGCAACGTGTGAATGTTTTAGGCTTGGAGTGAAATATTTCAAAATCTAGAATCACTGTTTCTAGGCGTTTTTCGGCCTCTTAAATGTATCTTCAAATATTTCGTGAAATTTCACACGAATTAATTTCATGAGATTTTCTATCTCTACTCTCCCCAAATTGATACTCTATGTAAGGGGAGACATAGCTATTCAAAATCGGACCAATGAAAAGCCGACAGTCAAGTTGACGTAGCCAGGCGAAACCTGAAACTGAGTTCAGCCAATCAGCGAACGCCCGCTCCCTCGCCTGGCTACATCATTCAGAGCCCGCCAGAAATATCGTTTCAGACCGACCCCATTTCTTGCGTTTTCAAAACGGGGTTTCTTTGCTATTTAGGGTTTGAAATCATTCAAAAAAATTTGTAGAAGCTCAAATTTACTACATATTTCAAAAACAAATTCAGAAAATAGGCGCCACTGACCGTTTGGAATGCGTTAAGCAGAAAGGAACCAAGCCGCATCAGCTATTGCCAAATCTAATTGGGGAATTTACAGGGTTGTCACAGTCAGGGAAAACCGGAAAATGTCAGGGAATTTTAAATTGTCAGGGAAAAAGACGAAAATGTCAGGGAAAATTTGTTAAATCACATTCATTTGTTTTCTAGACTGGGTTTCAGATTTCGAACAACAAATTTTGCCTGAAAAATATTTTCAATTATGCCTTTTTAACCATTTGTCACATCTTCAGTTGTCAGGGAACTCAGGAAAATGTCAGGGAATTTAATTTTCTGAATTCTATGGCAACCCTGAATTAATTTTTTACACGGAAACTGTTATGCGGATTTTTTTGCAACTTCTAGTGATTTTTCTGCATTTCGAAGCAAATTCCTCAACATTTTCAAAGGAATCCGCACAAACGCTCTTTCATTAAAAAAAAAGGAAAAAATTGCTTAGTTAAATTTGGCAATAGCTTGTGTAGCTTAGTTCCTCTCTGCGAGACGCGGTGCATTTGTTCCACCTTTCCAACACCTTGTGACTATAATGACGATGCGCCTTCACAGCCGGAGAACGCAAAGCCCACGGCGTGTCTGAGTGCCGGCCAACGCGGCGCGGTCGACATGGCGGCGGGACGGTGCGTGACCGGGGCTCAGCGTGTTGCGCGGGGTGCGTTCCTGGGGATGGGAAGGGGCGCCACCGCAACAGTGCGTGCGCTCACTCGCGGGTGCGTGAGCGATCGATTTTGATGGAGCGAGCGGGCGAGGCTGCCTCCACTGAAAGCGGGACAACCGCGCGCCGCCGCCGAGCTTCATTCCCCGACTGACTTCTTCGGGGAGGAACCCCCGTCCCTTGGCAACGTCGCGCCACTGCGTTTTTTGAACTTCGAGAAGCTTTAAATATTTCATCGGTGAAATTTCCGAGGCACTTATCTCGTTTGCGACTTTTGACAATCTCCGCTACCATACTGAAAAGAAAGATTGGTAGAATATACCATTCTTTCACACAGCGTAAAGGAACGGTAAATTCTACCGATCTTCAAGTCAATTCTGCCAACGGAATGGTTACTTGTACCAGTATATGTATAGTAACGTTCACCTTCCTTCTGGCAGAATTGACTCAAAATTGACGCTGTGTGAAAGCGACTAATTCCGTGGTCACTGGTGCGATCGTTGTATCGTCATGTGTTTAAAAAAGTAATTTCAACCATTTTACATGAAGCTTTCACTGTTTGTTCAAATTTTTTAAACAAATTATTCCTTCATCTGAGAGAGCTTAATGAGCTGAATTTGCAGCATTTTTCATACTATTTTTTCTGAAAAAAAATGTAAATTGAATTGTAATTGAAATTGTGGAAAATTAGATTTAAGTGAGAAACTGCACCGCCAAGTGACGTCATCTGGCGGCATTCCTCACGTAAACAATGTATTTTAGCAGAATAGGTCAGTTAGTCACATTTCCCCTCAAAATTGTTCAATTTAGAAACCAAGGATGTCCTTATATGCTTAGTTCTTTTATTACTTTCATTTTGAACATGAACTTGAAATTTTTTGACATCTGCAAAGGCTCCATTCCTCCAATTCTTCTTCCGTTCTTTACGGAACTTTCTTTGCAAGAAAAAAAGAACCGGAAGTTTTAACGTTGAGTAGTTTCCTATTTAAGAGGGAAAGTATTACAAGAAGTCTGCAACGTCGCAAACCGAGATCTGTACTTTGGCGGAAGCAGCGGCGCGGCGTGGCGAGCTTTGCGATTTACCGATTGACCTGCCATTTAAACCTATGGAAAAGGATCGATCATGTGGGTGATTGCAACGAACACCTTAATAATCGATTCTTTACCATAGCTTCAAATGAGGAAATATCGATGATCGATTATTCACGCTTCGCCACTGGGCAGGAGTTATACCGTCGATTCGTTACTCCAAGCAACTCGGAAAAAGTTGTCAAGGGGGAAATGATTGTTCATCGATATTTCCCCATTTGATGCTGTGGTAAAGAATCGATTATTAAGGTGTTCCTTGCGAACATTCCGTCTATCAATCCTATATTCTATAGGTTTATATGACAGACCAATCGATATATCGCACAGCACGCCACGCCACTGGAGGTAGTAAAGGTCAGCCCCGGACGAGTAGTTTATTTATTTATTGATTTTTTTTTAGGGCAAGACGAATAATTTTTTTCCCTTCCGTTTTTTGTAGAAAGTTGTCAGATATTTGAGATGAATCAACTGTGTTCCGATGTTTATTATTTCTGTCATGACGACATAATTAATCGACGAATAGTCTAATTTTATGACCATGTCATTCAATATTCGATGCACTCGATGGCTTCAACCAGAACCAGTTGTATATCGATAAATTTTCCGGGTTTCATAAGACTGGAAGGACTTGACGGCGCACAGTGCGGCATCCTTTTAGACGATGCGGACACAAATCGGTAAAAGATACTTAACTTCAAATAAAGGAGGTAGTAGCACCGAAATAGGAAAACCCTTTGGCGCTATCAAAGTAAAATACTGGAGGAATAAGAAAATGTTATATCTCAGGTTTTTTTGCGTATTTTTCGAGAAAAGTTAATTTGAAGTTGACAACCTCGAATTAGCCCTAAGTTTACAATGTAAAAGCATTGTGATACACCCAAACTTTAACTTCAAATATCTCTGATAGTCGCGAGAAGTGGTAAGATATTTTTGGTTGGATTGAAGTTGGATACCTGAGGATTAAGAAAATGTCATGCAACAACCCAGAGCATTTTACGTTTCAAGCTAGAGATCTTCATTTGAAGTTGACGTCTTTTTCACGTGCATTCCTTATGGACCAGTGATTCTCGACCCATTTCCGCCCACTTTCTAGCCAAATTTGAAGTAGTTTTGAGCGAAAAATTTGGAAATGAACCATCATCGTGAGTCAGAAATGCCTTTAAGATGATAAACTCCAAGAAAAAAAAATATTCAGATGTTGAGTTGTGAATTTTGAGTTCGCCCACTCGGGAGAGCTCTTTGCGATCGATTTCTTTTAGCATTGGTAGTGTCCGTGACGACAAATGGATGGTTCTCGTTGCCGTCGGAGGAACGGCCAAATCCCATTGATTTCAACGTCTAAAAGTTGAATTTTCGCGGGTTACAGTTTTCCTCCGTCGAACATTTCCGTTCCCTCATTCAACTGAGGACTAATTGTTCCTCGTTTGCTACACTAGAGAGCAGCACTTTCCGGTGGCCGAGCATATCATAGCATGTTGCTACGGTTTTATAGCAAATGCAAATAACCTAATTGTATGTTATTAGAGTACCTGTATAGCGAGAGTATGGACAGATGTGAAACTCCGAAAATCCATCAGGCCTTCACCGATGCTTCCGCGAATAAAGTTAGGGCCCAGAAATGCAGCCAACCTCTGCATTTTAATTATCCAGAGCGATTTACTAATACTATTGTTACGAACCGTCGTTTATCAAGCACGCGTTTGACTCAGTTTTTGTATAAATTTACTCAAATTCGCGGAAGAACGCTCATTTCTGTACATTCTTCGTCATCTCGGTTAGAATTGGAATCTGCAGACTGGCAGTGAAATTTTGTGCGTAAGAAGTTAATTAGAAGGGTGGTTGGCACTTTTGGGCCCTAAATCCTCCATGAGGCGATCTGTCCAATGTTAGCATCCTCTTATCTTCTCAATGCAGTTTTTTTGTGCAGTTGTACTTGCAATTGTTATTATTTCTTAAAGTAAAAAACATGGTGACCTCGACGTGATTTAATAAATTCTTCAATTAATTTTAAGTTACTAAGACTAAGATTGAGATTTGCGCATAATTAATGGATAATCCTTG
The DNA here is from genome assembly GCF_918797505.1 of Bemisia tabaci. Classification (NCBI taxonomy): domain Eukaryota; kingdom Metazoa; phylum Arthropoda; class Insecta; order Hemiptera; family Aleyrodidae; genus Bemisia; species Bemisia tabaci. Next base: position 52,581,952 of record NC_092799.1, on the reverse strand, counting down.
AGATTGCCTTCATTGGTACCATAAGAGGTTAATTAACCTCAAAATAATTGCATGCTCGAGAGCTCGTTTGAGACTCGCATTGGGATCCTTTCAGAGTTTGTTTAAACCTCATATTAAGAATGCTTTAGGATTCGTTTGAGCCTCTCGCATTAAGAATGCTTGAGAGTTCGTTTGAGCCTCGCATTAAGAATGGTTGAGAGTTCGTTTGAGCCTCGCATTGAGTTTCTTTAGAGTGCGTTTTAACCTCAAAATACAGATGCATGAAGTGCTCTTTCGAGCTCCGTGCTATTTATAGTGCGTGAGGTGTTCCATTGAGCCTCCGCATACCTACAAAGGCGTGATGTGCTCCATTGAGCCACTCGCATACAAAGGCTTGAAGTGGTCTCTCAAGCTCCACGCTAAAATTCAAGTGAATTTCTTTTCAGCTCTTAATGTATACCATAAGTATTGTGTAAGAATTATGGCAGAAACGGTCCACCGAACCGTGCCCAATTATAGTTTCTTTGAACTCTGTGCCGATAACAATTCAGAATTTCAGACTGCCAACTTAACAAAGTATAACCTTAATTCAAGTTGGCGACTTGATTTAAAAAAAAAAATTAAAATTAAATCATATGATTTCATTACATTGTTGACAAGTTAAGAGGGAGCTTATCAACGATGGAAGCCAGAAACAAAAATGCGATGGCAAAAATAGCCATTGCAACATTTGCCGCAAAATCACATTCATAAAAGATAATTCCATTTCTCTCTCTTTATTTCTCTTTATTTATTGCAATGCGAAAAATTTGTCTTATGAAAATACATCATAACATTTTGCATCGGCATGCAACCTCAAATAACTGGGTAAAAATTCATGTAATACATATGAAATTTCAGAAAAAATCATTAATAGTTGTTAATAGTTTCACAAAGGCGAGCTCTCCAACACAGTAGTGCTGGAACCAGCAGCTTGTTTTATTTTTGTCCACAGAGGGCCGCACTGTGCGGCGCGGCGGTGTGTCGAATGACATAACCACTACACTGAAAAAAGTGCCTTGTCCGAGAAACAAGGATTCTAGTCACCCAGACAAGACTGTCTTGTTATATTTGATCCACAAGGCATTCTAGTTTATGGGACACATACAGTCTTGTTTAGGGAACAAGACTTCCTTGTTGCATAAGTCAAAAGTCTAGTCACGGTAACAAAATTGTCTAGTTCTGGGAACAAGACCTGTCTTGTCAAAGTATTCGGAAGAAATTAAAATTGCAAAAAAAAATGTCACAAATTGCACGATTTGTACGAAAATATATTTATTCTCTACTTCCTTCACTCCACTTATGCCAGAATCGTCTCATCCGACTTTTCAAATTTTACCGACTTGATCGGGATTCGAACCCGGTACCGCTTGATTACGGATCGAGTGTTCTACTGACCGAGCTATCAGGAGTAGATATGAGGAGTTCCGAATTTTAGGTATAAGTATAGCCCACAGAATTACTTTTTCATTTTGTTATTATCTCAAGTCTGTGGAATGCGTAGAGCATCAGGTTGTTTGGTTTTTTTTCTTTTTTACCATTTACTTACCGTTTACGAAAAGGAATTTACATTCTACATCAGATAAAAATGGACAATTTAGGCCGAAAAAATGTGTTTGTTCAAGCAACGATGTTTCCTTTGTTCCGTGTTTATGATTCTAATTTTTATTTTTATTTTATATCATGATAATAATTAATAATATATAAATAAACCAAACGTTAAACAAATAATTATATAATTAGATACATTTGATTTTAAAACCTTACGCATGAGCGATTTATTTTTAAAAAAGAATTATAAACTTATTGTTTTTACCTTGTCATTAAACATCCAGAAAAATTTTCGGGGAACAATTATTAAGCGTAGTTCTTAAAATACTCTTTCAAAATATATAAAATAATACGCTCTCTTTGAATTTGACCATTACTCGCGGTGAGTAGAGAATCTTGTTACAGTGACAAGACTATCGAGTCCGGTGGCTCAGAAACCTAGCATATAAAACAAGACTGGTCTTGTTGCATTAACAAACGGGTGTTGTTTCCCAAACAAACTGAGTTGTTCGGCAGACTAAAAGTCTTGTTCCTGAGACAAGGCAGGTTTAACAAGTTTATCTTGTCTCTACGGCTATATTATTTTTTTCAGTGTAAATCAGCCAGCAGCCTATTGAAACAATGGAAAGAGAATTTGATATTTCACCCGTAGATTTGTAAATATGTGTAGTTATGGGGAAAGTCTGGTGGTGGTTATTGGAGCGTTACGAGGGTCTAAAGTTGTCAGAGAGTTGTGCAAAAAATGCTTTAGAGGTCTATGACAACGCCCTTATAGAAACTGTGGCGTGGCGTGAATGATCGATTATCGATATTTCCTCATTTGTAATTATGGTAAGAAATCGATTATTAAGGTGTTCGCTGCGAACACTCTGTTTATTGATCCTTTTCCATAGGTTTAAATGGACGATCAATCGATCTATTGCAAAGCACGTCACGCCACTGGAAAGTGGGAGGGGGAGGATCAAAACATAGGAATATTTTTCAAAACGTCTTATCGATAAGCTTTGAAGGCGTGGAACTCAAGTTTGAAAGTTTGATTCAAAACGACTGGTTAAAAATTAAAGTAAAATTTGTTTTATATTTCCAAGAGACAAAAAGATTGGTTGCAATACTTAATAAAATTAAGAAATAGATAACGAGAAAAATCAGCTTCGTTTCGTTTGAGTATGTACAGAGTAAAAATATATCAACGTTGGGAGTTACAGACTTTTAGGTTGAAAAAGGTACAAGTGAGTTAAACATGTGGAGAGTGCGGCAGAAAAAAAAAATTGTGCAAAAATCTGTGCGTATCTTAATTAATGAGAGAGGTAAAACGATTTACCTCCAAAAATTAATAGTGCATGCATGTACATATTTAGAACGCTTTAGTTTTGTATAAATCTGTCAGATTTCTTTTTACATTCTAATTCATTTGGAGAGTAAAAGTCTTGTGAAGAGGCTATTAAGAAGAGTATGGTACAGAATTATTTATTATGATTGTAAAACAGTAATAACAAAAAAAAAAAGCATGCATGCAATCGATGTAATATCCGTCAAATTGCATAGGCCTTGCTCGTTCATTAATTTCAAATTTCAAATCAATATTTCCTTGGATCAATGTTTATTGATTAGGAAATATTGATTTGACACATCTTTGTTGTGTCTATCTCGTTGTCGTAAATCATCTGTCAACTTTCGGATGACGCGGAGAAGGTGTTGAGCCTCTTATTACGTCACGGATTGTACGGCGTCTACGTCGGTCTCGTGAACATATGACGTCATACGCACACCTGTGTGTCCATTGCTGTGCTGACATAGACGTAGGTCCGGTCAAGGATTCTGCGTCGCGTAACCTTGGAATGACGTCATTGACCGCATGAGCTGATCAATATGTATGAGTTCTCGCGTGTGTAATGACGTCATTAATGCATTGCAGCCACTTCCGGATGAAAAACTCTTCGTTTCATTATTTCTCATCGGCCCCACCCGAACATGCCGTTATCACTAAGCCACTCCATTCCCACACGTATCGCGTATCCGTTACCTCCTCCCTAATGACTACCCTAATTTTAAATATATTTAATAGTAATTATATTTGAAATGAGGGTAGTCATTATAGTGGAAACTCAACATTAGATATATTTTAAATAATTGTTTTCTCATTCTCCTCGCAATTTTTTGTGATACGTACTCAAGGATCGAGTTCCGTCGAATTTCATCAAGGATTTTGCCATCGCAGCACCCATATAGCTCATCGATAACATCTTAATTCCAATTTTTTTTTTTTTTTTGAAAAAGAACGTTTGGCCCATGAACTGGAATGCATATCTAGCCTGAGCGTCTTCTCTAGTTGCACAGTCAGCCTCACGTGAGTATGACGTCATGGAAGGCTTGGTCCATGAACCATTTCCAGATTGATCCGAGTTCATCTTAAGTTTCGCACGTCGAGTTGTCGTTGGTTCAAACCCTAACGGTGTTGGTTTCATCCTCACGTCGATATATGACGTCATCTTCAATTTCGGACGATAAGATAACGTTGGTTTAACCTTACCGGTGTGAGCTTCATCTTCAAATGGATGTGACGTCATTTTCATTTTCAGACGATGAGTCGACGTTGTTCAAATCTTGCCGATGTTAGCTTTATTTTATCTAGATGCCACGTCCTCGGATCGGCTGTTAATCGAAGGTTAATATTGCCGTGCTAAGGAAGAATACCGTATAAACATTCGAGAGTTGCCAAATTTTCCTTGATAAAACGTGTATTTTTGACGGCATTTATGCACATTTTCTGAATCAATTTTCAGATATATTTTAGATTAAATTTCGTAAAAATTTGTCTGAACATTTTGTGGAAAATATTCACAATATTTCCAGAAGATTCGGTTTTTTTTTCGAAGGAAACTTGGCAACGTCTGAAAGCTCGTACAGCGTTCTTCCTTATGGCCTGGATACACGCTCAAATTTCCATCAATTCCCGATCGAATGGTGACTGGTGCGTACCATATACCATCCGTGATATACCATACCGCCATTTTCGTCATCATTTTGATCGGAAATTGATGGAAATTTGAGCTTGTTTCCAGGCCTTTAGCACGGCAGAATAAAAGAGGGGGCGGCGTCAGTTTTATTTTCATCTAAATATGACGCCATCGTTGGTTTGATGGATGAGTGGATAGCAGCTCAACGGTGGGGAAGGTGAGTTTTATTTTCACCTGGGCGTGAGGTCGTTGACCCGCTTGTCCATGGCGGCGATGTTGTTGGTCTGGTTGATGAGTCCGTCCATGACGAGTCCGGGCTCGTCGTCGGCGCCGTCGTCCGGCTCGCACCACTTGCAGCGCATGCGCGCGTCGTCGTCCACGCGCACCGTGTGCGTGATGATCGCCAGCGAGATGAACGAGACGACGAAGAGACTCCCCGGGACGCACACCGCGATCACCAGGTCCCACCAGGTCTTGTTCAGGTCAAACCGGGCCACCACCAGAGAGGAGTCTTTCTGTCAACCAAAACACATTCAATTTTCCTCATTCAACCAAGAAAATCCCAAGAAAAATACTTGACCATTTTTCTCACGGGCCTTTCAAGTACTCTCCCGTGCTAAGGAACAAAGCCGTATGAACATTCCAGAGTTGCCAAATTTTCCCTCATAGAATATGTATGTTTGACGACATTCAAGCACATTTGTCCTTAAAATTTTTAGATATTTTAGATTGAATTACGCACAAAGTTATGTCTGAAAATTTTGGAAAAAATATTCACGAATTGCCCAAACTATTACGGGTTTAATTGAAGGAAACTTGGCAGCGTCTGATGCCTTATACGGCGTTTTTCCTTAGCACGGCAGTATTACGTAATGCATTTACACTGAAAAAAACCCGCCTGTCGGAGCCCTACTTACACGCTGTATAGACACATTGTCCGCGTTCCGGTCTCAGAGGCGGCAAGTCCCGGACGTAGCACCCGGAGCAATCGAAGCTACGGCTCCAGCACCCGGAAATTTCGGCCTCTCAGCCCGAAGCGGACGATATTTCTCTATAGCCCGTAAGTTTTTTCAGTGTAGGGGGGAGGGGTGTTAAACGAGCGGTACGGTGCGTTACAAGGGGGATGGGGGAGGGGTCAAGCCCAGTGTCACGTAATAAATGCGAGCCGAGGGGGGGGGGGGGGAGCTCTGTAGAAAAACGTGCAAAAAATTGAAAATCCCACCCATCTCAAGTGAATATTTTCGAAAATTGGAGGGGGGGGGGGGGCTCAGGCCAGCGTTACGCAATTCAAAAAAGGGGGATGTGTATAGGATTGCGTTACGGGTGCGTTACACAGGGGAGGAGAGTAAACTAATCGGGAAAAATGTGTTAAGTGATACTTGAACGGCCCATGAACATGTGTGGTTTGTCATAGGAGATTTGGCAACATCTGAAGACTCATGCTGCGTTCCTCCTTAGAACGGCATGAAATGCGATGCCACTGTGTGTGATTAGAGCTAATATACGAGTTCCCGAATTTTCTCGAGGAAATTACGCATTTCATGGAAAACTATTCTTTTTTCCAAACTGTACGGAAAATTACTCATGTTTATACTTCGATCACTCGAGAAAAAATATCCTCTCTATTAATAAAATAATTTTTAAGACGCTCAATGAACAGAGAGAGGAAGGAGGTCTAAAGGTCGAAATCCGAAGGAGGAATCAAAATTCAGAGTAAGGAGGAAGTCATTGAAATTTTTCTTTGAAGCATCGTTTTGTTATTCAATTAAAATTATTTGCTCACCAAACGCCAACGGGCAATTTTGACAATTTCGCTGGCCGCTTCTTTGGAAAGCGCATGGGTGGGGGGGGGGGGGGCGTAGCAGCAAGGGGGCGGACTATCTTAGTTCAAATGAAATGTATAACTGCCAAAAATATCACCTTAAAAACTGCACGATTTATGATACGCAAGTATTATTAAAGACTGTGCTGTTGGGTGTGATACCACTATACGACCTCCTAGGAGCTCAGTGTGCCTATTCGATTGATTGAAGGCGTTTTTTGCGGTCGCGGCGTTTCTCGCTGAATTACAATGAGCCAACGTGGTACCATGCAGATTTTCATTTGAAACTGTTTCCTCTTCAACAATCTTTTCGCATAAGATGTCTAAACTGCCGCTGAGAAAAAATGTCGTATGAGTAATCATATATTGCCAAATCTTCCGCAACAAAATTTCAAGTTTTAAGGAAAAGTATGCATAATTTTCCCTGATATATGATTCATAACTTTAGATTCTACTGCGAGATAATTTATCTGAAAATCTTAAAGAATAAGTACACTCAAAATTTTCCTGGTGAATTCGGTTTTTATTGATAAAATTGTTACAACTCGGAAGGCTCATACGGCGCTTTTTCTTAACACGGAAGAATACGATTTTCTGGAACTTTATGCGTAAAATTATCTATGTTTAGCTAAGGAATTCCAAGACAGTCGAACTAGATATTGTTTGAGCTGCAAAAGAGCAAAGTCTTAGAGGTAAAATATTACGCTGGGGCAGCGGATTTAAGTGAGATAAAAAGAGATTCACACCGCGATGACACGTTCAGAAAACAACTTGACTCTAAATCCGTGTGGGAACTCTCCCTCCCTCCAACATTGTCTCGCTCAGGTCACGGACGAACTCTGTTTTATTATTTTAGCAGAGGACACTTTCTCGCAGGAGATTGACTCTTAGAGTGAAGCAGGGGGGGGGGGGGGGGGGTATCAGAAGGGGCGAACGGATTATGGTTTTGTTTAAGGCACTGAAAAAGAGAGTGGGGCTGAAACAGAATAGAAAAGATGGCCGAGTCGGACGGTTATTCTACTGTGCTGAGGAAGAACGCCCTATGAACATTCGAAAGTTGCCAAATTTCCTTTGATAAAATGTTTATTTTTTTGGAAAGTTATGAATATTTTTCTAATAAATTTTCAAGAGTTTTAGGTGAAATCGCAAAAAAATTATATGAAAAATTGGACGAAAAATATTCATAAGTTTACCGAGAAAGTATTTTATCAGAAGAAATTTGGCGACGCTCGAAGGTTTATACGGCGTTTTTCCCTGGCAACAGAATACGGAAGATGGCTAAGTTGGGCGGTTATTCTACCGTGCGAAGCAAGAACGCCATATGAACATTCGAAAGTTGCAAAATTTCCTTCGATAAATGTTTATTTTTGAGAAGAATTTTGAATATTTTTCCTTCAAATTTTCGGACCTTTGGGATCAAATTACAAACAAAATTATCTGAGAAATTGAGAAACAGAGATTCAAAGATTTTCCTGAAAATATGTGATTTATCAAAGGAAATTTGGCAACGCTTGAAAGCTCATACGGCGCTTTTCCTAAGCACGGTAGTATTGTAAACAGAGGCAAAAACAGAGAGCCTAGATGTAGAATCCTATTTTGATGGTTAGAACTTTCAGATTATCAAAAGCCTGAACTAAAGCCTTTTCAGAACACGGAGGGTATTTTGCAAAATAACCGCATGACATTTCTGTCTTCTTTGAAATTGTATGTAATTAATTTTTTCATTAAAGCAGCTCAAAATTATTCCTAAGAAGTCTTAATTCTCAAAGTTTTCGCGGGATGTTGGGGACACTCTGAGAGGCGCTTATAGCGATCCCTTGAGTTTGCTCTTTGCGGTGCCTTTCCATGCTCCCTCACATCTCTCTTGATGAGATGTCTTTTCGTGCCTTCCTCTCCCATAAAAACACACACATTCAGCTCGTGAGCAAAAACCAATAAGATCCTCTAAATTCAATGTATACATGTTATGAGTGCATCGAGTGCCGTCAAAAGAAAATGTGTACACGCAGATTTACTATTATTGTTATTATTGGAAACGCCCCCGTTACTATTGATATATGTGAGACCTTTTGGTTAATCGCCTGGAGATGAGTTTTTTTTTTAAGACATCTGCATTCAGTTGATTTTAGTGTATCATCAGCTGGAGGTTTACCAAGTGCGAAAAATAATTGCTAATTACTCACTAGCGAGTTAAAATGGAGAATTTTCACTTATTCAAATGTGTTCCCCCATAAAATTCTAACGAGGGTATATTTCTTGTAGCACTTTAATTTTTACTTCAATTCGTGTCCCATTAACTCCATAAAATAACGTAACTTCTATTAATGCTGTAAAAGGAAACGATAGTCTTCTATGACGTGGGTGTGAAAAAGGATGTGCCTTTTGCGACATCGGCAATCTAAGGTTTGCCTTAGGCAATTTTATTTCCACTGACACTCTACCTTAACATTGGTATCATGATTGATAAGAAAAAAAGAGCCCATCTATTTTTTCTCATTTCTGGTAGAATTCTGAGAAAAATAATATGAAGCCGAGATGTTCCTTCACGAGAAAAAATTACTCCTCATTCAACTTCAGCTGATGCCTCCAGCAATAAGGCATTTAGCAGTGGCGTGACGAGCTTTGCGATACATCGATTGATCTGCCATTCAAACCTATGGATAAGGATCGACAAACAGGGTATTCTCAACGAAGATCTTAATAATCGATTCTTTACCATAGCTTCATATGGGGAAATATCGATAATCGAGCATCCACGCCTCGCCACTGGAGCTTAGGTCCTCGATGGAGGCTGTGGATTAAAAATAAGTTGCTCAGAGGCAGATAGCTTTTATTTACCTCTTCTACCGTTGTAATACATCCCTCCATTTTATAAGATATTTTTCAAGAGATAGAGAGGGTGAGAGAGAGAATGAGGTAGATATTTTTATTCCATGATCGGGTCACAGAATTGTCTTGTAGCCTAGCTCAATTCTGAGCAGAAATATTGGATTTCCAACGGTTTTATTAAGGCAGCGCTTAGCGAGGAAATTCTTTCCAATAAAAGTCGCATCAAATACATGATGGAAAATAAATAATTCCGCTTCCGGCCTAATTGTGAGATGAAACAAAGCACAACTACGCACTGTGGTTAACGGACAGTGTAAGTCCGCAACCACGTATCTCGCTTTGCGGCGTCGCAGACCTCCTATCATACTTTATTTTTTAAAATGGAAAACTTCTCAACGGAAATTCTTAAGAGCTCCCGGGATTTTTCTTTTGTGCGAGGAAGATTCTGCGGAAACCTCAAGGAATTATGTCGATTTGTTCTTCTTTAAATAAATAAAATAGGAGCGGAGATTTGAGAACACCGCAAACGAGGTGGTTGCGGACTTACACCGTCGTGATTTTCATTTCTATACCCATTTTGTACTCTTCTTTTTGAATGAAAGAGTAACATGAGTTTGAGTTCATCTTTGAAGACTCTGCATACTAAAAAAAAGTAAGCAAAATTTTGCGTTAATGTATGAAGTAAAACTCGAAATAACACAAGCTGTCGGTTAATTTTGTTGTGTTTGTTTTTCCTGTGTCAAGCCGATCAAATCTTTGGGTTAAAGCGATCAAATTCTCTATCGAAAATTCTGCAACCTGTTAAAATTAGGTGGCATTTCATAAGTTCTCGCACCCAGAATGTTAAATCAACTTCTTTTTTTTTCGGTGAATACTCTCTGATAGAGAATTGCGATTTCACCACATTTTGCAATAAAGTCGCGAATTCTTCAACGGCGGTTTATTGTTCTATTTTTTCTTTTTTTTTAAAGAGGGGAAATATTTGCCACAGTGCCCTCAACAGGAGGGTCACCGAAACGTCTCCCCATGAAGAGGACCTTCTTTATTTTTTGATTTGCATTTGGACGTATTTCTGCCGAACGGAACTATGTGCATTAAGACATGAGCCCTAAGACCCATAAGAATATACGCATAACAGGACTCACGTCATAATGAACATAGTTCCTTTTAGCATAAATACGTCCATTTGGATGAGCACTCACCTTATTGTAGAAGCACGTGTATCTACTCTGGGCGGTCTGGTTATCACCATCCCTTCCGTGAGTGGAGTAGAATTCGAGGCACTCTCCTCTCAGAGTGTTGACGCAGCCGTCCAAGTTGATGAAAAGTTTCGAGCTGTTGAAGATGGTCAGCTCTCGTTGCATGGGTAGGAATCTCTGCGTCCGGTCCACCAACTTGGTCGAGTTGTCGCTCAGGGCCCAGAAAGTTGTGAAGTTGATAAACGGTTGCGGAACAGCTTGTTCCTGTAGGATCGTCCCGTTGAGGCAGTCGTAACCCCTGCAACAAGTTCCACTATACTGCCGTGCTAAGCAAGAACGCCGCATGAACATTCGAGAGTTGCCAAATTTCCCTCGATAAAACATGTATTTTTGACAACATTCATGCATATTTTTCCTTGAAATTTTCAGATGTTATAGATTAAATTGCGTACAAACTTGTCTGAACATTTTGGAAAATAATTATCAGAATTTTCCCAGTAAAATCGGTTTTTATCGGAGGAAACTTGGCAACGTCTGAAGGCTCATACGGTGTTCTTCCTCAGCACGGCAGTATATAAGCCTGAGTTTTGTTGCCTCGAGTGAGAAAAGGGAACTTTTGCAAGGTAATTAAAATTACATGACTTTGAAGATCCAAAAATGAACTTTCAAATGTTTTAATTATCTTCTATGTACAATTTTGAAGCAAAGATGGACGTATTTCTATCAAACGGAACTATGTGCATTATGACGCGAGCCCTGTTATGAACATATTCTTATAAGTCTCAGGGTTCATGTTTTAATGCACATATTTCCGTTTGATAGAAGTACGTCCAAATATGGAACGAAAAGCCCTAGTTTGTGCCTTAGCTTTCTCTCCTTCGATTTGCAATGCAATGTGTGCAATGTGCAGCATGAAGTGTTTCTGGTTTTCAAGTATTTTCAATTGAGAAGTAGAGAGTTGAAATTTTCTCATATGAATTCTGCTCCCAGACTTTTTCGACTTTTCAAATGATAACCACGTCCTTTAGCACGTACCCAGAGGTTCCTTGACAAAACCAACCCTTTCATTTTTATTTTCTATAAATACATTTTTTGATCGAGGAGAAACTGTGCGTTCTACATTTTGAATCAGATGCTATAATGATGGAAGGGTTGATGGTGGACACTTTGTCAAGAGACATTCAAAATAAGAGATTTCCCTTGAGCGTTCGATGAAATTGTCAACACGTTGCCAATGAATCACCATCTAAGAATCTGACAAAATATAGTGTCGGTTACACTTCCTTGTTGTGAATTCACGTTGAGGGCCTGTATTGCCTGACTTGACAACTTATCCGAACGTATTTCTGTCAAACAGAACTATGTGGAGGTGGAAAAGATGGGGTGTGCTCGTTATTGCTCGGACCGTGGGGAATGAATGGGTGGATTTCAGCTAATGGGAGAAAATGGTTCTGAAAATAAGTTAAAAAGTGATTTGGCCATATCAAACTATAAACTACTTTTCTGTTATCTTAGCGCTCCATACTTTAGGATTTAATTACGTGCATCGCAATATCTTTCGATTATTTTTCTTTACCAAGCGTAACATGTCAGTATGGTTTGGACATGTCAGGTTTGGTGACGTCACCAAACTGACATTTGGCTTTTATTAATTTTTTCTGCCAATTTACAGTAGCAAAATCAAACTAATCATTGAGGTTAGGTCGAGAGGCCACCTGTAGATGTAAGAAAAAAATATTTGCTCACATATTCCTTGCATTGTGGCATGGATACTTTTTATTTTCCTAAACTTTCGGTATCTCAAAAACTAACATCTCGTTTAAAATTCCTAGAGCTCCCTATTTCTGCAGTACAATATTCCACCAAAAGTTTTGATGGAAAACAGCGTCACCAACCTGACATTGAATAAGTGAGACACTCCAAAAACCATAGAAAAAACTGGAACTATGCTGAAATTGGAAGAAATATGTGGACTTATCAAGAGCACGTCTGTTCGTCATCCTTTTCCGCACTCAGTCATGCCTTAATCTGCACACAAGCGCAATATCTTGAGTGGCCACAAACTAAAACGCATAGCGTCACCAAACTGACATAATGTTGAGTTACACGCTTCAAGTCTCAAATTAAATTGAATAATATAGTTTTCTGGTGTTTCAATGCATATTATATCAAACAATATACATTCAAGACTTAAAAAAAAATTAGACGAAGCTCGCAAAAGGTCCTGGTTTATTTATATAACGACTTGATACATTGGTTACCTCCAAGTTACACGTCACAAAACTGACATTTTCGCTGTTCAGCACGTTGAAAAAAGGTTTAAAGTTATTCAAATCTCCTGAGGAATTTGTTTGTGGTTGGTGTGACCTGCTTCTACGCAAAAAACCAAACATCGAGAGAAAATATTATAATTGAAAGTTTTGAGCAACCAGTTACAAGTCTTTCCCATATTTTCTCCCATTAGCTGAAATCCACCCGAGTAGGTATTATAAAGCGCCAATGACGTCAACGGCGAGCGTTGTCGTCGAGTATTTACTCATGAGCCCTATCCACAAGGATCTAGACACATGCCCATGGCTCACAGGTCCCGCATGCAGTTTGCACACAGTTTCGTTTGCTGAAGTTGAAAAGCAGGATTTTACGTTCTGTCAAACGGATTTATGTACAAATTGTATGAGCCATGGGCATGTATCTAGAGCCTTGTGGACAGGGCTCATGAGTCAATGCTCGACGACGGCGGTTTAGTCTCTGTCGCGCCTATAATCCCCATTCATGGTCGAATATTTCAATAAATCAAATATTCGATATTCGAATTATCGTCTCCGAGATAATCGCATCACAATCGAATGTTGATGAAAGTATTCGAATATTCGATTAATATTCGCAAAGGTAAAACTCCGATTTTCTACTACTGTCCCTTCTACAGGTCCAAATTACGAGGTTAAAAATTCCCCTTTAGACCCGCAGACCATTCAGTATAGACCTACATGCCCTGGAGTCCAAGTTACCACCAACATGGTTCGAAAAAAGTCCATCGTGTGGAAATACTTTTCCAAAAGTGCGAAAAATAGAGCCGTGTGCAAGCTTTGTTTCACCACCTTGTTATTTGCGGAGCACCGTTACACCAAAAAAATAAAAAATCGGAGCATTAATCGGAAAGATTCGAATATTCACTTAAATGTAGTCGAAATCGCAAGATTCGATTTCTCAAATAATGGCAATGGAAAAGTTTCGAATATTCGAATAATCGCATTCTAATTTGATATTCGTGCATCCGTACCATTGAGTCTTGTGGCCGGAGCACTAAGGAGCACACCCCATCTTTCCCTCCTGCACATGCATGTAGTTCTGTTGGACAGAAATACGTTGATTTGATCGCGATTGAAGGTTCTTTTCGTGAAAACTGCTAGGAATTTGAGGTTGCTCACTTGAGAGTGTTGTTGTCCCTGACGACGGAATGGCAGGACGCGAGGAGGAGACCCCCGCTGGACTCTTCGGTCCAGATCTCGGTTGCGTTGACCCGGTAGCCAGGCTCCGTCCCGTTGGCGGCGTTGTAGGCCAGGGCCCTCCGACAGTCGCCCGTGTAGAGTTGATCCCCGTACGACAAGTAAATGTTCACTGCCGTCGTAGTGATCTTCATACAGTAACGATCGCACGAAAAGGGTTTCTTGATCTGCCGACACCTGCCAAAGCATGAAAGCAGGAAATAAATATTTCTTTCCACGTGTGCCTCAGAAACCACATTGCAGCAGGTAGAATATCGGGAAATGTCAGCATACATGGAAAAAAAAGTATCACGATCCCAACTATACTCCTAGCTGATTTGAAACAGAACTATGTATGTGCATTAAGACATGAGCCCTGGAACCCTTTGGAATATATAAATAAGAGGGCTTACGTCATAATGCACATAGTTCTGTTTGACAGAAGTACGTCAAATTTTCAAATTTATGATTTCAAAACTTACCGCGAGTGGTGGCACTCGAAAAATCCGTTCAATTTGAGGTTATCCTTTTCGCTGTCCACGAATATCCCGTCCGCTTTGTGATGACACAAAAAGAGTTCCGACATGTTGGAGCAGTGTCCCAGGGAGCAGTTGAAAACCCCGGTCAACGAAGCGCACTCCGAGCCATTGTTGCAGTTGAAGCGACGAGACATCCCTGGGTTTGCCTGAAAAACAACATCTCAATCAGAGTTTATCTCGAACTGAACTAAGGTATTTTGATGAAACTGCAGTAGGAGGGGGGGGGGGGCTAGTGTATGAGGAAATAGGTTTTAGTTAACAAAAACTCAAAATCGAGCTAGTCGCACGCGAGCGCATAGGAAAGCTCTCTAAGATGATTTTGGATCACAAAATCATCAGTGTCATTAGAAATTTTTATTTGTCTTTCGCAATAGGCAACGAGACAAGGTCTGAGCCAAAAGATAATGTCGCATGCTTCACTGACACAAAAAAAGTGCTTGGCTCAAGCATGGTGATTCTTGAATTTGCCGCCGATAATTTTTTTTATCTTTTGATTTAAGCTGAATTTTTCTTGATACACGAAAAAAAAATGCTTGGATAAGCGGATAAGAAGTTTATATTAAGCAGCAAAAGTCTTGATTTAAGAAAAAGTACTTCTTGGCGGCAAAAAGACTCTTTATTTTCAGTGTTTTTTTTAAAAAAAAAACTTTACGCAGAATACGATTCACACAATGGGAAGTTCAAAACCCTAACTCCTGAATGAGATATTAACAAGTATTTTAAACACGGATCAACTGAAAGTCAGATGAAACAAATGACGTCATTCGTATTTGTTTCGTTGGGCGATTTTCAACTGTGAACCCCTGTATCCTGCGTAGAAATTGATTTTTAGACTTTCCGTTCTGTAATTCAATTTTTTCATGGAATTTTGAAAAGGAAACATAACATGGACGAATTTCTTCCAAACGGAACTATGTGCATTAAAACATGAGCCCTGAGATCCATAAAAATGTATGTATAACAGGGCTCACGCCATAATGCACATAGTTCCGTTTGACAGAAATACGTCCACATGATAGTGTGGTCCTTTAAAACTGAAAGCAAATGTTGAGCTATTGGCCAATTCTACAAATATATGCAATGATTGCGACTCAGTGCGATTTTGTAAAATCGGCTAATAGCTCAACTTTTTTTTCACATCACGAGTAGCTAAAAACCGAAAAATCTTGTCCTTTAAACTTATACCCTGTCTTGTGGCCCATTTCAAAGACGTGAATTTGTGTTACACCTCCCTCGTCAATTGGATCTCTTTGTCCAATGAGGATATGTTATTTCTTACTCGTCCATTAAACGCATCTATCTGCATAAAGGAACATTTGACACATGCGTTGTTTCTAAAATGGTCGTATTTCTATCAAAGAACTATGTGCATTATGGCATGACCCCTGAGACCCATAAGAATACATGCATTGTAGGACTCACGTCATAATGCGCATAGTTCCATTTGACAGAAATATGTCCAAATAAACCAGAAAGAGTAGCCCTGGACTGCAAAATGAAGTCCAATTGTAACGGGTCTTATTTCAAATTGGCACATTGAGCTAACAGGTTCCTTGGACGCACGACCAGGTCATGTTAATCTTTCAGCCGTTGCACGAGCAACTTTATCTTTTCTTCGTCGTTGTCGTCCTTACATGCGCAACGCCTCGCTCTGCCGTGCTAAGAAAGAACGCCGTAGGAACATTCGAGAGTTACCAAATTTCCTTTGATAAAATGTTTATCTGTGAGGAAAATTAAGAATATTTTTCCTTGAAATTTTCAGGGACTTTAGATAAAAGTACAAAGAATATTCTCTGAAAAATTGGATGAAAAATATACATAAGTTTACCAGCTAGGGAATTTGTGGTTTATCGAAGAAAATTTGGCAAGGCCTGAAGGCTCATACGGCGTTTTTCCTTAGCACGGCAGCGCTGGCAAAAGCTTCAAGACACGCGATATGCTTGAGAATAGCACGCGAACCTGAGACTGCTCTGGTGTGCGTTAGCATTCGTTCTTTTAGTTCCTGCATAACTTACGATAATTATTTGCATTCTCCTCGCAGAACGTACCCTTGCTCGTTTTATAATGAAGACGTTTCTGAAGATACCGCGGTTTTACGGTTTTACGGCTTTGCTTCTTTTACACCGCTTTTGAATTGCGTTTGGCAGGTAACTTGACTCTGCTCCGAGCCAATTCTTGAAATTGATAGACAAATCTGGTTCCAATGGACAAAGGAGGCAGGTAATAGACTAACCGCGGTTACCGTCGCTACGTTCCATTCTCGTAGGCAACGTACTAACTAACGGCAACTCACCTGAAACCCCACAGTTAGTCTATCATTTTCTCCCTCAGTCTATAGGAATCACCCACTTCAACCGATAGGATCGCTCCATACTCCCTGTACCTTCTTTGTCTGTCGCTTTGTCTATTCATTTCAACAAACAGCCCACTAATTCACTATAATTTCAACAAGATTTAATTGTTTCAGTAAATAATTGTGGCAAATGCGTCTCAGGTGCGAACGTTTAAAAATCTCCGATTTATTGAAATTTTTTTAGAAAATATTACAGACTCTACCCTCTCCTGAGTCTTATCATTTAATTTACTTAAGAATCTGTTAAAATTATCCTATGCAACTAGAGCCGTGCGTTGGGTCAAAGAAAACCAAAGCGCCTGCAATTTTTGTGTATGCAACACGGACATCCCGAGAACACGAATAGTTGCCTCCTCCAAACCTAGTGGTTGAAACTGACGACGGAGCGTCTTTAATATTCTACACTTGGGATAACGAAATATGCCACTCATTTCAGGCATGCGTTGTTATTGCTCGAAGACAGGGCGGTTTGAGTATTTAATCAAACTAAAAAATAGAAAAAGAATCAAATACATAAATGCAGATTATTTATGCGGCTATCTCTCGCCTGACTTTATTGACAATTAGCCACTCAATCCTCTCCATAATCTGCTTGTCCTTTAATTTTTTTTAAAGTACCTATGAAATAACCAAACCCACATAATTATTTACTATCTTCCGTTATGGCAGCGTTGCCAAATAGTGCAATTTACGGGACTGTTAAAAAAGAAAAAACGAGCTGAATCACGATCTTCTATTATAATCATCACTGTTTGCAGGATGTCAATTAAATTTTCTTGGATTTAAAAATCTCCTAACTTTTCAGATGATTGGAACGTAAGAATTCTCTATTTTTCCTTCGGATTTTCAGGGTTTTTTTGACGTATAGTATAAGAAAATAAATCCTAATCACAACACTTCTTAGTGCGAAGGGCAAAAAACAGAAATTCAATTCGTCGTAATTTGACCTGATACCCTGATACCTCTGTGGATTTTTTTTTGTGGAAAATATACACCATTCGACAACGCTGTACCCGGCTCATTCGAACTCTCACGATTTCATGGCAAATGCGATTGTAAATGCAGCGTACAAAAGCTGGAGAAGAACTAAAAACCGAAGTCGTACGTTGTTCTCAAAAACACTACAGTGCCTGCAATATTTTGCACGGACATCTCAGAACACGAATAGTTGCATTCTAGCCATTGAAAAAACTGGAACGCCCTTAAACACGGAAAAAAATGGATTGCTGATTTAACAATTAAATTGTTAAAAAAATATGTTCGACATGATTCAAATGTACATTTTACAGTATAGTGGAAAGCTAATTAACCGCCTCCGTGGTTAAAGTAGCCTTTTTTATTGTGAAATCTAGGTATATTGAAACATGTCGAACATTTTGTTAACTAAAAAATTATTAAATCAGCAATATCATTTTTTTCCATGAAATCGAGATGGAGGTTTTCTTTTTTAAAGCATCAAGGTGTTGTTCAAAAATATCCTCCGTGAAAAAGGAATACATTTGGTTGAGTAGTAAGAGAAAAATCATGAAACGAGTACTGACCCGATTTCATTGGATCGAATACAAATGGCGCTTGAGCGCCCTTTCTTTTGCGAGTGCTTAACCCATTCCCTTAATATGACGAGCCTGACTCGTCATGGCCGCGCCGGGACAAACGTGAAATGACGAGTCCCACTCGTCATGCAACTTGGCTACGCGTATTGCCGTGTTTTGATGTTTTCACGATAGATAGCGCCACGTAAATCGACAGATGTTGTAACTAGAAGCAGTATGACCAACCTGTATTGGTTTTGTACGGTAATTTCCCCGAATATAGGGAATTTTGTTAGTTTGAAAATGTGGAAGATTGGAATAACCTCGAAACTTGCTCTCTGTTTATTTTCTTGTTATCAATGAATCACAACAACGAGATGTAAGCTTATTTTCGCTCTTTTTCTTATTTTGGTGCTAATTGGTGCTTAGATCTTATTTGAGCATATGTTTAAGAGTTTTAGAGGTTTTGTGGCTCATTGCATGTACTTCCTCTTACAATAAATAAGATTTTTCTCCTAAATTTAACACTTTTTTTTTTTTCTCAGGAAATTCCCCTAACCTAAGCTGACTTACTGCAGAAAAAGTGCAACATCCAGGCAAATTTATTCGTATAAACATCCTTCTAGTCATAACTAATAAGAATTAGGCCAAAAACTTGCTCCTAATTATCAGGAAAAGCAGAAAACTAAGAAGAAACCAAATACAGCTTTTTACAGCAAAATTAAATAGTAGCTCTGTGCGCGGGCATGCAAAATTAATTGTTAAGGGAATGGGTTAAAACATTCTTTTTCTAAGATCTCTACCACGAATGGACAAAAGAGCATGATTCCCACGCTCCATTTAAAAAGTACTCCCTAAGTCACGTATTCATCTACCCCCATTCATCGTGCCTTACCGTACGCTTAGCTTAAACTTTGAGCCTGAAAGTTGTGTTTTTGCTGTTCATCAATCATCAAATCAATAAGTTCAATCACGGCGAAACACCAGCTACCCGCCACTCGCTTTCATTATTCCGTATAATTATGTGGAGGTAGACGCTCATTTCCCTGGCAAGTCATATCATATAATTTTTGTGCGGTTCTCCTTAACAATTGGGTTTCAGGCATTCTCGAGGAGTTTGTTGATTCACTCGGAGTCTATTCAGAAAACTTTGATCGTCAAGTTCTGAAGTTCATTTTTTTCCCCCTCAGATCCCGACCACCACCATGTAAGACTCGGGTTTTTCATCGTTTCTTTAAATTTTTATTGTAACATTTCCGACTGAAAATTATTTAGTTTTGAGTCGAAACGTCTCGGTTTTTTTTTAATTGTGTATTTTAGCCTTGTTACCCGTTTTTCCCCTTTGTTTTTCTATTGTTATCATTGTCTCGGGCTGCTCTATAAAAATGTGTACCTATATGTTCTGATGATTGTATGGTAGTTTTTACCTCACTTTACAACTTGAGTTTCTAAAATTTATGACGGAGAATAATGTAGGTAATTAACTTTCTTTTACCATGACTGCACAGTTAATAGCAAAGTAACCGACATATGGAAGGTGAAACGCTCCCAGACCATGTATCTCGTTTGCGGTGTGTAAAAACCTCCGCTCCCATTTTACTCAATCAATTTAGAGCAAATCAATATCATTCCTTGAGGTTTTCATAGAATTTGCTGTGCACATGCAGAGAGGAAAAATCACGGAGGTAGTCGTAGTCAATAATTGACGTTGAGAAGTTTTCCATCGTGAAAATGAATTATGACACAGGATGTGTACAACATCGCAAAGCGAGGTACGCGATCTGGTAGTTTCAGCATGGATATGTATTAATAAGAGAAGTAGCCCCGAAACTAAATGAAAAATGAAGTTGACATTTTTTGGTTCGTTTCTCTTTGGATTACACTAGCAAAATCTTTGAGTTGAAAATTTGCAATCTCGTCAAGAATGAGGCGCGAGCCGATTCGATGAAACCTAATGTATCGCACAATCGATTGTTGAATGCTCTAGACATTCCATGGTCGCACCTTCAAGTGATATGGAGGGAAACAAGGGTACGTATTGCTTCAGCAGGACAAGCCCTTTATCCTCGGATGTCTCACAGTAACCTACGATTTTGCTCGATTCAACCAAAAATTTGATCGATGAGCGAAGTTCTTCGGGGCCGTCCTAAATTACCTAGCTCACTTTTTCGGCAATTTTGACTTCTCTATCTCTCCTTTGTAACGCTATTGTGACGTGGTATCTATGCTTTAACACGTAAAATCAAAATGGCGTAACGCTCTCCTTGACTCTCCTTCCCTATAGAGTTGCGTAATTTAGGGACGGCCCATTTCGGTCATTCTGACCGCAATGAAAGCAGGGTCGGACTGACCATAAGGTCAATCTGCCATTGGCAGATGCGCCCCCCTCAGCGCGCCGAAGGCACGCCCCTCTTCCGGCTGCTAGAATGATAATGAAGAAAATGAAGAATAGGAGAAAAGAAAGAAAAGAAAAAATGAAAAAAGAAGAAAAAAAAAGAAAAGAATAATAAATAAAAAGCAAGGAGAAAAGAAAATAAGTAAAGAAAAAAATGCCTAAAAATTATAAGTAAACGAGAGAAGATTTAATAGGAGTTATAGAGGAAAGTGTATTCTGTATTCTGTCCCCTTGTCTCATTTTTCTTTTCTTTAGCTACGTAGTATGTATATTCATCAGGGCCGGATTTACCTACTTGCCGCCCATGGGCCGCCTGTATTTTGTCGCCCCCTTCTCATTCGTTTTGAGACATCAATAAAACCATCAAGTGAACGTGCCGGAGGTAGCGGGGTGCATGAAACACGTTTACTCGTGTTTGACACATTTTTTGCGAAAGCCCTGTCAGCACTACTAGCGAAAGTTCACGGAACTTTGAGCGAAATTTAAGTCCTGTAAACCTATCTCTTTGTGGACAAGGCCTTCCATTTATAAGCATTGAACGAAAAAATCAAGAAAGAACAAACATAAATGTGGTTTAATAATTTTAACTTCCGCCGCCGCTCCGCGCTGACCGCACTGTATTTGGTGCAATGCGGGAACTATTCCTACTGTCTTGTAGGCGCTATGCGTTCCACGCCGACCGATGCTGACCGCACTGTGTCTGACGCAATGCGTGAAGTATTCATGCAATCTTGTAGGCGCTAAAATGTGTTACATGCCGACCGCCGCGCCGCGCTGAGGGCTTCTTTTTTTCATCTCAAGTCCTCGTTGTTCAGTCCTTCTCTTAATTCGACTAATTAAAGATGCTGTCTCTTGTATCACCGAAAAACAACAAAATTAGAAATTACTATACTCTTAGGAAAAGGAGATTTTGTCCCCTTTTCTCATTGATAATGTTTTTTTTCTGAATCCCATTTTTTTTATACCTACATTTAAAAAAATTGCAAAATTTGCTGTCATGGGCCGCGGCCCATGTGGCCACCCCCTTAATCTGGCCCTGATATTCATTGTTCCCACTTTGTTTAAACATTTGAAATTTTAAATTTAAAATGTATTGTATCAGTTATTCATACAATATACAGGGTCCGAAGTATTTATTGTTTTCTTGTCACCCTCATTTTCCACCTTCCAGTTTTCAAAGGCATGATTTTGGATCTCTTGAGCTCTGACTTGTTTCTTCCAGAGATAATGGTGCTTGGATGCCCCGAATAGCGTTTCTTTGATTGATCGATTTTAAATTTTTCATCTCACAATTCTTCCGATACTTTTATTATTACGTTCAATTTTAGAATTTTCTTCTGTAAAATTAATCGATTTTGAACCTGAAAATATCGTCAAAATTCTACTTAGAAGAGTTTGATTTTTAAAAAATTTCGGCCCTTCCGAGAGAGAGAGATAGAGGGGGGAGGGTGTTCCCGCATACTCCTGAGCAAAATATCACATTGCGCCCCCTTCGCCGGTTAAGGGTCTGCACCCTCAGAGTTGCGTCAGTCCGACCCTGAATAAAAGTAACTTAAAATAACTTACGGTAATCATAAAGACAAACATTTTAATGTGTCTGTTGCAAACTTTTGCTAGAGCGAAAACGAGAGTTGTTCCTCATAGATAATGTCTCAAAAATCACGACGAGCGCATCGGCAAACTCTGAAATGCACTCCTAACTTCAGAATCTGCGTAAGACATTTGCGTTTTTTTAAGATTCCCGCTTCAAAAAGGATACTACAGCACAGGTGAATATTTCGTTAGAGGAGTCGTTCCATTCAATCCCTCCTCAGCATAGCCGACGCGTCCCCGCGCAAGTTGAGGAGAGCACGAGGTCAATCAAGGCGGATATCTATATTATCTATCCACGCGAGAAAAATGTGAATGTAAACACGCCGAATGTTATCAGATAATTAGAATCATCGTCCCGTCACATGTGTTTTGGCGGATTGGCGCCGACTATGTGGAATATTGCGTAGTGTCCTTGTGAGCTGGGCTAGGATGGAATGACTCCTCTAACGAAATGTTCACCTTTGCCGTGGTATCCTTTTTTAGGCGGGAAGCTCGAGAAAACGCAAATTTCTGATGCAAATTGTGAAGTGAGGAGGGCATTTTAGACTTTTCCGATGCGCTCATCGTGATTTTTGAATAATTTTCTATGAGTAATAACTCTTATTTTTGCTGTAGCAAAAGTTTGCAGCAGGCCCGTTGTTTACTAGCGGCGAGGCGTGGCGGATGATCGCGACAATCGATTTCTCCTCACCCGAAGCTATGATAAAAAATCGATAATTGAGGTGTGAGATATGAGCGGGCACCCTTTTTTCGATCAATTTCCACAGCTTAAAGGCAGATCAATGGATATTGTAAAGCATGCCACGCTACTGCTGTCTACGTGAGGTATAGATACGCTGATTTTTGTCAAAGGCGTGCAATTGATTTCGAGGTTTTCAAAAAGCCTGCAACGTGTTCTTTGTGAAATTTGGCTGTGGAAACCGCGTTTGGTGGCTCTTTTATTCCCACCCTGTCTGTAGCGGCCGACTGTTGATTTTGAGTCAATACCTCTGTGGCCAACGGAAGGCGAAAATCCGGTGTATTCCAGATTAGTCCGGGAATGGGTATGGCATTGAGTGGCGGGGAGGGGTAGTGGCGGCAGGTGTATCGATGTTACATTTTGTATGTGGCCGAATGTGTGTTTCCTGCTTTTATTCAAGTCGGGAAATGCTCGCAGATGAAGGCTTAAAAGCGCATCTCATCACGTATCAGGGGCAGGGGAGCCTATTCTAAATAACTGCGCGCTGAAATCGGCATTTAGGCGTACGTTTGAAACATTCTGCTCCCCCTTTTGCTTTATCTCGATGCTCAACTAAGGTATCACGTACTTTGCCGAAGCAACGTTGCAGGTTTCCTGTCATATTTCACTCTCGTCGAAGGATTGCCGACTATTGTCCTTGTGGAATCAAAAAATCCTATGATTTCTCCTTTCAATTTTAAGAATATTTCTTAAAAACCGCGCAAATTTTCGCGCTCGGCAGCCTTTTGTGTTGTAGTATCTGTAGCACTTGCTCCATGATCGGGAGGTCCTGGGTTCGATTCCCGGCCAGGTGACCCGAGTTTGATGGTCTCAAAAAATTGTTACCTGGGGATGGTTTGATTTCGGACTGAGGGAGGATGGGACTTTGCGTGGGATTATCCCCGCAGGGATATTTGAAGTGAAAATAAAAAAAATACAGTAGGCTTCTATCATCATTCCTTTGAAAAAATCGAGTGGGAGAGGACATTTTGAAACAACACAATGGAGATTTAATTTTTGAAATATTATCGCTGTTTTCTTACCAGGCCGTGCTAAGCTCTGTTTTTAATTAATTGCGCCTTAATTTTGTGAAATTGCTGAGATAAAGCTGTTTGAGGATGGATAACTGGCGGTACGTTGAGAATTGCTCTTTAAGGAATTAGTTTTACACACCCAAATTAGGTCAGGTTCTTGAAGAGGAGGGAAGGTGAGGTACCGCAGTGAATTGAATCATTTCATGTCGTTTAGTTGATACCTGTTGTTACAATTTTGAAATTTGATGCAAAACTTAGAGGATCCTCAATATGGCTCGAATGGGAAAAAATACTCACAGGAAAATTCTAATAAACTGAATTCATTTATTCAGTCATTTTTTGTTACGAAAGAGAGCATCTAGTTGACAGTTCCGCTTTCTAATTTTGACTCAGATCGACAATGATAATTTGACTTCGTCACTTAATCCCTATTTTTTGTGAACTGCACTCTATATTCATGGCCGTACACCTAAAAAAAGACGAATAGATGGACCTAGATTGCATGGTTCTGTGTGCATAGTGGACAGGATATCTCTTGTTTCCTCGCGCCTTCTTGATTCCCCTTTGTTGATTGCAGCGCACGAATCTAGCACTGTCAATTAGATTTTCTAAGGAACATACATATCGCAAGACTGATGCCTGGCGCCCACAACCGTTCTTTTCTACCTATACACTGTTTAGAAAGTAATATTTAAAAGGACTTTAAGTTTGGCAGCATTGTGAAACTTCCTTGACAGCATGTTTGAACATCCCTATGATCGATGCGTTTGAGCCCTGCAACAGTTATTTAAAATCTTCCCATAAGTATCCACGTCTGCAAAAGATACAAAGTTTATCTTAGCTTTCACATTACTGAGGTTGTTGCTGACTTTTGCTTGATTGAAATGGAGAGTCGCTTCGACTTATGATTTTTTAGAAATTGTAGAGTTTATTCTAAAAGTCAAAACTTTACTCTTCCCTGAACTAAGGTTCTTGTTCTTTGATGTCTTCAAAAACAGCATTATTCGTTGGAGAACGTTTTTAAGTGATTGTCTCCATCTACAATAGTTCTGAGTCTGGAAAATATTTAAATATTTACAATCTCAAGTTTCTGATGGCTTTTGATGAATTTCAACCGATTCAAGCGCAACAAAAGCACGATCAAAGTCACACGATCAAACTGTTCTATCAAGATATCAAGGTCAAATGCTGTGATTGGTCCAAGTTATCGAATAAGCCAATCAGAACACTTGACCTGATATATTGATAGCACGGTTTAATCGTGTGACTTTAGTTAAAGAGGAGGCCTGACAAAACGGACGTAGTTCTGCTAAACGGAACTAGAGACGTATGGGAAATATGACGTTAACGATTTTTTGTCCGCGCACCTGGTTTGTCCGGTAGTTTACGTCCACCCATAAAATGAGCAACTCTGACTTGGTCCAAGCATTATATTTTAGTCCGTATATTTTATGTATACAATAGAGAAAGGAAACAATTGAGGCAGAAGGAGATGTTGTCATACGGAGAAAAAAAGAACAGTTAATTTAACGAAAGTGTCTACTTAGAACTTTTCTACGTTAATTTAACACCGAAAAATAGTTGATCCAAACAGATAGGGTACTTGATGTGAAGGGACGTCTCATTTGAATCAACTGGACTAGTCTCGTTGAATTTTTTCCAGTTATGCCAAATAGGAAAGCCCTGTTACCGTAACTGGAATTCCATGTTCCCTGAAGTGCTCAGAAACTTGTAACGGTTTTATGTGAGTGTTGAAAGTTCAATGTCCACACAGCAAAACGAAGACATGCATACGAAATTAAAAAGTATATCATAATTAATTAAGCTTCTTGCAATTAGTATGCTGACATCTATCGGTGAATATCGCAAACATTGCAGTGACTTGACATTCCTCATTTCGTCTGTGTGTTATATCGGATGCAATGGCGTAACGGTTAGGGTGTAAGGCTAGAAATCGGCAGTTCCCGGGTTCAATCCCCAGGTATGTCCCAAAATTTAATGCGCGACGAACTTAGGCAATATACACCCTGTATAATTGTAAATCAAATTAGTTGACCATAATTTTGTGATTTTGAATGTATATTTTATTTAATAAATACTTACATGCCGACAAAGGCCAGAAATTAGGGGCAGAGTCTCTGGAAAAGTTTCCAGTGATACCAAATAATTTTCCCCGTCATTTCAAGGATATTTTTTAGTTATTCTGAGGATAATTCCAGTTACCACAAGGACTCCATCCATTTAAAACAAGGATAATTTTCCAGTTACTTCAACTAGAAAAAATCTAACTGGCTATTCCAGTTGATTCAAGTATTCCGGGAAATATTTATTGGAGTAGTCTCATTGGATCAAGTAGTTTTCTGGTTGATCGGACTAAACAATTATCTCAGTGTATGGTAACTCTTTTTATAAATGAAATGTTACTTTCTTCTCTTGATTCGTCTTTTCAATGTTCCAAACGTAATTTTCGAGCAAATTTACCCCTCATAAGTGTATTCTGTTGGCTATATCTTTCCATGCAACGGACCCATTCACGGCATGGTACCACTGCCACTGTCGATTTTTCTCGATCATCAATACGAAGAAAAGTCTCGAGATTAGTGTCAAATCCTAAGTAGTCTGCTAAGTTGTAGTAGTAGATCCTAAGCGCTGAATTGATTGCGCGCAATACACCGGGGTCAAGGAGCTTTTCTGACCAGAAAATCTCACTTAGCAGGTCATTCAGCGGCGTGGTGCCAACGCGAAACGCGCGCTCGCGCTGGCGCCTACAAACCTAACAGAGATACTTCAAGCATTGCGCAATGTGTGAAGTATCCCTGTTAGGTTTGTAGGCGCCTATTGCCCGCCGCGCTGCGGAGTGCCACTACGCTTCAAGCAACTATTGTGAAACAGAGGTGTTGCGTTGCACAGTATCATATGAAATTGAAGGCGCTCTAACGCATCAGGTCTGACAGACATCCTTTAAGAGTACGAGCTTTCCTCGCAAAATAAATCAAGGTACTACCACACAAAAAGAGAGCGGTACTCCAAAAAACTCACCAAGTCCTAGCATCCGTCTGTAATAACGTTCAGCATAATTTTTGAATTTCATTAGAGAAAAAAGTAACTCGATTTTGACAGAAAAATTCTTGAGTATGCCGCCGTCAACAAAGATTTTATTTTGAACCAAGAATAAAACAGCTGAATGAAAGCAGGTTTCTGCGTGATGTAAGTGACTTTTCTTCTTATATAAGCATATGTTTTTCTTTATACAGGCATTATTTTCTTCATTGATTCGTAAGCAAATCTTCTCGGTAGTAAATTTGAGCATATTTCTGCTTGAATCAAGTCACTTTTTCCTCTAATGAAGTTCAATAACCATGCTGAACGTTACTGAATATGGATACCAGGACTTGGTAAGTTTTTTGACTACCGCTCCCTTTTTGTCGTTGTCACTCGATTTAATTTGCAAGGGAACTTCGTGCTTTTGAAAGATGCCATCATGATACGTTGGGGTGCCTTCAGTCTTGTATGATACTGTGCAACATCTCCGCGGTGAAGTAGTAGCTCGAAGCGCCGCAGCACGCTGTCGCCGGCGCGAAGTTATCGTACACAGGAAAAATCTAAGAGCCTTTGGCTGAGGCAAATCAAAAGGTTTGTCCAGTTCATGTATGACAAGATGAGATTTTCTTGGAAGATAATTAAGTCCTATTGCACCAAAGAGGTGTAGAGAGTTTTACTGAATTTTTCTACATGGAATTGACGCTCACCCATTTTTGCCAAAAATCTAAATTAAATGTTTTCCTCCGTTGGACCAAAAAAAAAACAAGCAAACCTTCATTCTTCCAAGACCTTTTACGTGTTCATCGTACAGGTCGTGAGCGATTGTCGTTTGTATTTAGATGTGAACTATTTAATTTGGATCTCAATTGGTAGGTGGACCAAAACTTTCCTGCAGAAAAAACGTGTAAACTACTATGAAAAACAGGTGCGCAGACAAAAAATTGTTCGCGAAATGTCCGATAACCGGAAATGTGGGGTGTGCTCTATGAAGCTGCATAAGAAACAGCGCAAAAGGGGACGTGATTCCTTTTGTGGAAATGGAAAAGTGCCAAAATATGCGGCACTCATGAGCCGTGGGCATGGAACAAGAGCGTTGTGGACAGGGCTCACGAGTTGAAGATCACCGCGGAGGCGGGTTTGTCGCGGCTGACGTCACTGGCGCTTTATCATTCCCATTCATTATTACGCGGCTCTCAATGGGTCAGTTGTGCTGGTCTAAGAATCGTGTTTTGATCATTTATTTTTGTCGGTCACTAAAAATATTAAAATCCATCTAAACAGCAACATTTTATGTTCAATATCAACCGAGATATATCGCTTTGAAAAATTCGGTTTATGACGTCATCCATCGCGGTAGTGACACCCTTACTTTCTTCCACCAAGCTTTCATCCAAAGTTGCAGGTTGTGTAACCAGAGCATATTTGTGTTTCCCTGACTAATAGAAGCGTTGTGGAAGAAATCAAAAGTGTCACTACCTCAGTATGGATGACGTCATAAACCAAATTTTTCAAAGCGCGATATCTCGGTGAACACTCAACGGAGAGAGTTGCTGTTTGGACAGATGGTATTATTTTTAGCTGAACTACAAGACGCAAGCATCAACACGAGATTTTGTGACCATTTAACGAGCACACTCCTCTTTCACCCATCTCTGGTTCCTTTTATAGCAGAAATACGTCCAACTAACCTGACCGTCACTCTGCCGTGCTAAGGAGGAACGCCGTATGAACATTCGAGAGTTGCCAAATTTCTCCGGATAAAACATGTATTTCTTCGGAAAGTTATGCATATTTTTGCGTGAAATTTTCAGATGTTTCAGATCAAGTTGCGAACAAAATTATCTGGAAAATTTGACAAAAAATATGAACAATTTTTCCATTAAATTCGATTTTTATTAAATGAGATCTGGCAACGTCTAAAGGCTCACACGGCGTTTTTCCTTAGCGCGGCAGCACTCGACTTTCTCCTGTCCCAGTCTTTTCACGTCCACACGACCAAGACAAAATTTCAACAAACGGTCCGCAGGAGTCCATTTACAAGTATCAATTATTCAAGGTTGCCAAATTGAGCATAATAATGTGGATAAATTACACGGGTTCAAATAGGGGAAAGTGGTGATTCTGGAGGACAATGCGGGAACTCTGCACTTAATGGCTGGAAACTCTTACCTGGGGGCAAGAATAGGTACTGAGCCGGGAGCAGTCCTCGAGGGATATATCAGTGCCGTTCCTCCGGACGGTGGCGAATAGCTGCGGGCAGAAGCCGCTGGTCTTGGTTAGGCACCACTCCCCGCAAGAAGCCCAGTTGCAGTTGTTGACCAGAGTGCTGTTCACCGTCTGGCACATCACTGGTTCCGGCTCCATCCCCGCGTGGAAGGCCCGGTGCGAAGGGATGTACACGGCCACCGAGAGGTAGACGAACGACACGCACGAGAGCACGATCGTCAGCTGGCACAGACAGATGCTTCCGCAGATCTTCTTGTCCTGCTCCGGAACCACCGGGATCTTGTCTTTCCGTCGCCGGCTCATCCCGAAACTCCGCCAATCACGCCAATGATTTTGCTCCGCTCCGAACGCAAGCTCCAATTAACTATCTCCTACCTGGCAAGGCAATGAATTTTCCACGCCTTGTCCCAGAAACTACGTTAAGGGTAGAATTTTAGTCCGTTTAGGGTTTCTTGCCAGAGTAGATTATCTTGAAATCCCGCGAATCAATCTTATTCTTCTGAACGCGAGCTCGAATTAAAGGTCTATTACCTGGCAAGGGGATATTTTTAAGGGCTTTTACTAGAAATGACGTTAAGGATAAAATTTTAGTCCGTTTAGGGTTCCTTTCTAGAATAGGTTATCGTGAATCTCAACGAGTTGCGTTATTAAGTTATATTAATCCAACCGCATGAAACGATTTTAAGGGCAGAATTGTGGTCCGTTTTGGGTTTCTAGATAGAATTGACCATCTTGAATATCAAGAAATTGAGTTACTAGTTTATATTCCTCCAACTACTAAAATCAGCGTAAAAGTTACTGTTTAGAGGATTACGATGTAATGTTTGTTTTTAGACAGGATAACCCTGGTTTTCTTTTGAGTGCAAAAAATGAGATCGGAATATAGTCTATATATATTGGGACTGAATAATTGGATTTTATTGTATTCACCTCAGTCAATTTTGAAAATGTTCAATTTAAACGTGATTTTAAATTACCAGTGGAATTAGGCTGTAAGTTAATGTCTTAGAAAATGTCGTAAAAAGGAGTTTTACGTGAACGGGCTGAGGTAAGAGCAAGTGTATTTTTAAGATAAACGGTGAAACTATATGTGAAATTTTCTTTGTTTGGTTCGCTCAGATGATTAAATAATCTTGTAATCGCTGTCAATTCTTGTAGGTAAACGTATTGCGTGAGAAAAAAATTTATATGTGAAAATTTGCTTCCATGCAAATTTTATTATAAGGTCTTAATTAAATTTGTCTGTGCGTTTTACCAGTTTAAGTTAGTTTCGCAAGTTGAATAAGGTCAGATATTAATAAAATTATCCACGGTTGAAAACAATGAAAAATGTACAGTTCGATTCCTTGTTTGCTTTTCGGTCTTCAATCACATTTAAGTCGGTTAAAAATTCCGGTGCGGCTTAAGAGCGAATTGATGTTTTCACTAACCCTGAGGAAATCTACGTTTTATATTGGTCAATTAAACAACTATTCAGTCTTCGATGTCAGTCAGATTGTAGTCGGAGGCAAAACTAACCTCTGTGTGAATATTCAACTCAGAACTTAATTTATTCCAGTCTCAAAAGTGACGTGAACAAGTCGATGAAACTTTGGTTTCTCGAGTTCTAATCGCGAGATGAATCGTTTATTAGTTACTGACGAGTCTTCGCGCACAAATCACTCGCTCTTGAAAGATCGTGAAAATAGCCCAAGTCTGGTGATTCTCTTAAGAAATTAGATACTTTAAGATTATTAGAAAAATAAACAATAGAAAAGAGAAAGTGAAAGCACTTAAAGTTCGTAAGGAAACTATTAATTTGTACTGTTTGGGAAAAACTTGTCAAAATTAAAACGTTCTCTCTAGCATGTTGCCTCGCAATGGCTTGATTTTGGTTTTCTTTTGGAAAAAAACTTGTATGATGCACTGGAAAGATCTAATTGAGGTCTGCATCTTCAAGAACTGATCTGTATTCTTAGCGGGAGTCGGTCCATTTTTTTGAGCAGGTGACGATTTCCAAAAATTTCCAAGTTTCCGACGGTTCTTGTTGTAGATTTCATCCTATAACAATAGAAAGGAGACTCTATAGATGAATTGTATTTATCAATTTTTGGATCGTTTTATTATTAACTAAAGTTGGAAGATGCGTATTTTCGTTTGCGACGTTTACAAACGTTCGATCTGCTACCGAAGGATTCTACGAGCCAGCATCAAGATGAACAATGATTTGATACAAATATCAAAACTCCGGTGTGGGTGGTGGAGTATCAAACAAAGCTGAAGGCATTTTTGACTAGTGATTACAGTTTGCCGTAAGTAACAGGAAAGCGTAGCAATAAACGTATCTAATTAACCCGTATCTCCCTTGAAGACTTCAGGATTAGGATCTGCCAATATAAAAAGCATTTGCTTTTGCCAACAGTTTCTATTTAATCACTCGCTTAGGGGTATAATCAAGATAATCCCATTCAGGGAAAAAATATTCACGCGATATTAGACCAATATTTGTTGAAGGTTTATCAGTTCATTGCATCGATTTTGTCCCGATATTTTACCAGCGTTGAATTAGTAACATCAATGAATTCAACTGGTAACACCAACCAATACCTTGCTCGTGTCCTTTTACTTACGGTTAAAAGTCGAGTATTTCACTATGTCGATTTAGCATTGCCGCATTTTCACTGCGTTATTTTTCTTTATATTTTACGAATAATTTTTTAACGTTTATTTTAACGTCCATTCTATATTGAAATGATAATTTCAAACATTATTATCTAGTTAGCTTGTCAGTCAGTTATTATTGTGACAAGGTAGTAAATTAGTGCTGAATCCGCACCATTTTGCGGGGAAAACGAGGTCAAAAAGTTCAGAAATTTCAATTAGAGTCCAAACTTTTGAGCTGCTATGGACCCAACGGAGTTCTATGTTATAGAGCTCTCGACGTGACCTCCGCTTAATATTCCAATGCATCTGCTTGAGCTGAATACTCTCTCCCCTCAGTCTTGTACTGATACGTAGGTATTAGAGCTCAGAATTTTTGAATCCAATTGACTATTTTGTACTTTTTGACCTTGTTTTCCTCTCAAAATGTGAATCTCGCGCTATTTTACCACTATGTTACGTACAGCTCGGCCCACGTTTCTCAGTGTTTTTAAAACATTTGAGAACATGTTTTAGATTTAAAAACACATTTGAGGAGCTTAGAAGACAAAGCACATAAGTGCAGTTTTTGAAAAAATTGAGATACTAATGATTTCATATAAATCTTGTCACAATGTATATTCTGAGAAAACTTCGCTCCCAAATTTCAAATATTAAGCATCAAAAAGTTAGTTTGAACTTTCTTTCCGCCATAAGGATCCATGCAATTTTGAAACTTCAGACACGTATTACTGGAAAAAGCAAAAACTCCATTTATACGCCTTAATTGCCCTCCAAGCCCCTCACTTAACCCTTTATGGTACGAATTAATTTTGAATCTTGGATTCTAGGGGACTTAAATCTATTTTGTAACTTTCGTAATTTGCCACAGAGGAAATATTCCATTTTTAAAAAACCATGCAAAAAGCCGTTCGCACGAATGAGGAATATTATGCCATAGAGGGTTAAAAATATTTCAAACATATTTATGCAACACAATATTAGAGGACAAATCATACCTGGGAAGATCAATACTGTGACAAAGTCGTTTCAATACTTGAAAGAACTGCGAATGGTCTCGGCGCGATACTGCTATAACTCGTCAGGTGCGAATGAAGCGCGTGTTCCTGAGTGTTCCTGTTGCTGCGGCAGAACACAAGCGGCTCGATCCTCTTAGATTCGGTGAGCACAACACCCTTTAGAACACTGCATTACAAACACCACCACGAGGACGAAACCGGACAACCCCAAAACACCGCAATGGTTTTCCTCCTCTATATTGGTGAGGTTCCCCGCGCCAAAGGCGGATTATATCGGCAACGAGTCGAAAGTACAACTTTCAGAGCTTTGGTCCGCGAGCTTTCGGAACCGCGAGCGGAACCTGACTGAAAGTTCCGGAGAGCTTAAAAGCTCGGTTGACACGATGGTCGTCGTGGAAACGCGCCTGACCTTTTACAGCCCCGTCCGCCGAGGGCGCCGGTGTCGCCATCTAGCGACCTCCGCGGAAATCGCAAGGCGCCGTCGGTCGGTTTCTCCGTCGGGTCTGGCAATAAACACGAACCTACGTGGAGTTTTGATTGCTTTTAAGTGGTTTTCCTCTGGATCTATGACGCAACGGACTCTTGGATGTGAATCTGGAGGAGTTTTACGATCTGAGCGCGGTTGAGAGATAGGGTCGTTTCGGACGCACATATCTTCGTTTCTCGGACGAAGGAACGTAACCCCATTCCAAGGTTGCAGAATTGACCCAAACGAATCGACCAGTCACATAGAATCTACCTATGCAACTTTTGTCCGCAACTTTCCTAATTTTTAAGTGAGATCAGGAGAAAAATCAGTGAAATTTTCAGTTTGAAATGCCCGAGATTCTCCGCTCAAAATTGCAACTTACGAGAGGGAATTAGGCAACATCGGAACGTAGTTACGTTCTTTCGTTAAAGGTATACTACGATTTTATATATTCCCTATTAGGTTAGGTTTTCCAAATGAGTGTAATGAGGAGCCTTTGTCATGAAAAGCTTTGGGAGGACGATAATATTCACATAAGATGTTGGAAAGAGCTCTTGCATTTAAATATTTCATATGAATGATCTTTTTGAAGATGGATACTGATGTAAATAGAAGGATAACTCAAGACTAAATCAAGATGGATGGTCTACCTCAAAAATTGAAGGGGAAAAAAGCAATGCGTGTACCCTCCTCATTTCATTCGGATTAGTTCTGTTTCCTCTAAATATTGAAGTGGAAAACACACCTGATTTCGACGGTGGAAGTAGAAAAACATTTCTCAAAATTGGCAAAACTGGAGGAAAATTACGGAAATGTGCAATGACTGGTCAAACCCAGAGCATTTTTATCAAGAAAGTATAGATGCTTTCCGATATGAAAGCTGTAGGGGCCAAAAATGGCGACGGATGTAGATGTAAGGAGAGTTATTACCAACTATTGACAGCTTTCACCTTTTGGCTTTGATACTAACATTGCCACCAAAGGGATGCTAGCAGGAAAATATTCTCTTGAATCACGTAAAAATTGTTTTTGAACAAGTAAAAAGCGTTCCATCGTGTTATCCAAGAAAAATTCACGATTCAAACATGCTTGTAATGAGAAAGGCGAAATACAAAAGAAATGAAATAAATTCAAAGAGTCATAACCTTGCAAATATTGGCAAACAACAAGCAATAACTTGCAAATATTTGCAAGGTTATGGCTCATTAAACTTATTTCATTTCAAACTTCACAATGCATGGTTTAAGTGAATGAAAGCCAAATTCTCAGTCTTTTTAATCTTAATTTGTATGCAATATTCACCATTTTTGAGTCCTGGACAGCTCGATGTAGCCTAAGTAGTTGAACATATCAGAAATTTGATATTTCAGTGTCTACTCTTCTGTGTAAGTATCAAGGTACTCGAAGCATACTTAGTCTTAAACCGTCCACCTGCCCACCCGTCCTTATAGTTTACTTCAGATTGGAAGCAGACATACTCACCGGCCTGGTCATTGCCAAATTTTGCCAATGCTTCATAAGCTGTTACTATATGAGAGGTGAATTCGAAACCTTTAGTAATTCATTCTTACATGAAAACATGTTTTCAAGCGGTGAAAATGATTAATTGCTAAGCCCATTGATATCAGTGCATACTCAAGAAAATGAAAAGGCACTAGTTTTATTATCACTCATAATGGAAAGGCAGTGCTATTTTTCCTAGTTTTTTTTTTAAATTTTCAAACAAATTAGCAGTGCCAGAGGGAAGTACAAAAATGAGAACATCAAACGATGCAAATGATTGGATTACCCAGCAAATCACAAAATGGCTGTCATTTTCTGGTATTACTTATACTTTTATTCGGATGATAACATAGGAAATTGAGGATGATCACTAGCATACCGAGTTTAGCCAATTCTTTCAAAGAGCAAATCATATATAAATATCCGAATTTCAAATAAAAACACCCCAATCATTCTCAAATTAATGATTCTGGAGTGCCAATGGAGATGTTGCATGTGTGGGGGATTTGCGATTTGACTATTGAGTATTCTTATGTAAAAGTTCGCGAGAAACACGATGGTGCAATGGGCGGTGGTTTTCTCTGAAATCATCTCCCAAGCTCAAAAAAAGCTCTCAAAGTGAGGCCAAAATGGAGAGGATATCCCAACCTACCCTGAGAGTCCCCCTCTACATTAAAACAAACTCTCCATGCAAAGATAGGGAGCAAATACATCAGCAGGGTTGCCGTGTTTTCAGTTTTGGAGTCCCCAAATAAAGTGGCAACCCTGCTACTGTATTTGCTCCCTATCTTTGCATGGAGAGTTTGTTTTGATGTTGAGGTGGGCTCTCGGGGTAGGGTGGGATATCCCCTCCATTTTGGCTTCACTTTGATAGCTTTTTTTGAGCTTGGGAGATGATTTCAGAGAAAACCAGTAGCACCATCGTTTTTCTCGCGAACTTTTACATAAGAATCAATGGTCAAATCGCAAATCCCTCACACATGCAACATCTCCATTAGCTGTTGAGAGCCATGATATGAGAGGTGTGCACGTATGAGAATACGTGTGGTATTATTTCTTTTCAACAATTGCATCAAGATTCTTTTTCTCTGACAAGAAATAAATTGATTTACTGATATTCGATAACTTGATATGTTGAGTAGCTCTTCTTATACACGACGAAAATATTTTTGAAATATTCTTTGATATTAATTATCTTTTCTTTATTTAGTAATATTGACGAAGGATTAAAGCACCGAGACATATTTGCCCATTTAAAGTTGCTTTTCACAGAAGAACCAGTCTGATGGTGGCTATTTACCATCTATCCATTTATGACTCCCCGAAAATCTATGAGCCAGTGTATTAGAGATCTTACACCGGCTGCTGGGTCTTCTAAAGATTTTACCAAGATTCTGGTCCTGCCCCTTAAATTTTCCGAGAAACGCATATGGCCAGACAGTGGAGAGGTTTTTCACCAGACTTATTTACCCTTGTCGAGTGCATGTAAAAAATATGAATGAATATATGGAATATGTCCGTTGTATTTATCGGAACGCATCTACAGTTGCTCTCTCATTGGACTTAACTACATCATCGCGTCAAACGGGAAAACTCCTTAGGGAAAAAGTTTGCATGCCGATATGAGGTTTTCCCTTCTGTGAAGAAAATTTCAGTAATGTAGAGACATGACGTCACCTTATCTGATCTATATGAATCTTTCCGTGCATAATGTAGGTGTTCATGTTCGAAAACACGCTTAACGTACTCATGAGCAATTGAAGTTGGTTTTTCCCTTTATATTTTCCATTAAATAGGTAAATTTTTTAGATCTCACGGACTTTAAACCGTCTCTACTGATCGATTTAACGCTCATATTTTCCATTAAGTAGGTAAATTTTTCAGATCTCCTGAGAGATCACGGATTTTAAACCGTCTCTACCAATTGATTTAACGCTGAAGGTGGCTCAAATAACGCTGACACATATTTTTGTATCAAAATAGATTTAATGAAAACTATGCAAATAAGTATCTTAAAAACGGTTCAGTACAAATATTCATTTCTAAAAGGCTTGTCATAATAAAAATCATCCAACTGAAATGTGAGTAGAAGCGTTTTGAATTGATATTTTTGGAGAGTTTCAACGTAATGCATGAAAGTGGATGTGCAGCGAATTGCAATGCTTAAGTCTAAAGGAAGCGTGGAATTGGTTTTTAAGCTGAGGGTAAGCTGGGTTACTGTGTTGAATTAATTTCACTGTAGAGAGAGTGTGTGTGTGTGTGTAGGTTTATGGCAGAATTTCACGGTGGATGTATTCGGTTGAGCATTAGTGGATGACTTGTGTCACAGCATGTCGTTAGTACTCGGCTTCGTCCGTATCTTCATAGTCTTCTTCTTCACTCCTTCAAAAAAAATGAAGAATATTTTTTAAAAGAAATAACAAATATAATGACTGCGATGATTACATACGTATGCTTGAAAATGATTATACTATCATAAATAAATGTTTCGGTATGAAGTAAATGAGGAAACGAGGAACAATGGGTAACTGCAAAATCAATAATATAATAAATATGGTATTAACCGCAAAAACTATACTGAAAAAAAAAAAGATTGGTAGAACGTACCATTCCTTCACGTTGTATTTCACACAGCGTTAATTCAGAGTCAATTCTGCCAGAAAAAAAGGAAACGTTAATATATACTGGCACGGGTAACCATCTCTCTGGCAAAATCGACTTTGAATTCACGCTGTGTAAAAAAGAGCGCGAAGGAATAATGGTAAATTCTCTACGGATCTTTTTTTTTTTTTTTTCAAAGTAACCTCTATTTTATTCATACATTTATAATATTTCTCACGTTGATTTAATATTTGAATAACCGTTTTTCATGCAACAATCACATGGTAATGCAATGGCGTTACAAACTTCGTAACTGTATGTGGTCATGCAAAAAAACGAAAGAGCTCAGGCCTTTTTTATGGTTAACGCCTGAATACAACTATTCGTGTTCGAGGGATGTCCGTGTTGCATACGCGGAAAATTGTAGGCGTTTTGGCTTCGTTAATTGCAGCAACGCACGTGTGCAGCTATTCTTGCTAATTCGTTGCATCCAAAAATGTATTGACAGATTGACCCTGTCGGCTGAAACTTAGGTGAGGCGTAGGAGACGAAATCGCTGCAGGGTTGCCAAGAATATAGAGTGATTTGCAGGAGCGTGATTGGTGAAGAGTTTCAGAATTGATTGTACGAAAATGTTTTGACGGAAAATTTCTCGGTCGTGTTGTGGAGCCTTGCGTAAAAATCGGAAAAGGATGCGGAGTTGAGCTACTGATTATAAAAAGCAGCGTGTAGTTAGTGACTACCACTATTATTTGGGCAGCTAGTTATTCAGCCAGGTTATAGAAGAGACCAAAGAAGATTTACGAGGTCCTAATTTTGGCGAATTTCGTGATATGCCACATAAATTATGCTCAGTAAAATCATATTTTTAAAAATATCGGATTCAATTTTCGGAATGACATTTGTCAGTCCAACTGTATGTGAACCAAATTATCTCATCCACGTTCGAATATAGAAGAGTATACAGATACAGTTCGAATACACAATCGTCTGTGGTTGATATCATAGTATGCGAAGACATTATTTTATAATTATTCTGCTCCCGGATATATTTCTTAGATGATATAAACTAATACTGTTTTTTTCTTTTATTGCAGGTAAGTGAAGTTAAGGTCCAATTCATACAACTCTAGATTTCAGGTAAGTGCGATAGCCTATATAGATTTTTATTTACTCACAGACTTATCACACCACATTCTGAGTGATGATGATCATTTGTTTCATATCTCTATTAATACTTTTTTTAAGATAATTTTTTCTTTGTATTATGTATTCCACAATAAAATCGTTTGTCCCACCATACATAACCACGAGGAAAATATGGGTACTTAAAATCCATACTTGTACTTTTAAAAGTTGTCACCTGAAATTTTCAGATGACTTTTTATTCATTTTCTGAGGTATTTGGTTGTTGCGCAGACTCTCTGGTTTTACTTGAGTTGAATTAATTTGATCAAGGATCAACCTGCAAGTATCTTTCTTTCTCCTAATAATGCACCAGCTCCTAGCATATTCTATCGCTCCAATGGACAGTTACAGTTACGCAATTCCCAAATCGTCATTTTTATGCAAAATAATCATTAAGAAGAGCTATACAATAGGCACGTAGCCGAAAGCAAAAAAAGGAGGAAAAGAGAGAAGGAAAGACGAGACAGAAGATGAGAAAGTGCGAGAAAAGAAGAAGTTTGAGACCGTCGAAGATATTTATCTCTTTTAATGTAGAGTCTCAAATGAGAACACCGTGTTCATTCCTAAAATTTTCGTCAGAGAAGCCTCAAAATGCGTCCTAATAGAGTTGAAATTTCAAAAAAATTTCCAACTTTATTGAATGTAACAATTTGAAAGTATTTGTTACAGTAAAAAAGCGTATTTTTCTGCAAAAAATTATGAAAAATCGTTACAGAAGCCTCGAGATGCGTCCAAATAGAGTTAAAATTTCAACAATTTTCAGGATCTTTTTGAATGCATATATAATTCAAAAGTCTTTTTTGCTGATGTATCACCACCGTTTTACACCTCCATTATTTTTCGGACATTTTCAAAAACCAAGCGGAGACATGAAATGTTTAGCCCTCCCTCAAAATATTGTTCGCCAATTTAGGATTAAGATTTCGACATCGGTATTTCTTTGAAATAAAGGTAAGGTGTATGTTCAGGCACTACTCACTCGTCCTTATTGGAGAACTCTTCAACGTAAGTGGGTTGCGAAGTACATCTAGGGCAGTACCAGTAACTTAGGACCCCCGTTGAGATCCCGAACAGCAAATTAGGTACAGCGAGAGATAAAATGAGATGCCTTAAATTATCGTCCCAGCTGTACCTCAGCACAACCTGAATCGGAATGCAGAATTTAATATGAGTTTCACTAATTTAAGCACGAAGATACATTGTTCAGAGTGTTTGCTCAACAAAACTTTGCTGAGCTAACACTGGAAAAAAGACGCTTGGATCTAGAGTTTAGACTCTTAAAAACATTGACAAGAAAAAATAGTCTCGATTCAATCAGACTTTTTGCTTGAATCAAAAAGAAATCCGCCGAAATCAATAAGCTTGGCTCTTCAATTCCAGAAAAAGTCGGATTGAGTCAAGAGTATTTTTTCATGTCAATATTATTAAAAGTTTGGACTCTAGATCCAAGCTACTTTTTTTTACAGATAATTGTAAAATCAATGAAAGTGGGTATAAAGCGTGTTTCTGATCAATCCAGGCACAAAGAAGTTGATATCATGTCATGACCGTCGGGGCTCACTTTTGTGGAACAGAAACTCTCATTTGTAAAAGAGACCGCAGTATACGACCCAAGAATTCGCCTCTCAGAGTAACAATTTTTTAAGTTGTATCTGTAAATCATGTCTCTAAAAGGAAAAATTTGCTACAAATAATTTGTCACCTCTTGAAATATGAGAATTTATGTTTCTCAGAATTAAGTTTGAGAGAATTAAGAATTAAGTTCAGAGTTTAAGTACCGATAGGGATGACGTGATGATAACACTGTATCTCTAAATTCTAGTATCGATTCTAGGCCATGATAAGTAGTGTGAACATTTGAAAAACTGTTCACGAAAAATGTTTCTCAGAAACCTTCTTAATGCAGGATTCATACATATTTTTCTCTGAAGCTGACGAAAAATTAAAACTAACTTACTCGTAAAGTATTGATTTCTAAAGACGAGAAACGAGCATATCCATTTCAACGTTTAAAGATCTGTAATGATGTTTTTCAATTTTTTGAAAGAAACCGAAAAAAATATCTCCTTAAAATTTTCTGTGAATATCTTTGAATGAGAAAAAATTAAATTCACAGAAAATTGTATGAAAAAGGGCTGAATGCGTCTCTTGTGAGATTGGTTATCAAAAATCCGAGATCTCTCAATTGCTGATTCGCATTATAAGGCTCTAGTCATGGAAATGCATGCCAGCAAATCGTAATTTCATGCATTGATTTGGTCCATGTTTCCGATTCCAGTATAGTTTAGCCAAACAAGATACCTTCTATCGCAGAATTCTGCAAGCTGAAGAAGAGGATTACATTTGTCTCTAGAATGGTGCATTCTGGGCATTATTATCACGGGAAGAATGATACCGGACCACCACGCCGTGCTATGCAGGACGATAAAAGGTACTTGAAATAACTGACGCACTAAATCTCGACCTCTATGAGGTTGGTAGTAGGTTTATGATATTCTATGGTAGCATGCGGTAGTTTGAAAAGTCTGCAGGAATTGATTCAATAACCAATATGAGCACTGATTTAAAATGATCGTCTTCGATTTTAATTGTTCTCGCGTACGTACCAAAAACCACAATTTTTAACCACCCTTCACGTATAAAAGCATCTATGGTCACACTTTTAAATTGTTTTTCTTTTAATCTTGTAAATGTTGCGTGAGCACACCGTTAGCATAAACCGTTTTATCTCGCTAGTGTGTGACTCACATACTTCAACCTACGGATCAACTCTGTATTAAAAACACCCACGTCTGAGGCTGTCTATTTTTTTCGTTTGAAGTGATGCTGCTTTGCTTTTTTGCCGTGCATTTTAACATGATTAGACTGAAATTTCAACTGTAACTACGAATGACACGTGGAATCACTGTTAAACGAATTGCTGAACAAACTAATCCGTTCAAGAGAGGAGCCCGGTCACTGAAAAAAACTCACATGTTCTGAATAGGCACGGCTGTAGTAGCAAGGGAATATCTTTCCAATATGCGCAGGACCGTACTCTTTCACAAAAACTGAACAGTTAACTCTCGGCGGGTAGCCACAGCCCTCAGTGTTTATGAGAAATTTCCGATCTGCTACATCCCAATGGAATCCCTCGAGGTTCGTGATTCCCTGAAACATGGAAAGAAAACTGTTAAAAATTATTTTAAACGAGTAGAAGAGAGAGACAAAAAAAAACAAAAAAAAAAAAAAAAAACATTATAATGATATGGTATATTTTATTTTAAAAATTTTTACTGAACGCGCCTGTACGAGTCATTAAACAATTAGGAATCCAATAACTTCATGTAAAGAGATAGAGGGAGATAGAGCCATTGGATTTATTTGGAAAATATTATAATTACAATGGTCACTGGTCACCTCATTGTCCCCAAATTAAAAAAAAGAAGACGAAGAAAAAGAAGAAGAATTAAAGAGAAAATAAAATGTCAAGACTTTGTTTTCACAATTTTTTAGGGTAAATAATTTCAAAATCTTCAAAGTAGGCAAAAATCAGCATGATTTGTTCTTATTTGAAATCCAGGATTTTCTACACACGACGTTCAAATCGTCTAAATAATTGAAGCTTTTGACGATCCAAAATCCAAACTTTTGCTGCATCACTTGGTTTTTTAAAATGTCGAAATTTTGTATCTACTTTTATTGGCGACTCATTCCACATCGATTTTAAATCGAGTTGTTGGTGGATTGATAAAAAAATTACTTTTAAATTTAGTGTCAATGGCGTCACAAGTTTCATTCGGTTGCTGGTGACCTATAGTCACGCGTTTTGTTTTACTTTTGTATATTCCTTGTAAATGGCCTGGTTACTGAGCGTCGTAAATTAATTAAGTAACTATCTTAATATTTATATTCTTTTCAATCGGACTCAGGAGTTTTCATCATTTTCTCGTTGGAAGCGTAGCGCAGTTTTTCGGGATTTTCACGCCCCCCCCCCTTGCCCCCTTGTGTCGTTTTCTAATACAACCCCGGATCCTCCTCTGACAAGTAGGCATTATACGTTTGATGGACGTCCTGCTCCTATAAGATATCACAAATTGTGAAAAACGCTTGAATATTTGCTTGTATTTAGAGCAAGTATTTTTTATGATTGTGTCACAAATAGCGTCCACCAAATGAGTATTATACATTTTGGGTTTAAATTGCGTTGAGCAGAAAGGAACAGAGCTGCATTAGCAATTCCCTAATTTCATTGTGCAATTTAACTTTTCACATGAAAATGGTTATGCGAATTTTTGTGCAAATTTCAGTCAATTTTCTGCAAAGTAGGAAGTAAATTACTTGAAATTTTCAAAGGAGCCCGTACAAATGTTCTCTTGTAAAAAATTAAATTGCCCAGACAAATTTTTCAATAGCTGATGTGGCTTGGTTCTTCTCTGTTGAACAGGGTCCATTTTTTGTGTGTGTGTGTGTTTTACCAATGGAGTATCAACACTGGCACTGACACCCTTACTGCCGTGCTAAGGAAAAACGCCGTATGAGCCCTCAGACGTTGCCAAGTTTCCTTCGATAAAACACGAATTTCCCAGTAAATTTATGAATATTTTTCTTCCAAATTTTCAGAGGATTTTGTTCGTAGTATGATCTAAAGTTCCTGAAAATTTCAAGGAAAAATATTCATAATTTTCGTCAAGAATAAACATTTTATCAAAGGAAATTTGGCAACTCTCGAATGTTCATGCGGCGTTTTTCCTTAGCACGGCAGCTTACCCCCGTTCTAACGCAGGCTCATACCTTTTCTCCATCTCAGAGTGTTAAGTATTTTATATATTACTAAATCGGCCCGAAACGCAAATACAAAAACAATTCAATATGGGACTAAGGCCGCAAAAATAAAAACATGAATTAAAAAGTCCGGGACGTTTCGCGATATATAAGCATTTTTAACCGGCGAAAAAATGAAAATGCAAAATCCAGTGCACTTTTTTATTTATTTCGGTTGCATTATCAGTCTCGCGGTAACAACGGTGCGGCTCAGTTTGTTTATTTTTAATTTTCCTTGTTTTACCGCTTGAAAATGCGGTCGTGACACCGCAAAACGTCCCGGTTTTTTTATGCTTTTAATTATGGGGCCTTAGTCCGATTTCAAGTCGATTTTGTCATGAATGAAACACACTAAAAAAAAGTGAAAGAAAGTGAAGTTGATTTATCATTCTGGATGTAAAAAAATGATGCAAGAACTTAGAAAATGCTGAATTAACTGCTACAGAAGTTACCTCAGCAGTGTTAAGATGTAAAACTAACTACCGTTGCGGGTAATTTAACATT
Source organism: Bemisia tabaci (assembly GCF_918797505.1). Taxonomy (NCBI): domain Eukaryota; kingdom Metazoa; phylum Arthropoda; class Insecta; order Hemiptera; family Aleyrodidae; genus Bemisia; species Bemisia tabaci. Next base: position 52,537,932 of record NC_092799.1, on the reverse strand, counting down.
CTGTGAGTTCTCGCACACTTTTTCAACATGCAGAATGTTCAATCAACTCGACTTTTTTTGGTGAGTTTTTTGAGAAGCTCTCGCGTCTGTTTCTTCTCCTTGTTTTCTTTTTTCCGTTTTTCATGGTGGCTTACTTTGTTGCGAAACTCGTGGTAGTGGAGGACGGAGTAGTTGACGAAGATCTGGTGGCAGCGGGTCTGCGGGGCGGTGCAGCCCTCGCGGCAGGAAGCCCACGTGCAGTTGCTGAGACCCTCCGCGTAGACAGTCTCGGTGACCATGCACGTAATTGGTTCCGGGTCGTAGTCGGCCAAGATCGTCGAGATCGCCGGGTCTACCACGAACGGGATCAGGAACAGAAACGCGAAAACCGATAGAATCGCCGTCGTCCCTGAAACCCGATAGATCCATCATTACAATCAGCCCTAAAAGCAAAACGAATTTCCGCCCGAGGAATAAACGGACGGCTAAAGGTGAAAAGCTCGCATCTGCCAGAGACAATTTATCCTAAAGACCCCGCTTTAACAATTAGCGGACTTATTATTGAGTTGGATAGACAAAGCGATAGACGAAGAAGACGTGGGGAGTACGGAGAGATTCTACTCGTTGAAATGCCTGGTTCTTATAGCCGGAGGGGGTAAATGATGGACTAACTCTACGGTCTCTCGTAAGTTGCTGTTCGTTAGTCTATTACCTACTTCCTTTGTCCATTGCAACCACCCGCTTCCACCAATAGGATCCCTCCATATCCATTTTGTCTTCTTTGCGGAGACAACAAAACAAAATCCCCGCTCATGCTCTTGATAGGTATCAATCAATATGATTTAATTTTTAGATTTTATAGACTTATTTCTCATTTTTTCATCGGAGGTCACAATCATAATTTTGAAAACTCTTCGTTCAAAAACTGTTTTTAAACCGTCAATTTATTTTATGCACCTCATCACTATCAATCAAGAAATGAATTTTCATGGTCGTGCCAGATCTACAAAGCACCAATACCAAATTAAAAACTAAAATTCATTGGCCAAAGGAATGGCATTTCTTTTTATCATGAATCACGTTGTTAAGATAACGATGTGATGGCTTTACGTAAATGATAAAATTAATTAACAAAAAGAAAATAATGGAAAATTTGCAGGGGTCTGAAATTTTCTTAATTTCATGTTAAAAAAGAAACTACTGAGTGAACTGAGTTTTAGAATATCATCGGTTTCTAAAATGAACAATTGATCAGAGGAGATATGATCAAATGACCTGATCTACTAAAATACATGTGTTCAAATCGGAAATGCAGCCTGATGACGTCATAAGGTGGTGGATTTTCTCTTTTTTATATCATTCACTCTACAAATGAAGATGTTGCATGTGTGAGAAATTTGCGATTTGACTATTGATTCTTATGTAAAAGTTCGCGAGAAACACGAGGGTCCAACTGATTTCCTTTGAAATCAACTCCGAAGCTCAAAAACACTCTCAAAGTAGAGGCTGTAATGGAGGGGATATCTCACGCTATCCTGAGAGTCCACCTCTACATCAAGACAAACTCTCCATGCGAAGATAGGGAGCAAATACATTGACAGGGCTGCCACTTTATTTGGGGACTCTAAAACTGAACCCTGCTAACTTTTACGTAAGAATCAATAGTCAAATCTCAAATTTCTTACACATGCAACATCTCCATTCTCCATTGAAAAGCGGGGTAGTTACCTAGGAAGAGAGATGTGTAGAATTTAATCTTAGCAAGAAGCGTCATTTCAGCGAGAAGCTGCTGCTTGTCGCCTTCGCCATCACCAGCACTTTCCTCTCCCATGACGACCACAGTATCCGTGTCCGCCAGCTCAACAATCAGTAACCGAAGCCTTTTTGATCATGGATTCGGTTTTATCACAGGTAGTTTTTGCAAGAATTCTCTGCAGAGAGGTGATTGCGAGTAAATTTCGTCTCTAGGTCGCCTTCCTCAATGTCAGGTCTTGAAGTTTGACCTGTCACGGCTCATTAGATAAGTGTGACGCATTTTGTGCAGTTTCAAGTGAGCGGCTAGAGACATTTAAATTTATTTACATCTCTGTCAGTCTTTTTGGTACGTGGAATTTCACAGATAGCTCTCGAATTTGCGATGGTTTTTCAACATATCGGTTTACTTTCAAAGTTAATGATGTGATCGGTAAAAGCAAGCGTGGTAAATTACAACACGCATATCATTATACTACGGACTAAATGACATTGGAGGAAGAGGGGACATTGATTACTCTACTTCAATAACGATTTGCACATATTATTTTGATTGTTTAGAGAATCGGGTAATGGATGTATCTCTGTTTGAATATTTTATGTTGAGCGTTAAGTTACAATATTGTGTACAGGTAAAAGTTACCGGAAATTCTAAGCGTTACGAACTTTGGTATAATTAAGACTCAATCTTCTTGAGTGGTGTAACGATTAAAAAATCAATGCGTTAATTTCTAAAATTAATCACAATTGGGTTATTAACTAACACTAAATTATAAGATTGCTTATGAAATTCCTAATTTAACGAGACTGAATGTGCTCTCTTTTATGTATGTCTAGACTGACTAACTTTTTGACAGTTTCAGTGCTGTTCAATTGACGCAATTATGTCCCAAATTTTGATTTTATGAATTGATTTAATTAGTCTATTTGGTTTAAAGTAATTAATTTAACGCAATCCTCTCTCGTAAAAGCGATAAATGATACGTGCGCACACTACGGTAAAGCTTGCTGTGCTACAGCGCGAGTGTAACGATGCGAAGAAAACTGATTCGGAGTAATTACAGAAGTGAGTAGGCCAAGCTTGGGTTCGTGATGATTAAAAATGTTTAGATTTAGCGTAGAACTATACAATTTGGTGTTCGGAAAATTTAGTCGTCTGTCGAGTTATTTCCAATTAATGTGTTAGAACGAGTTTGAATATTTTTCTATTTTTGCCCCCGAGTGTGCGAGTGTATATTGCAGCCCTATCGTTGACCTCCAGTTGTTGTTGTTGTTGTTGTTGTTCTTGTGAGATTGTAGGAAGTCACTGATGATGAGTTGGGCTGTCTTCCAAGAGAGGAATGCCTGAAACAGACCAGACAAAATGATCAAAATTGGGTTCGTGAAAATCAATCCAAGTTAAACGACTTCCAAAAAAGAGCTATAATGAACGAGTAGTTTGAAAAACTTATCAAGATCAGCCTAACTTCATTAGACGTTTTCTGGATTTTTCTCATACTTTATTTTCTTAATCGTACACTAAGCAAAATTCAGACTCGCGCATCCCATTTTCAAAATTATCTGTAAAGACATTAATAGCCTGAGACGCTGAATGTCTTAAAATTATAATAACTAACTAACTAGTTACATATTGCTTAGTAGCGCCAGAAAAGCAAGCGCAGCGCCTTCAGTTGATGATGCATGTGATGAACACTGAACAAATGGACGTATTTCTATCAAACGGAACTATGTGCATTATGACTTGAGCCCTGTCATGCATATATTTTTATGGGTCTCAGGGCTCATGTCTTAATGCAAATAGTTCTGTTTGGTAGAAATACGTCCAAATTGCATCACATCAACGCCTGGATGCAACTATCCGGGCTCCATGGATGCCCACGTTGCTTATGCACGGAATTGAAGGCGTTTTGATTCCCCAGACCCAGACAATCGTCGCTTCATTCGCGGGCGCAGAGGCGGTGGGCTGCACTGCAAGGATCCAAAATGACAGAGCACCTTCAAATCTTCGTTTATACTCCAATGGTATCCCCCAGGCACAAATAGTTGGACAGAGACGTAGGATGTGGGTATCTGTTGTGCATCAGTTTTAGTATCACAATGTGCGGATCGTAATTTTTAGAGACATCATTATTCGTGCATACCAGATGTATTTGTAGTATTAACGAAAATTACAAGGTGCGTTCTGTCTTTTTGAATCTTAGCAGTGCCCGCCAGCGTCGCCTTGCCACGAGTGAAGCGCTACGCTGAGTGCTGAGTGCCTGGAGGTCAAAACGCCTTCTCCCCAGTGTGTATGCAACACGGACATCCATGAAGCCCGATTAGTTGTATTCAGGCGTCATAATTAAATTCGTCCAGTATATGTGGCGTGAGCCACTAATTGAGGGAGCTTTGCTTGCTTCTCATACTTCCTACCTTAATTCTAGCGTTGCCTATTGTGCCAATAAAGTATTCTATCACTGATTTTTATCCTGCGTTGTCAATTTTTCCAGAGACTTATTAATTGTTTGCTGGTTCTCGAAATTGCAAAAAATCTAGGTATCTGAGCACCATATTTGGACGTATTTCTATCAAATGGAACTAAACGCCAATTTGAGTTCCGATTGGGGAATTTAGAATGCCGGATAGCGCGTTCTGTCAAACAGAACTAGGCGCCATGGAAAAGCATTGAGAGCATAGGACGGAATGATCCCGGCGTTCGGTTCCGCCGCCAATCCAAGCCCCCTCTACCTTCCTCACCATATGGCGCTTAGGTCCGTTTGAAAAAAAAAAAACGTCCATTTGTAAACTTCCTCACGACTTACTTTATCAAGCCGTTCTTTGCCTCCATGTTTCCCCGTTTAAGAGTTATAAATGTTTGACGGTTCAGTGCGAAATTTTCAAAGAAAACTCTTTAAAAAATCGCACGGAACTTTGAACAAAAACTATGTCCATTCGTGTTCAGGACAAATAAAATGAGATGGAAAAATCTGTAAGAATCACAAGCACATAAATGAATGTCTGCGATTTTCTTCTTTCAGTAGCAAAACTTTAGCATAGTGAAGCGTGGTAAATATTTTTCAGGAAAATATCCAATTTTCTGCTCATTATCTCCAGAAATTTTGACGGCGTCCTCAATCTTGGACACAAAAATATGACGGAGTCGTTTCATAGATACTTCAGAAATTTTGCGTTCGAGCGCGCAAATAACATATTAGTAAGTTGTCAGTAGTCAAGGAAAAGTCTTTTCAGAAAAGTTCACAAATTTATCGTCAGTTTTGAGACCAGTAAGCAGGACCCGAAGCTTGTAGGAAAAATGTCTTTTACACTCGATTGCTTCGAAATCATCAAATTAGAGCACCGGGAGACCGGGCTCTTAAAAAACCAAGTGTTCAAGCGTACCTGACTTGAAGCTCCTTGCATAAAATCCTAACTAAGACGTTGACAAGAATCATGGATTTAATGATTTATTTATATTGGTTTGCGCGCTTTTGAGCTGCGTTTCTCGTACTTTTGGGTTTTGCATTTTTGGACGTTTGCGCCTCTTGGTACCGTTCGGTCCACCGTTTCCTACAGCCACGAAGCCCAAATAATCGCAGAGTATTTCGACTAGTAACTGCTGCGACTCATTGGAAGTTTTTTTGCGTATGCAATAATCTTAGGGCGATGTCAGGCAATTTAGTTGCCTTTCTAAGCTGACTAGATTGTCGATTGACTTTGATCGACGGTACCTTATTTCCAAGTATACAATCCAATGACGTGGCGTGCTTTGCGAGAAATCGATTGATCTGCCATGTAAGTTTATGAGAAAGGATCGATAAATAGGATGTTAGCAACTAACACTTTGATAATTGATTTTTTACCATAGTTTCAAATCGGAAAATATCGATAATCGATCATTCGCGCTGTTCCATTGTTACAACAATGAAATCAACGCCATTGACGAGCTGTCGATCTAGTTTTTATGATACCCGAAGAAGAAAAAAAACATCACCCACAATAACTTATCTTTTGTACTTCTGGCACATTAAAGTTTTCAGTTCAGGTAACGGAAGTTTCCGATCATAGAAACTAAAATAAAGGAAATCTACGTGACCGATGTGTTCGGTACAAATATTCATGCCTTAGTATTATTACCAAAAAAGTTGGTTGCCAAAATGTAGACTCGGTTTCCATGCCAAAAAACTTCGATTACCGGTTTTAAAAACTTTGGTAAGCCATGTGTGAACTAGAGTTTGTTTCGTTTGGTTTATTTTTTCTTCTCTGTAGGGCTCGCACAGCTATTTTTGCCGTTCTAAGAAAGAACGCCGTACGATAATTCGTGAGTTTCCATATGTTCTCTTATGAATTGATCATTGTTGAGCAGAGCTATGAATATTTCCTCTTGACATCACCAGATAATTTAGGTTAAATTTCGAACAAAATTATCGGAAAAATTGGAAGAAAAATGTTTTATGAGTTTACCAGGAAATGTTTGTTTCATCGAAGGGAATGTTGAAAGATCATCCGGCGTTTTTGATCAGCACGATAGATTTAATCAGACGCATGGCGCATGTATGTTAAAAGGAACCAGAGACGTTTGGGAAAGATGGGGTGTGCCCTAGAGAGCTGGGTAAGACACAATGTTAAAGTTGGCGTGATTCCTTTTGAGAAAATTGATAAGAGGGGATTTTACTTGAAATCAAATGGAACTAAGAAGAAAAATATGCTAACTCATGAGCCGTGGGCATGTGACAAGAACGTTGTGGACAGGGCTCATGAATTAAAGCGCACAACTGTCGAGTGCGTCGTTGTGTCATCACCGCTGACGTCACGGGAGCTTAATAATTTCCATTCGTTCTTACGCCCCTCAACTAAACGAGCATACTCCTTCTTTCCAACCCGGCTATGGTTCCCTTTGCATAAATACGTCCAATTTTCCGAATTTTCCGAAAAAAAAAAAAAATTGCTGAAGTAACGTCCCGGATGTTAAAAATCTGCGTGACAACTCTTGAATGTTGATGTGAACACTACGGTTGTTAATTCAACGTCGCTAGGATGTTACTTTAACGGCCAGAGTATTCATAACAACATTCAAGAGTGGTGGCGCAGATTTTTAAGACCCGGGATGTTACTTGAGCAACCTTTTTTTTCGTTGATATATGAAGCACATGGAGTACACAGAGCTAAAATGTAGGAATTCTTACGAAGCGGATCTCAGAGAGCCATTGCGTGGGCTCCTCCCCCTGCATCGCCGGGCGTGATGTCATCGGCGACAACCCCCGGAATGATGGCAGCCGCCTTCTTCTTGAAGCGCATCTTGGAGTCGTCGCCCACCTCGACGGTCCTCTGACAGAGCATGAGCGTGAGACAACTGACGACGAAGAGAACCGACGGAACGGTGGAGCCGATGACGAACTCGCGGAAAGTAATAGCCAGATTGAAGCGCGCCACGACGGTATCCCGGTTGTGATCCGCGTAGAAGCACGGGAACCTGGCGCGGGCGTTGTGGTCGGTGCCGTCCTTGCCGTACTCCTTGAGAAACTCGCGACACTCGTCCCGGAGCGTGTTGACGCAGCCCTCCAGGTTGACCAAGAGCCGGGACTCGTTGGCCAGGATGAGGTCCTCCTCCGGCGGCGCGATCTGCCGGCTCTCGTCGAGGATCTTGGTACTGGTCACGCTCAAGAAGTTGAGGTAGGTGAAGTTGGTGAGGTCGGTGAGGTAGGACTTCTCGAGCGTGGAGCCGTTGATGCAGTCGCTGGCCTCCATCCCGTCCTCGGTCGTCTCGATGGAGTAGCACGAGGACATGAAGACGTCGTCCTGATCCTGGCTCCAGATCTCCTGCTCGCTCCCGGCCAGGAGCGCCCTCTGGCACTGCGAGAGGAAGACGCGGTCGCCGCTCAGGATGATGACGTTCTTGTTCCGGGTCGGGATGTCTACGCAGCGCCGGTCGCAGTTGTACGGGGACTTGATGCGCCCGCAGGTCCCGCGCGTGCAGGACTGGAGCCCGTGCAGCTCGATGCAGGTGATCTTCCCGCGCTTCCCGCTGCACTTGAGCGGCGGCTCCGTCTCCTGGAACACGCACTCGAAGGCGTCCGTGATGTTGATGCACATCCCCATCGTGCAGTTGAACGTCCCCGTGAGGTTCTTGCACTCGTCCGCGATGCACCGGTACTTCTTCGCGTTCTCCTGGTCGATCCCGTAGCAGGTCTTGTTCGCGCTGTTGGTGCAGTTGGCGTACTGGATGTTGGAGCCGTTGTGCCGGAGGTTCACGTAGATCTGGATGCAGGCCCCGGAGGTTTTGCTCAGGCACCACTCCCCGCAGGAGCCCCAGTCGCAGGTGTCCTTGGTGACGGCTCTCGTCGTCGTGCACATCGCCGGCACTTCCGAGATCCCAGACTGGAAGGCTCGCATCGACGGCATGTAGATGGCCACCGTGAGGTAGACCAGCGCCACGCTGCTCAGCACCGCTGTCATCTGGCAGAGGCAGATCGTCCCGCAGATTTTACCGTCTTGCGGCGGCACCATTAGGTCCTCCTCGGCCACTTTCTTCTTCCCCATTCTTCCAGTGGATCAGAACACACGCACGGCTCCGGCTTCAGTGCTCACTGGCAACTCCCATCGGCCAAAATATATTCAGACTTTGCTTCAAGGCTCAAGCTCAAGATGATGTCACAAGGCTCAGCGTTTGATTCCATTGGCGTAAATATGTGAAAAAGTTGTTCAAATTGAGCCATTAATTCTCCTTAAAGGTGTTACTAAGCAGTAGATAAATACTAATTTTAAATCTTAGCAGGAGACCAACCATTTTTGTCAATAGCTTTATTTTGTAAAAAAAAGGGATAAAAACTGTTATGAAGGGCAACCAATTTTGTCGGTTACTCACAATAATTTGATTGAGTTTCGCTTTGAAAATATAAATCCTTCGACAATTTGAAGGTAAATCTCTGTGAGAATTATCCTTTGCAATAATACATCAAATACACTTACTGCAAAGATCCAGGCTAAGCGACTAGTGCACCTGTCATTAGAAAATTTCACAATAAGTGTGTTTCATCCGCGAGAGTATGTGTGTTGTTTTAATGAGGTTTATTAGGTGTTGATTTTAGCGTACAGATCACTATTATGGTTCACTAAAATGTTAGTATTATGATTTCTCTTGCTGTCAGTCCTCAATAACAAAACCTTTTCCATTTTAAATGAAAATCAATTTAGCTAATCCACGTACTAAAATTAAACTTTTTCAAGCGATGGTTTATTAACTCCTGACGAAGACACAATTTTGGTTTTAGGCGAACCTAAGTTGAGCAATGATTTGAATCGAATATAAAGAACAATTAACTGCGGTAACTTTGCGGGTCTTTGTGGGAAGGATCAATGTTTTTAGAAAGAGCAGTAAGAAAGAGTGCGGGCGAATGTTTGTAAACGCTCCTTGGAAACATATTGTCCTGACTTCTGCTGCTGTTCACGATGTATAGGAAGTCATAACAATTCCACAATCCATCCAGAGTTAAGTGAAAATTCTAACGCTATTTGTGCGGTCAATTTAAGGCAATGCTTACAGAACGTCAAACTTGTCCTCGAAATAACAATTCAATCTCGTGGAAAAATATTCCGTGACATCCTTTCGAAAGGGCGGTTCTCTTTCACCGTGGAAGACTGCTTGAGCGGAACGGAAATGGAACTTTTTTGGGTGGATCACAGACGGGGAATCACACTTTGTACTTGAATTTGAGCACGAGGAAGGCGAAGCGTGAATCGCGCCCGAAAACTGTGCCGGAATCACTCCCGAAATACCGCGTCAACATTTATCGACGAAAGAAATCCGTAACTCTTGCACCCAATAAATTTGAAGGTAAGCAATGGGCACTGACCACGACAACTTGGGAGTTTGTAGACAGGTAGATACGACTCCTGATTCGTGCCGATTTCGCACACCGGGTTGCAGTGCGGAATGTGCCAGGTTTGTGCAGGGCTGGCGGCTGGATCAATATACCCCCCACCCCTCGCAGAGCTGCGCGCGCAGTCGGTGCATTCTACCCCTTCTCCCAATCCACCACCACCCTTAGCTCCCGCCGTCACCCCCCTACCCCACCTACCGCGCCGGCCAGTCCCCATTCATCGGCAGACGTATCCGTGTCAAGAAAAGGCGGCGGAAACTGTGCCACTGGGTTCATCGATATACCCCTTCTCAGCGCCTGCAGTTCCCGGCATCTGCAACCCGCTGATCTCGCCGCCGCGTTGCCTCGCCGCCGCCTCCGGCTACTTTGGTTCGGGTTCCACGATAAAGTAAATATTTGATCGTCGCTGATCTCTTTGTTTTCATCCGGGGCTCTCGGTTGTCACCAATACTTGATTTTCTCGCTTGATAGTCACAGAGATCCCCTAATGTGTCTTATTCTACTCGCAACTTCCTTTAGATGCACGGAAAAAAAGTATCACAATCTCAACTATACGCTTAGCTGATTTTAGCGACACATATTAAGAGTAGTTGCACAATCCAGAGATATAGTTAAGTCGCTTAAATGTGTGGTTGGATTAACTATACCGCTGGCTGGTGTTTTTAGACTTCTAGCAGGTGCAACTACTCTTATGGTTGGCGCCAAAATCAGCCAGAGCTATACTTGAGATCGTGATACTTTTTTTCAGTGTGGAGAGAAGGTCTGCCACTCATGATTGAAGCCAATTTGAGGTGAAGAAATTGACTAAGATGGATAGATGTATGTATTCAAAGTCACTTCTACCCCCAGTAGTTTTAACAACGGAAAATACGCAATATTTGGAATTAAGTTACGGTTTTTTACGATTCTTGGGCGATAAAATCGTCAGGATTATTAAAATCTGAGCGATCATCCTCGATCTTGTTGAAATTTTATTTCTATAAAATTGCATTCGATAAAATCTGAATTGCATCTCAATTTATCACGATTATTTTCGATAATATTGCGATAAATCGCCGTCGATAGAATCGTGATTTTGTCGCAAATTCATACAATAAAATTGCAGTTTAGCGCAATTTTTTATCCGACAATACACGTTGATAAAATCGCTTTACATTCTCCCATCAAATCACAACTCATCGCGATCACCGCAACTTAGGTGCACAAAGTCTGGAACGTTTTAGGGTGGTTTCAACCCCTCTCCTCTACCAAGAAACAAAAACAAATATAGAATTATAAAAATTAAGACTCTCAGATTCCTACTCGTGATAACGTAAAAAAGCTTTGTGTTTGGCGTTCTTAATCCTTAGTTACTCATTTTCCTGTGTTTTTAGGAAAATTGTTGATTGAATCGACCGAATTTGTGGGTTAAAAATGGAGGTTCAAATCTTGATCCCATCCTATTGATTCGGTGATACTCCGGTGTTCTATAGCCGTTCGCAACTCAAGCTTTAAGTGATATCAAGAGGAACAAGAGTGCATTAGCTCACTAGGACTCATTCCTCATTCAGTCGCGTGGCATGATTAGCGATATTTCGATTGATCTGTCATTTAAACCAATGGAAAAGGATCGATAGACAAGTTGTTTGCAACGAACACCTTAATAAGCGATTCTTTACCATAGCTTCAAATGGAGAGATATCGACAGTCCATTATTCATGCCACGCCACTGTCCTCATTCCCTAATATTTCAGAGAAATCCACAGCCTTGGTTGATTCAACCAAAAATTTAATCAATCCACAAAGTCCTTTTGGTCAATTTGACTGAGTAAAAGTAACCTAAGATAATCATAAACACGGAATTTTAAACTAGATGGGGCACCAACGTCCTCTCAAAAGGGGCACTCTTATTTAAAACGGTTTCTAGTTTCCTCTGTATAAACTTCCGGTGATTTCAGTAGTTGAGCAAGTCGCAGGTACTCTTGATGTTGGCTGAAGTTCGAGAGAAACTTATCATTTTGGGGCCCGGAGACTTGGAAGAACCGAAAGAAAGAGATTTTAAGATCCTTGATAGGACGTCAAAGAAGCGGAGGCTCTGAGAAATTTTGGGAAGTTCAGGAGCCGCACAAACTTTGTTATAATTCAAGTTACGTAAAGTCAGCTGTGGTTAGGTTATAGCGCGCCCTGCTGTTCCGACGTGTTGGGCAGAAGCAGCGTTCGACTCTCAGAGATTCAATGCGAGTTAAGTGGTTCTTGCACCGGGCGGCGCTATACCGCCTCGTAAGTAATTTTTCAATTAGAGTTTCGCCACGGCGGGAGACCGGGCGGAACTTTTGTCTTTCGCGGTTCACACTTTGTCCAATTAATTGGCCGGATTATATTTTCTCGGGTAGACGTGAGCAGCATATAAACGTCTTCGCCAAAAGGGCACCTCCAGAGGGAATTTTTTGCTCGGAAAGTGCCGAACTTCAGGAATTAAAATAGGTCGTAAAAGACGATTAGTCTTAAAGCTCAATAATTATATGTACGTATTTTTGGGGTTTATTTTAATTCGGGAGGAGACTAGAGACATATCGACGATGAAAGTACCAGACCACTAATTTCGTTTCTTGTAATTAAAAATCTCCACTCCTGTTTTATTTTTTCAAAGGAGAACTAATCAATATCATTCATCGAAGTTTTCGCAGAGTTTTCTTCGCACGGAGAAGAAACACGAGGAAGTTTTCAAGGATAGACGCAGAGTATTCTTCCATTTGAAAAATAAAATATGACAGAAAGTCTGCAACGTCGCAAAGATACTTGGTCTGCCGGCCGATTATTGAAATTGATAAACATGGCGATAGACAAAAAAAACATAGGGAGTATGGAGCTATCCCATAGGTTGAAATGGGTGGTTCCTATGGACTAGGAGAGGAAATGATGGACTAACTTTCGGGTCCCTCCTAGATTGCCGTTACTTAGTATATTACCTACCTGATTTGTCCATTGCTCAACCATCCGCTTCCACCAATAGGAGCCCTTTATATCTCTTTTGTCTTCTCTGTCTATAGCTTTGTCTATCAATTTCTATAATCGGACTGCTGGTAGTTTCACCGTCAATAAAAAAATCCTCCGCTAGCTTCATAGGGATAACTAGAAACTCAAAATTTTAGAGATTCATCGCTTAACTTTTCGAATCACCTTTTCATCGAATGATAAGCAACGTATTGAGCGAATCGTATAGAAAACAAGCCGATGTTTTGTAAACAGTTTGGGCGCACCGCAAAGTTAGAATCTCGACGGTAAACGCTGCCGTGCTAAGGGAGAACGCCGTATAAACCTTCAAGTGTTGCCAAATTTCCTTTGATAAAATGCGAATTGCCTGATAAACTTATGAATATGTTTTTCCCAGTTTTTCAAATAAGTTTCTTCGCAATTTCACCTAAAGGTTCTGAAAATTTAAATGAAAAATATTCGTAACTTTCCTTAAAAATAAACATTTTATCGGGGAAATTTGGCAACTTTCGAATGTTCATACGGCGTTCTTCCTTAGCACGGCAGTAAACGACTATTGTTTTCCTTAAAGGATCGCTGAGTTAGTTAAGGTACAAGCACAAGTTAAGATTGGTAGGAGTGGAAAATACGAACGTAACGTAACCAAATTTGTATAGATTTTTTTTTTTTTTTTCCACCGCGGCAGCAAGGGTAGCGAGACTGGAGCCCCAATGGGGGGGGGGGGGCTGCCTCCTCCCTCTTTCCGGAAAAATTTCCAGCCATGCTCGTGGAAACATCTAATCCCGATCCGATAACACGTGCTACTGTATTATTACCCCCAGGGCATCCTCGGATATAATCGGAGAAAACTCAAGGCATTGTTTCCGAATCGACGGGTTTAAATGACTTCTTTTCCTCCTAAGAAATGATGAACCACTCCCCCCCCCCCCTTCTTCGTGACTTTACTCATCACGCTCACTTGGCGCAGGAACTGCACTGGCGAAGTTCTCGTGCCTGTATCGATCGGCTGCAATAAAACAGAATGCAATTTCAGTTCCAGCTGCGGCGGAAAAGTTGTAGTTCGTCTACTTCCGACTATTGGCGATTCTCGCTGGTTGGAAACAATGAATTTCTTCCGTTTTTACCCATTGTAATGAATCGATTCTAGGCGAAGCAGCCTACCCTGATGAATATCGATTGTTTTCACGTTGTTAAATCAACGAGACCTATTCTGCCGAGCTAAGGAAGAACGCCGTATGAACATTTGAGAGTTGCCAAATTTTCCTCTATAAAACATGTATTTTCGACGATATTCATGCACATTTTTCTTTGAATTCTTCAGATATTTTAGATTAAATTGCGTACGAAATTGCGTGAAAATTTTGGAAAAAATATTCACAATTTTCCCGGTAAATTCGGTTTTTATCGAGGGAAACCTGGCAATGTCTGAAGGTTCGTACGGCGTTTTTCCTTAACACGGCAGTATTGTTGTCAACTTGAGAGAATTGCTATTGCAGCCGAGTTCGTTGTACTCTGCATGCAGAAATAGAAACGGTAATTCTTGAAAAGACCGAAGCGCCAGATATTAAAATTCAAGAAAACTGCGAAAACTGCACTAATCGACTCTTTTTAAATCTTAAGTAATCATGTCGATTCCGTCGTTCCGGCGTAACTCCATTCCAAGGTTTCAAAATTGACTCGAATGATTCATCGTTATTGAGAATAAACCTGCATAATTATTTTCGTTGAAAATGTTTCTGATTTTTGCATGAACTCAGAAGAAAAATTAGTGAAATATTCAGCTAGAAATTGCCAAGAATCTCCTGGTAAAAATGCAATTAGCTAGGAGAAATGTGGCAGCGTTGAAATGTAGTTACGCTCTTTCGTGGAAGAGGCGCCGCGGACGAATTAAATGCTTTGATATTGGAGATTTACGATTTGGAACCAGGCAACTTAAACTCTTTTGTGTGTATTTTTGAATTTTTTATTTTAGGGCTTGAGTCTTTTTGAGAATGAAAAGTTAGAGGGTCAGTATTAAAAGATAAAACGAGAAGAGGAAGTTACTGGTTGATGGCAAGAGTGGATTTGAGTATTGTCCTCAAGTAAGGGGGGTGTTGCTAATGAGCGTAACGCACCCAAATGCTAAGGAGGGAATGTTCACCGCTTATTAGATCCTAAAAATGTATACACCTCAAAATGTATACTTACACCTCTTAAAGGTAAGCTTCTAGTGCTCATAATATAAACCGTGAACGTCGTAAAGAATTGATAATTTGCGCACAAAACCGAAATAATTTAAGCAGAGTAATACTAGTTTTTAATGTATGTAAACAAGATCTCCGAGTAATGAGGACGACAACTCCAGCTAACGGTGACGAGTAAAACAAGTAAAGTAAACGACAATATAAGTGGCGTTGCGTGATTTGCGATATATCGAATGATCTGCCTAGGCGAAACCTATGGAAAAGGATCAATAAATATGTTGTTCGCACCAACACCTTATTCATCGATTCTTCACCTTAGCTTCGAATGGGGACTATTAATAAGCAATCATTCACGCCCCGCCGCCACCGGGCAGCATCTTTATTTATTACCTAGATTGGAAGTTGTAATGATGACCGTTGCGTTGGTGGTCAAATAGTAGAATGCAATTATTTGAGCCTACTCGATGTGCGTGTTGCGTGCGAAAAATTGCAGGCGCTTCGAGCTTTTTAGCGCTCTCCGTGGACAACCGCCAGAGAGGCCTTGCGTTGTGCACCGTCCAGAGCTGGGTCAAGGTTTCGATTTTGATTTTTTCGTGCATTTGGCCCAGGAAGAGCCAATAAGCACTCAAGGATATCTTAAAATGACTCTTTGCACATTTTTTAGCTGTAACTCTTTTAAAACTACGAAACGGAAATGGACAAAAATTCTTAAGCATAGTTTCTTCAACATAAAACTATTACCTACTTTGGAACTCTGTAAGATATTTTCTAATTACGACCGTGATAGAATAGGTGACTTTACAAGGAAAAATATGTCTGAAGATTCTTGTTTCAACCTCAACGTCACTTACTGGTAAGGAATTCTGAATAATTTGTACTGATCATAACATTGATTGGTATTGGCCTGATTTAGATTTGGATGATTCAATCAGAAACATTTTCTGATTCATTTTTAAAAACAACAATCGAGAAATAATGTTATGTGGTCAAAATGAAGTCTCTCATAATTTATCACTATAAGTAATATCCTATTGAATTTGCTTTTGATACGGACGAAGACAGCTAAGGCAACTGATGCGACTCTACTGTTTAATGTTTTCTATGGCTTCGTGTGTGAGAATTGCTTCTCTTATATTAACACGCCTTGCCCATTGGCTTATTTGTCAGCAATGGTTCCAAAAACATTATTGTGTGCATGGAAAAAAATAATTTCCAGAACTCCTAGAAAAGATGATGACATTTTTTCACCACCATCGCCAAATTGCTGTTAAGCGATGAAATGTTGAGTTTATTACTGGGCGGATGACAGAGGAGCAAACATTCCTGCGCAGCTTTGTCCGCAAGCGGCTGTGTGTTGTTTCATAAATCTCATCTGAGCCGGAAAATTCCGAGCGGAGACTAGCTTGGGTCCGGATCCTTCAATTTAGAGGAACATTAATGTCCAAGCACGTCCCATTTAACAGATTCCATGACTTGATTAGACCCACCCGCCCGTCATATTGCTAGTCGCGGCATTTTTTAGTGTCTCTAATAATTGGAATAACAACCAAGGACTAATTCCCCTCGAACCATGAAATAAAGCTCACTCATATGATAGGATTTTTAGTGCCAAGCTGACAAACTTCTATCTGAATTTACGTTCCTTGCCAATGATGGAGAATTTGCAAGGGCCTGAAATTTGATGAATTTAGTGTTACAGTGGAATCTACTGGAGGCAGAACTCAACACGAATAAGTACCCTTGATTCATAAATTGAGCAATTATTAGAGGAGATATGACGAAATAACCGATTCTCCTAAAATATGGGTGTTTAAATGGGAAATGCCGCCAGATGACGTCACAAGGCGGCAAATTTTCTCACTTTTAAATCAATTTTTCTCAAATTTCTCATGTCAGAAACAAATTATGAAAAATGCTGCCAACTCAGCTCATTAGGCACTTTCAGATGAAGCAATATAATTTGTGTGTGCAAATTCTACATTGTTTGCCACGGAGAAAATAGGAGAGGATAGTACAATCTGACGTATATCGGAAGGGACCTTATCTTGAGAAAATCAGCGGAGGAAATGGTCAGCGCTTAGAAGAGGGAAACCGGGTGCTAGGAGGAAGGAGCTAAAATTAATAAGTATTTCATAAATTCTGTTTTAATTATAAGCCCAATAATATATTCATAAAAAAGTTTCAACCAAAGTTTATTTAATTCCTTCATTTACTATAATTTGTGCGGTTAATTTTAAATTGAGGTATTTACATGTATTTCAGTTCTACCAAAAGATTCATAATTACCAATCAATTTCGTAAATTTTATTTTAGTTTTGAAATTACAAGCTACATTAACTGTATAAAAAGAGATACATACTTAAATAAGAAAATATTAAAGTTTAAAATTTAGAAGTTAGAGTAATCTATAATAGGAATTTGTAATACTTGCTATTTTAGTGCCAGCAGTTGTGGTTAAACCTATAAAGTTGCTCAATTTAATTTAAATAAATTATACTATTTATAAAAATAGAGATAAGAAACAATATAAGATATGAATAAGTAATTGAGAAGAAAGGCCTTCTCTCTTCAAAATTCAATGTAAAGAATAAAATAAAAATCGTAAATACTTAGTTTTCGAACTTTAAATTTTTGGTAGGAAAGGATACACTTTTAGACGACCTTAAGAGTATCTATAATTCAATTTTTCCCATTAGAATGTCGCTTAGTCTCTCCTCGCCACAGACTGCCCAAACGACATTCTAACAGCATTGAAAACAGTATGCCTTTAAGTTTAATTGTATTTTTTGGTTGACTCTACAAAGAAACAAAATTAACAGCCACTTTTAGAGTCAATTTCGAGACACAATCACACTTGAGACCTTCTGTCTGCATTTTATGATTTTATTCAAATGCTCAATGTCAAATGTTTCCGTACGCGAGGAGAGACATTTTAATTACAATGGATTCAAAAAAAAGAAAAAACAAAACAAAGAAAAAAACAAACAAATAAATATATAAACAAACAAAAAACTGTCAAACCAAAGCGGAAATATAACAGTACAAAGTTTCGAATTCTTAAGACGAAAACTGTTCGTAAGTTTTCAATCCACAATTTTCTTGACCTATGATCTAACAAAAGCAACTTTACACTCAAAACAACATAAAAATTAACTAAATTGATTGTATCTTACTCCAAATTCAGGTTATTTTTTTTTGAAAATAGAAACACCGTTTTATTTAATACCATTTAAAACAAAACTCTCCGCCTGTTTTTCTGGGTTTAATCTTGATATGACTTGGCTATGTTCCATTCAACTTTGTCTAAATATTGTATGAATTTTTACCACTTTTTAGAACGCTCCTAAGCATTCTTGAACTTTCCCTTTACTTGCTGCTTCAGCTGCTTTCCTGCTTCGCACATTCAGGTTACAAATCCGTTACCACCAATCGAGAACAAACTCTCAGACAGAAACGCGCTCATCAACTCTCATCAAATTGAAAGAGCAAGATTTTAGGCAGTTCGACAACAAAGCCTGAAACTTAATCCTTGTGCTTGTTGCGCCTCTTAGGACGTTCAGTCTAACGTATTGACGATCAGATCGGCTTACAAGCACGCGTTGACAAAGTGGTTTTCAAATCGCGCGCCAAGTGAGGTCGCTTGACACCACGATACATCAGTCACCTTTCCGATTATTCCCCGTCGGGCGGTTCTCGCGTTGAACGGTACGAAATATCGAACAAATCTCGTTGCAGATATATGCCTGTAAGTAGGATTAGAAGCCCTACCAGATCTCCGATCTTAAATGTCAGCTTTTAACACCCTTGTTGAAAGTCTCACCACTTGTCCAAGAACGCTGTCAACCGTAGTTGAGCTGCTCATTTAAGCCTGAAAAACAGCACGCAAGTATCAATGCCAAGGATCCGTGGGGCTTTTTAAACATTTTTTTAAAGTGTTTAATACCACGATGAACGCTTCAGCTATATCTAAAATTTGCTTTCTATGTATCTGCAATCTTCCAAAAAATGTTAAAAAGTCAGACGACCCCATACCTAACGTAATTATTATAAGGCGAGAAGAAATATACATCATTCCCAAATTACTGGAAAAACACGAGGGGAAGATTACAGAAAAACAATAAAAATAACAGAAAAAACCTCTAAAAATTGAATACCTTACATTTTTGTAAATTAAGAAAAAAATCCTTGACGAGGAATATTTACACCAACGTAAAAGGGACACAAATTCATCTGAAGGTTACAAACCTTCGTTCCATTCAATAAGAGAAGCTCTTTTTTAAGCAGAATATAGGACTCGCTTTTTTAAATCACTCGGATGTACCGTAGTACAGCACACCGATCAACCAATGCTATTCAACAGGCAGGCGGTCCAAATATTTTTTTCCTCGGACCCGTTTTTTTTTTGTCTTTGAACCGTTAAACTGTCAAGCCCTGATGGCCATTCATAAAAAAACCAAATTAACTTGCCAGGGGACACCCTTGAGAACATTTACCCGTCAAAACCGTATTATTTCATTGGACAGAAACCTCAAGAAACCTTTTTTACGCTAGAACGAATTGAATCTAGAATATTTTTTCCCGCCGCAACTGTTTATCCAATGAGCGTCTTGCGCTGCTGTTGAGTCTACTATTGTCAATTTCAGGAAACCTATTAAGACTTTGTATTCGGCATTATAATCCGTAAATGGCAACGCATCTGTCTCTCACGCGATGACCCGACCCCTCACCTGGCACTCTCTTTTTATTTGTTCAGCGACGAGAGGCCCGTAACCGGTCCGTTGTGAGGGTAGGAACATTAGGCACCCTATATCCCTCCTTAATGACCCCCCCAGTACCCAAACCGAAATTTTTTTGCCGCTGAAAAATTCATCTGTAGCGTAAAAATTTAGTTCCAGCACAAAATAATGATGAAAACGCAATACAATTCCGGCCAATTATCTTGATTTTAAGCTTACGCACGGTAGTTTGCCGCAAATTGTGGTTGTACGCAAATGTCGCATATCAGTTTAAAATCAAGATAATTGGACGAAATCTTTGAAATTGATTTACATTCAACGTTCATCAATTAATATTTTCTCCCAAATGTCACAAAAAGTGCCAATTGATACAAATAGCAATGACATAAAAATAGTATGTGTCCAACATATCAGTTATTCGGCACGCTTTTCCAAAATATTCATGTTGGATTTGTCTTCTTGTTTTAATAATCAAGCAGATTGTAGCAATAGCGATAACACTTTCTTCCCTGGTTTTTCAAGGCAACTTTGATCAATTTTTGATCAACTAACATTATTCGAAATCAAACACCGGCCCTTACCTCCCACTGTCCCGGGTGTAACTTCAAAAGCTGCAATCCTGTCATTCTTCTATTTTGAACTACTACATTGGCTTACCGAGTTTTTTCTTGTTTTATTTCGGTCGTGCTTTAAAAAACGGTCGAAATAATCCCATAGGTTGGAGTCATTATCCAGGCAAAATGGAAAAGACATTTTTCAAAGTAATTAAGCACACAATGAAAATGGTTTGAAAGAAAAATTTAGATACCCTCTTACTAAAGTCACGTGCAATGGCGAGATCAATGCGCTTCATGCAAAGTCCGAAATACCGTTAGTCCAGTCAGCTATCGATTTCAAAGTGTATTGTGCGCCTGCTGACGTCATATCAAAGCCCACTAAATCCTATTTCTCTGCTGGTCATCCTCGTCGTAACCCACCTGTGCTGCCGTGCTAAGGAAAAACGCCGTATGAACCTTCAGGCGTTGCCATTTTTCCTTTGATATACACAAGAATTCCCCGGTAAACTTTTGAACATGTTCCTTCTAATTCTTCAGATAACTTGTTCGTAATTTTACCTAACGTTCCTAAAAATTCCAAGGAAAAATATTCATAACTTTCCTCAAACCAAACATTTTAGCGAGGGAAATTTGGCAACTCTCGAATGTTCATACGGCGTTCTTCCTTAGCACGGCAGGGTGTACGTTTTTCAAATGATAGAGTCAACTCTAGCTTTACTCCGAGAGAATGGATTCCGACTTTCATTTTGAGAATTCGTAGTTTTATTCAAATTAACGAAGAGATCAGGTTAATGGAGGAATTAATCGAACTTTCACGTGAGAAGTAGGATTTGATGAGTCGTCGGATGGACTACTGGACAAGGAGCAAATTTAAGCATTGAAACATGACATTTAGCTCTCTGTGTCACATTCAGCGATACCTGAGGTCCCCGCATATTAAGGAATGATAATGAAAAGAAACGCTACCTGTGCGAAGCAACTATTCGATCACCGGAGTGTGGCACAGTATCACTCGAAATTGAAGGCGAACTTGTCGCGCCAACTCACTGAGCCAGTAGACCCTGAGACAAGATGCGAATTTGAGCATTTCGATGTTTGTTTTCTCTTAAGAATTTCACTTAGAACACGATTTGTACGACATAAATTACTGAAACCAAAAAAAATTGAAGTTAATTTAACATTGAGATGTAAAAAATGTGTGCGGGAACTTATAAAATGCTGAATTACCCGCCATAGGAGTTTACAGTTTGGCATTGCTAAAGTAACTGCTGCAGAGGGTAATTCAGCATTTTATAAGTTCTCATATACTTTTTTCCATCCAGAATGTTAAATCGCAGGAATATGTGCGAGGCAGGAAAGCTATCGCGATGCTCAATGGGGTTCTCTGGGACCAGAGTGTCTCCAAGGAGACTAAAAGGGAAATTTACAACGTCATCGTGAGGAGTTTCATAACTCACGGGAGTAAGGTCTGGCAATTGAAGAAAAGGACTGAAGACATGCTTAGGGCAACTGAGATGAACTTTTGGCGGAGGTCTGCTGGCATCTCAAGAAGAGAGCGTATCCGCAATGTAAAAGCACGCGAGATAATGGGTGTGGAGAATGACGTCGTGCACGATATCAGGTCGAAAATTCCAAAATTTTCATCATCTCAGTTTGCTACAAAAATCAGTTGTAAAAATCAGTATGCTAGGTTCAAGCATTTTCTCAGTGTTACTCATTATCCTCAGACCAGTAGATTTCCATTAAATGATAGAAACAGTCGAATACTCTTAGCAACATCCGATGGCGTTCATACTAACTTTGAAAGTTCCACTCCTCACAACGTAAAATGTGAACTTTGTGTTTTGTTGCTTCCCTCATATCGCGACTTTTTGTAATTTCCTCGGAGATACCCCTTTAATTTAACTTAGGCAAAATGTCACGACTTGCGTCGTCCTTTTGGATCCACGCCGGTTAGAATCAAAACAGTCCTATTTTTTTGAGTAATCAAACAAGCATGCAAATCGATCATTCCACCCATTGGATCTCCCCTTTAGCAGCCTTCCTCTTCTCATTATGTGGCAATGATGACTGATCATCGGGATTTTGAATTAGACACTACTGACGTTTACGCAGCCACTTGTTTAAATTCGAATGAATGATGAATTTAACCCGTCCTCTTCTTTTGTGGTGTGAGGATACTGAACTCACGATTTAGTAGTAGTAATGACAAGAGATCGACGATAGAGGGGAGTAATGAAACCTAATGCTGGAATAAATTATCATGGAGGCATTTCATAGAGTTTTTCTGAAATTTGATCGGTTGGGTCAATCCCACGGTGACTGCAATATATGAGTGATTGGATTTGCGAGGAAGCTAGGAACTGAATTCAAAATTACGCGATTCATTCAAGGTCCACAAGGCAGTCCCGGAATCGGTATCTAATAGTTGATTATTTTAATTAATTGGGGAACACCAAGATATTCTCTAACGCTAAATTCTTTCTTCGCTAATTAAAATGGCATCGTTGTTCGAAAAATATAATGAATGACGTCATGTCCTTCACTGAAAAAAAGGATTGGTAGAATTTTCTAGAGGAATGGTAACCTGCACCAGTATATAGTAACGTTTACCTTTCTTCTGGCAGACTTGACTCTGAATTGACGCTGTGTGAAAAACAGCGTGAAGGAATGGTGAATTCTACCAATCTTTTTTTTTCAGTGATACGTCTGTACGTCCAAACGTATGGTGATCAGTGGCGTGGCGCGGCGTGCTTTGCGATGTATAGATTGATCTGTCATTTAAACCCACGGAAAAAGATCGATAAACAAGGTGTTCGCAACCAACACCTTAATAATTGATTTTGGTGATGGTGGAGTTGAAAGGAACACTTTTTATTGGACATAGCTGACGCTTCAGTTCGTGCCCACGTTCCTTCACTTTTTTCAAAGTCCGTAATGATTAAACGGAACTGACTGGAAATAAATTAAAGTAAAATGAACTATGAGTTTAAGATTTGCGCGCCGCGAGGTTTTCATTCATTTTATTTATTTGATTTTTTTTTTTTTATTTTCATTAAATATGGCCAGGGAACAAGAGAAAATCAAGATTCAACATATTTAATAATATTTGGAGGACTTTGAAACAACTGAATCAATTAATGTAAAGTGAGTCAGAATCAAAATAAGATCCGTCATATAATGGCGCACCAACCAATACTGTGTAAAATGTAAGTAGCCGTGCTGAATTGGAGTTCAATAACTGTTGCGTCTGTTCAAACTGTTGCGTAGTCCATGCGTGGCGCTTGCCAACGCAACACCGAATTTGTTTACGTCTCACACCACCAGCATGCCGTGCATTTCGACACAATTTCTGCCAGCACCTCTGCAATGCTGTGTGGGCAAGCACAATAATCAACTGTCATGATTGACTGTAATAATTGGTCGTTCACTTCTCAATCGATCAATATCAGTTTGGCGCCAAACAATACATATATCCGAGGGAATAAATTCATCTAAGCCTAGCCTATAGTAAGAATGATCTGCAGAATTATGAAGTTTCCTTGGCTAACATTACTTTAGTCACATTATCGTAATTGTCAACTAAAGGGCACGCCTTCGGGTCGCTACGCGGTCTACCCTTGCAAAGTGCTTCGCGCCCTCCAAAGGTCACTGCACAAATCTAAAGTAATCCAAACAATTAAAATCGGATAATTTAATAGTGGAGGTAACTGGAAAAATTATTCCTCAGAAAAAGTCACCCTTCAATATGTATTACACGGTAGGAAAGCTAATAATTAGTTATTCGTAACCCATTACACGGGTGTTTTGCATTTTTGTATCTTTCATTGAACACGCCGAGACCATTATAGGCTAGTATAAAATTTTAGGTGTCAAAATTGTGTTTGGTGATCCCTGCATACTGATTTAGGTACCGTTACAATTAACTTTACGTCCAAGGTATGTAATGTCAACGTAGTGTTTCATTCGGTGCATGCTACCATTGCACCCGCTCATCAATCTGTACTTTTTCGATCTAATAGTTAACTGTTTACAAAAACTAACGGAAATTACCTTGGAAGCTGGTTTTGCTGAACACAATAGTGGAGATTCACGAAGACTCGGCGATGCGCCGCGCCGAACGTGTTCTAAAAATAGATGTCCGCATGCAGTCGTCAATCGCCCAGCGGGAGTCGCCGCGAAAGTCACCGCGAAAGTCACCGTTAAAGTTACCGCGAAAGTTAGCGACGGCCGTTCCGAAACCCGTCCACTCGACGTCGCTCACATTTTCCCCGAAATTCGGAGCGTAAATACAGGGAAAATCCCGGCCGTGGGCCCGAGCAATATGGCAGTCGACGCTGGCGCCATCTCTGGGCGCGCCGCGGGACAAGCGCCCGTGATCAATACTACTCCGTGATCCCGCTCCGGTCGTTCCTGCCTCCGAGTGTGCATGCACGCTTCTCCCGTCCCGTTGACTTTTCCTACGCAAATATAATAGCTACCCTCCCGTTATAACGAAGAACGCCGTATCAACATTGCAGAGTTGCCAAATTTCCTCGCATAAAACATGTATTCTTGACCAAGTGTATGAATGGTTTTCCCTAGAATTTTCAGATATTTTACATTAAATTGCCAACAAAATAGTAAAAAAAAATAGAAGAAAAATATTTACAACTTCCCCGATAAATTCGTATAATATCAGAGGACATTTGGTAACGCCTGGAGGCTCATACGGCACTCTTCCTTCCACGGTGGTACCGGCCAATGTACACAGTAAGAAAAGGTAACCGACCTATTTTGTTAATATCGGAAGTATATACAGAACGCAAAGTTACTTTAATGTCCGGTCAATATTTTTTGTTTATTTTATTTTTTTTTTTTGGGGGGGGGGGCTTACATTGACCAAATCTTAAAATTGAGAATATACAACCTCGTTAAAAATCAGGAACGAACTGCCAGGATTGAATCAGCAGCTTGATTATTGAAATCTTAGACAAAGTTAAAGGCGAATCAGACAAAGAGACAAATAAGCGATACCATTAATCAAAACGGGTGGTTGTTACAAAAAAAGAGGAAAATAAAAGACAACCTAATAGAGTTTCTTGTGGGTTGCCGTTTTGTAGTCTATTACTTACCTCCTTTCTCCACTGCAACCACCCGCTTCTACCGATGGATCGCTCTTTTTTCCCTATGTGTTTTTTGTCTATCGTTTTGTCTTTAAATTTCAAACATCAACTCGCTAGACATGGATCGCGTCGGTGATAGTTCCATGTGTTAGACACTCGCTAGTCGAATGCAGTCGCAGTTTATGGCATCAAGAGAAACAAGAGTACACCATACTGTCATGCTAAGGGAAAACGCTGTATGAGCCTTCAGGCGTTGCCCAATTTCCTCTGATAAAATACGAATTTATCGGGGAAATTGTAAATATTTTTCTTTAAATTTTCCACACAATTTTGTTCGCAATCCAATCTAAAATATCTGAAAATTTCAAGCGGAAATATACATAACTGTCCTCAAAAATACATGATTTATTCGGGAAAATTTGGAAACTCTCGAATGTTCATACGGCGTTCTTCCTCAGCATGACAGCATAGTCAACTTACTGTTTTGGTCGCTTTAACGAACAATTTTCTCAATTCACCAAATAATTTTGTTTAATCTAACCGAGAAAAAAATAACTCAAAGTAACCTTAAACACGGAAATTTTGTGCTGTTTACTTCTTTTGATTGCATTCTTCGCATTTACGGACACGTTCATACGTGAAATAAATAAATAAGAAAATTACCAAAAGAAACTTCGGTCACGAATATTGAGCTTCAATTCATGTGCACGGAAAAGAAGGTTCAAGTACTTATGCTTGGATATGTAGGTTGAATGCAGTGGCGAAACTTGATTGATGATTTTCGATATTTTTCCATTTGAACCTACGGTAAAGAATCGACTATTAAGGTGCTCGTAGCGAACACCTTGTTTATCGATCCTTTTCCATTGGTTTAAATGACAGTTCAATCGATTTGTCGGAAAACACGCTACGCCACTGATGGATGGTATCATTTTGAATTTGGGTAGGTACCAGCCCTGCTCGGATGTGTGTCTAGTTCTGAGAGTGTAGGGCTAGTATTTACTCAAAATTTAGGTGGTATTATTCTAGAATCTAGCACTGCAGTCGTTTTCTCCCACTGAGAAACCAAGGGTTTCTCTCCAGCTAACCGAAGTCTGCGGTACTAAAAACCGAATTTTGGTTTGGGCAACCGAAGTCTTTGGTGAGGAATACGAGTCTGAGTATAGCCAGAAAAAACTTTGGTGGCCTCAACTGGAGTTAGGCAAAGTCAAGAGTGAAACTTGATGAACGTGAATATCGACTGGGAAGGTTTCATACAACTTGATAGAAGTGTCAAGGGTTGCACAACACGCCAGGATCGGACTGACGCAACTCTGAAGGCGCAGACCCTTAGCCGGCGAAGGGGGCGCAATGTGATATTTTGCTCAGGAGTATGCGGGAACACCCTCCCCCCCTCTATCTCTCTCTATCTCCCCCTCTCTCTCTACCCCCCCTCTCTCTCTCCCTCTCTCTCCCCCCCTCTCTCCCTCTCTCGGAAAGGCCGAAATCTTTTAAAAATCAAACTCTTCTAAGTAGAATTTTGACGATATTTTCAGGTTAAAAATCGATTAATTTTACAAAAGAAAATTCTGAAATAGAACGTAATAATAAAAGTATCGGAAGAATTGTGAGATGAAAAATTTAAAATCGATCAATCAAAGAAAAGCTATTCGGGGCATCCAAGCACCATTATTTCTGGAAGAAACAAGCCAGAGCTCAAGAGATCCAAAATCATGCCTTTGAAAATTGGAAGGTGGAAAATGAGGGTGACAAGAAAACAATAAATACTTCGGACCCTGTATATTGTATAAATAACTGATACAATACATTTTAAATTTAAATTTTCAAATGTTTAAACAAAGTGGGAACAATGAATATCAGGGCCAGATTAAGGGGGTGGCCACATGGGCCGCGGCTCATAACGGCAAATTTTGCAATTTTTTTAAATGTAGGTATAAAAAAAATGGGATTCAGAAAAAAAAAAAATTATCAATGAGAAAAGGGGACAAAATCTCCCTTTTCTAAGAGTATAGTAATTTCTAATTTTGTTGTTTATCGGTGATACAAGAGACAGCATCTTTAATTAGTCGAATTAAGAGAGGGACTGAACAACGAGGACTTGAGATGAAAAGGAGAAGCCCTCGGCGCGGCGCGGCGGTCGGCATGTAACACATATTAGCGCCTACAAGATTGCATGAATACTTCACGCATTGCGTCAGACACAGTGCGGTCAGCGTGGAACGCATAGCGCCTACAAGACAGTAGGAATACTTCCCGCATTGCACCAAATACAGTGCGGTCAGCGCGGAGCGGCGGCGGAAGTTAAAATTATTAAACCACATTTATGTTTGTTCTTTCTTGATTTTTTCGTTCAATGCTTATAAATGGAAGGCCTTGTCCACAAAGAGATAGGTTTACAGGACTTAAATTTCGCTCAAAGTTCCGTGAACTTTCGCTAGTAGTGCTGACTGGGCTTTCGCAAAAAATGTGTCAAACACGAGTAAACGTGTTTTATGCACCCCGCTACCTCCGGCACGTTCACTTGATGGTTTTATTGACGTCTCAAAACGAATGAGAAGAAGGCGACAAAATACAGGCGGCCCATGGGCGGCAAGTAGGTAAATCCGGCCCTGATGAATATACATACTACGTAGCTAAAGAAAAGAAAAATGAGACGAGGGGACAGAATACAGAATACACTTTCCTCTATAACTCCTATTAAAGCTTCTCTCGTTTACTTATAATTTTTAGGCATTTTTTTCTTTACTTATTTTCTTTTCTCCTTGCTTTTTATTTATTATTCTTTTCTATTTTTCTTCTTTTCTTTTTTTTCTTCTTCTTTTTTTCATTTTTTGTTTTCTTTCTTTTCTTCTATTCTTCATTTTCTTCATTATCATTCTAGCAGCCGGAAGAGGGGCGCGCATCTGCCAATGGCAGATTGGCCTTATGGTCAGTCCGACCCTGCAGCACGCAACAAGTAACCGAGAATCCGCCATAAAGCTTTGATGTTTGACTTGTGAAGATTTGTCTCTTTCTCTCTTTTAATGTATCAAAGTCGGATTCTAACTATTCATAGGCGGTTTTCGGGCGGTGTCTTGTGTCTATTTAGAAGTTTCTAAAAATCCATGAAAACTTTTACTGAGAGGATTTCATGAAGTTAATTGAATTTACAGGGACTATGAGTGTGAAACACGCAACAAGTAACCGAGCATGTGACTTGGAGCTTCCAAGTTCGGATCCGGCTCATACTTTTTCTGTTTCCTTCTCAAAACAAAAAATCTACTCTTTACTCTTTTTCGGCATTTTATAACCTCCTGAATCCATCGAACATTTTGAACAAGTTTTATGGACTTAAAAAAATGTTACATCTATGTTCTCGCCTTTCTTTTTGCGGAATGTGGACGCATAATTCTATGGTATATCTCCATTCTTGCCAAATTTTCAACACCGGATATCATAGAAGCAAACATACTTTTTTGTCCGTACATTGTTCGAATTTTGAGTGCTTCACTCAAGCACGGAATGCTCGGTAGGTAGGGGATCAGAGGCGAGATTTTTCGGATGCCCTACACGTGCTATCCGAGCTGTGTGAAGGAGCCATGTGAAACTTATACCTCCGAGCATGGGCATTTTCTTCAAGACTGCTACGGATGCCAAAAGAAATGTCTCATTACCAAAAAAGTTCCATAAATCCCAGAGTTTTCAAGTGCTGAGTTTGTGACCTCGCGAAAGACAACGAGACTTGGACGGAGTACCCTGAAGTTTGAAGTATTATGATTAGTTTCCATATTTCAAACATTGAGTTTTCACCATGTGTAGGCGTTCGGAGGCCTCTGAATCTTTTTCTAGATTTATGTGTAAACATTTGCTCACATTATTTTTTCATGAAGATTTACAATGAACATCTAGTCAAGGTCTGAACTAGAAGAGAAGAGCACATGCTATCTTCTCAAAACTTTACGTAGAGGACGATTCTCACAACGAGAAGTTCGGATATCAGATTCTAAATGAGTTTTAGTGTATTTTCCGAAGAAAATACACTATTGCATTCTCTTAAACACGTGTTTCTACACAGATCAAATGGAAGTTCGATCATACAGATGACATCGTTTGTATTTTTGCCAATCTGCCTTGCCAAGGAAGAACGCCGTATAAGCATTCAAGAGTTGCCAAATTTCCTCGGATATAACGTGTATTTTTGAGGAAAATTATAAATATTTCTCCTTCAAATTTTCAGGTATATTAGATTCAATTGCGACAAATAAGTCTGAAAATTTTGAATAAAATATATTCACAATTTTCCCGGTGAATTCTTGCTTAATTGAAGGAATTTGGCAACGCCTAAAGGTTCATACGGCGTTTTTCCTTAGCTCGGCAACAGTGTACCAATGTTATTCTGAAACACTGATATTTTCTCTAAGAGCTGATATTTAGAATTTCCGTTATGTGATTCATTTTTCTCATGAAATTTTGAAGGGAAAACATGTTGCGTGGTGCTTTCATTCTCACTTCGTCTAAAGGACAATTTTATAGAACGTTGCGCATCTGAAAGAACTAGACACGCCTTTAAAAAGTGACTTGACTAAAATCAGGCGTAGAAGTTTCCGTTTGAATTTTGAGAGGTTGTAAGAAGGGTTTTCGTGGTAGGGAAATTAATGCTTGTTAATTTCCATGCATTTTTGAGGATATGTGAATCGCAAGTATACGCGGAAAAAAATGTCTGCGCCAGAGACACATAAGAGGACATCACACATTTACGTACATTACATATCTTACATTTGCCTGCACCCTTAGTCTGCCCCACCTTCCGATGATAACCCTCGTTTGGCAGGCGTGGGATGTGTAGGTTAAGTTATGCCTTTTGACCCACCCATTGTGTGTATCCAATGCAACATTTTTTTCGCACATCATGATGCTACTTCCAGATAATACGTTATTTAACTAAAAGATGAATTAAAAATTAAGATTCTTCTGTAGAGTTAGGATTTTGCATTATACCTTATTGCCACAGCCATGAGCCGAAACTGTACTCAATGTATCGTCGGTCCCGCCACAAAAAACGTAACTACACTTCAATGTTGCCGAATTTTCCTCGGCCAATTGCATTTTTACGAAGAAAATTTTGGACTTTTCTAACTTGAAGTTTCAATTAATTTAATTCTGATCGTATGCAAAAGTCAGAAACATTTTCGACTGAAATGGCACAAGTAAATTCTTGTAAAAAATTCAATTGGCGACTTCACTGAAAAAAAAATATGGTAGATTTTACCATGCTCTGACGCAGTGATACAAAATTATGATAATAACCACCGGACTCTAAGGTGACATTTACCATATTATGGTAAGTATCACCAGAGTTTTGGTAAATACTGCCATAATTCTACAGTTATTTTCACAAGGTGGTATCACTGCGGAAAAAATCAAGTGGACTTATAGTGAATTTTACCATGATTTTTTTTGCAGTGTTGGAATGGAGTTGAGTTCCTTCATTCGAGAAACGACGATATGTGTAAAATTTCAACGATCTCAATCCGAGACGCATTGTGATTAGTGACAACATGAAATTAAACTTAACCATCGCCGTGTGAGTTTTTATTTTTTTATTATTATTGTTTTTATTTCTATCCCTTTCCGATGACGGCAAACATTATCATTTTTGTGAAAGCTAAATTGTTATTTATCTCTATATTGAAAAAATAGTGTTTTGTTAAACTAAATAATTAATTCAATTAACAATTGTTTTAAAATTTTTAATTATCTTAATAGCTTCAGTATCACGCTTTATAAATTTAAGCTATTAAAACAAATATCATTAACAGTTATCATTTTGAACCTTTAATTTGTCAATTTGAATTATTTTTATTCTAATTTTTAATAAAATTAACCAAACCACTATTTATCATAGATCTATGTGTATAAAATACGAAGTTTCTGGGGAAAAAAGGTCTACATCTCAATGAAAGCTATGAGTCACAAAATCTCCCAGAATCCGGAAAATACTTGAGCATGGTGGAAAATGCACCGATATAAGCAACCTGTGCCAGTATTAGCGAGGCTCAACCCCTCACCGCTTTAAATACCCATTTAATCTCTTCGTGATAATTTAATTTAATGTTCCCCTCTATTATGCATAAAATGATTCAACTTTACCTTGAATATGGCTTTCGAAATACTTAAACTCTATGGCTCAGAGTGTTCGTGACGCGGAAAGAGAAAACTTCCACCAATAAATGGACTTGAATCAGCGAGAAAATACGAAGTTTCTGGGGAAAAAAGGTCTACATCTCAATGAAAGCTATGAGGGAGCCGGAAGCATGGTTAATGGCATTTCTGAAGAGGACGACCTTTTTTTTTAAAAAAAAAAAAAAAAAAAAAAAAAAAAAAAAAAAAAAAAAAACTTTTAACTATGGTGAACTATAGTGATTTTTCTGGTTCCTCTCTGAGAAAAGGATGATTTGGTTAGTGTTAAGCACCATTATCCTTTAAGTGTCACTATGATTGTATCACCGAAAAAAAAGGTGCTGTAGTAACATCGTGGATGTTAAAAAAATGTGCGACAACTCTTGGATGTTGTCATTACCACTCTGGCTGTTAAAGTAACATCCTATAGGATGTCACTATTACATCCTATCATGCTACGTTAACTGCCAGAGTGTTAATAGGAACATCTAAGAGTTGTCGCACATTTTTTTTTAACAACCGTAATATCCGGGATGTTACTACAGCATCTTTTTGTTCCAGTGTAACATTACTCTACTCTGCTGACTGGAACAAGAACAGATTTAATGAATGTCAGAACCCGATCAGAGTGCTGTAATATCTTCAAACTTTTGGGGGAGGGTGCATTCAGGTGGATATCGAGTGCGCATTGACTTAAATAGAATTTCGCTAACCAACAATCATTGCAGTTGGACAGTGTTAAATTCTCACATGGTGAGACATGCAAGGCAACTAATGCCGTATGGGTCCTGAGTTTAAGTTATGCACTCTATGAATACTTGCAAGTGGTTTATATATGGTTTTTAACAAGTTTCTGCATCAAAACAGCACTGATGACAAAAGTATTTCAAAAGTAAAAATCCACTGGTTTTAATCCCCCTTGAATCTGAGTGGCACCTCATTGACAGCATAGAGTGGATCATTTGGAAATCACGCATTGTGCCATGGCGCCTTCAGTTTTGAAGATGCAACACGGACATCCATCAAGCGCGAATAGTTGTATCACTGCCGTCACCAAGTCGCGTCGTTCCCTCCTCGCTGTTTCCATGTAGTGTTGGCTCCGTTTGTCTCCGTTGTAGTGGTGCTTCAAGGGCTGTGTGACCAACACAGCTGAAGATATGTGAGACAGCTGAGGGGGGATGGGTGGGTATTCGGGCTTCGTTTTTAAAATTGTCTCCGGAATAGGAGCGACACCTCATTAGACCCGACTTGAAACTTTTCGTGCTAAAAAAGTCTTGGGCATCTAAGTGTGAAACCAAGACTTACAGTTTTTCTTTACATTTCAAACCCGGGGCAGAACTGTGCAACTTAAAACTATTATTATTTCACATTTTATGGTTCACCTCTTCTTATCATCTTTATCGATGATGAGCATTCACTTATGACCCCATTGTATTTAAATTTCGGGTCAATATTGCGGTTAAGTCGCATATTTTCGGCACTATTCCCTCGATAACTTCGCAAACGGATAGCATCCGTCAAAACATGAATAATAAACAACCTATATTTTCTTATTGAAGTTCCGTTTTATAATCGGGTTTTATAGTGTTGATTGCGAATACTCTAATAACAATTCCTTTCCATACCGCCATGCTATAGAAAAACGCTGTATGAGCCTTCTGCAGGTGTTCCCAAAATCCCTTCTATAAAAAACGAAGTTCCTAATGAGCTAATGAATATTCTTTTTCCAATTTTTCCGATAATTATGTTCGCAATCTCTTCTAAAGTGTCTGAAAAGATCAGGTAAACTATTCATATTTTCTTTCCAAAAATATACATTTTATGGAAAGAAATTTGGCAATTCTCGAATTTTCTTACGGCGTTTTCCTTAGCACGAGAGCTTAGGTAGATATGGTGGATAGGTAAAGGGACTCATGAGAAAGCCCGACATGCCACTGGTGGAAAAAGCCTGGAGACTGGTCTTTGTAACAAAGGTTGGTGCAGATTCCGGGCAAAATAGGCATCTCTTTATGAAGTAGCTGTGGCTGTCAGCGCCGCTGGAAATGAATGATGATCCCGCCAGAGGAGAAATTCAATTCATGGCTTCGGAGCATCTCTGCTTCTAATGCTCGTCAAGCGGTGAATTCTTCGCTCCTTTGACAATCGCCATTCCCTCATGAGCCCCAGGAAGCATGGATTTATATGTAAAACAGGCCTCACATGACAATTTAGATACGCCGTTTTGTCAGAGGGCTGGCGAATTCAACCTGTAAGCAACCATCCACCAAGGAGTTTATTCACCTCGTTATTGGTTATTTACAATCTGTCGTAAGCAAATGCGGCTAATCTCAGCCACTCGAGGTCAACTCTATTTGTCTGTTCAGAAGCGAGACGTAATTTAAGAACTTTCTTTTTCAGGAGAACTTCAAAATTCTTTTGTTAGGAATAAGCAGGATTAACGACGGTCTAGAAAAGCGGAGAAATCAGGGACATTCGTGGAATTTGCGACGACCGGAAAAAATCAGGGCAAATCAGGGCATTCGAGGGAAAAAATAGGGAATTTCTGATAAGTCAAATAATCGCTTTAAAACACGTCTGTGTTCCTCTAATTGGAAATAGTTTCTTCTTTTTTTTGAGGCTTGTCGTTTTTTAACCAGCCACTGAATTCATTTTTCCATAATTTGACCTAGACAAGAAAACTGTATCCAAAGTGTAGCGAAAGTCAGCGTATTTTTTTAAAACAAAACATGTCGTAATTTTGTTCAAAGGCCAGGAAAAATCAGGGAATTGGAACATTTTGGAGTCGGGCAAAAGCGAAATTAGTCAGGAAAGAGTCAAGAAAACTCAGGGATTTGAAGATGACGTAGTTATGGCAATCCTGATGATCCTCAGAGTCAAGTTCAAAAAGACAGTTGGAATTCAAAATGCAACTAATACGCGATTTGTCATTAGCTGTTGCTCGGTATAACTACTATCTTTATTTAGAATCGAGAAATGAACGATTTAAAATTATAGCATTGGCAACGAAAATCATCGTAATTGCAGTGTTCGAGCATACACAGTGAGAAAAATCAACCAACATTTTTTGTGAATATTGGAAGTAGAACACTAAGTAACCAGAACGTGTGGTGGATATTATTTGGTTAGCTTTTCCTCGGGTTACATTGACCAGATCTTTAGGTTGAACATTCACAACCTCGTCAAAAATCAAGCGTGAGCAGCCAGGATCGAAACAGCGGGTTGATTATTGAAAAAGATAGACCAAGTCATAGACAAAGAAGACAAAGGGAAAATTGAGCGCTCCTATTGGTGGAAGTGGGTGGCTGCTATGCCCAGTGGAGATTAGAATTGATTAACGAACGGCAACCCACGAGAAACCCTATGGTTAGTCCATATTATTTTACCTCTCATTTTGTAGCAACCATCCGTTTTAATCAATAGGATCGTTCAATTTTCCTTTGTTTTATTTGTTTGTCACTTTGTCCATAAATTTCAAGAATCAGCCTGCAGGATGGCATTGGTGATATGCCAATGCGCTAGCCATTAAGAGAAACAAGTGGACATTTTAGTCCAAGAGGATAGTTCCCTCATCCCCAGATGTTTCAGAGTAATCTACAATGAAAAAAAGATTGGTAGAATTTACCATTCCTTCATGCTGTATTTCACACAGCGTCATTCTAGAGTCAATTCTACCAGAAGATAGGTAAAAGTTAATATAAATATAGGTAAAAGTTAATATATACTGGTTCAGAGTACCATTCCTGTGGCAGAATTGACTCTAAGTTTGGTAGAATTTACCATTCCTTCACGCTATGTAAAATACGGCGTGAAGGAATGGTAAAGTCTACCAATCTTTTTTATGAGTGTACGGGTTTTGTCAATTTCACCAACAATTTGATGGAACAACAAAGGTATTTTTGTTTGAACTAACCGAGAAAAAAGTAACTGAAAGTAACCATAAACACGAAGATTTTGAATTGCGTAGGTAGGCATTATGCTTTGTGGCAAGAAAACCCAGGATTTGTGCTCCACTGCGCGGTGGGGGCCCTAAGGAGTCCTCATTCACTGCGTTCCTTTTTAATGGAGTCAGAGTGAGGGGAGGGGGAGGGGCAAGGCATCAGCTGCGATTCATACTTGGCGCCCGTCTTTTAATTTTTTATGCATATCAAGTGGTGGTGGAGTTGGAGGCAGAGAAAGCCGGGGGCCGTATTCGGATTCTGCGAGTCTGTTCACAGTGCCCCTCGTTCCTCCGCCATGGACTTTTGAGGAGCACTTAAACGCCAGACTTAATGGAACAGCCCAACATTTGTTAATGTCGTTTCCAGATTCGTTGCCAACTTGTTGTCAGGGTATTTTATTTTCAAGCTCGGAACTTCTTTGAGGCTTTGCCCGACTCGGTCCGATTCTGTCTCATCAATGGGCCCCTAAACAAAGTCTGAACTGGGCTGCATTCAGCAATTAATAGGAACTAAAATTTCTGATCCATCAGTAAAAACACTTATGTGTACGTATAAACTTTTTTTCCTTTCTTTTTTTGGCTAAGCGTCAACTAAGGTGGTTTCGAAAATCTGCGGAAACTGATTTTACGTAGATTGTTTCTAAACTGAGCCTGAAATCGTGTTGCCGAATCGTAAAATGTAATCTAACAAGTGGTGAACATCACACGGTTTCTCTTTAAAATTTTACATCAAAGACGATTCATATGACGGGAAGTTCAAAAATCAAACTCTGAACTAGATGTAAAAAAGTTAGAAAGTTAGATTATACGAATGACGTCATTCGTAAATTTGCCACTAGATGTAAAAAAGTTAGAAAGTTAGATTATACGAATGACGTCATTCGTAAATTTGCCATTCAACCAATGTTAATTGTAAACACTGATATCTTGTTCAAGAGTTAATCTCCAGATATCCCGTTATGTGACTCGTTTTCATCGTGAAATTTTAAAAAAATTATATATGTTACTCAGTGTTTTAATTAATATGCATTTTCTGTAAGCTCACTGTACTACAATTTACAATGAAGAACTAAGTAGCTCATTTTGAAAAAGAAAAAAAAAAGAAGAAAAAAAACATATGCGCCATTAATTTACGTACGCAGATACGTTCTTTTATAACCGAACCGGAATTTGCAGCTCCTTCCTGAAAAATACAATCCAAGTATCTATCCAGATTTAGTCGTTAGTTTGATTAAATTTGATTATAAAGCGATAACATGACCCTGAAATAAAACCACTTCGTAGGTAAGGTCCATGATAACACACCAAGAACTTGAAAGGTGACGACTCAAGCTTACCGGCTTGATGCCGATACTAAATGACCGACTACAAGATTTGAGTGCTAGAACTAGTTTCAAACTTGTAAAGTGGAGTGAATTTCGAGAAATTTTCAGAGGATCCGCACAACCGTTCTCTTGTTTAAAAAAAAGGATTTGCTTAATGACATTTGGACAAAAATTTGCAATTAGGAACAACAATCTCTGGCTCATTCGTTAAAGCACTCACTCGCATAGGGAAATTTATGACAAATGCGTTGTTTCTAGAGTGAATTGAAAATTGTAGTTCCTAACTGAAATATACAGTCTATTTTAAAATGTCTGATGTGACCTAGTTCCTCTTTTCCAAACGTGATCCATTTGACGTATCGGCGGCTTTTACACGAAATTAGATGTCGTAGAGGTCTTTCTGACGTAGAAATCTCAGGAAATAGGTTACAGGAGTTAATTAAGAGACGTAATCGGGTCTCGTTTTTCAAATTCCCTTCCCGAATATGCGCAACACTTGATGGAAGCATGGAGCGGGAGGATTGCGAGTTGACGCCTCGCGCCAAAGCGCCTTCAATTTTGCAGATGCGACACGGACGTCCATCGAGTGCGAATAGTTGTATCTCTACGCCGTCATCAGCGCGCGTTATTTTCCTTATTTCTATATCGTGTGTGTTTCCGTTTGTCTTATTTGTGGTGGTGCTTCAAGCGCTACGTGAGGAACAAATCCGAAGATAAGAGAGACGCGACCGGGCCTCGTTTTTCAAACTTGGTAAGAGGTAAAGGCAATATGAGTATTTTACGAAATAACGTCCAAGTGCAGAAAGTCACGAAATATCTTATTTCTTTAAAACAAATTAAGATACTTCAATTTCTGCCGATTAAGGCGACCTTCATCCAACTACATGTCCGACCTGAAACTCCTAGACGTTCGTATCTCTCTAAAATTCGTAATGTCTTTACCGTAAAACAAATTAGCTCTTAGTTTTTAAGCTTTTTTATGCTTCGTGAATTTAAATGTTCTTAAAATCCTTTAACTCCCTCAGTAAAAAGAGAACAAATTTTGCTATACACTTATTGATGTTCCTATACAAACCTACTTAGAGTAAAAATAAAGTAATTATCTTATCTCATCTTATCTTATCTTATCTTGCCTTCTCTTTATCTTATCTTATCCCATCTTATCTTATCCCATCTTATCTTATCTTATCTTATCTTATCTTATCTTATCTTATCTTATCTTATCTTATCTTATCTTATCTTATCTTATCTTTGCATACAGCAGCCTTATGTTCGTGGGACTTCCTTAGTTTTTTCAGAAAATGTGAAAATATTGCTCTGGGAAGAAATATTGAAGAATTTTGGAGTTGTGGACTTGGCGAGAAAGTTATTGGGCTCTATGACGTAATAGCGTGTGGACGTCTTACGCGGGGCCCGGCGGGAGCTGGCGAATTTCGGGGAGGCCGTTGAGCCAGGCGGGAGCGGGAAGTCTGCCCTCTTGGCGGCGGCGGCCGGGGCGCTGCACCCCCTCGACGCGGATAAAAGGACTCAACTGGACGTGGACGGCGGGGCGCGGGACGCGGTTCGGCGCTGCAGCGGCAACGTGAGGTGACGTGCGCAGATGCGGCGACTCGAGAAGCGAGGACTCGGC
The DNA here is from genome assembly GCF_918797505.1 of Bemisia tabaci. Classification (NCBI taxonomy): domain Eukaryota; kingdom Metazoa; phylum Arthropoda; class Insecta; order Hemiptera; family Aleyrodidae; genus Bemisia; species Bemisia tabaci. The sequence continues at coordinate 52,499,740 of NC_092799.1, read as the reverse complement.
TCGGCAGTTACGCCGGAGGTTGCGCGTCGTCATGTCGTAGCCCCTTTCGCCGACCGTCCGACTCAGTGCGTTCTCTCACCCTCCAAAAATGCAGGCTCCAACCCCACGCGCCAGTTGCACGGCACTCCTCCACGATGTGTTCGCATACTCCGCCCAGTAGGATTATCAGTGCTCGAGTTTTCGCTCTGACCAAAAAGGTAATTCTCTCACTTCCTGTGCGGGCGCCCGCCGATTTCCCACTGCTAAGGATCCTAGTTCCACCCATGAAGGCCTTCCTTGTGATTCACTAAAAAAAAATATGGTAGATTTTACCATTCTCTAGCACAGTGATACGAGTTTGGTAATAGACACCAGACTCTACGCTATCATTTACGATAATGCAGTGTCACCAGGAGTCTGGTGAATGCTACCATAATTCTGGTTATTTTCACGGAATACTATCACTGTGTAAGAAATCAAGTAGGCTCAAAGTAGAAGTTACCATACTTTTTTTCAGTGTTCGAGTGCATTATCCTTTGACCAATAAGCAGATTGTTGCTTTATACAATGACACCAAGTCGGACATAACTTCTTGTTTCGAGGTTCTACCACTCGTAACTCTTCAAACCTCCACCGTGTTCGTTGTTGAGCTACGTGTCGAGCGATTTGTTCGGCGAACTATATCGATGAACAAAGTGCGGAACTACGTATCTTCGTTTGTGACGTTTCAGACTTATCTCTATACATTATTATTTGTTTTGAAAACTAGTCAACGTAATTTCTTGAAAACTTCATCAACCTTTCTTTTCTGTTAGCAAAATATTCGCGCAGGTTCTGGGCTGTAAGTTGGCTTATTCTTTTCGAAAAAATAAAATAGAAGCTGTCATTTTGAAGCATCGCAATGGAGGTACGTGGCTTTACGCTTTGGCTACGCTGCCGTGCTAAGGAAAAACGCCGTGTGAACCTTTAGGCGTTGCCAAATTTCCTTTGATAAAACACGGATTCATTGAGAAAGTTGTAAATATTTTTTTACCAATTTTTCAGTTAATTTTGTTCGCAATTTAATCCAAAATATCTGAAAATTTCAAGGAAAAATATGCCCAACTTTCTTCATATATACATTTTTTATTCGGGGAGATTTGGCAACTCTCGAATGTCCATACGGCGTACTTCCTTAGCATGGCAACACGGATATGGTCCTTTTCCAACTTATCTGGCTCACTTCTTGATACGTTGCTCAACATCTTACTAAAGGTATGGTGAGTTGTGTTTCCTGTAGTAAAATATTGAGTGCTTAAGAGTGAGTTCACACCGTGACTACTTGAACAGTAGTGGGAGGTTCCTACTTGTTACTGGTGGCAACTAATTACAACTATTCTCAATTATATTACAGAAGTATCTAGCTTGAGAAAGGCATGCGTTTTGGGGAATATAGGGTATGCTCGTTAATGGGTTGGAAAGGCTCTCCTTTAGACGCCGTGTAAATCAAGCTCCGTGTGGTGCCTTCGTGTGAATTTAATTTCACTCCTCAGCGATTAAGAAGGAACCAACTGATCCCCTGAACCGGTTCCTTTTTGGTAGAAAGTAAGGCTGTATCCGAATTGCGTCCCGAGCTCTATCCGAATTGCGTACGGCGCATATATCGGTAAGGCGGCAACACCGTATTTGAAAGGCGATGTCAATCGATGATGATCGGGTTTGTTCAGTGAAAAATTCCCGGTGTCTTTAAAAGTTAGTATCGATGGCGAAATTATTGAATTTAATACGAAACACAATTACCAAAAAACTTGACGATAACGTTTTGACGAGAAAAAAATTTAGCAACTCTGTAAAAAAAACAGCAGCAGACATTTGTTACCAGTAAGAAAGTAATTTTTCAAGTGAAAGTACCGTGACGGAAGGGCCCTTTACACCCTGGATTATTTGTTTTAAAGTTTATGACGAGACTCTCTTGATCTCCATTCGCCAAACGGTTTTTGTAATATGGGAACTTTATGTCAACCGAACCCTACCGTTCACCGCTCTATTCCTGTTTATTTTATTCTACTGTCCGGACATTGGTATCAGCATGAGAAAAAGGTGAGCAACGTTGTCATTTACATCTTTTTCTTAAGAATCAAATGGACGCGATCTGGGACGCAGTTCGGAGAGTCTCGTCGGAGGCAATTCGGAGTCTTCGGGATGGAATCCGGACTCGCCCAATAGTAAGGCTCATTCCTCAACAATCATAAAAGGACTAACTTACAAAACGTAGAAAATAGATACTTTTTAAAACAAAAATTAAATTCCCTTGGTGTAAGGAAATTAACCTTTACGTCGTTTGAAATGAAATGCTGACCTTAAAAAGTGTTATTCACGGGAATGAAGTTGGAATTCTGCCACTCAAGTTTAACAAGCCTCTTCTCTCCTGATAAAGCTTGCCAAACACTACCCTATAATACAGGGTGTTTCAGACTACCCGTACCAGGCCTTTTTCTCGGTTGGTTTAGGTCGTACGAAGTCGGAGACCGCGGGGTTGAATAGGGAATTGACCCCAAGGAATCCGAATTTCGTGGTCCCGAAACCCCCCCCCCCCCACCCCCCTTTGGGGGTAAAAGGGGGGGGGGGGTCACGATGCTAGAAGTCACGGTTCCCGACCGAATTGCGGATAGATCGCATCATAATTGAAAAGCACGGAAAATTTCACGTGGAATTGACCCCTAAAAATAAAAAATCGGACCATCCAAGGCCCAAAAGCGACCCCCTAAAGAGGGGGGCAGTACCCCCCTCCATAATTTCTCTTTGGTCTCAAAATTGACGTAAATTCTCCAGAAAAAGACGGTTGCTCAGGTAATCGACCTCGAGAAATCCAAATTTCATGGTCCCGAAGCTCCTCTAGCCTCCCTTGGGGGGTAAACGGGGGAGCCCAATTTTAAAAATCGGGGCTCCTTTCCGAATCGCTAATCGATTGCATCCAAATTGAGGAGCAGAACACATTTACATCTTAAGTGACTCCTAAGAGTTCTAATAAACCCCCTGAACGGCAGAAAGTAACTCCCTGAGGAGGGGAGCTTCGCTCCCCCCAAAAATTTCTCAAGATTCCTCTTTGGTCGCAAAATTGACGTCGATTCTCCAAAAAAAGACGGTTTCCCATGTAATCGACCCCGAGGACTCTAAATTTCATGTTCCCTGAGCTCCTCGGGGTCGATTTCATAGGAAACCGTCTTTTTCTGGAGAAACGACGTCAATTTTGCGACCAAAGAGGAATCTTGAGACATTTTTGGGGGGAGCGAAGCCCCCCTCCTCAGGGAGTTACTTTCTGCCATTCAGGGGGTTTATTAGAACTCTTAGGAGTCACTTAAGATGTAAATGTGTTCTGCTCCTCAATTTGGATGCAATCGATTTGCGATTCGGAAAGGAGCCCCGATTTTTAAAATTGGGCCCCCCCGTTTACCCCCCAAGGGAGGCTAGAGGAGCTTCGGGACCATGAAATTTGGATTTCTCGAGGTCGATTACCTGGGCAACCGTCTTTTTCTGGAGAATTTAACGTCAATTTTGAGACCAAAGAGAAATTATGGAGAGGGGTACTGTCCCCCTCTTTAGGGGGTCACTTTTGGGCCTTGGATGGTCCGATTTTTGATTTTTAGGGGTCAATTTCACGTGAAATTTTCCGTGCTTTTCAATTATGATGCGATCTATCCGCAATTCGGCCGGGAACCGTGACTTCTAGCATCGTGACCCCCCTTTACCCCCAAAGGGGGGGGGGGGGGGTTTCGGGACCACGAAATTCGGATTCCTTGGGGTCAATTCCCTATTCAACCCCGCGGTCTCCGACTTCGTACGACCTAAACCAACCGAGAAAAAGGCCTGGTACGGGTGGTCTGAAACACCCTGTATAACCTGATTTTCTGCCAAGGAAAAAATACGAGGGTTCAAAACTCTATAAATATGTTTTTAAATGAAAGTAAAAATATCAAGGTTCATCGAGCTTTGTATTTTTCCCAATTAATAGATAAAATAGATAAAAGAAACAATTTTGCTTAAGCCACAGGGAAAGTTAACTCACACGTGGCGTAAATCACAATATTTGCTTCCAAACATGGCGCTAAGGTCACAAATGTTTTCTCTTTAATGCTTTGCAATAGCCCCCAAGACAAGGTTAGAACCAAACTTAATCAAACATGTACTTATTCAATCTGTAAGGAAGAAATTAGAGTGTATGTAAATTCGAGTTTTTGTTGATGAAATTATTTTCTCAATGTCCTAAATTGATCTTGCCAGGTTTACAAGGATTATGTAACAGACGATGAACGCTTTTCTGTGAAAAACCTAACTTCAGTAATTTGTCTAACGATAATTGTGTTGCCTTTGATGGATTTAAGCTACGATGACGTTGTTTCATACACAGTGGAAAGTTTAAAATGATTAATGAAAATATAACAATAAATGTCATAGCCTTATTTCAGAGTCTTTTTTAGAAACTTCCGATACGCGAATGTATGTTGCATGTTTTGTATTGCTTTGATGGAGGCATTAGACAGTACACAAATTGAAGAATATGATTTTTCTTCAAAATCTTACGCAGAACATTATTTATACTGCAGGAAGTTCGTAATGATATCATGCATGTGCATTCTTTTCCATATCCGAAGTGTTACGTCTGCGTATCAATAATTAGTCCAGATTTTTTGCCCTTTTTGCGTCAATCACTCCCAACGTAAAATGTTAGTTTTAGTTAAAACTAGAATATGATTGTTAAATTTATACCTTGTCTATCCTTTCTTTACAGTCTCTAGTCAATTAAGAAAAAAAAGTAGTTAGGGTAGTATCCTGGGAATTTGCAGGGGCACCGGTTTTTCGTCTAGTTTAATAGTGTATAATTCATCAAAATTTTCGGAATTCAACTCAGCTCTACTAATATTAACCACGTGATTTCTAAAATTATTCTCGCGGTTTAAAACTCGAAAACCTCGAGTAAATCGGCGAGAGGTCTCACCTGGAATTTTCACAATCTCGGAACTGCCTGCAGTATCCTGGGGATTTGCAGGCGCACCGGTTTTTTTCGTCTAGTTTAATAGTAAATTAATTCATCAAAATTTTCGTAATTAAACCCAGCTTTCCTCATATTGACCACGTGATTTCTAAAATCATTCTTGCGGTTTAAAACTTGAAAACCTCGTGCAAATTGGCGAGGGATTTTCAAAATCGTCAGAACTGCCATAGCCAAGCTATAACTTGCTTGTTTCTCGGTTCTCGTAAAGAAATCCTCACTCCACTTCTCCCTGGGTTGTGTTTGTCGGTTCTGTCCGCTGATCCGGCCAGCTTTAATATCATTACCCATGGATAGCGTCTCCTGATTTTTCCCCAATGCTCTTTATCCTGTTTGTTCGCCCTTCGGCTTGACACCTTTCCTCCCTTCGTCCCTTTGGATTAGCGATAACCGTCTTGTCCGCCTTCACCTTTATGTTATTTGTCCTCGACTCACTCGCTCGCCTCCGGAGTAAGGTTATGTTTGCTCCATGCTTTCGTAGATTTTCTTAGACTTAACGTTTGCTCTCACAGCACCGCTTATTTTGCACGGAAATGCATTTTATTTTTATTTATTTTTTTATCTATTCTTTTTTTTCTTATTTTACAAAGTTTACATAAATCCACCAAAAGGGGTTATTGTAATAGTCAGACATAATTACACATAGGAATTTACAGACATTTCTAGGGCTAGCAAGACTCAAAAAGCTCAAATATAGAGGAAGAAAAGACAGCTTTACATATTGCTCCAGTTAGGAGGCACGCACCCCGCCGTTTCTTTCACGAAAGATCCTGATTACCAAATTTTCTCCCGTAAATCGTACTTCTATAAGGAAAATCGTCGGGATTTTTCACTAAAAATTTCACTGATTTTACTCCTGATCTCATGCAAGACCAGGGAAAGTTTGGACATAAACTGCATTGGCAGGATCTTATGAAAAATTAAATTGTTTGAGTCAATTTTGCAACCATGGGTTAAAGTTACGTTACTTGGTTCGGGAAATGACTTCTTCCTTCATGTTGCAAAGTTTCTATTTGCGTTTTCCTTTGGAGCAATTTTAATTGCCCCTTGTAACAGATGAATTCACCCAGTTTCAGCATAATTAAATTCTGCGGTACATGACTCCCTCTAATGTTTATTTTTATAACTAAAAATACAGCCGTATTCAGCCTTCAAACTTGCTGCAAACCTTTTTTTTTCTTTTCTTACTTTCATTTTTTCACAGATATACCTATCAACAAAACTTTCTAATCAGAACGTTGCTTAGTTATTTTGTTAAACGATTTAATACATGATAAAACTAAGCAACACATTACTTAATCAAGCTGATTTTGGTGAGGCTATTTAAGTTTAGTCTAGAAATCGTAAATGTTACGACGAAATTCTCTGCTTTCTAATTGGTCAATATCTCGGCCGTTGCTATCAATACGTTAGACATTTTTTTGGACCCACCCATTATCTAGATCCTAAATAAAACTCAATTGAAAGTTAGGTCACATATTTTGTGAATCATGAAGAGGGTATTCATATCTATTCCTATACAACAGCCGAGCAAGAAATATCCAACTCACGCAACATAATCAAATCTTATTGAGAACACTTTACTTAAAAAAAGACAAGATTTTTCAATGCAGGGGCCTTCCACAAGTGACGTCTGTCACTAGAAAGGAGGGTGCTAAGGCCTACTCTAACGCAAAGTCGAAATACTCGTGGTTTGCGTGGATCGTCTTCAAGATGAACGGCACTTTTACGGTTTCTCTGATGCCCTAATTTTCCATTTAGAGATAAGAGCTTCTTTAAAGTCTAAAAACTTTTTAAAATACCTTCGCCAATACGACCGGATTGACTTCTTTAGCTCACCAAAAAAACATGGACCCAAAAAACATTTTCCAACAGAAAAATCGCGATATTTTGAAATTACTTTCCGATTTTCTACGATTTTTCGGCGATGAAGCCGCTGGGATTGTCAACACCTAAGCGATTATCTTCGATCTTGCCCTAATTTTATCTCTACATAATATTGTGTTCGATAAAATTTGAAATTGAATCTCAATTTATCGCGTTTTTGTTCAAAATTATCGCAATTATTCGAGGTCAAAAAAATCGCGATACATTCTCCGATCAAATCGTAACTTGTCGCGATCACTGCTCCTTGGGGGACGGGATCTTTGCCCCGTAAAAATGGGGTATCTCACTTGTAGACGCACACGAGCCGGACGATTATTAAAATTTATAGACTAAGCTATAGACAAAGAAGACAATAGGGATATGGAGGGATCCTATTGATGGAAGCGGGTGGTTGCAATAGACAAACGTGGTGAGTAATAGGGTAACTAGCGACAACCCACGCGAGAACCGATAGTTAGTCCATCATTTTCTCCCTTAGTTTGTAGGGACTATGACCTTTTTCAACCAAAAGGATAGCTTCATAGTCCCTATGTCTTCTTTGTCTATAGCTTTGCCTACCAATTTCATTTATCAGCCCGTAGTGGGACGATTGTTGCATCTTTATGGAATGACCTAGGTCGATTCACAGCACTGTTAATATAGACAGTTATCGACCGAGGTCATTCGACAAGGATTCAAGAATGGACCCGCTGGATAGCGCTCAGTTGACTCGGTGTTTCCGTGTATTTCACAGGTCTCAGACCCGGAACCGTGCAAAATTGAAGGATACACGGAGTTGACTGAGCACTGAGCAGGGCTCGGAATCACTTTGTCTTGGCCCAATCATCCATATTCATCAAGGCTGGAGCTAATTAAATTTCCCATGGAATTGGGTCAGTTTTGGGGCCTAATTAAGACGGCAGAGGGCGTAGCTGGCGACGAGTCATTTTTCATGGGTTTGATGTACGCGTAGCTTTTAATTTCGAGTATTTGATCCGTGCACACATAGACACACTCGCTGGCGGGCTCTTGTTTCAATCAAGCTGAAAAGCTTGTTAATAGGTGATGGGTAGGAGGACGCGGTGGCGACGCCGACCATTAGCGCGCAGGGCGCAGGGTCCGCAGGGTCATCTCCAGACTTGGCTCACCCTTGCCCACCCACGCGCCGAGGCCGGGCACCGGGATTTTACCATTAATTATCGGCCCCGTCCCCCCGTCTCCGCTGAAACATTCGTTAAGTGCCAGCCCGCCCCCACTGTTGCCGTCCCCGCAATCAAATCTCAGCCCAGGGAGCAATACTTTCGTCCTAGGGAAAAACGCCGTATGAACCTTCAGGCCTTGCCAAATATCCTTTGATAAAACACAAAATTCCTGCTAAACATATGAATATTTTTCTTCCAATTTTTCATACAATTTTGTTCGCAATTTTACATAAAGTTCATGCAAATTTCAAGGAAAAATATTCATAACTTGCCTCAAAAACAAACCTTTTTTCCAAGGAAATTTGGCAACTTTCGGATGTTCATGCGGCGCTCTTCCTTAGCATGGCAGAATAACTCCGAAAATTATGTTTTCAGTGCACTGAAAAAAAGTTACGGGCCGTATAAACATACCGTCTGTTCCGGGCTCAGAGGCCGAAAGTTCCGGGAGCTGGAGCCGTAGCTTCGATTATTTCGGGTGCTACGCCCGAAACTTTCAGCCTCTGGGCCCCGAACGCGGACAGTATGTCCATATAGCCCGTAAGTACGGCTTCCGCGGCCGGAGTTTCTTCCTCCGTGTAGTTCAAGATAGGCCAGGTAGAGTCCTAAACGGGCGGCGTTTAGCAGAAAGGAGCCAAGCCACATCATATTGCTAAATCTAACTGGACAATTTAATCGTTTACAAGAGAAAGTTTCTGCGAATTCCTTTGCAAATTTCAGTGAATTTTCTGCTTAGTTAGAAGCAAATTCCTTAAAACTTTCACGAAAATCCGCTCAAATGTTCTGTTGTAAATAATGAAATTGCTCAGTTAGATTTTGCGACAGCTGATGTGGCTTGGTTCCTCTCTGCTTAACGCGGTTCAAATCAGTGGCGAGGGGTGAATGATCGATAATCGATATTTCCCCATTTAAAGCTGTGGTATAGAATCGATTATTAACGTGTTGGTTGCGAACACCCTGTTTATCGAACCTTTTCCATAGATTTCAATGACAAATCAATCTATATATCGTAAAGCACGCCAAGCCCCTGGTTCAAATAATCTGCGTAGTCTCTTTTACGTACCTTTATAGGAGGAGTATCAATAAAGGACGTTCTTGGACCTACTTGAACTAAATTTTCTCAACTTTACGATTTTTTGCTCATTGAAGATCCATATTTTGAGGAATGCATCATTCGGCCATTTTCGGTCTCTTATTGGGTCTATGACTGGGTTGAACATGGGTCTAAAGGCCGATTTCGGCGAAAAAATCAGATTTTTGGCATGCGGTCTGAAACCCGGACGACCCAAAAAGAGAACGAAAGAATGATGAAGACCAACAAATGATGCGTTTCGTAAAATTTAAACCCTCAATGAGCAAAAAATCGTAAAGTGAAGGAAATCCAGGGTGGGCTCAAAAACGGCTCATCGAAACCCCCTCTAACACGGACCGCGTCTACGGGTTAAAGTTCCTCTTTAGCCGATCACATTCGCCATGAGAGAAATGGAAGAATACCGACTCGAAATAAACAAAAAAACATCGAAAACCGTCATCAATCTTTATCGCGTGCGCTTTCAACTGGAATTTAGCATTTTTGTCCTCCTCATTCGGATAATAAAGTAAAATTAAATGCTTTAAATTGAATTAGCGAGAGAGACCAAAAGCAATTTGTGAATTTATTTCCTGCATCGGATCACGTTTCTCCACGTCTCTCTTTGAGGGACAAAACAGCGGGCCAGTTATTCAAACTGATAGACATTGCTATGGACAAAGAAAATAAAAGGAAAATGGGGCGATACTATTGGTTGAAACAGGTTATTGTTGTTATAGACCGAGGGGGAATGATGGGCTAACTATATGGTCTCTCATGGGCCAGTCTGTGACATGCCTCTTTTGTCCATTGCAACCATACCCCTTCTACCAACTAGATCACTTCATTTTATCTTGCCTTTTTTATGTATCGCTTTGTCTCGCAATTTTAATAATCAGCCGTCAGATTGCCTTAACTGGGAAAAAAGTGGCCGCAGACGCAGAAAATTGAAAAATTCGTACACAGAGGAATCAAAAGCGTTTCCTAGTATGTTTCAGACATTTTTGGTGTGCTAAACGCGATTTTAGTGGGAGTAAACCTTTAAAGTCTGCTTAGTTGGCTGTATCTGTTTTGCGCGACGGACCCATTCCAAATAAATTATCAATTTGCTTGCACTATAAGCTGCAACAGCTAATGGTACCTAAACTTCCCGTAGAAAAAGGTCCTAGATTCATTGAGATAGAGATCAGTTGTGCAAAACTTTAATTAACATTGTTTCTCTCTAGATTCAGTTTCCCTAAGAATGAATGGAGGTAAATGAGAGGTTGAAATTATGGAATCCTGTTTTGTAAAGTTATCTTCCTTTCTCCTGCTGTCTAAACGACAAAACTAATATTAAGTATAAATGGTCGCTAGCAGATCTTCACTGCAAAAACTCTAAATGAATAAAATCAAGAACCACCAATGACTCGTAAAAAATCTACCCGGGGGGGGGGGGGGGGTGTGTTTTAAAATGGTGATTCCTTCGGTCAGGTGTACCTTTAAAATGAGCTCAGAGTTTAACAAGGATTGGAACTTAGTCCATTGCGCCTTCATTGTCACAGGACACTCTCAGCTTCGCCAAAAAAAAAAAAAAAAATAGGATTATATATTGCGTACAAGAACAAACCCAACTCAGCTCCGGCCTTCCCATTCTTTCGAGGACACTTTTAATAGTACCTCAAAAAAGGTCGTCGGTGTACAGTTTAATCGTCGAACAAATCGCCCTCCTTGAAGCTCAACCGAGGGATTTAAGGAGCTACCCCCGAAAAAAGCAATATCCTCTTATCGCAAAAATAATACGGGAATAAATCTTCATTCTGAAGTGCGCGTCCTACATGCAGAAGAGAACAGTAAATCGATTAATAAAGTCGAAAATACGTGTCTCGAATCGTGGCGTTGCAAATCGTCGCTAATGTTTGATCTATTTAAAAGAGAATGATACCAAATGTCTTCTTCAAATTGGCTGCTTATACTTTGCTTGATTTACAAGTACTCAGGACAATTCCAAGGTGATAGTTTAGATAGCTTTGTACTCTCTCACAAAATAAATAGTCGGAAATTTGAAGCGTTGCAATAGAAGTCCATTTTTTATTTTTGTTAGCCATTGATCTGGAAATAGTAATGACACTACGGGGATAAAATTGTAGTTACTACACCCTGCGTTTCAAGTAACAAAACGCATGCCGTGAAAAAATTTGATTTTTGTCATATGAACGTGAAAAAAGGACGAGGCAAGAGCTCGCTCGTAAAAATCCGTAGATTGCACATTTTTCTCATTTTTATTTTTACTCGAAAATTCGAAAAAGTTCATTTTTTGCTACCATTGTTCCCCTTCACAAGGTGATATCAATGTCCGACGACCGATCAATGATGTCTCTTCACTTTAATCAAACACAATCGAGACTCCCCTTAGGTCAAAGGTCAATAACAAGGAAATTTCTGCGATTGAATTTTATTCTCTCTCTTATAATTTTCGACTTTTCCGCAATTCATCTCACTCTATTTGTTTCATGGTCTCACCGAAGACCATCGGATTCTACCTATTGAAAATTTTGAATGCACCTTCGAATAGGCTCTGTTGATGTTTTACCTATCATGGGTATAGCGGTAGCCACCTCCGGACAAAGTCTAAACTCGACAACACTGGAAAGCGTCCAAACGAAAAAGGTGGCAGCCAACCATAGACACACGTAACTCCCTTATTCTGAAAATTGATTAGGTTCGAACTCGACTGCAGCCCAAACGACGGCACGGATTCCAACGATCTTGCTGTCTACTGACGCACCTAAATTGGGCCTACTAAGTGGGAAAGTTTCATCTAGATCCATTGAGTTTTCAAAAAGTTATAAGCACTTAAAGGCCCAAAATGACAAATATTTTTTGTAAAATGGGCCGTTTAGTAGCGGGAAACCGACATGATCACCTTTCACAACAGATTTCTTGCTTACACGGCCACAGATTCTAATGGGACCTTCAGAGGCACTGCTTGAAGATATAAGGATTTCATTCCTACCACATTTAATAGGGTTTCAATGCTCGGATAATTCAGCATATCCAGATACACTTCTCTTTGTCTATTAATGTAAGAACTTTTGATCAAAGTTCCTAATGTTGAATTAAACGCACAATGTATTTTCATGAAGAAATATCATCGGCCACAGTATCACACCATGTATCTCCGAAATTAAGGATGTTGGCTCGTTGACGCTATCGTGAAACAGAAGCCTTTGTGCTTTTACTCATATGATATCCCTACTCAAAACGCAGAACGGGGTGGAAATCAATACATGAACTAAATATTGCTCTGGGAAACCTCTATTTCTGACTCATCCCTGAAACACTTATCTTCACAGAGAAAATAATAGCATATGCGTTGTTTCTAGATAGAGCCATACTAAAACTCACTTAGCGTCTTGGAGAAAGTAATATTGCACATACGTTGTCTTTATATAGAGTCAAAATACTTTCGTGCTAAGGTAAAACGCCTTCAGACCTTCGGACGTTGCCAAAATTTCTTTGACGAATCATGAATCCTCAGAAAAATTCGTAAACATTTTTTTCCAATTTTTCAGAGAATTTTCTTCACAATCTTATTTGAAGCGTCTGCAAATTTCGATGAAATAATTTTATTATTTTCCTTGAAAATAAGTACTTTTTGGGGGTAAATTTGGCAACATTCGAATGTTCATACAGCGTTCCTTAGCACGGCAGCATTACTCTGCCGTGCTAAGGAAGAATGCCGTATGAACATTCGAGAGTTGCCAAATTTCCCTGGATGAAATGTTTATTTTTGAGAAAAATTATGAATAGTTTTCCTTGCAATTTTCAGACACTTCGATCAAATTACAAACAAAATTATCTGAGAAATTAGCAGAAATATATTCAAAAAATTTACTGAAAATTAGTGATTTGCCAGAGGAAATTTGGCAACTGACGAAGGTTCATAAGGCGTTCTGCCATAGCCCGGCAGAGTAGTAGCCAGTGGCGTGGCGTGAATGATCGATTATCGATATTTCCCCATTTGAAGCTATGGTAAAGAATCGATTATTAAGGTGTTCGTTGCGAGCACCCTCTTTGTCGATCCTTTCCCATAGGTGTAATCGGCAGATCATTTGATATATCGCAAAGTACGCCACGCCACTGGTAGTAGCTCTCTATGATACAATATAGTTTAGATGTGGATGTGGCACACACGCTTTCAAAAGTTGTGGGCGGCCGGCAAGCTTCCCTTTTATCGAAACCGAAAGTCCCGGGGATTGACAGTCGTTCATGATACTGTCCCTTGTCACTTTAATGTTGTCACCTTCACTCGCCGAAAACAAATCGCACATGGAGGAGGTGCTCACGGGCAAGAGTGACCTTGTACTCGCGGCCTTGCTTTCAAAACATCGTCCTGATGGTCGTTAACCCTCATGACCCTCCAGGGCTAAAGGGCGTACATATAATGCACCTGAGAAAGTTTTAGGGGCCGTTCAAATATTACTCGAGCCACTTTGGCTGACCGTTTAGCTCCGAACGCTCCCTCTAAGCTACCAGCACTGCCGAGCTAAGGAAGGACGCCTGATGGACATTCGAGAGTTGCCAAATTTCCTTTCATAAAATGTTCATTTTTGAGGAAATTTTTTAATAGTTTACCTTGAAATAATCTTCAGGAACTTCAGATCAAAATGCGAACAAAATTCTTTGACAACTTCTCTGAAAAATATTCATAAGTTTACCAGGAAATTCGTGCTTTACTCGTATCGAAGCTAAGTTGGCAACGCCTGAGGGCTCATACGGCGTTCTTCCTTAGCACGGAAGAGTAAGCTTAATTAAAAATTATTTAATTCTGGCTTGTCCCCATACCCCCATTCGAAGGGAAAACAAGTTGGTTTTTGCAATCGCTAGCGATAGCAATATTCGTCATTGGAACTTTTGCTTCTGGGATATGAAAATTTTAAGGTACAGTTCGTTTGTAGTATCTTCAGAATTGAAGGGGCTATGTAATTTTGTGTCGACATCTCTTTTTTAACATTTTTAATTTTTTTTCTTTGCATACAAGAAAGCTGTTATTTACCAATTATTTATTTTCGTTGGATTATGTATGGTTTTTGGAAGTTAACGCATTTAACTTTCAGTTTCGTTTTTTCGGCGTAAAGTATGATATTTTTACTCTACGCATATGCCCGAATACGCATCATAAAGTGACCTATGTGCTTCCTAAGTTGCCATTTTTTTCATTCAAATAGATGTAACCGAAATGTTAGATGTGTACTACCTATACTACTTTCATGTCATTGCTTTATTTATTTATTTACTTTTTGCGTAGGTATGAATTGTTATTTTTTGCTGAATTTTGGAGAAAATATTGCTTTAAGAACGTGGAATATAAATTAATTTTATTGAAAAAAGAAAATACCATCATTAATTTGGGCGAACAGAGAAAATATACATCAATATTTGGGTCAACATCTCCCTGATTATATAAAGGATGAATATATTAGTATTTCTGTATAAAAAAACTTAGCTTTTGTCTTCAGAGATACGATGATTCTAGCCCCAGTCAATTTGTTTTATTGAAAAAACAAAAAAACAAAAAATAAATAAAAAAAAAACAACTGAAATGTTAGACATACTATTTTCATGTCTTTCTATTTGTATCAATAGGTACTTTTTGCTTAACTTACGAACGTTGAATGCAAATTAACTTTATTGAAAAAAGAAAATAACGTCATTAATTTGGGGGAACATGTGGCTAATTATATGAAGGAGGTATATTCCAGTATTTTTGTTTAACATATTAACTCACGAGAAAATGTTCGTACATTTATCATCTACTATTAGTTATTTTTTGATGATTAGTCTAAAACATTCAATACAACCATTAAAAAGAAGTTCCCATCGTCGGGAACCGAACTCCCGATCGCCGGGTGCCCGCACCTAATCAAAAATACGAGGCGGTTTAGTCAACTAGGCTATAACGGATCCTCGGGAGCGTGCGTAAAAATAGCATTTAAAAGACTCGGGCAATGGGCGGGACTTATCACAAGAGACCTTGACTGCTTTTGAAATATGAAGCGCATATGAGGCGCATTGCTGTAGGAGCCATGGTTCGCACTGTTTTAATGCGTCTCGAGGTCCATCCCAGCACGCATTCCGATCGCGGCAGTTGAGCTAAGGCAATATTTGCGTATCCATGAATTAAATCAATCAATCGAGCTCTGATTTTGACTTCTTTATCCGTAACGAGTCCTCCAGAACAATTTTCCACCTTGTACGATGGTTATTATTTCTTTACTTCTATTTTTCAAATTTGAGGTGGGATAATGGCGGCTTCTCAAGAACACCGAGGTAGGCGATCTTTTGCACCAACGAACAGAAAACTGATGGCGAAAAATAACCAATCAGAACCTCCCAAAAAAAAGAATTTGCCTAAAAACGGAACTTCGTGGTTCTGCGCAGATTTACCAGTCAGACGCGACATCTTAAGGTGGAAAAAAACTCGCTGAAAGCGAATTTTAGCAATCAACACAACTTGACGTAGAGACATGATTGGCTAAAAAATACAACGGTTTTTGATACATCGGAAAATCAACCAAAAACCGGAGACTGGGCGAAACGCTCAAGGTCGCAGAGGTATAGGGAATCCCATAGCGAAAGCAACGGAACGATTGTAATATCATGGGGAACTCCGTTCCCATGACAAAAAAAAAAAAAAAAAAAAATGGCGCATTGCAGAACTCCTGAAAAATTGTTGTGAAAAATAATTTTGTAAAGGAAAATATTAGTTATTTTTTTATACAGAAATCTTACGTAAGATTGGTGCTAGATCCCCTCATCTAAGCCAAGAAACTGAAATTCCCCTTATAATACTCGAACGCAACCCTAGCGCGGTGCTACGCGCGTTACGCATACGATGCAATGCGAGCACTGGAAACCAAAATGCCTTCAATTTTGTAGGTATGCAATTCAGACAACCCTCGAGTACGAATAGTTTCATCCAGGTGCTACTACAGAAAACGCGTTTGCCGAATGGCACACGATCATATTTAGCCATCAAATGCACGACGTTAGGAGGGATTAACCACTGTTAGCCAAGCTTATTGAGCCTTTATTTTGAAATAATTTTTAAAAACGTAATGGTCTCTTAAAGAAGTTAAAAAAATCAACATATCATAACCAAAATAATGGCTTCAATAATAGACTACTAATCCATTTAATGGAGCGATTCTTCCAAAATAATTTGGATGAGAAACGATTTAGAAATAAACTGTTTTAAATATTTTAGCTTCATTTCAAGTGACTTAAATATTACACACATCGCCGCTGGAGTCTCAAAAATATTTATATCGGTTTATGAGATTCAATTTTTCTCAAGTATCTTATTTTCTACTATCTCCTTGATTTACTTTTTTAAAGTTTGTTTTTGCACATAGACAGAATCTGAGCTTTTGAATAATGGGGTGCAATTATCACCCTTTACCGCTTGATTTCACCAAAATACTCGTCCTCAGGAGAGGCTCATTGACTAAATGTCTGTAAATTACAAGTCGTCTTAAGATCGAGTGAAGTCTGATACTCTAAAAATTTTCATACGGAAATCACTTTGATTCTTTCCATTCATGCATTCTCGGAAGACGTATTGTGATGGTTAAATACACTAAAAAAAATTCTCGTCGTTTTTACCACGGTCCGTTGGTACCTTTACCATCTCACTTTTTTTTACCAATTATTGGTGATTTTACCAAGACAGACTAGTGAGCTTACCTAAAAGCCGGTATTTTTACTGTCTTTTTCAGGTAAGAATACCACTTTTAATGGTAATCAAATCCCGGTAACTTTGCCATTTTATCTCGGTAATTCTACCACAGTCGATAAAAAATATTGGCGTTTTTACCGAGGTCCAGTAAAATTACCAAGATAGTTCAATAATTTTACCGAGATTTCTCGGTAAAATTACCAATTCCATAAATGGTAATTTTACCAAGAAAAAACTGAGATCAAATAGAACTCTGAATTCTTGGTAATTTTACCCTTCTCTTAGCAAATACACCGAGATTTTTTTTTCAGTGTAGAGTGTGCTTTGTAACTTCCTGTGGATCTTACCAGAAATAACTCACGACCTGTTGCCAAGCCTACGCCTGCCTACACACATATCGTAAATGCGGAAGGGTTCAAATGCACGCAAGTACAGACTCACTGACGAGTCATATGACTAAAAATGATTTATTTTAGATTGAAGCTAATTCCTAGTTCAGTCCTTCCTAACTTTTTAGTCGGTAGTAAAAGGATTTTTGTGTTCCTCCAAATTTAGATATTTTTTCCATCAAATCCATTCATGGACCTCCGCGCTATAGAAAAACAAAGTATGAACATTTAGACTTTGCTAAACTCCAATTGCGATTCCTATAATTTTGCAACAATGGGCTTCGTTCATTTAAATGCGAATAAAACAATGGATATCTATCAAGCTAAGCCACCTGATCAAGGGTTGACTGTTTTTAATTAATTTAATTAGAGAAAAAATAGTGTTACTGACTTGTCAAAATCATCACCATACCGAGCGTTCGCTTCTTGTAAATACCAAATTTTCTTTAGAAATGCATATCAATTTTTTATTTAATTTCACCGGATTTTTTGGTGGTTCTTTAGTGTGTCGCAAAATTTCAAAGAGGTACCTCTTCGATTCTCTAGAAAAAATGAATATTTCCAAGAAATGAATATTTTCTAAGAAAAAATCAGCCACCTTTAATTGCGGAAAAAAGAGTAGTTTGAATAATCTTTCATCTAAAGCCATAGTAAAACTTGAAGAACATGGAGACATGTTTCGGGTCACGTATTTCCATGTTGATGTATTTTTTAATTTTTCTTGATTCGTCGGGTGATGATGGGGCTACGTGACCCAAAACGCGTCTCGATTTTTTTTCCAACTATTTTCACTCCCAAATCTTTGAATGTATATGTCGCAGGCAAACAGTAAAATCAGGCATTTTGTCAAATGCCTAGGCAAATAGTCAATAATTATTCTTACTCAGATTGAAATTGTTAATCTCATCATAATTTGAGGCAAAATAATTCTTTGTTTCTGTATAAGTAAGTATTATTCGTAAAAATGTGTATCATACAGCAGTCTTTTGCAAGATTTTTAGCTCCTGAACGAATATTTATCTTGAAATTTTCAGCACAAATAACTAACTAACAAAATACAGAAATGTTTAAAATCTTACTATTCAAATATATACGCATCATTTTGAGGAGGACGGGACACAGGGAGTTGGTAGATTTGATAAGTTATTTTCCCCTAAATATAAAAAAATCGTGAGCTCTTGACCGTAAAATTACACAATTTCCTAAACTGTCAAAATTTGGCCATCTGCCTAGGCGTTTGATAAAATGCCTGCTTTAACTAATTGCCTGCGACATAAACACGACGTTTTTCCTGAACACTGGAGTAGTACTATTTTTGAACGTTACGAAGTTACCGCGAATATGAAGGGTAAATAAAAATTAAAATCCCGAAAAAAATTGATCATCTTGGCGTAAGTCTAAAATTGATCCTTAATCTGGTGCACATGAGCCGAACCACTTTTGACGCATGAGAAGGGAAAAGCAATTTGCGGAATCCTCGGCTGAAGTTACTCGCATGGCTTCACTCCTTTCAGATCGGCCAGAATGCGCTGAGGGCGCTTTTATTCCCCATCCCGCGCGGCCACGCGGGCACCGGGAACTCGGTCCACCTGGAACAATACCCACGTAAATATACGTGAAACTGTGTAAGAGCATACGCGCTTTTTCCATACTAGGGCAATGCTTGACGCATTTCCCACCGACGAAATTTTATATTTCCAAGAAGGCGGAAATTCTTCACTTCTCCAGGGATAAGAGGGGTCATGTTACATCGAGCCCCACCTGAGGCTAACCTCTTATTTCATAACCGAATTGAACGCTTTATTTCTAGAGAAGCCTAAGTTCAATGATATACTTGCAGCGGTTACCTTTTTCTTCAAATCACTTAAAAGGGCGGGTGACCGAATTTTCCGTTCATCAATGTTGGCGGATAGTTTAAAAATAGGGGGTACGCGGTCCGCCCCCTCTCTCGCAGTGGTTACGGGACCTAACCTTTGGGGTACTTGAGGAAAGTTTGTAACAGATCACAATAAGACTTGTTTATTTAGATCAAGTTGTTTTTTTTGTTTTGTTTTTTTTTTGTTCTTTTTTTGCATCAGTTTGTGAACAAATGACAAACAGTTTCTTCATTTCGAAACGTTCCAGGGTTTCTTGATTTATATTTTGTTTTGTTGTGGAGCCTTTCCCCAAATTAAGTTGTTATTTCATTATGTGCTTTGGCTGATTAAGTTCAGGTGGTTTAAACCTGGTTAAGGGTGACTAAGCAATCTGTCCGCGGAAGGGTATGAAGACGTGAACTAGTGCGTCTACTATCCCAGCTACGCAAATGGCGCACTAAAGAGGGGATTCCAGCCTTTGTTGACATGGGTGATTTCACGATAACTGAAAAGTTTTGTCGCCGTAACAGACAACACATTCTTCGGCCATATCTTTGGTAGTACTGATAATCACTCGAATTTTTTTGCATAAATCTACACAGTGTTACGTGTTTTGACGCTTTTCAAAGATATATCGCTCTTCTTTCCAATTTTAATATATAAATGACCGAAAATGTGCTGTCTGTTACGCTGACTTCTTACCGCGTAACAGACAGCACATTTTCGGAATTTACATAATGTTAATCGGGAAGTAGAGCGATAAATCATTCGAAAGCGTTATTAATACGTAAACCTTTGAAGATTAATGCGAGAAAATTCGAGCGATTATCATTTCTACTAAACATTTGACCGAAAAATGTGGTGTCTGTTACGGTGACAAAACTATTCCAGGTATTGTGAAACCACCCACATGCTCATTATAACTTTCATGAGATTTTATCTGCAAAGAGACTGGAATCTGTTGTGTTTTTTTTTTTCTTTTGAGCAAAAGACCCATTTTTCAGCCCGGCTCGATGACGATCGCTTCACTGAAAATTGGCGTGGCTCCACTAGGGATCAAAATTCCTGGGAAAAGTTAAGTGCCGGGAACGAAAGCAGAAATTATCAGGGAAATTACTCAGAACATTTTCGGTTGCTCTTCAAAATGCAAGTGATATAGAGTGTGTAAGTTGCAGAAAAGCAGTAAATTCAGGCATTTTATCGAATGCCCTGACGAGGGCCAAATTTTACCAGTCGACTAAGATAGTTAAATAGTTTCACTGAGAGTGATATTCTTATTATTTTCCTAATTTTATGCTGAATAATTCATTGCTCGCGTAAGAGAGATTTCTCCGTGAAAATGTGCATCGCGCCATGGTATTTTAAATGATTTTCAGCTCCTTGGCAAATACTTATCTTGAAATTTTCAGCATGTCATAAAATACGGAATTTTTAAAATTCTATAATTCAAATATATCAGAAGCATTTGAAGAGGAAGAATCAAGGAGAGTTCGTAGATTTGATGAGTTATTTTCTCACAAAATGTTCTCCTGTGCCGTTTTGAAGAGGGAAGCTAACAAACGCATATTTCTTACGCAGATTGTATAGTTAGGAGTGTAGTTTAGACTTTCCAATTGCGTTCATCGAGTTTTTTAGGCGTAATCTATAAGATTTGAATCTTCCTTTTGCTCTTGTTGAATTTTGCTCGCGAGGCTCCAGCAGGAAATGTGTCCCGCAGCATCGCACAGTGGATCGATTCAATTGGAAAGGTCGGACATGAAATTGTTGACTAAAACTGCAAATTTCGATGTTTATTTCGTCACATTTTAAATATAAAGAGGTACTTCTGAGTGAAAATTTCACGAGGAAACCAATGGAACCACTTTTAGAGCCTCAAACTTTTGTATA
The DNA here is from genome assembly GCF_918797505.1 of Bemisia tabaci. Classification (NCBI taxonomy): domain Eukaryota; kingdom Metazoa; phylum Arthropoda; class Insecta; order Hemiptera; family Aleyrodidae; genus Bemisia; species Bemisia tabaci. The sequence continues at coordinate 52,478,746 of NC_092799.1, read as the reverse complement.
AACGGAGTTATAAACGTTTAAAGTTTCCGAATTGTGTCCGACCTTTCTTATTGACTCGATCCACTGTGCGTCGCCTGTCAACTTTCTCCTTGAAGTTATACTCCACCGAAAGCGCTCTGGTCCCTGCAGGAACCGAAAATGACCAAAAGACGGATGTAGGTCACAAAGTTATAAGATCAAAGGAACATTCGGCTCGGAGCGGGTTGCGGCCTGACGTCCCGGCTTCAATTATGAATCCGCGGCAAACAAAACCGGCGAAACTCTCGGCGAGGAACAAAAGCGAAGCCGATCCGGTGGAAGCGAGCCTCGTAAAACTTGACGCGCCCTTTGCGCGGAATCAAATTTGACGCGTGTCAAGAACACGCCGAGACTGAGGGGATTTGCGGGACGCGACGCCGCGAAAGCCCGGCAACACGCACATCCAGATTCGAAACCCGGATTACCCAACGCAAATTGAGCCCGTGTCCCGATGTCCCTGCAGCGGCAAGCTTGGATCCTGGCATCCCATTTTCCCGTCTAATGAACGATGAGCTGGAAAGGGAATCTCAATGGAATTTCCCCATTCCCGGGAACTTCCTCAGGAACTGTAACGTTGTAATATATTTGAGCAATCAAAGCATTTTTCGGAGGATGGACTATGTTGATATAAAAATCGGCCATTGTTTACTATCCTATGATATTGGCACATTAGGCAACGCTGAAATTAGGTTAGGGTGTGAAAGTAACAGGCAAAGTGCTCTCAGTTAGTATTCCGTGCGACGAACATCACAACGCCTGAATGCAACTATTCCGGCCCTACGGGTGTCCGTGTAGCATACGCCCGGAATTGAAGGCGTTTAGACTTTACAAGCAGTCATCGCTTCACCCGTTGGGCTACAGTGCGACCGTCTGCACTACGAGGATCCGAAATGACAGAGTGCTTTCAGTCCTTCCTTTGTACTATAGATAGACATCTCTCAAGCGCGAATGTTTGCACTTAGACGTAGAATGTGAGCATCTTTTATGCTTCAGTTTTGCTGTCACGAAAAACTGAGACAAAAGTAGAGATTCCGAGATTACGTCATAATGTGTAAATATCATTGGTTAACAACAAGCCTGTAATGGTTAAAATATAGTCCTGTCAGCTTTGTTCTAAAGCTCTGTCACTTCTCATTCAATTTATTCACAAACGTAGCATTTAATGCGTGATATGCAAACGTGATATGTCTGGTTAACAAAAACCACAACTGTATTCGTTTATCATAGGGTTGTCGGTTTCAGAATATTCTCTAACAGGCGCACTATTTTATAATCATTTTTGATATATGTATGGGTTTTTCTCGGGAAATTTGGCAGCAGTGAAGCGCGTTTGGATTGAGGTTTACCCACACAACTACAATGCATTATAGAGCGGGAATGTATACATTCGAAAAACTGAGGTGGCGAATATTCAAAAACATACTGATGAAGTACAATTTTTGCCGAAGTGCAAATCATACTTGTCATTGAAGACGTACACATACTATGTTCGCTCAGGGGCCAATTAATAAATTCAAGTTATGGCGAGTGCAGGAATGTTTATCTAAGATTTGTTTAACTTAAAAAGCGTTCTACACGACACAAAAATATATTTTCATCTCATTTTTTTTCTTCCAAAGTTTCTTCTTTTCATACTTCCAAACTTAATTAATTTTAGCACATAAAGCATCTCCTTTATATACACATGTACTTCACGGAATACTTCGGCAAAGGCAGAGCTGATTTTGAATTATTTACATTAGGACAGCTAGAAAATTTCATTCAATTAAAACAAATTCAAATTCTCCCATGAGGAATATATTAAATAAGATTTGCATACTCCGCAAAGAAAGCGGTAACATTGTCAGTATCAACGACGAAACTGCTAAAATGCGTATATTCTGTTGCAGTGTTTCAAAATTTCCGCTCAAATTCATACACTATTTTTGAAAAGGAGACCTAACCAACTCTTTGGCTTGAGATTTTCACAAAATATTCATCACACAGAGAGTAAGAGTCGCCCAAGTGTTCCAGAGATGACGTTTGTGAGCTTTCCATGAAGAAATTAAATTATGACAGGAAGCAGGAAGCCTGCAACAACACGAACCGAGATAGTATTTCTGCAGTTTCATTATCGCCATGTGGGCGTCCCCAATGAAAACGTGGCAAGGTGGCAGTCCAGTTTCTGGGTTAAGTAAGAATCGATGGTAAAATTAATAACGCGTTCGCTGGAAGCCACACCATACGTGGAGACCAGGATGCCATTCGGAAATGACTCATTAGCCTGCGTTCAGTGCTTTCAGCAATGACTGAGATTTCATACGCAGCTGTAAACCCTTGTTTCAAATCGGATGGCCTCCTCTTTAAGCCGCCTTGATGTAAATCAATTTGTTTGCTCTGGGGTGGCATAGCAGTTAGTTCGGCTAACTCGCTGAGCCTAGCCATAGCCGTGGGAATTCAATACTGCCTTCCGGTGATTTTGTCGAATAACGTTCGCTTTGCGTCAGCCGCTTCCCTAATAGCACAAGTGGTGTCACAAAATTGGGAGAGGTTTCTAAAATGTTTCGGTAAGTGTCTATATCGGATCTTTCAATTGATACATTTCTAACACAGTTTTAAAATGTTTCAATGAGAGGAAAGTTTTCCCGTATCATTAACACATTTTATAAATGTATTAAAAATATTTTTACGACACATATTAGAAACGTTTTATTGATAGGTTCAGGGACAGTTTTCAAAACGTGTAAGTTATGTCTCATGCTCCGGCATTCGGCAAGAAAATAGAGAGTTGCAGGAAACGTTTCAAAAACGTGTCAAACACCTTCCCCACGTGTTTCGTTGTTACATTTCTTACGCCTATCTAAAATGTTTTTTTGCGTTTCAACATTTTTGGACCACAGATCAGCTTCGTTTTAGACCCGTTTCAGACCCGTTTCAGACACATGGGAACGAATCATCGGCATGAAAATAGAAACTTGCAGGAAACGTTTCAAAAACGTGTCAAACACCTTCCCTACGTGTTTCGTTGTTACATTTTTAACGCCTGTCTAAAATGTTTTTCTGCGTTTCAACCTTTTTTCGACAACAGATCAGATTCGTATCAGACTCGTTTCAGACACATGGGAACGAATCATCGGCATGAAAATAGAAACTTGCAGGAAACGTTTCAAAAACGTGTCAAACACCTTCCCTACGTGTTTCGTTGTTACATTTTTAACGCCTGTCTAAAATGTTTTTCTGCGTTTCAACCTTTTTTCGACAACAGATCAGATTCGTATCAGACTCGTTTCAGACACATGGGAACGAATCATCGGCATGAAAATAGAAACTCGCAGGAAACGTTTCAAAAACGTGTCAAACACCTTCCCTACGTGTTTCGTTGTTACATTTTTAACGCCTGTCTAAAATGTTTTTCTGCGTTTCAACCTTTTTTCGACAACAGATCAGATTCGTATCAGACTCGTTTCAGACACATGGGAACGAATCATCGGCATGAAAATAGAAACTTGCAGGAAACGTTTCAAAAACGTGTCAAACACCTTCCCTACGTGTTTCGTTGTTACATTTTTAACGCCTGTCTAAAATGTTTTTCTGCGGTTCAACCTTTCTTCGACAACAGATCAGATTCGCATCAGACTCGTTTCAGACACATGGGAACGACTCATCGGCATGGATATTAGCACATACAGGAAACGTTTCGAAAACGTGTCAATCACCTTTCCTACGTGTTTCGTTGTTACATTCTTTACGCCTGTCTTAAATGTTTTTCCTCATATGCAATTTCTTCCCGTGTGCTTTCGAAAAATAAGATTTTTTTCCTTCTTCTTTGTTTTTGCCTCGGTTTGGCCTATGTTATCAGCAAAATTTCTATTAATTGAACGTAAGTTCTTCTCACATTTCTGTCTTTCAGAAAATTTTTTACTCTAATGGAAATTGTTGGAACTTTCTCTGGCCTTGATTTCCCTGCAAAATATTATCCAGGACTATTCCACCAACTTGTTACTCACAGTCAGGGCCACATTTTTAGTGACTTTTTCTCTTCTAGTTTTTAAGTTTACTAATCAATAGTTACCTATTTTGAATACTTTTTTTCAAAGTGTACTAATGGTATTGTCTAGTTTCTTAATTCCTTTTGTTTCATTTCATTAAAGTTTTTCTTTGTCTTTTCAATAATTAGCATTTGTCTATTGGAAAATGAACTTTCAACTCGGACCTTTGAAGCTTTTAAAAACTACGTACCTAGTAAAGTAGTGAAAGAAATTAAAACTAACCTTTAGTTCTTTCCTCCTATGGAATCTTTTGAGAACATACAATTTTTAGCCTTTGTACAGCCTTAAAGAGATAGTTAACGTTTTAAGCATTTTTTTAAGCCATCCTTTTGGGAGCAAAATTATTAGATTACGGAGAGATATAATGCTCAATAGTAATATTCTGGATATTTTTTGTGTTCACTAAATTTAAAAATATTGAAGCAATTCACATTCAGTATTATGTCAGAAACTTTGCTCTGATCTATAATGCGGTCTGTTGTAATGTTTGCTGAGAATGTTTCATAGATGTTCCCATGTAGCATTTGGATTTCAAGATTAAGTAAGGAAAGAGTAAATATTACCTAATCATTAGATCAATTTAATGATTATATAAACATTAGTTAACGATTAGGTAATCATTAAATAAAAAATTTTTGAAATTTTTCTTTACTTAATGATTAGGTAATCATTATTTAAACTTTATTTAATGAAGAAGTAAACATTAATTTATTTTATTACTTCAAAATGAATTAATCATTAGCTAATGATTACTTGTTCCTTACCTAATAAAGAAGTAAACATTATGTTATTTTATTACCTAAAGATGAAAATATGTATTAAATAATTATTACTTGTTTATTACGTAATGAAGAAGTAATGGTCAAGATATTTAATTACTTCAACATTAATTAATAATTAAATAATGATTACTTGTTCATTACCTAATAGAAAAGTAATTTTTCAAGATATTTTATTACTTCAGGATTAAATAATGATTAAATAATGATTTCTTGTTCTTTACCTAAAGAACAAGTAAATGTTAGAGATATTTTATTACTTTGAGATTAAATCATGTTTAAATAATTATTACGTTTTCATTACCTAAGGAGGAAGTAAATTTTAAAGAAATTGTATTACTTTAAGATTAATTAATCATTAAAGCATCATTACTTGTTCTTTACCTAACGAAAAATAATTTTTTTTTTTTTTTTTTTTTCTTTTTTTTTTTAAGGTTCATTTGAACGCGTTATCATACATAAGGGTGGTTTTTCCATTTGGACGCAAAATGTTGGGGTCTGTTGCCCCCAAGGAGTCCCCCTGCATAGTTAGGGGGCGCGGCCTTGACTAAGGAAAGGCCCCGAACGTTTAAATTTTTACCTCAACTAAGTACAAAGTTAGAAGGGGGGAGGGGGCTTTCCAGGTTGCTGTTAAGAATGTTTCTAATCACCACCCTGTATATGTTATGCTTCTTCAGTGTTAAATCATCAGCTGGAAAAACTCCTAGTTGCTTCATCTATTTAACTCTCTTCAAACACAGTTTCTTCTCAAAACAGAGACAGAACACAAAATACAGTGGTGTGAGCTGAAGTGTTGCTTCTCATTTGCGCTTTAGATTGCTGACCCTTGAACCCATGCGACAGAGAGGAAAGAGACAAAATGCTGATTACCTCATCTCTTTTTGCCACACTTGAGGCTTCCAAGGTAACTCACAATCAGGGAAACAGCCAGTGAGATACAAAATGTCAGCTCGCGCTCGCACCACTGATACATGCAGATATACACATTGTTGTCAGCTCCTCATCGTTTTAGAGGCCATCAAAACCGAATTTGGAGGCATAATACACATGTGACAGTAGGTAACAAATTTACTCATGCACCGGCACAACCACCCAAAAACTCAGATTTTGTTGAGCGTCAAATCATGATAAAATAGAATTATCAACGTTTCTCTTCTTAAGATTTGCCCACTGCTTGCTGAGACTAATATTGGAGATAACCGTGTAGAATAAGTGGATGACATTGATCAAAACATGGCCAAGTACATTGGGGCATTTACAGAAGCACCTATCCTGCGTGAAGAAATTAATTGCAGGTAATGTTATGTCTGAAATAAGCCAGAAATGTTGGTTCTCTTTCGACACGTAAACTCTGCGCAGACTATCTATGCACATACGCTTAGATTATTCTTTCCTGACAAGACTTCTCATTGTAGGTAAGTAAAATCAGGTATCAAGTTAGGGAATTAATTGAGGGATTACTATCCACCGATTGCATGAAAATTGAAGTCTCTGCAAATATAAGTACAAAGGGTCAATATAATGTCAGCTGTCACAGCCCTCCAGAAGAAAAAAAGAGAAATTATTCACATGGCAAATTACTCACTGGCAGCAGGTAAAGGATGTTTCAATTGCCAATCGTAGACATTTCCGTTTGAACTCATACGAAGAACTGTAATAATAAAATTCCGTGGGGATTTGCTAGCTGTTCACACTGATAATAGGAAGAAATGTATTCAGGAAACGAAGTGTAACACTTCGACTGGTAACGCCTTAAAGCCTCGGTAAATAACTCGGGAAAGCCCCAAACGTGCATTTGAGGTGATACACGAAACCATTTCTTTCTCATTCTCATATTTCCTTCGTGAAAACTAGAGTGTGAAAACTGTAGTGGTCTGGTGAAAAATTGTGGTTTGATTTGTTTACGAATTGTTATCACGAGTTCTCAGTTCAGTTCAGTTCGTGTTCCGGGAACGAAATTCCCTTTTGGTCCGATGATCCGCGTCCGCGTTCCGCGTACATCGTTGAGGAATTTTCAGGATGCAACTTGAAGGAGCCGTTAGCCTAGCCGTTACCTCGTTGTTACAGCCTGAGACGATGTTGGTCTATTTTTCCAGTCTCTCTTCAAATGCAGCCTCAAAAATAAATGTAAGTACTTAAAGTTTGTTAGTATATCATTCAGGAAATGTAGATCGACAGATCCTACCCAAAATTAATGATCTAAATCAACTGAGATCTTCCTCCCTCCAGCAACGAAATTTCTGTTCTCACTTCCTCACATGAGTCACATGAAATGACATACCTGTCACAGTGTCATTATTATGAGAAGAAAAGTCGTTCTGGAAAACATGGAGAGGGCAGGTATCGTTTAGGACTCACTGGAAACCATGAAATACTTTTGTCTCACAAGTTGTAAGTGGTAAGTCTCCATTACTCTCATGAGACTACACTGCAGTGATAGCGAAGAGAGCGATAAGTGCAAACTAGGATGAACCTCAAAACAAAGAAAATCATGTGCTAATCATGGCTCATGCAGAAATGCGCTTATGGCTCTCTTCGCCATCACGGCAGAAAGGTGTGCAAATTTAGACCTTCGTCCCGATTTGACCAATGTCCCACTCAACAAGTTGGGCCAAGCTCATCTCGCCATCAAAACATCTCATCACTTCTTAATTATTAGGTCATACCTCCATTTTCACACGAGCCCTGCAAGTACGCACCAAGCTATATGAACATTATGTCTCAGTACAATACAAAGTTGCGTCCATTTGTCCTAGGAGTGATGATATGTCCCGTTCTCTATTATTTTTATTACCCACACTACCTGGTACGTTTTCATTAGGTTGATCCAACACATAACCTCTTCTAATTCTCTCAGTGAATGTAAAACGATACCTCTTGAATATTCAATACATCACTTGCGTGACTCAGCACTGTCAGTGTAAAGGACCTGCAACTATCATAATTTGTTTCTGTGACATATACAACTGACCCATTTTACTTTTCTTAAAACTGAGCTTCTGCATGTTAGAATATCCAATAGGGATTAAAGAGAAACGATGTTCCTGTGAGCCCTACCTCCGGCTCTTTGTCCCTTGATTATTTACTACCACCAAGGCAACGTAGACTGCCGTAGAAATTAAACATGAGCAATCATCACATCGGAATAGCATTTCATTAAACTGCGTGTAAGGACCAAGATATGAAAGGACCCAAGCGTTCAGAGCGAACCAGTTTATCGTCTCTCAGGCTCCGTTTTACTTGTACTGAATGCTAGAGCATTATTACACAAATGAACTAGAGTGCGGTAAACAGAATGTTTGTTTTTTCCAAGAGCACAATAAATGAGAAAAATCATGTTACATTGCACTAACCTAAATTTTGGGAACGTTGTAAGGTAAATTTTCAAAGAAATATGTGTTAATGATGTAACAATTTCAATTGTTGCGTTTGATTAGAGGGGGAGAAAAGAAGATAATTAAAGTCCGATTTCGGATGCCTACTTTTTCTCAGTTTAAATATTTGCCGAGACTGGTTGAAAATAAATTGTTGGCAACTCGATTTTGGTAAGTGTTCCTTACCTCACCTTAACTGTACCTCACTTAGGTACCTGTTTTCTACTTTAGACAGGGCAAAATATTAAAATCCTCAGTTTCAAGAGAGTTCTGAAAAAAATCTAATTTTTAAGAAAAATTCTTTGGTATCAACAATTGAGAAGTTACACCGATTTTTAGTTTTTGAAAGAACTGCAATTTTATGATTATTTTAAAATATCATTCTAGGTACTTAAATGAAACAGCTTGAGATCTAGGTAATTTTTTTTTCAACGGATAAAATTTGCACTTCAATTATGAGTAAAATCTAAGAGCTAAACAGTCACAAGTCACCTCATTGAACTGTCACCATGCCTTGTATAATGCTGTTTATTTGTCTGTTTTTCAGGTTTTTGAAGGGCTTTCTGCACTTCAGCTTGCTCCCTCTTTCTGGATTTCTTGCATTCTGGATTAAGAAAGCGGCTACTATTCTATGACATGGCTGTCAGTTTCTCACCTGAGCAGTCATCCGATAGGAAATTAGCAGCGACTAAAAATCATCTGGTTTTGAGAAATTCACCATGAATCGCCTCAAAACAACATCATCAAAAGAAATTGCAGTGTGTTCAGAGAAAATAAACATAAGTAGCAGCTATAGTTTTCCTAAAAATTCTATGTCTGACCGGAAATTTCTTAAGAAATTTGAAGTGGTGTGAAGTTCGATTAGTTACCTTAATTATTAATTATACCTTAATATTCATTGCTCTAATCTAAAGGAGAAAATAAATGAAAGTGAAAGTGCTGTGTTCCAAGTATCATGAATAGCATCATTGGTGTTTTTCTTCAGGTTTTATTTTTGATGAAGGATCAGTTGAATTTGGTGAGTCAAATCTATTATATTTTCCTTTTGCATGCTATTTTGCCACAGGAAACTGTCAATAAATAAAATAAAATTACCTAATGCCCTTGTAATTGAATCAATTCTGCCTTTTTCCCTTCAGTTTGTTGGCTCCTTGAGTCTGAAGGATGTACGAATTTATTCTGAGAAACAAGCCTGAAACGGGTGGTGTATATCACCCTGTTAAATTTCACCATAAAGTACTGCAGCTAACAGGCCTCGTTCCGACACTGAAGCTGCAGTAATATTACTTAAGAAAAAAAAGATAAGGAAGGAGCAAATGGAAATTTTCAGCTCTGAAGTGATGTAAGCTTCAATTGACAATCAATGCATGAATAAATCGTCACCTTTCGGCCAAAGTATCACAAGATCCATGCGACGTTCAAAAATTTCCGCCAACATTTCATTTTTTTACAGAGAAATTTTCCGACAAAGCTGTCCAAAAATTTCACTAAATTTTCTTAGTGCTGCTGATAAAAATCAGTGAAATTTTCAAACAGATTCAACAATTTCTCTATAAAAAAATTAAATGGCAGCAGAAATTTTTAAACCTTGCATGGAGCTTGCGAAACTTTGGCCGGAAAGTGGCGATATAAACATTAGCTAAAATTTTGATCCAGAAATGGACACCTCAGAATTATATCAGTGTTACTTAATGCATAGTAAATCGTTAGGTAATCATTTGGTAAAACTGATTTTTAACCTCAAGTAACGATTACTTAAAATCCTTCTCAAAAAAAGTGACAGTTTTACTCAAAATTGATTAAGTATTACTTTATCGTGAAGTAAACGTGAATTCACCATTACTTTAAGCTTACTTCAAGCTTACTGCACGTTTATTACTCCCTTACTTAATCTTGAAATCCAAAATGCTACATGGGAATTGTTGTTGATTTGTTGATACATGGTTACATCACATTTTTTGCCACTCAATCATTGTTTCCAAGAGTTTGAAACGCTTGTAGAACCTAGATATAGACTTCAAAAGGATAACAACTTTTTTGAAACATGCGTTCAAAACTTTGAGATAAGGCACCAAAAATAATAAAAAAAAAAAAACCATGTATTCTGACTGCTGGGGCAACAACTCAGTATGAAAATATTTGTACTCTAAATTTTGCTGACATGTTTCCAAGTGATGATATATGGGACGTTTCTAAGATGGTGTGGACGATTAAAAATTTCTAAAACAATTTCTATGTAAAAAATATTTATTTGTCAGAAAATAACAGAAAAGACAAGTTGAGATTTGAAATGAAATAAAACCTTAAATGTTTTCAGGATACGTCTCTAGAACATGTCCCCGCAACCTTTAAACCAGTTGCATAGAGAGGTGTCAATCATGGTTGACCCCTGTCTATGCAACTGGTTTAGAGGTTGCGGGGACACGTTCTAGAGAGGTATCCTGAAAACATTCAGTTTTTCATTTTTTGATACGTTCTTTAAACTTTTGAAACTCATGTCTGAAACATTTCTGAAACGATTTTAGATTTTGTGACCATTAAAAAGTATGTGTCACAAATGAGTCAAAAACAAATTTGAAAGGTTTTCAGGATAGATCTCTGAAAGGTGTCACCTGACACCTTTAAAAGGGTGACATAGAAAGGTTTCAGGCACGTTTCTGAAACGTGATTTAAACTTTTTCAGGCGGAAGTCATGTCTGAAACATTTCTGAAACATTTCTGAAACAATTTAAGATTTTGCGATCTGTTTTAAGGAGGTGTCAAAAATGTGTCAAAGAGGTACAGCCTTCCCTGACCTGAGTCTGAAATAAATTGAAAACGAATCTGAAAGGTTTTAAGGACACATCTCTGAAAGGTGTCACTTGACACCTTTAAAAGGGTGACATAGAAAGGTTTCAGGCACGTTTCTGAAACGTGATTTAAACTTTCTAAGTATCTAAAATGTTTCAGTGAAACATTTTATAAATGTTCAAAGGTTTCATTGACACCTTTTAAAAACGTTTTTAAAACCAGATGTGCTATTAGGGTTGAGTTAATGAGCCTAAAATATTGCAAGGAACATTGACTTTGTTTCTCCCGTGGCGGTTTTAGGTTTGGCTAAACCACTATCGATTCTCGCGCGTTGGTAGTACCTACTAATTTACCTCCATTTCAATTCACTTTAACTATTGATTCTAAGCGAGGCGACTCAGCTGCATATAAGTAACAGGTTTTACGTATATTCAAGGGGAAAACCTAAAGACGGCAAGAGTTACGGTATGACGAGGAAATTGCTTCTCAGCTATGCTGCTCTCTTATTTTGCCGAAAAATTATACGTCTAAAAATAACGTTCTAATGGAAAAAAAATGTTATTGAGAAAATTGATTTAATACTGTCCGAGCAGAAAACATTATTGAGCAAGTCCTCTGTTTATCCTCAGCAAATATGAAGAAAATTTAAATGATCATACAAAAAAGCATCATTAATCGGTTTTGTGTTAAAGGGTGTATGAAGTTTACCCTTCAATTTAAAAAAATACCCATTTTATGTTAGGCAAGACGGTCGTATGTATGCAATATTCTGTAGGTTTGCCTATACGTTTCCAACAAATAGTAAATAACTAGGGGGCTGTGCCCCCTGGCCGCTACGCGGCCCAACCCCCAGAGGACGCTTCGCGTTCTCTTAGGCCCGCGTCGACAAAAGAACGACCAAAAACATGTAAAGATTTTCATACCCGACTCTCATTCATCCAATCTCCCTATGGCCGAGAGCAATTGGACCAATAAGAGTCGAATAAAAAAGTCGGCATTTATTTCAAACTTCTCGCAAAGACTGAAACGAAACGGAACAAAGCGTTTCATCGCTGTTGGATAGCCTGTGCCAAAGAAGCATACCTTCTATTCACCTACCCTACTAACAGACCAAGATTAAACATTTCCCGCTTACTTCAATTTTCCGCTAAATTTAAAATTCCCGCCTTTTTCATTGGCGGGAATTTCAAATTTTGCCCCCCTTTCTAAGCTTTTTAGTCTCCTCTAATGTTAAAAAAACCTGGGCCCTATTTTCAAACTCTGATTACAGCGGGCTCATCTAAGGGCTATCACCTGTCGATAACCGCAAAATTCGTGGAAATCGGCCAAGTAAAACGCTCAAACGAACTATGACAAAAAATAAAAAATTACATTGTTTAAATGGGAGAATTCGCAACTTTACCATGTAATATAAAAAAACCTGGGCCATATTTTCAAAATCTGAATAGAGTGGGCTCATTTAGAGACAATTGCTTGTCGATAGCCCTAAAAATCATGAAAATCGGCCCGGTAGAACGCTGGAACTAAGCGTTACCAGATACGCAAATTTAGGAGGTCTCGGAGCTTATATATATGAAGGGGTCAGTTGTGCTGGTCATGGAATCGTGTTTTGGTGCTTAGTTCCTGTAGGTGAGCTTTAACTAATAAGATCTGTCGAAATCGCCGCTTTCTAAGTTCAATATCAACCGAGGTATCGCCCTTTGAAATGGCGGATTTTGCCGTTATCCACGGCGGTAGTAACACCAAGAGTCCCTTTATGCTGAGAGTCATGACAATTTGAATCCATTTATGATTGGTTCCCGTATTTTAGGCCTCCACAGTGTCACAAACGGGAATAAAGATTACATTTTCACCAATTGCAAAGATTATAATCTGGAATGGACCAGGGAATTACGGGTTCGGCAAGGAACAAACGGAATGAGAGGAGGAACGGAGAAAGGCATTTGAGAATGGGCCGATCAAAGATTACGAAAAACGTTCAATTTCTGTAATCTTTATTCCCGTTTGTGACATCCATGAGCCGACTTGTCTTGACTCTCAGTATAAAGGGACTCTAGTAACACCCTTGATTTCTGCCACCTTACTTCCATCCCAGTTTCACTTTGAGTAACCACTGCTAATTTATGTCTCTCTAACTATATGAAACCAAGGTGGAAGAAACCAAGAGATGTTACTATCACTTCCGCGGTGGGTGACATCAAAAACTGGATTTTTCAAAGGACGATATCTTGGTTGATATTGAACCTGTAGAAAGTTGTGATTTGGACAGATGCCATTATTTAGCGCTCAGCCGATAGGCAGCGCTTTTTGATTTCGACTTTGGCTCTGGAGTACTAGTATACTAGTGCTAATTCGTTTGAATGGCGCACCAGCTCATCGATGTGTAGGCTTTTTTTTGGGGGGGGGGGGGGGGTCCAGTTTTAAAATAAATAAAGCTGTGAAAACCGTATTTTACGCTTTTAACGTAATGCGCAGGTAGTTTCGATCGTTTGTCTATAAGAAAATTTCTTAGCGGTAGAGTAATTCTTATCGAAATTGATCGTTGAACTCAAATGAAGCCTAAAAAAAACGCGCCTGATGAGCTCAACGGTGACTATCATTTTCGAAAAACGAAAAAACGCGTTTACGGTTTACTTGGTAACCTTTGTTTGCTATCAGCTGATGTTTTATTTCCATTACCCAGCCAAGTCGACGGAGTTTATACTTCCTTTCTTCACTTAATACATTGACTAACACCTGAGCGCTTTTCTAATACGACAGTATTAGAACTTTCCCGCTTGTTTTAAGCGAATCTACCAGAAACTAACACCAAAACACGATTTTATGACCAGCGCAACTGACCCATTTCCAGGTAAATTGTCAGAAGAAAATCGCCTTTTTACACAGAACAACAGTAAGGGCAGTCCTTATAGGCGGGATAATGTGACTAGGTGTCCGCTGTTTTTTACTTTTTTGGAAGTAAGTCAATCTATGCGCATTTACCGTTCTCGCCAACCCTCATTATATGGAATAAGGCGAAATTCAGAGTTTTAAAGGAGTCATTCAGTTCATGAATTTCAGCAAAACATTCATACGAAGTATTCACTGTGCTCTGAGTGGACATAACTACATTGAGCAAAAAACTTCGGTTCATAAAAAACCTCAGAGTTTTCGGTTCAGGTGATGGGAATTTTCGGTCTTAAGAATCTAATTCCGGTTCAAGTATCCTACTTTCAGTCGGTCATGTTGCAATTAATATTGTTCCACTCTAAACCGCGGTTATCTGACCCCAAGTTCGGTTTTTATGACCTTTCAAAAACTTAGATTACCTGGACCGAAAACATGTGTGTGCCCGCATTACAACAAAGTTTCGGTCTTATAACCGATTTCTCTTTTTTCACCGGGCAGTGCCTCTTGTAGACGGTTCAAAACAGAGATACTATACATGAATAAAAAACAAATCCACCACCCCAATTGACTGTTCCCAGAGATCACACGTTAGAAGCAAACGCATCAGGAAAAAAAAATTATTTTTCTATTCATGTTTCGGCGAGTGAAAAAAATTCCTGTACGGACATCAGGAGGAGGGGCACGAATTTCCTGCGTTCCGTGGAAAAAAAAAGAATTCTTTCATCTCAATTTTTTCGAGTCGGGCGCAATAAATATAAAACCGCAGAGAACAGGCTGTAAAAGAGCTGGCTAAACGGTAACTGCGTCCCAGATACGAAGGTCTGAGAGCCGGAGCCAGCTCTCTCATACGTGACTTGATAAGCGGGTTCTTTACAACTGTTGTAAACGCTTCGTAACGAGGAGGGGAGCCCTGGGATATTGCGAGGGAGTCGGTAATTCCAATCGGACGAACCTAACTCTTGACCGGAGAGACTCCTTACATCCTGGGCATTGGTCCTTGGTGATCTCGTGGTCAATGAACGATCGAGGTTGCCTATGTCTTCAACCGGCATTTTCATGTTGGACGATGATGTGGGCGATTCACTCTCTAGTGCAACCTAGAATCTTATTTTTGTAGACATAGCAAAGAGTAGAATACCTGCATAGGAAGAGTATGGACAACTCGAAAATTTGGAAGTTAGGTTTGATCAGATCATGTAACTCTTGGGGCCCAAAAGGACTGCCAACTTAAGACCCTGAATTATCCAGCGGTACTAACTTTCATAATTCTAACTACTCGCCGTTCCATAACTGATCAAAAATCATAAAAGCACGTATAAAACTTTGATTTCGCATATATTTTGTTAGTTTCAAAGTCTTAATCCTCAAAGACGCTTGTTTACAATGCGCTGTCGGCCGCATTGATCAATATTTCAAATCCATAGGTTGGCAGAGGCACTTTTCTAGTGATTTTCGTTTTACACGTTGTCGCCCTTTTCGGCCCTAAAAGTTACATAAATCGAGTTGTTCATACCCTTCCTATAAAGATACGCTAGCGAAGAGAAAACAAGAGCCGCAACAAGAATTGAGGGGCGAGTGACACCAGTACCATAGACGTGGCGTGCTTTGCGATAAATCGACCGATCTGCCATTTAAACCCATGGAAAAAGTTCGCAGCGAACACCTAAATAATCAACTCTTAACCATAGCTTCAAATAAGAATATATCGATAATCGATCACTCATGCCTCGCCACTGAGTAGCACCCCCTACTTTTACGAGCCGCTTCTGATTGGCTAATGCAAGTGGTGCCCACTCTCTGTGACCCTTATGGAAAATAACATGGGGATCATTTTCCATCGAAAATATATCGAAAACAAAGGAAAAATTCATGCGTTGAAGATTTCAGAAATTTCCGACGCCAGACTCCACCGACTCAGCCAACCTTCTAACACAAAAAATCTCATTGCCGATCTTCCGATTTCAACATCAAACCAATGACTAAAATGTTCCTAGAGGCGTCGTCAGCTAGGTTGACGGTTGTTAACTTTCAGTTTGCAAGCGTTTTCACGTCACTACTATCCACATGAAAACATCCGACTCTCGCAGAAGCAAGAACACAAGCTTACATACGTTTTTTAATACTTTCAAACCTTGTAACACCTTGATTCTTAGCCACACAGAAACCACAACCACATAAAAGTCGCGAATCATAATTGATAGGTAGTTTTTTACGACACGATCCTGAGACGGATGTTTTCAAGGTGGATAGTAGCGTACGCCGCTTTGCGTAGAGACCCAACTTCGTCGTTGGCGCTTGCTAACCGAAAGTATACAACCGTCAACTTAGCTGACGACACCTCTAAATGAGCGCTCTTTCGCAAAAGCGAGTGAATTCACGCAAAAACTAAGTCAAATATGATCCAAACAAACGACGGGTCGTAACATAAATAACAGATAACTCTGTATAATTTGAATTAATAGGTGACCTGAATCGATGGCTTTCCTTTCGGGCCCTGAAAGTTCCATCACCTAACTTCAAAATTACCGACATGCCCGTTCTATTGTGCAGTGGTATCGATAATTCAATTTTGAATTTTTCCAAGACAACATCCTCATCACAAATCCTGTCAACATAGTCAAGCGAAGCGAGTTATTCTCCTGGCAGAAGCACCAAGTCTCCCTCCGTGACTTCTCATTCATTACTAGGAAGGACTCCAATCCCCGCGCCCTTTTCTGCCGTGCTGAGGAAGAACGCCGTATGAACATTCGAGAGTTGCCAAATTTCCCTTCATATAACATGTATTCTTGACTACATTCATGCACATCTTTCTTTAAAACTATCAGATATTTTAGATTAAATTATGCACGATATTATCTGAAATTTTGGATAAAAAATATTCACAACTCTCCCCACAAATTCGGTGTTTATCGAAGGAAATTTGGCGACGTCTGATGGCTCATACGGCGTTTTTCCTTAGCACGACAGTATTCCCATACGCAGACCCGGCTCCGACCCAATTAAAAGCAAAAGTGGCGCCGCCTCGGTGCCAGAACCTGTTTTTCTTTTCACCGTGCGTCGTCGGACCGAGGGGCCGACGGGGGGGGGGGGGGGGGGGGGGGGAGGCCCTGCGAGAGGGACTGCAACCGAACCGAACGAAGCCCCCGTGACGTGGGTGTCATGAGTGCGGCGGCGGCGGCGGGCCGGGACACCGGGGGGGGGGGGGGGGGGGGGGTTCGCGGGGAGTCGCCAGATCGATAAGGGACTTTTTCATAAGCGAACCAGGTTGTAAAGCGTCGGCAACCCGGTCTCGCGGCGCACGGTGGATCGAGTCAACAGGAGAGCTCGGACAAAATTTGGAAACTTTAAACGCTTATAACTCCGTTCATACAAAATTTTGAGGACTCAAAAGTGGTTCCATTGGTTTTTCCGTGAAATTTTCACGCAGAGTCGCCCCTTAAAATTTAAAATATGACGAAATAAACATGAGCATTTGGAGTGTTAGTCGGAAATTTCATGTGCGACTCCTCTGATTGATTCGACCCACTGTGCGGCGCGGCGCCTCGGGCTTCTTATCTCGTGCCGGGCCGGGCTCCCGGCTCTATCTCGCCGATCACGCTCCAGGGACCTGATGGGTCAATCCTAGACCAACTCGAGTACTTTCCGTACTCAGAGTATCGACACTCCAGGATCCCTTCCTCATTGGCTCAGCCGTCTTGAGGGGCCGGCCCTGAATTCCGTAACGCTCTAGGGGAAGGCGGGTCGAGAAAAGCGTTACGCCGTTTCGTTTTTACGTGTCAAATGACAGGGATCCACGTCACTAAGGCGTTACAAGAGATGAGGGGGGAGAGGGGAGGGGTCGAATATGCCGAAAATGTGCGTCACGTATCGGAGAAACCGCCCTCCAAGACTCCATAGGTCTTTCAGGGATGAGATATCTACGGCGTGGGTCGAGTTCAGCATAGAGAAACTACATTTTTTTCTTTGTTCTTCCAAGGGGGGTTTTCTTGTTGTAGAATTTCTTTTCTTCTGTTAAGCAGGAAAAGTTTTTGTTTAAAATTTTTAATTTTATGAAATTCAGCAATTTAGTTTTGTCCCTGGCAGAAATTGAAAGTTCAATAGTATTTTGAAACCTACGGCTTTGTTACAACCCGTATAGCCCGACTACAGGATTTTGTATCTCCTTAGCCTGGTCATAAGGTTTGTTATTTCCCCTATAGCTGGGCTATAAGTAAATACCTACAGCCCAGCTATACGGGCGATAACAAAAAAATCAACAAAAACAAATAAAAACAAAAAACAAAAACAACAAAAACCTAAAACAAAAAAAATCAAAGAACAAAAAAAACACGATACAAATCTTAAAAAACTCGCAATAAAAATATTATAGCCAGCCTATTCAGGCCATAAAAAATCTTGCGGTCGGACCATGTTCCATCAGCAAATCTTGACGAGGGATTACTCCTGATCATAACAATATTTTGTCTCAAAGCATAGCTCCCTTCTCTTAAAAAAAAAAAAAAAAAAAAAAAAAAAAAAAAAAAAAAAAAAAAAAAAAAAAAACGGAAGAAAGTGTAGAGAAGAGGAGAATGAAAGAGAGTCATTTAAAGAGAGGAACCAAGCGTGTATTCAGTTCATCCTCAGATCTGAATTCGGTCAAATCAATGCACAGAAAAGAGCCAAATGCAAAGTGATTCTCGGGGAGTTTGGCGGTGCCCAAAAGCGCAAAATTCAACGGCTCAAACCCCACACCCACATGGAGAAAAAAGCTTCGTGCATGAGACCCGAAGTTGAGGTCATATGGATCTCTGAAGTTTTCTGATCACGCATCAGAAAACTTGAGGTCGAGCTGCCGAAGTTTGGGTCAGACATCGAGGCAATTCGGTATGTACCGGAGTACTTCAGATGTGTGACCCGAACCCTTCGTTATACATATATCGAAGTACTTCAGATGTCTGACCCGAACTTCGGCAGCTGGACATCCAGTTTTTAGATACGTGATCCGAAAACTTCAGATATCCATATGACCTCAACTTCGGGTCCCACGCAGGAAGTTTTTTCTCCGTGGCAAAAGTGAGAAATACATATCCCAATAGCGCAAAGTGAGAAAGTCATGACTCATCCTTAAAGCGCATGTCCGTAAACTAAGGAAAAGAATAGGGAAAAAACATACTCATGAATATATTTAATAATTTAACCAAGTTTTAACTTTAGGCTTCGAGGAATGTTTAGTGAAAATTTTGCGCTTAAACGTCAAAAATACTTTGCCAAACGGGGAAAAATACCAAAAAAAAGAGGAATCGTCAGTGATGGTTAAAAAAATTGAACACATCTTGCTCAGATACCTAAATTTTTTGAGATTTTAGAGATCGACTATGTTGTAATGTATTAAAACAATCAATGCATGTTTTAAAAAAATGGACAATTTCACGATAATCAGCAGCATTTTACTTCATCACCATAGACAACGTTAGAATTAGGCTTAGGTGTGAGAAAAACATGCTAAGTGCCCTCTCCTTAGTATCACATGCGGGGAAATTTGGACGAATTTCATCACAAGGCGTGGATGCAACTATTCGGGCTCTGTGGATGTCCGCGTTGCATATGCATGGGAGTGAAGGCGTTTTGAATTTCTAGGCAGTCATCGTTTCACCCGTGGCACGCGGCACGGCGGGCTGTGGAGTGTGGCTGTCCCCTCAGGATCCAATATGACCGAGTGCTGCCAGTCCTTCGTTTGTGTAGCACACAAAGATATCTCTCTGGCCCGAATCCTTGCTAGGATGTAAGAATCTTTTGTGCTTCAGTTTCGATGTCGCCATGTTGATCCGGAATTTGAGAGCAATTATTAGTGTTCAAGAGATGCCTTTGTAATTTTAGGAATTAAAGAACCTTTGTCCTGATAACATGTCTGAATGATTGATGAGTAGCTTGTTAAGTAAATAATTTGCCTAATGATACCTAATAAATGGACTGCATTTTGCTATAAGGAACTACAATTTCTGGCTCATACATAGAAACACGTATCTGCATAGAGAAACCAATGGCACATGTTCCTAATTCAAAATGTAGTCCAAATGTTGGAGTGAGCGCTTTGCCAGCCGACAATATGCGAATCAAGTAAGGTTTGCCAAGCCGAAGGCTCAAAGTTTTGATCATCTTTCATCATTATGCATATCTGAGTTTTGACTTCCCAACAGAACTTCTACAGTTCTACACTACGGGGAAGATGACAGTGCAGGGTCTCTAAAATATATTGTCTCTTTTTGGGACTAAAAGAAATGACAAAGCTTGCAAGCGAATGAACTCAAACGCCAGAAAGTAACGTCTTATTCACTTGGTGTGCCGTGCATTAAACTCTAATCACAGAGGTGGATTTGTTTACTAAGTTTTAAAACCAATCCGACAAATGTATACATTATGGACAGTTGATACGATATTTTTCTTCGTTTCATTCAAAAATTTTCGTATGTTGGAGTTTTTTTAGGTAAAGTGCGTTTAAAAATCAGCATAAAGCTGAAAATCTCAATACAGAGGGGAAATTCTCATATGAGCACAATTTTCTGCTAAAAAGATATGCTGTTTGATGCGTTTCGGCCTTGTTGGGCCAATCCTCAGTGCAGCGCAGCCAACTGAATTTCCTGCTACCAAGCTCCGAGAGGTCGTGAAAACCAACCCGAATGGTCGTAACTAGTGTTGCACCAAACAGCATATCTCTTTGAGAGAAAATTGTGCTCATACGAGCTTTTTCCTTTTGTATTGAGATTTTCAGCCGTATGCTGAATTTTTAACGCACGTTGGCTAAAAAAAACTCCAACACACTGTCTTACGACCCGTGCGTCCACCGCAATCAGTTTCTGAGAATTTATTTTGATTATTTGGATTGCATTTTGAAAAAAGGTACCAAAAGCATTCCAATGTTGCTGAGATTGTGCAACTTTTTTTCCCTCGCTGATAATGACTGGTCGTCGACCCAAATTGTATATTTACTCCCCAATAAACCATACATTGAAAACGAAAATTACCTTTGTGAAATCAATGTGTTGCGTGATATCAGTAATTTTACCGCAGTAAATGTAAGATGCACCACCCCAGCAACATCGGAATGATCTCGGTTCCTTTTTGCAAAGTGTAATCCATTCATTCAGGGAGAGTGCAGATAAAATATGCCGCTCTCTGAATGTCCTGCTAGATTCAGGTTTTCACTAAGCCTGGGGTCAAATGATAACAAAAAAGTGTTGAAAGAGTTTTGACCGCAGTGAGATTTCCTTGAATCTCAACTTTTGAAACGGTTTCAGACAAACTTTAATCGATATTTTGGCCAAAAATTACACTCTAAGCCGGTGTCATTCGTCTTGCCTGGAAACTATACAAATCTCAAAGTTTGCTTCGTCTAAAATGGACGATGACAGCCCCCATGATAAGCCTAAAAGCGGTGAAACAATCAGGAAGCAGCACAGATATGACAATATTTTTCCTACGTAGGTGCTCCGGATCCAAGGAAATCTGGCTGCCACTGTCAAATATCATAGCGGGAGGTAGGAGCGCTGTGCGAAACTTTCGTGAGAGAGTTTTGTATGTAGTTGAACTCGTGAAAGTCAGTGGTTTGGAAAAACAATGCCAGGAAGTATGAACATGAATAATGTTTGAATCCATGCTTGCGCGACCCCGCGAGGGAGCTGAACCTTTCAGGTTCTGAGGTGCAGATGCGAGGTATCAGCTGAGAGCGCGCTTCACGAGTGGATAGAACTCTCGTCGCGTAGAGCGCGCTTGGCACTCACAACGTTTGTTTCCTTCGAAAGTTCAAACATGAGGTGAAAATAATGGGTTCGTATCACACAAATACGACACAATTATAGTATGTTTTAGTTCTCTATCCCTTTTTTAAATCGCCAAAAAGTTTAATGATATTAATCCGAACGCCCTGTAAGTTGCAAATTGAAAAAAGTAAAAATCTTTGCCTGGATATGTCATTTCAACGAGTATACGAAAGATTATTACACATATTGCATCAATAAGAACTGCAAGTGAAAAACTTAAAATCTCACTCTTTCATCTTTGACACAATTTACTCTTCTAATGAACGTGCCTCCGTGGACCATGGTTCTTTCCTTGGTACATTGTTTTTTTTTTTTTTTTTTTTTTTTTTTTTTTTTTTTTTTTTTTTTTTTTTTCCAGGGAAGTTACACATCGATGGTGATACTGCCAGACCACGTTCCTCGATTGCGGTGTTTAGAAGTCTCCACTCTCATATTTTTTTATTGAAGGAGACCAAATCAATATCGTTTCTTGAAATTTTCAGAGTTTCCTTCGCACAGAGAAGAAACGAACATGGAATTTTTCAAGAATTGACGTTGAGTACTTTTCAATTTAAAAATGAAGTATGACAGAAAGTCCGCAACGTCGCATACCGAGGTGCGTGGTCTGGTACGTTCACCAACGACATACGAATAAGGATAAAAAAAACCATTCTGAGATTGTTGTGCATTCATTTAATCCAACAACAAGCAAAAAGGTATTGTTTATTTTCTTTATAACGTGTTATTCTATTTTTAATCACTTTTGACCTATCTGAGACGAAATTGGACGTATTTATGCTAAAAGGAGATATGTGCAAGTGGAAAGATGGGGTGTGCTCGTTAGTTGGGTCATAAGAAACAATGTAAAAGTGGATATAGCTCCTTTTGAGAAAATTGAGAAGCGGGATTTGACATTAAATCAAAAGGAGCTAAACGCCAAAATATGCTAACTCATGAGCCGCGGGCATGGCAAGAGAGCGTTGTGCACAGGGCTCACGAGTTACAGCGCCCCGACGACCATCTCCCCGTCGTTAGAGTGCGCACTCATTGCCGCTGACGTCACTGGCGCTTTATATTCCCCATTCATTCTTATGGCCCGACCACTAACGAGCACACCCCATCTTTCCACTTGCACATATCTCCTTTTCGCATAAATACGTCCAATTATTTCATCGCAAAGCAGAAATTCTTTTCAAGCTGCATCCGGACCAACCGTAAAGTGATCTTGCGTAGAAAAAGTTTTACGGCAAAAAGTTTCAAAAAGTTAAACAGATTTGGAGAGATTTCACCGAAAGTATCAACGTTTCGAATAAACTAATTTTATTTTGAAACAGTTTGAAAGATTTTCCCTCCAAAAATCCGGGAGAGTGTTCCGACTCAAAAGTGGTGCCAAATGCGCAGCACGTACTTTTTTAACACGTGAATTACATGTAGCCGTGTATTAGTACCCCATGAATTTGGCAACCCCCCTTATCTCGAGTTTGAGCCTGTGAGAAAGTTGGGAAGAAAAAATATCATTGGTGCCTGATAGCGCTGAAAATGCAGAATTATTACATCAAAATCAATTCAAAATATGCATATTTTATCACAAGTCTTGGCAACCATGGAGAGTCTAGTTTGGGGGAGGGGGCGCCGGTTTAATTGCGCGGAAACAGGGGCGAGGGAGGACCCGAACAAGCTCCGTGGCGCCTATCGAGTTTTTAGTTGCGTAATTTGCGGGGGCGGCACGGGAATTGGGAGGGGGGAGGATGAGAGAGGGGGGTCCCAGGAAGCCCCAACAGCGGCCCGCAGCCGAGAGGATTTCTACTGCCATCGCAAGATAAATTGATGTCATAAAGGAAGTGGTTTTTTATTTTCGTTATTATTCGAGTGTTTATGGATATCCAACAGCGAGTTCGAGTTCGCTCCCGATCATCATCTATCGATTCGGCGAGGCGCTGCGAATCGTGTGATCCGCGTTGTGTTCGCTCGAATATTCTGCAAACTTTCGGAACAAGAATTTTCACCTCGATACTTTTCAGACTTTGCGAGAGTTCACAAGAATAGAGCATTTGCAGGTGTCTTAAATGTTGCTATTTTCATCTTTAAAATTATACTGCTAGGAGAACTGAGTACGAGGATATCCTTGGTTTCTAAATTGAACAATTATTGGAGAAAATATGAAAAAATGACCTAATCTGCTAAAATATATGTGTTTAAATGGAAAATGCCGCCAGATGACGTCATAAGGTGGCACATTATCCCCTTTTTAAATCTATTTTTCTCAAATCTCCCATGTCAGAAAAAAAGTATGAAAAATACTGCGAACTCAGCTTATTAGACACTTTCAGATTAAGCATGTGTGCAAATTCTCCATTCGTTAGAGTTTATGGCACCTTATTGAAACACCGGAGCAATGAAAGAAATAAAAATGCCGACATAAGAACCGAGAAACCGTAGAAACCGACGTAAATCCCCGAGAAATTCCAAAGGAATTCCAAAATAGGCGGATCCAGACACCTCAAACAGGAGAGGAGGCGTAAGGGGTTCCGAAGGCCTCCCCTAGAAAATTTTTAAAGTTTCTAATGTGCAGTTTGATTCAATTTCATCATGAATAATTATTGAAAGAAGCGTCTTTCCTATGTTCTTAGTTATTTTTTCATTTTCGTTTTCTTCCCACTTTCTCTTGGACGAACGGGAGGGCGCACACCCTCAATGCCCCCCCCCCCCCCCCTGAATCCATCTATAAATTCTAATGAATGCTCTGCAAAATTTTGTCTTTTTCATAGAATTCGGGAAAATTCTCCATAAATTCCTGTAATTTTGCATTTAGGTTTTGGTTAGTTCTTAAAATTTTATATATTTATCCGAATTATTTCAGATGATTCATTGTTTCCTTTTTTGAAAATCAGAGGTATTCGTAGGGAAAGAATCGCATGCCAGGTTTTACCTGAAGTCATATAAGAGTAAAGGAAGTAAACAAAAACGGAATCGGCTAAATTACACTATATCCTTACACAATGACAGCATTTCTCCTGAATAGGCGGAATTTGCCTTTGAAAGATCCTGCTTTTGTATTACTAATCACAAGACCATTCGAGTATGAATATTCTTCAGGAATGAATTCAATACTGATTTTTTAGGGTTTATTTTTCCGTGAATAGTATGGGCTAATAGATGCGACATATCAAACCCTATTTCTATTGCACCGTATTTTAGACTTATTTATTGGCTGTTCATTCAATATATCGCCATAAAATTGCACCGCTGTTAAAGAGCGGGGCGAGGCAATGGATATAAAAACAGTCCATTTGTCATGGGTGGAACCATTGAAAGTATCGAATACCTATCGAATAAAGTCGTCACTATACGAGTCCATACTTACTGATACTGCTGTGGGAAGCCTTTGCGTCGCGATTATCGCTTTTGTCTCGTATCAAATCCAGTTGGAAAAAGGAACAAACTCCTCTTGAGCTCGCGGAGCCCAGGATTAATGCTAAGTTCAAATATTGTATCTGTTCTTGATGCTTTCCGCGCCTTAGGGAATTTCAAAGGAGCATTAGCCGAGCTCTGCGGTGTTACCAAAGATCTACACAAGTTCAGAAATGAAGTTTTCAAAAATTCAACTCAGTATTGTTTGAGGGGAAAATTTTATTGAACAATCCCTTTGCAAGAATCTAGCATGCACGTTCTGAAGACTTTTAAAAATCGTCTGGGTGATCGGAAACCAAAATCTTTTTCTTCAACTATGAAGGAGAACTCATTTTTTCCATAGGGAAAAAAAAGCCGTATGTGCTACCTCTTGTGTGCATGATTAAGGTTAAGGTTAAGTATGCATGATTAAGGTTTTAACGAATAATAAATACATTTTCAAGTTATAGAGAGCGGTTGAAAAAGAGCCAATATGCTCAAAATGTGGTTTTCATCGTGAAAGAACAACTACATTTCAATATTTCCGAATTGTCCCCATATGCAAATTGCATTTTTACCAGAGAATTTCGAGTATCTCTAATTGAAAATTTTACTGATTTTTCTTCCGATCTCAGCCAAAAATTGGAAAAACTTTCGACAAAAATTGCTTCAGTAAATTCATTTACAGAATTGGATTTTTTAATGGTTCAATAGCGCTGGTCTCACGATCGTGTTTTGATGTTTGATTCTTGCGGATCATCTAACCCTCTATTGCATACATACACATATATTTAATTTAACTTATTTTCTTTTTTAAAAAATTCTGTACGAGCGCAACAATGTTTCTGAATGCATTTATGGAAGCCAAAGGTTGAAAACTATTGGATAAAAATGACGTAACCCACTCCAATGTTGCTAAATTAGGTTATACAACGTGTTTTTTTCGGCAACCCCGGGCTGCGTAGGACGGCTCTAGCAACGCATTTTCGGCGCAAAATTTAAGTTGGTAAGAGTGGTTGTATGACACTGAAAAAAATATGCACACATGCAGCACATGTCATATTTTTTTAAGTGACAACAGGAAATATTAGATGCAAAATTGTTTTTTTATAAATTGATTTAAAAGCGAACAACATATACGTGATCTCATGCAACTAACTCTGGCGGCGAAAATGTCAAGTTACATATATGTCATTCCATGCAACCGATTGTGGCCAATAAAAATGAATATATCGACGGTGAAACTACCAAACCACGCATCTCGGTTTGCGACGTCGCAGACTTCCTGTCATACTTTGTTTTTTAAATGAAAAACTACTTAACATCCAGTCTTGAAAATTTCTGTGATTTTTCCTCTTCGTGCGGAGAAAATTCTGGGAAAATCTCAAGGAATGATATTGATTTGGACCACTTCAAAAAAATAAAATGTGAGCGTAGATTTTTAAACACCGCAAACGAGATACGTGGTTTGGTAGTTTCACCGTCGATATGGCTAATCTTCACCGATAATGTGATTTATGCTGGCAAAACCAGTGTTCTTCAATATCTAATCCCTGGCAAGACTGAGGTTTTCTTTTTTTTTCAATGAAATGTACTTCGGCATGTTTTTCATGTGACATCTATTTTTAGGGTTTTCACCAAAGTTGCATAGAATCACATATATGTAATTTCCCTTTTTATTTTTTATATCGAAGTTGCATGGACCTACATACATGTAACTACCACTTTGGGGGCCATTTCGGGGGTGGGGGGAAAGAGCCCCCTCCCGCCAAAAAAAAAAAAAAAAAAAATTCGAGACACTGTTTTTTTCAAAGATCATTCAGAAAAATTGTATTATTTCAAAATCCGTGATCCAAAATTAATTCATGCATTAGAGGGCTAAAAATAAAGAAATTCGTCTTAAGAGCAGCTTTCTACGTTCAATTTATTATCCGAGGTATAGCGCTTTGAAAAACTCGATATATGACGTCATTTACCGCTCTGGTGACACCCTTGGTTTCTACCACCTCGTTTTCATCCAAGTTTTATGTGGAGTAACCGGTGAAAATGCGTGTCTCTCTGACAAACGAAAGCAAAGTGGAAGAAATCAAGAGTGACAGAGGTGGATGACGTCATAAACCGTATTTTTCAAAGCGCGATATTCTGGTTAATATTGAACGTAGACTGTTGCGGTTTGGACAGATCTTATTATTTTTAGATGTTTCATAAGAATCAAATACCAAACCACGATTCTGTGACCAGCGTAACTGACCAACCAAGGAGAATTCAGCTGCTTCGTCAGCATCATTCAGCTCATTTAATAACTCTACTATTGAGGAAAACTCGAATTTGACAACTTGGTCGTTACGGCCGTTCTCTTGGGTAGCATGGGAAAGTTGATAATATTTCTGTCGAAGCTTGGGCGTTTTGGCGTAGAAATCACGAGAGGATTAGCACTCGAATTGGAGACCAGCATCGACTTGAACTCCAACATAGTCATGCCTTAGACCAATTATTGGTCTTGATTAAACAAGATTGATCTGCCTGCATTTGCGGGTGAACCTCGGAGAGCACGAATGTACACGAGGCGCGTGGTCTGCTTTGAAATGCAGATACGCTGTTTATGCTTAATGACGTCCAATTGCACTCATAAGATATTCACGGGAGGCAGAGAGGCGTAGCTGGTAGTGGGAGAAGGGAAGGGGAGCAACGATGGTCTTGCGCCGTCATCAGTGTTGCAACATTTACGTAAAGCAGAAATACAAATGATTCTCATTGGAGAGTACAAATTTACTTGCATTCGGCCTTACGGAAACATCGACGGTGAAACTACCTAACCAAGTAGGTATCTCGTTTGCGGTGTTTGGGAATCTCTTCTCCCATTTCATTTTGTTCATGGAGAACAAATCAGTTTCATTCCTCAATGTTATCACAGAGTTTTCTTCGCACCGAAAAGAAAAGTTACGGAATTTTTAAAAAATTCACGTTGAGTGGTTTTCGATGTGAAAAATAAAGTATGACAAGAAGTCTACGACGTCGTTGATTTGTCGAGGTACGTGGTCTGGTAATTTCAACGCCAACGCATGAATAAATTTTAAAATGATTGAAAAAATAATCGAGCTACAAGCCAAAAATAAATTAAGCAAATAATACTTCAAACTACATAAAAATGAGAATTAATAAAAAACTTACAGGAAACAAAACAAAACAATTTTTTTTTATTATTATTATTAATTACCTACTTCCTTCTTATCACTGCTATCACTCTTCTTTTCTCTTGAATTTTGTCGTATTTTTATTTTATTCCAAGGTGTAGTTGCAATAGATATGTATTTTCGCTTTCCTTAATTTGCTAATAGTTTTGTAGCTATTTTATATATTTTTTAAAATTTGTTTTTGTGAAATGCACTTTTTGCACTTAAAAAGACCGCAGTTGTTGGCGGCCGAAACGTTTGTTTTGTTTTGTTTCCTGTAAGTTTTTTATTATTTCTCATCTCTATGTAGCTTATAATATTATTTCTTTAATTTATTTTGGCTTGTAGCTCAAATTTTAAACATGTATTGGATGAATTCAGCCAGAATTTGATCACATTTTGCAATTAGGAACTGCAATTTCAGGCTCATCCATAAAAACACCTATAAACACCCATATACCTGCATGGGGGAACTTATAGCACATATGCTGTTTCTAACGCGAGCGAGAAATTGTACTTCCGCAAATGCGGTCCAATTATCCTGACTGCATGTCACACTGCCCGATTTCCTCTCGTATTAATTTACGTTAATTTTTTGCATGTTAAAGAAGAACGATATTATGTCTTGAATGTACATGTCCATGGATAATGTCTAGACCACTAAGAATGTACTCATGACATCTCAAGTTAGAATGCTCCTTATTTTTTACATAGACCAATCACACGAGAATATAATGGAAAATTGAAAGCACTTCCAGTGAATCTGGTTACATTAGTCCAATTGCAGTTTAATGAAGTCGTATAAATGCTAAAGGTGGGATGTATGAATGCTTAAACCATTTTCAAAAATTCAAAACTGATCAATTAAGGACAAAACGATGGATCCATCTTGGTCAGGATAACTTTGGGACATACTTGGCTAAACGGCTTGCATGCGAGTTTCCCTTTCCGCATAAAACAAACCTGTCTACAGGAGGGCCAAAAACACCTATGTGGCCTGCAGTTTATTGAAATCTTCGGTAAATTATTACCGGTGCTTTTTTTTCAGTCTTTTGTCGGAAATAGTGACGCCTGTTGACATTCGATTTGCGTCTATGACTAATATATGTTACAAGTCCTGAAATATTGTAGCACGAATGAATTTTTCAGTACCCTCAATGCAAAAACACCTTTATTAGTGAATGAAGTCCGATTCATCATAGACAATTCGGGATTTTGTTCTTGATTCAATAATAAGGTAGGCACAGAGTATGTTCCATGAATTGTCTTCATTTCCTATGCTACCGAGCTATTAATACACATATGCAACTGAAATATGAAAAAAATTGAGTCATTTTCTCGAAAAAGGTCTTGAGAGAATATCATAGAGTAAGGAATATGGTCGTTTTAGCTAAAGATGGCCAAGAAAAGGGTGGCAAGTCATTTTTCCTAAAATATTGTTTTCCACTACAAGTTTTCCTAATACTTTTTTCCCACTCGTTTTTTGTCCCATCCTACTTATTCCTACTAGTGAGATGTTCTACTGGCTTTTTTCCTAGGGCCGTTTGTCCTAAATTTGGTTTAAAAAAACAACATAGGCACCTCACAAGTTAAAGTTGTGGCCGCATACCCAAAAGCAGTGGAGCTTCATCCTCTTCCTTGTATTGAGGGTACAGAGGGCTCAGACTGTGGTGTCTCCTGTTCACGCGCTTACATTTGGCTCGCTAAGGAAATTTTACACTCTCCGAAACATTTCACTCTGCTCTACTCATGTTCACGTCTAAATTATTGTTGAATTATTGGGACAAACACCCTCAGGAAAAAAGCCAGTGGAACGTCTCACTCGTAGGACTTACTGTAATGGGATAAAAAATGAGTAGGAAAAAAGTATTAGAAAAACCTGATGTAGGAAAATTTTTTTTTAGGAAAAACGACCTAGCACCCAAGAAAAGTACATAATAGAGGCTAAAGCATTGTCGTATCTCGACCGATAGCCAAGACGTCGTTGGTATTCAAACGCTAGGATGCAACTATTCGAGCATAAGCTCTAATAATAATCTAAATAATCGAACATAAGCTCTAATAATAATCTAAATAATCGAGCATCTGATAATAGATTTGCGTGATGCGTGTGATAAATTGAAGGCGCTCTAATTTGTTAACGGTCATTGAGACAACTTAGGGCGACCTTGTCTTGTGCAATTCCAAAGCTGTTTCAAGACTTTTACACAATAGCTTTTTTTTAATATTTTTTGTTGTGGTAAACAAGATGGATTAGTCGACTAGATCTGATATTCAAAATGGAGACAGAATATTTTTATCTTTAACCGTGACTTTCAGCGAAAATTGTCATTCTAGAAATTTTTCCGTTGTGAACTGAGGTACTTTTTCACAATGGTCATGAACGGCAACGTCGGAATGCAATTAAGCTCCTCCAACTCATCGTTTCCGGGACGAAGGAACGTAACTCCATTACGGGGTTGCCGAATAGATTGAGAATATTTTATTTTTACAAAAATTAACCTGTGGAATGTGAGTGTACATTTTTTTTCTGATTTCCGCATGAGATCCAGGGAAAAATCAGTGAAAAGTTGGGTTAGAAATCCCCCGGATTCTTTCGGTATAAATGTAATTTCTAGTGGAAATTTGGACGATACTGAAATGAAGTTACGTCCTTTCGTAAGGGGAACGACGAACTCTGCCGTGCTATGGAAAAACGTCATATGAACCTTCAGGTGTTGCCAAATGTCCTTTAATAAAACACGAATTTCCTGGTAAACCTATGAATGTATTTTTTCCAATTTTCAGGTAATTTTTTCCACCATTTCATCTTGAGAGCCTGAAAATTTCAAGGAAAGATGTTCATAACTTTTCCCAAAATCTTTTTCCTTCAAGCTTTTATCGAAGGAAATCTGGCAACTCTCGAATATTGATACGGGGTTTTCACCTAGGACGGCAGAACTGTGTTCATTTAAGCTCCTCCTCTTTTTTTTTTTTTTTTTTTTTTTTTTTTTTTTCCAAACAACTATTTAAGCTCCTCCTCTTTGGCGGCGGTGAAAAAATGAATGTTCCCGCGGGTGAGAAGCGGCAAGAGCGCATCGTCTGCCGAGTCTTTGACCTACATCGAGACCCGCTGTCGATAGAGGGCGGCGGGCGAGCGGCGAGGGCAACTCGTAGACGATTTTAGGAAATCAATTCTGGCCCCGAAAAAAAAGGAAAAACACGCATTCCGCATTCCGTTCCAACGCCTCCTCGCTAGGCTTCCGCGCTCACATTCGTCACCCGCGATAAGTGCTCATCAAAAACTCTAACATGACACATCCCTCAGTCTTTTTTTTATTTTTTTATTTTTTTTTTTTCGGGGAACGTAGCGCGATGAACTGCCGTGCTAAGGAAGAACGCCGCATGAACATTCAAGAGTTGCTACATTTCCCTTGATAAAACATGTATTTTTAACAACATTCATGCATATTTTTCCTTGAAATTTCCGAACATGTTAGATTAAAGTGCGTACAAAGTTATCTGAGAATTTTGGAAAATAATATGTGCAAATTTCCAAGTAAATTCGGTAATTATAGGAGGAAACTTGGCAACGTCTGAAGGTTCATACGACGTTCTTTCTTAGCACTAGAATGAAGTGTTACTAAGGGTTCCTCCGTATTCCCGTCCTAAGGAAAAACGCCTTATGAACATTAGAATGTCGCCGAATTTCTCCTCTTGAAACATTCATTTTGGAGAAAAGTTAGACATATTTGCACCGCATTTAGCAGAAAGGAACCAAGCTATGCTAGCTATTGCCAAATTTAACGGGGCAATTTATTTTTACAAGAGAACGTTTGTGTGGATTATTTAGAAAAATTTAAGGACTTTGCCTCGTATTTTGTAGAAAATTTACTGCAATTGGCACGAAAATCCGCACAACCGTTTTCATTTGAAATTTTCAGATATTATAGATTAAATTGCGAACAAAAGTGTGTAAAATAATTGGGAGAAAATATATTTCAACGGTGTAAGTCGGCAATCACATAACTCGGTTTGCAACGTCACAGACTTCCTGTCATGCTTTATTTTTTAAACGGAAAACTACTCAACGGCAATTCTCTAAAACTGCCGTGATTATTCTTCTCCGTGCGAGGAAAATTCTGCAAAAACCTCAAGGAATGATTTCAATTTGGTCTCCTTTCAAAAAATAACATAGAGACGGAGACTTTTAGACATGGCAAACGAGATGTATGATTGAAGACTTACGCAGTCGATGTTAACTTACCTGATAGTTCCGTATTTTATTAAAAGTATTTTGGGAAGGCCTGAAGGTTCATTAGGCGTTTTTTCGAATGACGGGAGCTTTGCGTGCTGCACTCGGTTACGCAAGGCGTGGCAACCGCTTTCAAATTGCTCGGCTCTCGACGCACACACGCACGAGTCAAAAACAAGATGGGAAGTGGTGTTGAAAGGAGAATAAATGGGTGTGTAATATGTGCAGATGGAGGAGGGTGAACAACGAAACAAAAATAATTCCACGCCCGCGGGAGATGAGTACATTATTCGAATGAATTTAAGCAGGCTCCACGAGAAAAAAGAATAGCCGTCACGACCAGCGGCTAATTAAATCTGCGCCGGTTGCTGTGCGCTAGTCACAATAACTACCAGCTTAGTTATGTATTTTGTGGGTCGATTTTTGAAAATCTGCAAATAATTCACAAAAAGTTTCGGGGTGTTACGAATACACAGTTTAGTTTCCGGTTGAGAATCTAAAGAAATTTAGACAATATATAAAATTCAGCTCAAACAATTGCACTGCGTTTAGCAGAAAGGAAGCAAGCCATATCAGCTGTTGCCAACTGTAACCGGGGAATTTAAATTTTTACAAGAGAACGTTCAAGCGAATTCCTCAGAAAATTTCAAGGACTTTGCTGCGTAGTATGCAGACAATTCACCGAAAAATGCATATAAATCTGCACAATCATTTTCATGTAGAAAATTTAATTTGACATTAGCTAATGTGGCCTGCAGCCTGATTGTTGAAATTGTTATGGTTTGTCGGGTGGATATGGATGGCATAGGTGAAATGGCGAAGCGTGGTTGGGATTATGTCTTATCGCTGCTTTGTCATGCTTTGTCGTGCTTTGTCGTGCTTTGTCGTGCTTTGTCGGGTGGAATGAACGACATACTGTCGGAAACTTAAGAGGTACCGTTAGCTTGTCGTGAGTTCAACCCGACATAGACACGGCAAAGCAGCGATAAAGACATAGCCGACCAATCACGCTCCGCCTTTTAACCTATGTCATCTATGTAGTCCCGTCAAACAAAAAATTTCAACAATCAGGCTGCTGGTTCCTTTCAGCTGAGCGCGGTCAAATTTTGATTAAAATCATTCATTTCTAGCCATAGCCACTAACCATAAGCCACTAGAGGAGGTATGAATTACGAGGACTTTAAATAATAGTTGTAATTCAACCAAGGCGTATTGTAATTCACGTTTAATTTATGAATGAACTTATTTTAGGATCGAAAGTTCGTCAACAATGGAACGTGGGAGATGATTGCGTCTGTTTTCACCCCGGGAACGCATGGATAGTTTAGAAAGAGGAAGCTATGGAATTGGATGTATTTATGCTAAAAGGAACTATGTGCATAAGGTTTGCCTGTAACAAAGTTCCTTTTAGCATAAATACGTCCAAGTGTTAGGAGAGAGAGGAGACAGACGCCAATTCTTGACGAGCCTAGTTGCTCTGAAGGTGGAAAAGAGATGGACAGCCTCTAGTTCTGCTGCCAGCAAAGTTGATTGATGCGATGTAAGTGAGAGGCTTTTGAGCGATTCATTCCGAGGATGCCGTGCAGCTGTTTGAGAGACGAGTCAGTTTTGATCGCTTACTCGGCCACACATAGATACTTTTTCAATGGCCCAAGACTCGACATTATTTCCTTTATTTACAATTATATGGCGCTTGATTGATAATTCAGTCTCCGGGTTATTTGTACAACGAGGATAACACAACGTTTCGTAGGCTTCATACTCCGTATGCTGTATATTGTGTTTGCACGCCGACACTTTTGACGCCGAATTTTTGTCACATCAGGTGAGCGTATACAACGGTGCGCAAACTCGATTTTCCAGTTTTACCTGTAAATGATCTATTTAGTGGGTTTTAACTCTTGAATGCAACAGACCTACTCTTTTTTCACACAGTCTCAGATGATAGTCAACCCAAAAGCCCCCCAGCCCCGTGATTTACGATTCCGAAGCATTGAATAAGGTGGTATCAGTATTGAAAATATTCAATTGTCAATTTTTTACAACTTTTTTTATCCATATCGATCGAAGCCGTGTTCTTGGGCATAATTCGTCGTTCCTCTGACGACGGAACGTATCTCAATTCCTAGGTTGTGGAAGTGACCGAGTCAAATCTATGGGCCTGTTGTGAGGTACGGGGATTTGCGGATTCAAGACTGATTCCAATGGCAAATTTCACGAAAAGAACGATGACGCCATCCAATAATCTTGAAATCACCTCCCAAACTAAAAAAAAAAAACTGTTTTAAAAACCAACCCATTCAGAACGCGGGAACGGATGCGGTACATTCGTGACGTCACAGTTCATGACAAACCTGGTCTCTTCATCAAGCGGCTGCCAATTTCTTATGAAAAAATACATAGTGCACAGAAGTATGTACATTGCAATGAAGAGATCAAAGGCGTCATTTACTGTTACGTCACAAAAGTACCAAATTCGCACCCGCGTAAAAGTGACCGCTTTGACAATCCGAATTTTGGGGTATTTTCAAGTTGATTTTTCGGGAGTTTCCGGTTGTCAAAAAGCTTCGAGAAAATCCCTATGACGTCAGGATCCTCAGTCCTTCCGACACAAGCAATGCAGGGAAAACTGCGCAACAGGAAATTTTTCACAAGAATGTACCTAAGCAACATTTTGTCTAAAATTTTCCTCATTTTTGCATGGGATCAAAAGGAAAATGAGTGAAATTTTAGTTAGAAATGCCCCAAATCTCTCTTTATAAATTCAATCTGCGATGGGAAATTTGACAATATTAAAACGTAGTTACGTTCTCTCTTGGGGAAAACGATGAATCTTCCTGAGCGCATAGACTAAATTCGCGTGCATTGACTCACGGCAACAAGCGATAACTATTTTAACTCTGGTGTAATGCGTGCGGTATGACACCGAAAATGAAGGCACTTCGTACTGCCGCGTCGCATTTGTGACTTTGCGTGCATTCTCAAGTTCGCTGTCTATGTTCTCGCGTTTGTTCGTTTATTTAAATCTTTCACACTTTTCAAGATACGTCCCAAAAAGGTCTTTTTGAAAAACGCTAAAACGCATTCAAGAAAACTGAATAACACGGTCGTTCCGGTTTTCTTTTCGGTTGAGAGCTCACCTCTGGGAACACGGATTAAGAAAGTAACATAAATTCAGTTACCGAATTCTTTGAATGGAAAATTAATCTTATTCAGAGATTTTTTCAAGCAAGAGAATGTTTCATTTTTTCCTTTTCAGCTTTTTATTTGTAAATTAAACCCAAGATTTCTTTCCTTCCCCCTTTTTCTCAACGCGAAGGTATACTTTTCCTTACAATAAGTTTCAGGACAAAGTTGAAAAAATGCCTTTTAGATCCGCCGTCTAAAGAGATAGATGAGACTCAAAACTCGGACGTAGTTAAGCAGTTGAGCACTGAACTTCAAACAAATTGAAATCAGGTCACTGATTTGAAAAGTAGATTATTTTCAAACTTAGAGCTTAACATTCCATTGCACCACAATAGCTTCTTTGAAGTAGCTGAAAGTTGCAATAGTCCGAATATTTTAACTATTTATTTCTTTTAAATGAAAAATTACTTTTTTGGAGTATCCGTGAAAAATATTATCCAACATTTCCGAAAAAATGTATCATTTAAACATTGTGGGATTGAAAGCGTCGCATTTTCACAAGTCAACAACACTGTTCCTCTCCATTTAAATCTTATAAAAAGCCTATTTTAGATGTATCAGCTCTTTTAGATACATACAGATTGATTTACGCATATTTAAATGGAAAAAGCCATGCCAACTTGGAAGAATGGAAATTTGCAGGTACCTTACGTTTTGTGAAAATAATGCTTAAGGGGAAACTCCTGGGTGAATCAAACACGAGGATACCATTAATGTATAAATTGAACAAATGTTGAGAGAGATGTGGCCAAATTATCTAATCTGCTGAAGTACACCTGTTTAAATGAAAAATACCGCCGGATGACGTCACTAGGGAGTAAATTTCCTCAATTTAAATTTATTTTTTTGGTATTTCTCATATCATAAAATTGTTTTAAAAAAAAATACTGCGAAATCATTTCTATAATGGCTCTCAGATGAAAAAAAAAAAAAAAAAAAAATTGGGCGCAAATTCTCCTTTGACTCTAGAGATTTGGCATCATTCAGATGCTCACGCGGTATTTTCCTTATCGCAGGGCAGCAATGGTTAAGTAATTTTCATTTTCGCTGAAAAGGCACCATCGTAGGTTCCACTCACTTGGTTTGGGAGACTTCAAGGATGGAAAACAAATTAATCTCAAATTAATTTTTTAGACTCGAGCCAGATAAAGAGGGATTTTTCAAAGGCCTGGCCCGAAGAGACGCTCCGAGGACACTTCATAAAAACCTCCTGTAAAATGGAGAGAATGTAAAACAGACCGCATTGTCCCTGTAATCCCCCATTGTCGGGGACTAAGATTAGTCGAGGAAAATAAGACGCCGAGTATTAAAAGAGGGAAAATGAGTGCGGAGCTGAAATGAGGAGGGAAAAAATTTCCATTGTTGCCGAGGATTTTGTGTTTCTTTCCCACAGTCGAACGAGCTGAAATGGACAAAGGGGAAGTAAAAAGCGTGCTGGTAGTGCCAACGCAATGTGTTCGAAATATTTCCTCCAGTGTGCCCTCTTGCCAGTTTTTCGTTCGTGGCAGAATGGCAGATATACTTCTTTCGGGTAATACCATTCTCCCTTCGTGTAACACTCTTTGGACGAATTTAACCCGAAACCAGCCTAATTACATAATTAGACGTTACCTAAGTGGACCACGTTAAACAGAAAGGATTCAAGCCACATCAGCCATTCCTAAATTTAATTGGACTATTTATTTTTTACATGAAAGCGATTGTGCGAAGTTTTTCGCAAATTTCAGTGAATTTTTTGCATAGTATGAAGCAAGTTCCTTGAAATTTTCAAAGAAATCCGCATAAACTCTCTCTGACAAATAAATGAATCGCTCAACCAAATTTGGCAACAGCGAATACGGCTCGGGTCTTTTCTGCTAAACGCGGTCCAATCTTTTCTGATATTTTATTTCTCAAACAAAAAACGAAGCAACTTCAGTACTTCAACTTTTGATCATGTATTCTTCATAATCGTCAGTAATGTATGTGAAAGTTTAAAGGCACCATATAGTGTATTTTTCCACCAAAAAAATAAAACATAATAGAAAATTAGGCGGCGTGAAATGCAGTTAGGCTTATTCCGCCTGATTCCGTAAATTTGAAATCATACTATCTGCATCATAATTAAATTAAGAGGAACCTTCTATCGGCTCCCGGTCGAGTCATTTATTTAGTCCTTAGTAGTCAAAGATTGGCATTTCTCGAACAGCTAATTTCGCTCAAACTACGAGTAGCTTATCTACATTAATTCTAAAATTTAATCCGCCGTATCCATTAAAGCAGTGCGGTATATTATCTTGTATGCTTCATTGTCAATAGACTCCTCCTGATGCATGATTACATCTCACATAATCATCAAAACTAAGGTAAACATTTGTAACGAGTAAATTCACTGTTGACGATACATCGCTGGAAAGAAGGTCGCTTGGATCTAGAGTCTAGTCTCTTAAAAACATCGACAAGAAAAAATACTCTCGATTTAACATATGATTTCCTCAACGAAACGTTTGAAAATCTACCCCTCGAGAAGATTATAATTACAAATAAAACAATTTATTGAGTTATTTTAGTTATGTTGAATTATTATTAAGTAAGAAAACGATACTGTCAAGTCAGTCCAAACCAAAAACGTCGTTACCCTATACTCTAGATTTTTTTAAAAATTAGAGGATCATTAACGTTTCACCTTTAAACCGACCAAAATAAGTAGAGAAACAACGTCAATCAACCATAAATATGCAGGCTCCACCGCTCAACAACGCGCTTTCACTGTAACGTGAGGAAGCGACTTCTTCTAAGGCGCTGCATACAACTATTCGTACTCGATGGATGTGCGGTGTTGCATACGCATTCAATTGGAGGCGTTTTAACTTCCGTTGCGTTCGCAACGCAA
Source organism: Bemisia tabaci (assembly GCF_918797505.1). Classification (NCBI taxonomy): domain Eukaryota; kingdom Metazoa; phylum Arthropoda; class Insecta; order Hemiptera; family Aleyrodidae; genus Bemisia; species Bemisia tabaci. The sequence continues at coordinate 52,440,235 of NC_092799.1, read as the reverse complement.
CAGTAAGCCTAGGTCGGCTCCTGTTTGATCGATTTTCGTAAAATTCGGTATCCGAAGATATTTTTCAACGGGAAACTCGAATTTTTGGTCAGATTTTCAAAATTTCAAAATCCAAGATGGCGGCCCGGGCCTAAATTGCTAAGTCGGCTCCTGTTTGATCGATTTTCGTGAAACTCGGTATCTGGATGTATTTTTCAACGGGAAACTCGAATTTTCGGTCAGATTTTCAAAATTTCAAAATCCAAGATGGCGGCCGTGGCCTAAAATGCTAAGTCGGCTCCTATTCACTCGATTTTCGCGAGACTCGGTATCCGGAGGTATTTTTTCATACGAATCTAATTTGAGGCGTTATAACTTCCGTTGCGTTCGTAACGCAACAGTGACCCTAAATGTGCGGATTTTTTTCCTGACAAATGTTGATGAACCATAAAATTTAGAGGATCATTGACGTTTCAACTTTTTAACCAACCAAAATGGAAAGAGAAACAACGTCAGTCAACCATAAATATGTGTTGTAGCCACGGCTGGTTCCGGTCTCTTAGAAAATAGATAAATTATAAATTAACCATAAATATGCAGGCCCAACCGCTCAACAACGCGCCATCACTGTAACGTGAGGATGCGAATTTTTCTAAGGCGCTGCATACAACTATTCGTACTCGATGGATGTGCGGTATTGCATACGCATTCAATTGGAGGCGTTTTAACTTCCGTTGCGTTCGCAACGCAACAGTCAGCCTAGGTCGGCTCTTGTTTGATCGATTTTCGTGAAATTCGGTATCCGAAGATATTTTTCAACGGGAAACTCGAATTTTTGGTCAGATTTTCAAAATTTCAAAATCCAAGATGGCGGCCGTGGCCTAAAATGCTAAGTCGGCTCCTGTTTGATCGATTTTCGTGAAACTCGATATCCGGATGTATTTTTCAACGGGAAACTCGAATTTTTGGTCAGATTTTCAAAATTTCAAAATCCAAGATGGCGGCCCAGGCCTAAATTGCTAAGTCGGCTCCTGTTTGATCGATTTTCGTGAAACTCGGTATCCGGATGTATTTTTCAACGGGAAACTCGAATTTTCGGTCAGATTTTCAAAATTTCAAAATCCAAGATGGCGGCCGTGGCCTAAAATGCTAAGTCGGCTCCTATTCACTCGATTTTCGCGAGACTCGGTATCCGGAGGTATTTTTTCATACGAATCTAATTTGAGGCGTTATAACTTCCGTTGCGTTCGTAACGCAACAGTGACCCTAATTGTGCGGATTTTTTTCCTGACAAATGTTGATGAACCATAAAATTTAGAGAATCATTGACGTTCCAACTTTTTAACTTCCGTTTATTTCCTTTTTATTTTCCGTTGTTTCAAACAAAGGAACACAACTCTCTCAGTACGCAATGTTTCAATATATTTATATTATGAATGAAATTAGCCCATGACGATCAACAGAAATGACTTCCTTGCCTTCTTAGAAGCACTTCCCTGTAGTAGAAAGATGAGATAATATTTGGCTCCGTGTTGACAAGCTCGCCTGGAGATGTTTGCCTGCCCAAAGTTGAAAAACATTAGAAATTCGCATAGAAGACCCCTCAAATGAACTGCATTTTGAAATCAGGACAAGGCATCATCGCAACGTTACGTTGCTGAGATTCTTCTTACGATTGCAACGAATTCTTTGAAAGTAGATCGATGCAAACTGATGTGGCAATTTTTTCAAAAAGTAACAACTCTTTTTGTAAACTGTGAAATTTGCTTGAAATGCGCTTAAATTTTCCACATTTTGTCCAACCTCTCTTATTGACTCGATTCACTGTGTGACGATGAAACCGCCAAACCACTTGTCTTGGTTTCCGACGTTGCAGACTTCCTGTCGTTGTTCATTTTTTAAATGGAAAGCTGAAAATGGAAAAGTCAATTATTTAATACTCCCGTGATTTCATGTGAAGAAAATTCTGGGAACACTTCAAGGAGTGGCGCGAATTTTTTTTTTTTTTTTTTCGAAACAAAATGGTTGCGAACATTTTAAAACACTGCAAACGAGATACGCGCGGGTTGATTATGGAAATTGATATACAAATGCTTTGGTCAATGAGGGAGACAAAGAGAAAATGGAGCGGTCGTATTGGTAGAAGCGGGTGGTTGCAAGTTGCGATGGACGAAGGTGGAAAGTGACAGACTAACTAACAGCATCTCACGAGATACCCCACTGTAGGTCCACCATTATCCCTTTACAATAAGAACCTGTTTCAACCGAGAGGATCGCTCAATTCTCCTTTCGACTTCCTTGTCAATTCCTTTGTCCATCGATTTCAATAATCTGCCAGGTAGTTTGGGATTTTACCGCCCATTCATAATCAAACTGTTATTATGGCTTTTTTGGACGAAACTAAAATGACTAAACATTGGACAAGATACAAATTGAAAACCGCCGTTACTTGTTCGCACTGGGGGAAAAAAAAAAAAAAAAAAAAAAAAAAAAAAAAAAAAACATTGGATCTACAGTCCAAACTCTTAAAAACATCTAAAAGAAAAAATAATCTTGATTCCATCAGAATCTAGCTTAAATCAAGAACCAAGCTTCTTAATTGAAGCGACTCTAGATACAATGTGTTTTTTTCCCTGAGCGCTCTTCAAATGTTACTTAATCGGATTTTCGCTTCAATTGAGAACCAAGCCTCTTAATTTAAGCAGATTTCCTTTCAATTCGAGCAAAAATCCGATTGAATCAAGAGTATTTTTTCGTGCCGTTGTTTTCAAGAGTCTGGGCTCTAGTTCAAAGCGAATTTTTTTTTTTTTTTTTTTTTTTTTTTTTTTTTTTTCTGTGCAGATACCTCGTCACTTTACCATTTAGTTATATCTTAAAGACTGGGAATGTACGTAGAAAATCACATTTGTCGTGGTTTGGTCACGTCATGAAATATTGACCTCCCACCGGTCGAATCGAATGTTGTCCCTTCGTTTGACGAAGGCGTCGTCGTGCCGCGATATCGATGAAGGCGCGTTGATACAACTATTCGAACTCCGTGGACGTGCGTGTCGCATACGCGATGGACTGAAGGCGCTTTGTACGTCCATGCCTTCATACCGACCCGCATACAGCCGAAGCGCCGCTGTAAGTTACATTTGAGACCGTGTTAGACCTTCGCTATGGTGCGCCATTGGAACGCGTTGCCATTAGTAGACTAAAATACAAGAAACAGGCTGAATTCAAGAGGCGCTTCCTGACGGCTGATCGCTCGAACATTTCCAAAGATTTTTTATTGTTCCTTCAAAAAAGTGTTTTTCTTTTGTATTTTTCGAATTTCATAATCGAAATCCATGCCAGTGAGTTTCATATTGCTCTCGTATGGAGCAGCAAGGCATCTTGGGTAGGCGGTTGCTCGGGTGAGGCGCGGTTGCCATATGTAACGTATACAATTAACTCAAAATTACTGACAAGATACGGACGACTCGAAGACACTCTAACGGAAGAGTAAACATCCCCGGGATATAGGTCTTGAGCCCGACGAGCGTGATGCAGCGTTACTTCTTGGAATGATTATAATAACAATATTTATCCAAGATCCGCCCCTCACCACCTTTTTCCATCCTTCACCACCGTTGCCGTTGTGACTGAGAATAGCTACAATTTTCCAGTTATTCATACGTAGTACAAATCGGAGAAAATCCAGGGTGGTATGGAAGTGAAAATTGATACCTCCATTTCACCTCTCAAGGGCTCATTTTACCTTCTCTCTCTCTCCCCCCCCCTCTCCCTCCCTCTCTCCCCCCCCTCCCCCTCTCACCCCCCCCCCCTCTCTCCCCCTCTCTCCCTCCCCCTCTCCCTCCCTTTTTCCCAAATAAAATTGATGAACATTATTTTTTGTGAGTTTTCTCTCTCCTCCTGCGAAATTCTGTGAATATCCAATTGGAACATTGAACAATAATGTTTATCGGTTTCTTTCTAAAATAATAATAATAAAAAAAAAAACGGACGATCGTTAAGATACTTGTTACGTGGATTTCATCGTTGATATGAACGATTTTAGATTCCGGAGAATATTTTTTGAGGTTTCAAAATATTAAGAAGATACAAAGCACGAATTTCAAGAGCTAAGCATGCACTTTTACTACTTTCGAAACCTTTTTACTAATCCACCTTCACACCAGGCACGTATACAAGTAGAAAAAACAAGGATGAATGAATGTATCCTTACGAACAGTTGGACTGCACTTTGCAATTCGGACCCATAAATTCTGGCTCATCTGAAAAAAAACTTGTGCGCTTAGGGAAACTAACGGCACATACGTTGTTTTTAAACCAGGCCGGAATTTATAATTCCTAATTGCAAAATATAGTCCAGTTGTCAAGAGTAAAGTCATTTTCATTGTAAGTTAATTAAGAGAAATAGATTTTAATGAAATAAAGTCCTACAAAAATATGCAGCAATTGAATTTTTCTTCTACCAACGTTTCATGATCTGCAATTTCAGTCAAAGTTACCATTATTTGTCATATCTGTTGGAAACATCCGGAAATATTATCCTTGTTTCACCATTTTAATTATCATAATCCCCCAACTTTTAGTAAATTAAGAATCTGGCAACACAGCCGAGCATTTAAGGCGTCGAATTTCAGTGCCTTTACGACGGACATGATCAAAACCTATTTTTCCCCCCTCTCGTTATTTTTTCCCGCTAACTTTTGTTTGTTTTTAGGCGTGCGCGGCTGGGAAAAAATTCCCTGCGTCGAAATAAACGCATAGAGGGTAATTCAGGATTAGGTTCGAATATAATTTTATGTAAAATCAGCAACGGACCTTCAACCAAATAAATAATTACTCTACCTCAGCTCAATGGTAGAAAGTTTGACTTCGAGAGATGAAACTGTAAGCTCTTATCTCACACGGGTGCATTTTTTCCTCTCCTTCTTTTTGCCGTGCAACGCATAAACGCCGTAAACGCTATTTTACATTTTTCAGAAACAATATATCATAGCAGAAAAACTTGTGTACTTCAGGACAATGTTTTCATAGAATTCTTTTGCAAACACCATTAAGAACTTAACCTGAAAATTTAAGGTGCATAGGTAGAACAGTTTTTATTTTATAAAGTGTTAAGTTCCAAAAAACGAGGGAAAATCTTGATGAATTTACGGTGTGATTGCTTAGCACGACAGTTTTGTGGTTACATGGAGCGTTGAATTCAGCTGTTTGGATGTAACAGTGACCAATTTTTGAAATTAATCATTTCCTCATTTGGAGGAAACGATGCAACAGAGCAGCTCTTTGACTGTATCAATGACAATTTTTTAAATTAATCATTTCCACGTTTGTACGAGACTAGGCTAGAAATAATGTCCCTCTATTTTTGCACAAATGCACTCACAGTTACCCGCGTTAATTAAGACAAGTAGAAATCGCTCATTGTTGACTTCGTTTAGGACTCTCTTTATTCCAACCGACGCGACCGAACGTAGCTTAGTGCACTCTCATATCGCCAATTCTAACAAACAACAGAGTACACATGTTTTGAAAGGTATTTGCTCATTTGTAGTTTCTTTCTTTTTCGTGCCTTAAAATTTCTCAAAATCTTATCACAATGTGCACAATATATTCGTATAAGCATAATAATTAAAACACGAACACATATAATAATAACACGGGTAATTTATTTTGTATCCTGTATGTTTTGCAAGGACAGTGAATTGAAATCTTTCGCGATGATTTACTTACAAATCTGCTGGATCATAACACCAAAAAATGAATTTTTTTCTTTTTTTTTAGTCACATTCGGTTATGTAAGAAAATAATTCTTCTCAGCTAGGGAATGACAGTTAACTACCTTGAATAAAAAAAATTAAAATATATGATTCATATACACCCCGTGTCAAATCATGTGATATAATTATGATTCTATTGTGGGTCTGCTGCACGCAAAAGACACAACCAACTGAATACATTTTTCAGAATTAATTCGCTCAAAAATGACGTTAGGCACATCAATGAAAAGAGAGAGAAAAAAAAATTAAATCCTGTCCTTAACGAGAAATTTTCGTAGTTTGTAACACGTTTTTTCAAGTTTCTCACGTCTGCGAGCAGTTTTTTCTCAGTCACCACTTACCAAGTTTACACAGGTAAAGGAGTAAGAAAGAACTACCCGAAGTGCATAAACTATTGACTAAATTTTTCTGTTGTATGATTTCATTTCTTTTAAAGCCTTTGTTACCTTTTTCTTTATTTATTTTGCAAAAACAGAGACTTTGAATCAATTGAAATCTTCTGCAAGGAGAGATTATGACAGTCTGCAAGACTGTTTATAAATTTAGGTAATCTCTCTCTCTTGAGCAAACTGACTGCCAGCCACCAAGAAAAACTGCCTTCAAATGCGGTAAATTTGAAAAAAAACGTGGTACGAATCACACAGATTGCTTGCTAAGGAGTGGATTTCAGACTTGTTTGATTTGCCCAACGTGATTTTTGACCGAAATTTTCCTTGGAAAATGTATTCAGTTGCCCGTATCTCTTCCTTGCAACACACCCATTTTGACCATATTCTGCAAAATTTTAATGAACCTAGAATTTTGACACACGTCAATGTATAGGTGTTTACTTATATACCTCAACATTTTGGAAACGCAAAATATTTAATATTTCGTGTTTTACTTGAACATTGTGATGGCTATGACGATAACGTATATTAAATTTTGTGTAGGAAGTTATGTAAAACACAAGGCCAATGTGTTGCGAGAATCTTTATGTATCATTGAAATTCTTCGGTTGTCCCAGGAAAATTAATTCTTGTAACACTTTGGTCTCGTGTTCTTGTGTTTTACATAACTTCCTACACAAAAATGTATTTTTCAATCATACTGTGATATACTATCGTGCTAAGGAAGAACGCCGTAAGAGCATTCGAGAGTTGCCAAATTCCCTTCGATAAAAATGCTTATTTTTTTGGAAGATTTTTAACATTTTTCCTTTAAATTTTCAGAATCTTAGGTAAAATTGAGAGGAAAATATTCATAAATTTACCAGAAAATTCGCGTCTTATCATGGGAAATTTGGCAACGCCTGAAGGTTCGTACGGCGTTTTCCTTAGCACGGAAGAATCACTCTATTCCTTTCTTAGGTGACTCCATATCGCAAGTGGTGACTTACTTGAATATTTCTAACATTTCCTTATTCTTAATGATGTGATAAAAGTATCTAGAAACCTCCGTTAATCACAATGTAAACCTACGTGACCTCCTTGACGAAAAGAACTGCTCGCGGAGCGACCACAAATACAACCTCCCGTTTCTTTCCATTCAATTCGGTTCGTATTAAGAACGAAAGTGCGCTTGGCCGAAAATGTCTAAAATTCCCCTTCTCTCTGGAATACTTTCCTTGGAAAATTTCCTCTCCTCGGCGGGAAGGCTGCGGCCTGGGTAGCGCTGTAATGCCGGAAGCCGCCGAGCACGGCGCTGGGTTCTCCCGATGAAAAATGGCTGCATTAGACTTGAAAAGTCTCGGAATTTCGCTTCTCGTAAGCCAGCGCGCTCCTCGCTATTAGTCTTTTGGCTCGGCTATGAACTTCACGGATTATCCCTGCTCATCCTCCACTTCCATCGCTCGGCTCCTAACCTCCAATCCCTCGCGCGCCCGAGCCCGAATCTTTGTAACGATGTCTCTGGTAAACCCTCCCCTTCGCTTTTTAAAGTGGAGAATCGGAATCGCAAAACTTACAACTTCTAGGGCCACCCGTGGGCCCGCTTGTGCCGCAGGTTGCTCTCAGTAGAGTATCCACACTGTCGTGCTAAGCAAAAACGCCGTATGAACCTTCAGGACTTGCCAAATTTCCTTTGATAAAACGAAAATTTCCTGGTAAGATGAATATTTTCCGCCCAATTTTTTAGGCAGTTGAGTCCTCAGTTTTACCTAAAGATTTTGAAAATAGGTATGAAGGAAAAATATTCATGATTTTCCTAAAAAATACAAATTTTATCGAAAACAATTCGGCAACTCTTGAATCTTCATACGGCGTTCTTCCTTAGCATGGCAGTACACGTCATTTGCCTACACAAAAATGTATTCGCAAATTAACATTTCATGGTTTAAAGACCCATTTTAAATAGAACCTTTCCAAGGAAGTTAGAGATAGAGTACCAACATTGAGGAGGGGGAGTATGGAAATGCCGGTGATTTTGAGGTTAGACGATGGAGCTCTTAAGGCCCCAAAAGGGAAACCTATCTATGAATTCAAATTATCCAGAGTGATTTATCATTACAATTTGACGGTGTAAGTCGGCAATCGCATATCTCGTTTGCGGTGTCTGAAAATCTCCGCCTCTATGTTATTTTTTAGTGGAGAAAAATTTACCTCATTCCTTCAAGTTTATGCAGAATTTTCTTTACACAGAGAAGAAAAATCACGCCACTTTCAAGGAATTGCTGTTGTGTGGTTTTCCGTCTAAAAAATAAAATATGACAAGAAGTCTGCAACGTCGCAAACGAGTTATGTGATTGCCGACTTTAACCGTCGATATTTAGGGACAGTATGGACTTATCGAAATATGGAGCTCCTACGGCTCAAAAGAACAGCCAACCTTCGAAAACGAAAAATGTCACTGCCAATCTTCAGATTCCAATATTCAATCCAAATGACCAAGAGAGTTCCCAAATGAGCGTTCTTCCGTAAAAATGAGGTAAATGTATGCAAAAATTAAGACCAATGCGTTCTTTACCAACGACGGAACATAACAATGCGACGGTGAAAGTTGGCAATCATATAACTCAGTTTGCGACGTTGCAGACTTCCCGTCATATACTTTGTTTTTTAAACGAAAAACAACTCAACGGCAATTCTTCAAAACTGCCGTGATTTTTCTTCTCTTTGCGAAGAAAATTTTGCAAAAACTTCAAGGCATGATGTCAATTTGTTCTCCTTTAAAAAATAATATATAGGCACAGATTTTCAGACACCGCAAACGAGGTATGTGATTGCCGACTGACACCGTCGAATTGTAATAATATAACACTTTGGATAATTTGAATTCATTGATTGGTTTCCCTTTTGGGGCCTTAAGAGCTCCATCGCCTAACCTCAAAATTACCGATATTTCTCAACCCTCCCTATGTAGGTACTCTAGCTTTGATTCCCTTGGGGAGGACCTATTTAAAATGGGTCATTAAACCATTAACAAATTTTAAGTAGCGAATACATGTTTGCGTAGGCAAATGACGTGTAGAGCACGATGCGAACATCAAAAACAGAATAAATTAACTCCACAAAAATGGCTTCGACAGATCGGGCCTGGGGGTTGGGGACACCCCTCCCCCCTTCGAGTCGTAAAGCACGTGTGGTTTGTCAATCGATTCACGTTTGTCGATCGACTCATGGCTTTTGTCGATCAATTTACGGGTTTGTCGATCAATTCACGGGTTTTTCGATTGACTCACGGCTTTTGTCGATCCATTTCCGGGATTGTCGATCCATTCACGGGTTTTTCGACCGATTCACGGGTTTGTCGATCGACTCACGGGTTTTTCGATGAACTCACGGGTTTGTGGATCGACTCACGAGTTTGTCGATCGATTCACAGGTTTGACGATCGATTCACGGTTGTCAATCGAATCGGTGTCGATGGATTCACTTTTTCATTTTTCGATTGAATCGGTGTCGATGGATTCACTTTTTCATTTTTCGATCGATTCATGTAAATCGAATCGACACCGTTTTTTTAATAATTTGTCGATGGATTCACGTTTTCATTCTTCGATCAATAAATTCATGTCGATCGAATCCATCCCCTCTTTTTACTGACAATCTGTAATATCAAAATGGCATTTCGAAGTTAAATTCATAACCAGGTCAACGCAATAGCAGATTCTTCGCTCTCTAAATCCGCTTCAATTCAGTCAATCTAACGTCAGGAAACTTTGTGGATTTCCAAGTCATTAAGGTGACGCGAGAATCCTGAATTTAAGAAGGAAGCAATTATCGCCATAGTTTTAAGCAGTGCTCATCAAGAGCTACTTTGCATTTTTACGGTTAAGTTTCTTTCGCACCCACAAGAATTCCGCCGAAACTTTTCCTGTTCTCCATCAACAGTCTTTAAAAGTTTTTGCCGGATGAGTTAATTGCTTTTCTTTCACGAAGTGAAGATGCACAAGTGACACCGTTAAGCACAGCATTATAATATTCTAATTTGTAAAAAAGAAAATGTGGGAACGATTGAATTGCACCTTAATTTTAATTCTCACTTATTCCTGACGGATTCCTCAATCGATACGTTTTAAGACAATGTAAACGGTCGTGCTAAGGAAGAACGACGTATGAACATTCGAGAGTGGCCAAATTTCACTTGATGAAACATGAATTTTTGATGACATTCATGCAAATTTTTCCCTGAAATTTTCAGATATTTTAGATTAAATTGCGTCCAAAATTGTCTAAAAATTTTGGAAAAAAAAATTTCACAATTTTTCTACTAAATTCAGTTTTTATCAAAGGAGACTTGGCAACGTGTGAAGGCTCATACGGTGTTCCTCCTTAGCATGGCAGTATATACTCTCTATTCTAATAAAATCATTTTTAAGAACGCTCGATGGACAGGGTGAGGCAGTGGCTTAAGACGGTTGATGGGCAGGAGTGAGGAAGGGGAGTTCAAAGGTCAGAATTTTAATAGAGTGGGTTTTTACTTTCAGAGGCCTTTATTTAGTGATGGTTAGCTATATGTGACCCTGTCAAGGTCGACTTCCAAAAAAGGAATCAAAATTTGGAGTAAGGAGAAAGTCATCTAGAATATTGTTTGGCGGGAAATTTTTCCTTGAAAATCGTATTGTTTTTCAATTAAAATTATTTGCTCATTAACTGCAAACGGGCGATTTTGACAATTTCGCTGGTCGCGAAGCGGCCTTTGGGGCGAAAAAACTCCACAAGTTTTGATCACATTCAAACATTGATTTTTTAAAATAGTAATACTGTAGGGTAAATTTTACCAGACTTCTGGTAGTATTTACTATAATCCTGGTGAATGCACATAGATGTACGGTCTTCGTTAGCATTTAGTCTGTTGATGAATATCATACTATATCTTTGAAGCTCAAACTATACGTTTTTTCAGTGAAGGCTGCCGCTGATAGCCGTCTACGCATTTAGAATTCTTTTAAAAAATGTAGTGAATAGAAAAAAACTGGGCAACGCTGTTACACGCAAGGGACCTGTTTTTATGGTCTGCAGTGGTACTTTTTTCTGCATTCTTAGTTAATCTGGATACTAACCGCAATCACGCAGACGATTATCGCGTTCATTGCTTCCCGTCGCACAAGAAAAAAAGCTTTTGGGTGATGTCGCGGACATGAGATTCTGGACTAAAAATACGAATTTTGATGTTTATTTACTCATATTATTTTTCATGCAAGCTTTTACAAATTAAATAATCAATGGTACCACTTTTAAATTTGTACCTTTCATATTGACGAAACTTCAAGATTTTACATGTTCCACAGGCCGTCCAAAGTTTTCCTGTAGCTTACTCTACCGTGCGTCGGTTCATGAACGGAAGGTAGACGTGAAAATGCAGAATGCAGTGGCTAATTCGCGTGAATGCTCATTTGGTTTTCCCTTGTTTTCTTGCCAATTATTTCACTTTCCTAGCTTTTCCTGCGCATTTCCTTTCCCTACGATCAGACTTCCTCTCCTCGGCTCGAGCCGCTGTGCTGAGGAAAAACGTCGTATGTACGTTCGAATGTTGCCAAATTTCTCCTGATAAAATCCTTATTTCTCTATCAAGTTTTGAATATTCTTACTAGACATTTTTAGTGATGCTTACTTACATTCTAAATACAATGCTTCGAAAAATTCAAAGAGAAACATTTCTAAATTATTCTAAAACCTTTCTATCATCATGCAAAAGCTGGCAACGCTTGAATGTTTATCCCTCATTTTACCTCAGCATGGCGGTGAAAAGCTCGAACGTTTTGCAGTGTTTTGAATATTTTGTAATTATTCTTGCATGTCGTGGCACAGTCTAGATTACGCCTATAATTTCTTCGTAGAACTCGCTTTCGATCATTATTTCAACGTTGTTCCTTCACGTAGGAAACAAAAGCATTTTATTGGTATGTACTGCTCACGGGAAGAAAGACTCAGTCTACTCAAAACTCGAAATTAAATTGATGAGATCAGAACATAGAGAATAACCAAGAAATATTTTGGAATAAGAAGTGTCCAATAATTTTAAACTAAATTGGATTAACTGTGGTTTGAATAATACGAATCCGAAGAAATGATGTCAGAAAGTAAGTTCTTTTTCACAAACTTTTCAAAATTATTTTCAAGATATTCGACTCATGTAGCACCAAGGCGTGTATTCATAGTAATTGAGGGGCTCGGAAGGCTAGTGGGATTTCAAAATTGGACGTATTTATGCTAAAAAGAACTATGCGCAAGTGGATTAATGGGATGTGCTTTTGGAAGCTGCATAAGAAACAATTTGAAAGTGAATATAGTTCCTCGTAAGAAAATGGAAAAGCAGGATTTTCAATTGAAACAAAAGAAACTGAGCGCTAACTCGTGAGCCGTGGGCATGTGACAAGAGCCTTGTGGACAGGGCTCATAAGTTTATGACCGTGTCGTTGATCGTCGTTTCTCTCGTCGTTGCCGCTGGCGTCACTGGCGCTTTATATTTCTCATTCATTCTTATGGCCCGACCACTAACGAGCACACCCCATCTTCCCACTTGCACATAGTTCCATTTAGCATAAATACGTCCAATTGAGGTACTAATAAATTCAAATTAAACTCGTCGTAAAATATATTCTGTGAAAAATTCACCTCTGAAATCCAATTTTTAAGTATCAAAAAATGAGTTTGAACTTTTTGTTTGCCATAGCACTCCAAGTAATTTTGAAACTTTGTAAGCGTGTATCTTAAAATAGTAGAAATTGCACTGATTCCACTTGCCCCCCCCCCCCCCCTCGACCCCCTCAATTCGTCGTCTCCGGGACGAAGGAACGTGATTCCATTCCAGGGTTGCTAAATTGACTCAAAGAATTCAATTTTTTACAAGAATGTGCCTGCGTAATATTCGTGGAAAATTTGTTTGATAATCACACAAGATCCGAAGACAAATGAGTGTAATTTTCGTTTTTATATCCCCAAGATTCCCCTCGTAAAAAGGGAATTAGGGCGAGGAAATGTGGGAATATTGAAATGTAGTTACGTTCTTTGATGAGGAGAAGAACGAGTTGGATTTCATTTTGCAAAAAAGGAACCGAGAGCATTCCAATGTTACTAGGATTGTGCAACATACATTCTTTGCAACAAAATCACTGAAATAATGAAAGGAAATCATATTTACAAGGATAATTGTCCTCTTGAATGCATAGTATATACTGAGGGTAAAGATAAAATTTGTATAGATAATGAGTTTAGATTTGGAGGGTAAATAAAGTTGGACAATGTTAGTGAATTGGAGTGCTCCTGGTTCCTTGGGTGCAAAGTGGAATCCAGTTGTAGACGGTCGAGAGTTTTGAGTGAAGTTGTATTTACTGTGGACGGTTGTATTTACTGTGGACGGTTGTATTTACTGTGGACGGTTGTATTTACTGTGGACGGTTGTTTTCTGTTGACAGGTGGTGGGCATGCGGCCTAGGTAGGCTGGGGCGGCATGGCCGGGGAGTCGACCGCTGGCAAGCCCCCAGAGCCGCCAACCAGCAAGGAAAAGCTCCTCTTCTACACGACCGGGTTCTTCATCCTCCTCGGGATCTTCAGCCTCTTCGGCTTCCTCTTCCTCGTGCCTTTCGTCATCGAGCCCGCCTTCACGACCATCTTCGCCGCCTTCGACGTCACGCCGGCCATGTGCGTGACCCGCCACGTGGAGCGCATGCGCGGCGTCTCCAACTGCTCCTGGACCTCCTGCCGCGAGGGCTGCACCCGCGAGGTCTACGAGTGCACCCAGATCCGCGTCAACTACAAGATCACAAAGCCTTCGCCCACACCCCCACCCCCGACCGCCACCCCCACCACTCCCGAAAGTGCCTTCGACAACAACTTCCTGGACCGGCGTCGGCGGCGGCGTCGCCGCTTGCTGAGCATGCAGGACTACGACTACTCGGACATCCTCGGCCACGAGCTCCCGGCGCCGGACCCCGACGAGGAGACCCCGCCCACGACGACGGACGTGGCCGACCCCAGCGACTCCGAGTGGTTCTTCGTCGGCGCCAAGCTCTTCCCCAACGTCAAGGGCTGCGGCTACCCGCCGATGCTCAACTGCACCGTGTTCCTCAAGAACTACTCGCAGCTGGGCACCAACTTCTCCTGCTTCTACAGCACGGTCGACCCGGGGATCGTCATCACCCAACTGGACATGCTCCAGGTCTACCGGCACCTCCTCTACGCCCTCGCCATCCCCATTCCCTCCTTCATCGCCTCCGTCGTCTACCTCACTCTCGCCTACCTGTACATATATAGTGAGGACTCGGCGCCGCCTCCGCGACCCCCGCGGAAGAGGCCTGTTGTCGAGGCCTCCCCGCTCGCCCCCCTCTCGCTCAACCCCGCCGCCTCCGCTTCGGGCTCTGCCTCCCTGGACCCCCCTCCGACGACCGGTGCCTTAACGCCAGCTAGCGAAGTATTCAGAGACGACATGGCTAGCTTCGGCCACCAGCTCAAAGTTGCCATGGCTGACGACTTCCTCAGCAGGGACAGCCTCGGCTCCATCACTTTCGTCAACTCGTCCTCCCTGAACGGGTAAGCCTCCTCCCATTTCTCCCTAGTCCACTTTTCCTACTCTTTTCTTCCACCACTCTGCATGCAGCCTCATTGTTGAAATTTTGTGTTTGTCTGGAGGAAATGGATAACATAGGTTAAAGGGTAAAGCGTCATTGGTCGGCTATGTCTTATCGTTTCTTTGTCCCGCTTTGTCGGTTCAAATGGACAACATTCTGTCGAATACTCAACAAGTGCCGTTAGTTTTTCGTCCATATCAACCGACAAAACATGACAAAGAAACGATTAGAGAAAGGCGACCAATCACGCTTCGCCATTTAACCTATGTCATCAGGCCCGGACTTAGGGCGTGTGCAGGGCGTGCGGCGCACACGGGCGCCAGCCTTTGGGGGCGCCACGACAGAAGAAGAGAGGGAAAAAAAGGGGGGAAAGGAAACGGAAAAAAAGGGAAGAAAGGACAAGGGGAAAAAAGGAAAAGGAAACAAGGTTGGGCAGTGAAAGCAAAGAAGAAGGGGGGAAATGGAAGGAAAAAGGAGGCAAGAAAAGTGAAAAGAGAGTCCGCGAGAAAGGGGGGGGGGGCATAAAAACCATAGACAAAATATAAAGAGAATTGCTGTCTAAAGGTAAATTTTCAGGACAAAAACTCCACCTGGTCCATAGACGGTCAGGCGCCCCTTGACCCTAAATTTGCGGCTGTACAGAAATACAAGAGTAGGCATGTAGTAAGGGGGCGCCATAAATCCATCGAACAGGAGCCGACATAGCATTTTAGGCCACGTCCGCCATCTTGGATTTGAGAATTTTTAACATAGTAAAAATTCGAGTTTCGGTCGAAAAATACCCTCAGACACCGAGTTTCAAAAAAATCCATCGAACAGGAGCCGACATAGCATTTTAGGCCACGTTCGTCATCTTGGATTTGAGAATTTTCAAAAATCGACTAAAAATTCGAGTTTCCCGTCGAAAAGTACCCCTGATCCCGCGGTTCACAAAGCTCTAACGAACAGAAACGGAGGCCAGAACCGGGGCTCATTTTAGGCCACATCCAACATTTTGGAGTTGAGAATTTTAAAAAATTGACTAAAAATTCGAGTTTTCCGTTGAAAAATACCGTGTGATACCGCGTTTCACAAGACTCGAACAAGCAGAAACCGAGATAGCATTTTAGCCCACGTCCGCTATCTTGAATTCGAGAATTTTAAAAAATGGACTAAAAATTCGAGTTTCCCGTCGAAAAATACCTCCTTACACCGAATTTTAGAAAAATCCAGCGAACAGGGGCCGAGAAAGCATTTTAAGCCATTTCGGATTTTCGAATTTTGAATTTTTTGAATTTTGACAGATTTTGATTTAGAACGCGTGATCCCCAAAATCGAAGCTCAGATTCGGATTCCTCGTTAAAAATCGATGCGATTTCATGTATCATACCCTGACACCGAATTTCAGGAGAATCCATCGAACAGGAGCCGAGATGGCATTTTAAGCCACTTCAGTCATTTCAGATTTTCGAATTTGGAAAATTTGACTTAAAACGCGTGATACCGAAAATCGAAGTTCAGATTCGGATTCCTCGTTAAAAATTGATACAATTTCATGTATCATACTCGAGCATAGCGTGAAGGAAAGAAACGTAACGTAGGCATACTGATTCGAGCATATGAATGCAACGTGGCAACATGGGTAGTGCTCAGTGGGTCAGCGGAGGAGGAAGAATAAGAATTTATCTTGAGGAATTTCTCGCGACGAAACCGAACGCTTAGCCGGCGCTAAGTGGCGCCTCCTCGTTCGGTTTCACTCGGGCGACAGGCGGCGGCGTAGTTCAAAGGGGAAGTACGACAGAATCTATACGCGTCGTTAAACCTTTTTCCTTCACGCTATTTTAACATAAGATACATGAATTCTCATCAATTTTTCACGAGGAATCCGAATCTGAGCTTAGAATTTGGATATTATGCGTTTTAATTTATTTAAAATCGTAAGAGAATTTACAGAATTGTCATTGATAATTGATCACACATTAGTGTTTTTTTACGTCATTAAACCTCTTTCCTTCACGCTATTCTAAAATTTTATGCATGAAATCGCATCAATTTTTCACGGGAATCCAAACCTGAGCTTAGATTTTGGATATTACGCGTTTTAATCTATTTAAAATCGTAGGAGAAATTACAGAATTGTCCTTGAAAATTGATCACGCATTAGTGATTTTTTACCCCGTTTTTCTTCTACGTTCACGTAATGAAATTAGATCAACAAATGACTCATCGACTAGTCTAGCCTAAGCCCCCAGAATCGGTCTAAAGGGCGAACGATTTTATCAGATAAGATGTGCGGTCCTAGTTTCCGGGCAATTGCGGTTTGACGGAAGCTGCGATGAGGAGAAACGGAAGATATGCGAAACTCGGGCGGATATTAAGTGAGAAACCAGGTAGGGGAAAGGCTTTCTTCCCGAAAAGTTAGTGCTCGGGCCAACTTACATGGTCACTGGAGCATTGTATAGCAGGTTGTGGGAAACTATTTTTTTGCAGCAACAACCAATTGGATCGCATTTTGCAAAAAGAAACTAAGAGCATTTCAATGTTGCTGGGATTGTGCAACTTAGGTACATTCTTTGCAAAAAGTAAACTTTGTGACGGTAATTTTCGTCTTGAATTCATAGTTTACCGGGAGTAGAGGTGAAACTAGTTTAGATGATCGTTTATGTTTGCAAGGTTAGCGACATTGGAATGCTCTTATGTCATCCATTTCCACCCGATAAACACAACATTTCAACAATCAGGCTGCTGGGGTCTTAAATTTAAGTCCTCCCAAATATTTACAATACCAATCGCATTTTATGGACGTATTTATATCAAAAAGAACTACGTTCCTTCTTACAGAGGCCTTGTGATCCTCGAGAATGCATACATGATAAGGCTCATGTCATGATGAATATTGATCCATTTGATTTAAACCTGTCCACTTGGTTTTAATTCTTATGATCTTTTTGTTTGTTTTATCCTGATTTTTGTTTCCTTTGCTTTAGTAACTCATATACCGCTTGAGGCAACTTCTGAATACCAATGGAGTCCTTCCTAGAGTTCAACTTGACGTTTTAACTTTGAGAATAGAAGCATTTTAGCTCTGAGAACACTGCAATTATTATTATTATTTTTTTTTTTTTTTTTTAGTTATAACAAGTGGAACAAGATTTTTTGGATAAAACTCCCCCTATTTTTCATCTAATATTTGACGTGAAGTAATTCGACGTTTCCCTAAGGCACCTTCTTCACCCCCCCCCCCCCCCCCCCGTAACGAAAAAGCGCCGAGTCAATAGTTTTCTACCTTACGTTAAATCCAACTTTTCTCAGTTTGCATCAGGATTTTCATTCACATTCAATACTCAACGAACATTTCATCGATCATTGTTAATTAATTTGATCTAAAGTTTTGTGAAAAGTTAAATAAAAACAATTATTTAGTTTATGTCATTCATAACGATGGACGAAAAATATTTTCAGAATAAAAGTGACCGTCTGCCAAGGACCAATCTCTTTCAGCAGGCAGACCTCTTCCCTGTCATAAACGTCGGGGACATTTCGTCAAGTGCTGCACGAATCGCTACAATAAAAATCAGTGGCAAAGCGTGACTGATTGATTACTGATTTGAAGGAACGGTAAAGAATCGATTATTAGGGTGCTCGTCGCGAACATCCTGTTTATCGATCCTTTGCTATGGGTTTAAACGGCATATCAATCGATACATCTATATAAGCACGCCACGCCACTGAATAAAATCAGTCCTCAGACGAAAAGCAACATCAGAAAAACGCGACAGTGCTAATGAGCAAAAAGAAATAAAACGACGCACTAGAATGGGCGAGCAATGTGGTTAGAGTAGACTGCAAAGTTGCCGCATTGTTCCCAAGTCGGGTTTTCGGGTCGTAATTTTCATCTGTAATTTTTTTTAATTTCGTGACTCTGACAACACTGGGAGACTGTAAATATTGACGAGATAGAATTACCTCTTAGTGGTCACGGTTCGGAGGTTGCCTTTTGCGCCCCAAAAATTTCAATCTTACGTGAAAAAAGACACAGGGAAAAAGTGCTTAACCGCATCTGATAACGTTGGTCTGCATGATCATTACGTTGTTGCAAAATTTGCTAAGTTGGTTGTTTTCTCTGTATTTATAGTACGTTACTTCATACGACACTGTTCGATCGTTTGGCAAAGGGTTTTTATTTTCCTTGTCGTATGTCGTGTAGCGGTTGTTGGGTGTCGAATTATACGGAATGTTAAACATTGAGGATTAAGGGTAGTTGCGTTTTTATAGCCACCGCCCTCATAAATGTAAATGGAGCAGAAAAGGTTAAAATTGCCTTTGATTTAATAGTTTTGCTTGTGCTTTGTGTCCTATAAGATGCCGCAAAAATGCTACTAAAAAGCTTGGCTACATAGCGTAGCAAACTATTACAAAGAAACTGCAGTTCTTTTTGATATATTATATTTAAAAAAAGGCTGATGCAAACTTTTGCTCATTGTCGGTTCTGGAAAGTTGGCAACACTTTTTTTCCTCAATTTAAATCTTTATAAAATAATCAATATCTTAGTGAGGCAAGCTGCCAAAAATCAATAATCTCAATGGATTTAAATGACGGAAAAATAGTGTTGTCCCTTTGCAAAATCGCCTCTTTATTTGCTAAAATTAAACGAAACATCCCTCAAAACTTACGTTGAACTTATAAATCAAAACTACGATTTAAAACCTGTAGGTGTTATTTTTGAGGTATACCTCACAAGTGTATTGTACTTTGCCATAAGAAATAACTATCTGTAACTCGTTTATAAGTGCACCCATATTCCCGCATGTGCAAGGAGACTGCCAGTCTGACTTTGTTGTGTATAAAAAGAAGTCTGAGAGCTCTGACTGTCGACCCAGGCATTTTTAGTGCAGTACAAAGCGAGTGTTGAGCTTTGCCTTCCGATTTTACATTAATTTACAATTTAACATGAATTTACATTGGCGTGGAGATCAGAGGATGAATGCGTGAAAATAAACGCGAGTGTTCGATGTTGTTCAAGAATTGTTTGCACTTTACAAATGACAAAAAATAGTGGGCTCATTTTAATCCGAGATTAGCCAAATTGCGTCAAACTCAATACCCGGAAACAGTAAAGAGACCGTTCCTTGTTTAATCTTATCCATCCTCCATCATGTCGCTTGACTTTCTTTGATGCTGCCAAGATCCTTTGAATTCAGGTGGAATTCTTTGGCTGACGGATAAAAATTAATATGAAATAATACCAGCTGGGAAAACTTCAAAGAAAGTATGTATTTCTTTTTTCCGTAAGATTCTCACAGTTTCGACGAAACTTGCAAAGGTAATATATTTTAAAAATCTAGCATTAGTAGCTAACTTATCGATTGAGTAAAATGTACTTGCGAAAGTGGACGCTCAGATCCACCCAGTGATGAGTTATAGCCAAAAGAAACAACTTAAAACGGGACTAAGGCCGCAAATAATGAACATAAAATAAAATAAAAAAAACCCGGGACGTTTCGCAGGGATCGCACCCGCATTTTCAATCGGCAAAAAGAAAATTATAAGAAGGACACTATGAGCCTCACCGTTGTTATTGTGAGACTGATAGTGCAACCAAAATAAACGAGAAAGCGGAACTTGAAACAAAGCACATCGAAGCAGAGATTACTCAGGTGTTCCAGCTCCATCTAGGCCCGAAAGGAAGAACTGGTGATAAATGCTACTGAGTCCATCCACATCAGTGCGGTAATCACAAACTGTACTTCTATTCTTGAGGATGTGAACCATCTCAAGTAGGACCCTCGGAAAATAATGCTTCTCAGAAGCTAAAACTTATTTAAGAAGCATTATTTTCCGAGGGTCCTACTTGAGATGGTTCACGTCCTCAAGAATATAAGTACAGTTTGTAATTACCGCGCTGATGTGGATGGACTCAGTAGCATTTATCACCAGTTCTTCCTTTCGGGCCTAGATGGAGCTGGAACACCTGAGTAATCTCTGCTTCGATGTGCTTTGTTTCAAGTTGCGCTTACTCGTTTATTTTGGTTGCACGATCAGTCTCACAATAACAACGGTGAGGCTTATAGTGTCCTTCTTATAATTTTCTTTTTGCCGGTTGAAAATGCGGGTGTGATCTCTGCGAAACGTCCCGGGTTTTTTCTTTTATTATATGTTCATTATTTGCGGCCTTAGTCCCGTTTTAAGTTGTTTCTTTATAAATGTTTCGGGCCGATTAAGTTGTTTTTTCTATCGTTATAGCCAAAGATACTTACCATGGTAGGGCTTGTCGGCCTACTATGGTGTAGTGGTTGTAGCGCTAGCTCTATGATCGAGAGGTCCTAGGTTCGATTCTCGTCCAGGCGATCCGAGTTTGACGGTCCTAAACAGTGGTTGCCTGGGGCTGGTTGTTAGGGATGGAGGGGGACGGGACTGAAGCGCAAGAGTAGCGCTTGTGGGTAGTAAAAAAAAAAAATGAAAAAAAAAAAAAAATAAAAAAAGTGAGCCTTTGGATAAGAAGTCTTTACTTGCCAAAAATCGCCTAACAATTTACTCATCTCAACACACATCTGTCATCGTTAGGCGAATTGTATTTGATTTTTTGCTCAAAAAGTAGCCCACCAATCATCGACAGGCAAAAAGTATCGGTGACCGCCTAACCTAACGTTTGTCTCAGTTCGATTACATTGATGTTAGATTGTTAGTATGGGGTCTCTAACTCAAGAGGCATGCTACCTCTGAGGTATCGCACGCTTGCGGTCAGTCAGAACGCCTTCAATTATTCCGCTATGCAATTTGGACATCCCTCGTACACGAATAGTCGCATCCTAGCGCCGCGCCGCGGCGTGCCTTCACGCATTGCGCAATGCCTGAGGTATCCTTGTAGGTTTGTAGGCGCTGGCCGGATGCCGCGGTGATACGGCGACAGCGCCGTCGCATTGAATGCACCTGCACCTCGTAAGCGCTCAGTCTTTTCAGCTCACTCGAAACGCTCATTATTTGGCAGATTTTTATCGCGGCAAATTCCTCATCAATCATCACTAAGCGAAAGTAGCGTTTATCTTCAAACTTGACTTCTGCCTCACAAGGGTATCTTGCTTAGAATATTAGCTTCCAAAGACCCGGAAATTTCGCAATTTTTAGAGTATTCCAGTCCTGAGGTCATTTTAATTTTCGCATTTTCACTTTTATAACTGCCAAAAATAAAAGGATAACATTAATTTCCTCTTCGCAGCATAAAATAGAACAATAGAGCTCACCAATGATCTATTCAATGGGACTCAGAGCAGCGCTCTGGTGGCTCGAATTAGAAATTTATATGGTGGGTTGATTTGCCATTGGGTCTCTAGCACTACAAACGAAAAAAGAGAGAGAGAAAAAAATTGCCAAGACGTCTTGTCCCCGAGACCTGGGAGGATATAGTGGGGTCCTTTAAATTTATTTTTTCTGGGTACGTGTTGCAAAAAGAAACCAAGTTTTTTCGGGAAAAAGCGGCTTCCTGGCATTGCAAGTCATTTTTATATCTTAAAAGGATTCATATGGGAATATTATCCCTGCGTAGGGACACCAGGTGACAGGGCGGCAATTCGAGTCTTCCGACATGTGCATCTAACCGCTTCCGCTCATCGAACTTGACAACCGCTCCGTAATCCGGACCATCCAAAAGCGGAAACGCCGAAGCAAATAAAACAAAAACGGAGCGAAATTCGTCGGGGACGACGAGCCAATAAAAATAACGGAAACACGTTACCGGCGAGCTCGCTTCGATGATACGCCGCAACGAATTTGAATTTGATTCGCGAGGATAATAACGCCCAAGTGGAAGGGAGAGGGGGGTATTCACGGTGGAAACTGCCGTCGTCATGTCTCAAAAACCGCGCATTTGCTAGTAAATAGCATTTGAGTTGCGTTGTTTTGGCCTTGGCAGTTGGGGGAGGTGTCGTTTTGATTCAAAATTGAGCCTCGCTCTTTTGAGGGGAGAGGGGTGGCACGAGGGATTCTAGAATTACAAAGGGAGCGCTGAGCGCCCGCTCAACTGCACTCAAATCTTTAGGGATGCTTTCATCACCCCCACCCCCGAGAGAGGAGGGATTTTAA
The DNA here is from genome assembly GCF_918797505.1 of Bemisia tabaci. NCBI lineage: Eukaryota > Metazoa > Arthropoda > Insecta > Hemiptera > Aleyrodidae > Bemisia > Bemisia tabaci. Next base: position 52,417,434 of record NC_092799.1, on the reverse strand, counting down.
CCGCTACGTTAGGAATTTTTAATGGGACAGGTGGGACGATATCGGATTTGACGCGCGAGCGATCGATCTTGTGATGCCTTTTGTCTCGGTCTCTATAATGTACAATGGGATTGTCCCTGTTTTAAAAGACGCAGGTATGGGTTCTAGGCAGAGACAAATGTGATGCGGTGAGGCAAAATTGTCCTTGAGCTGGGAAAAAAATAAATAAAATGAGATAGCTATTTTACGGCTGTGACGGGTTGATGTGCATCATTTAGCGGAAAGAATATACCTGACTGCCCAAGAAATTGACCTACTAGGAGCATTTTAGGGTTAGAGACGGGTAAAAACTTGTGGATTCGCACGGTCTCCATATTGTGTTTAGGTCCTCTTTGAAAACGAGTTTTCAATTGAAGTGTGAAAGCCTTATTTTTACATAGCATGCCAGTAATTATTCTTCCTTGTCTGTTGGTTCTTTCAGAGACGATGTGGATAGTTTTGGGCGCCAACTAAAAGCGGCGATGACTGAAGACTTCCTAAGCAAAGAAAGCCTAGGATCGCTATCGTTCCTCAACTCATCCTCTGTCAATGGGTAAGCTCTGCTGCGTCCACAGGTCGTCTTCTATCCCGGCGATCTTTCTGAAACTTGGAGCCGGGGGGGGGGGGGGGGGGGGTCGACAAAAATGTTGAATTTTCTGGCATATTTTCAAAATTTAAAGGTAGCGAGAGAGGCCTCAAATGGAGTCGACACCTTCGAAATTTGCAAAAACTTTGCAAAAGAGTTATCTATTCTTTTCCTGTTTAGAAAATCGATGCGTTTGGATCCTAACCTAACTTGTTCATCCTTTGCTTTTTTTTTTTTTTTTTTTTCTTAACAGCCTTTTCCCCAAATTAAGTTATTATTTTACAAACTTAGATTGCGATATGGTCGCTCTTTTACTTTTTTGTGTTGATGCTTCTTTTTTCATTCGTGTATTTACTTTTATATTTCCTCTCTTTATTTTCTCTTGTGATCATTTGGAGGGATATAATTGGACCGCGTTTAGTAGAAACGAACCAAACCACATCAATTATTGCCACATTTAACTGAGCAATTATATTTTTTACAAGAGAACGTTTGTGCGGATTCTTTTGAAACGTTCAAGGAATTTGCTTCCTATTATGCAGAAATTTCGCTGAAATTTGCAAAAAGAAAGATTTTCCACAACAAATCATGTACAAAATTGAATTGCCCAATTCCATTTTCCAATAGCTGATGTGGTTTGGTTCCTTTTGGCTCAACCTGGTCCAATCAAAATTCATAATCTCTACGTCATAGACGCAAAAGCCCAAAGGTGAGCAGATGGTAACAGAGATCGTCAGTCAATTTGTTCTAGCGCTTTTTCAACTCTTCGGGTCCGTTTACATTGAGGGCTCAAACTTTCAGATTCGTTTTTGTCCTTTCGAAGGTCCTACTCATACTTCTATTCCTTTTTTTTAAATCAAAGCATACACATGGACTTTAATGATCCATTAGAATAAGATTTTTGGTCATAATTACCTAGGAAAAATGTCGGCGGATTTTAGAGCTGTCGTATTGGTTTACGCTCATAAAATAAGCAATGAAAAACTTGCAACGTCGCAAATTGAGGAATGAATGTTTTTTACCTCACCATCGGTGATCCAAAAAGGTGTCACTGCGGAATGCGCACGCACTAGATTGTTATCTCAGCGGTAATCATGGCCCTCTGCCATCAAGTCGAAGCGATGCTGCACAAGGCGCTCTGAGCAACTATTCTATCACTGAAGTACTGCACAGTATCAGACGAAAATGAAGGCGCACTAACGTATGCAAATTGACTGCTATCGTCTGCCACTGCGTAGAGTCTCACTGACCATACGATGTGCGGCTCCTGTTTGATCGTTTGTTGTAAAGGACCATTTTTAAAACCATGCATGATTTGATATTTCATCATTATTTAATTCAAATTGTGATGAAAATGTGGTGCCAGAAATGCATCCAGAATATAGAACATTAATGCACAGAAGCGTGATATGGTGTAATAAACTATATTTTTGTTACTCGTATTTTGGATGATCGTTGACAATTTTAGTTCGTAAATTTGTTTCTAATTGGTTGAAAACATAACAAAGCAAACATGTAGGAGACTGCTCAAGTGGCTGTTTTGATTTACACGAGATAAAGAAGTCCCTTTCTCATAGTCAAGGGTAAATTCGTTGACTCTGACACTCGAACTATTCGTGATATTTCGTAGTTGATGACGAGGGACTTATCAAGATAACTCGATCAAAGAGTATTCGGTCCCCATTTTTTTCATTTCATTTTTGTATTTTCTGTCCTCTGCAACAAAAGGCAGAACTAGTGTGTCACTGGTCCTCACCGATTCATGAAAATGGACCTTTCGACGAGGTTCGAATTAATAAATTATGATACATTTTGGTTCTCAACCAGAATTTCACGCAAAACTAGATTCTTGCATCGGAAATTACTGAAATCAACTCTTAACCAAGATATCAATTTTTTTATTCTACATTGGTTACAGGAAATTAAAAATGTCCGGTCATAAAAAGTGGGTCACCCTCCGTGAGTCAAATCGCGACTTACAACGGTTTTGGTCTCTCAATTGAGCATTGTCATTTAACGTTCAAAGTGTAAACCATTTGCTGTGGCTGATCCAAAGATTCAAGATTGAGGTTACTGAATATTCGTATCGCAGAGACTTGCCACGGTAACGTTTAATGTGCGATTTGACTCACATGGACCATTGCGTTTTCATGAGCGGGAGGTTTGAATTTACGTGTCGAGAAACATTGAATATCTTAGTTAGGAGTCAATTTGAGTATTCCACGTTGCGCGAATCGTATTTTACGTGAAATTTTGGTTAAGAAACATGTATAAGAATGCTTAATTTCGTAGCTTGTACAGTCCATTGCACCGTGACTCGTGCAATTTTCAGGGAATCACTCAACAAGGCACCAATGACTCTCATTGTGAGGGACACCTGACGTTAAAGAAAATTAGCAAAAAAGTGGCAACATCTAAGCGCGCCCTTTGGACAGCTCTGTCGTTGGATCGCGGTGAAGACTTAGACGCTGCGAGAAGAATTTGGGTGCGGGCGCGGTACTTGGAGTGTCGTATATGTGTTTATCGTTCACTTAATATGGCCGGTGTTGGCTTTAAACGGGCGCTTTATCTTTCGGCGCAGCCATTAACCTTAACGTTTCCAGCTATAAATGTAAATAAGTGCATGCAACTTGCAATGACCGCGAGGGGGCACTCGTGTGCGCTCGGACAGCGCCGTAGCCCGCCTTCAACCCGCTTTTTTCCTGCATCATGTTCACCGCTAATTCAACACTTACAGAACCGTTCGATAAAAAGTGAATTTCATTAAAACGAGTTTTATATGTTCAATATCAAGGAGGATGTGAATTCGATCGACATGAATCGACACAAGTCCTCAAAACTGGGGGCTGATCCCATAAAGTTTTCATCTCCTGTATCTTTTTCAGAGAAAATCACAATTTTTCCTATTTCCTATGCTGTCTTTTTTTAATTTTTTCCAACGCGATTCCTCAAGAATGCTCATCGCTCAGAATGTGGTGTGTGATCTGTTCGTAACAGAACTTTTGTCTCTGGTAGTAACTTTTAGTCTACCTCATGTTTCTCTCTCACTCCCCTATAATAGGCTGTGAAAGTATTGTTTTCCCTTGAACGTAAGTCATTTTTGCTGAGTAATGTGAGGAATGCGTTTGGTATTTTTTCAGAAACTTGAACAAGATGATGACGACGTGTATCTTAACTCCTCCTGGGCCGATAGCGGAGCTCTGAAGAAGTCCTTCCACGGGCTAAGCAATGTCTCGTGGAAACCGAAATAAGGCTGCTTGGTGCTGCCTAGTTGCTTCAAGCGACTCCCTCTTCATCGTAGCGTGGCTTAATTTTTTACCGCTTGCTCAAGCGACCCCGGTCGACTATTCCGGCAGAAGAACCAAAGCAAAAACAGGGCCCTCTCGGCTCATAAGCAAACATCTTGCATCATATTAGTCAAGTCGGGCGTGAGTAGTGCTTTTACGAGCAGCTGAATGTTTCGCCATCTCCCCGTAGTTCGAATTTGAAAATGGACAAGATCAGTGGCGTGGCGTGCTTTGCGATCTATCGACAAATCTCCAATTTAAACCGATGGAAAAGGATCGATAAACAGGGTGTTCGCAACCTTAATAATTGATCGTTTAGCATAGCTTCAAATGGGAGAAATGTCGATAATCGATCATTCACGCCTCGCCAATGGACGAGATAAACCCGCGAGGGGGAACAAAAGTTGGATTTTGGACAACATCCCTGTCGGATGGTGATAATTTAAATGAATCATTTCCGTTCCGTTAACTGCTTTTTCACGGTCAAATTATGCGCCATAGTTTGTATGATGATTTCATGAGTGCCAATCGCAGATAATTAAATGGGGTACTCTGAGAAATAGCCTGATTTAGAAGATTTACAATTTTGTGCATACTTTTGAGAAGGATCTTTCGAGTTTCCAAACTTTTGAATACAAATATTTATTAAATAAAAAATGTTCGTGACTTTTTTTCTTGGATAATTAGTCCTGATAACGTTTCATAATCTAAAGATTGAACTTTTTTCGCATGAATAGAGATTTTAACTTTTAGATACATTATCATTCAAGCGCTAGAAATCATTATTTTAGCCCTAAAATAATTTTCACTGACACGTTCAGAGCATTATTCTGTAAAAAATTAGAACATTTTTTTAAATCTAAACTAAGAGAGATTTTTCCAGGCAGTAGACAATATCTCTATTTTGAATTTTATCCTTCAACTCATATTGCAGCACTATCAACGATATTGCTTTTTGAATATTTATTGATGATTTTAAAAATAGTTCAAGTCAAGGAGGCCCATGGATCATCATTACCCATGCGAGATAAAATATTCCTAAAAGAAAGTCATTTAAATGGCAGATTGCCTTTATTTTGTCCAATGTGCTATATTTGTTGCTCCTCGGTAAGTGCTCTTTGTTCTTTTTCAAATTTCGTGCTAAAGTTCGATTTCGGAAACATCCGGTTACTCTAGACTCTATTTTTTCTCGTGATAGCATGCTCCCGTTTCACTTCCCTCGCATTTCATTTGAATTACGGCGATTTATGCAAGTTAGCAACACCGGGTTTTATCCATTCGAATGCATGAAAAACGATCGATACTTATCGAGACAAGTCGTTTCACATGGGTTCGATTTCTTTTAATGGATTCAAATGGAGAAAAAAACAATGTTACGAACTTTAAGAATCGGCATAGTATCGGAAAGACGCGATTTATGCATAGCGAATCAATATTTCATGAAACATATTCATCCATTTGATTCTGTGTACAAAATGCTTATTTTATGCAAAGTTTGGCAGTACGAGATATAATTATTCTGGCGGCGAGAGGGAACTTTGTCCGTCCACAGGGAAAACTGGAATCCAAGTGGAATGTTTTCAGCCACGTCAAGATTAAATACGAAACTGCTAATCCAACCAATGGTCGTGGAATGAATTCGGATTGAGCTCCACTAAAGAGAAATTATCCCATTCTACCGGAAATATGTATTTAGCTTTGGGAATATAAATTGATTTAGGATCAATACTATGAAGTTAGAGAGGTTGAAGCTGAAGTATCAACTTTTTTCTAACCTTTCTGAAAGCCATTACTCTTAAATTTTGACTAAGGCTCTATAAAATATCTTCTAATTTTAATATTCCTGTGTGTGTTGGAGTCTTTGCCAGCATATCTCTGTGGCTCTGTTCATTTTACCGGAAAACACTTATTTCTTTTCAAAATTCTCTTGGCACTAAAATTGAACTGATATTAGCGGACAACAGGCTCAAATCTAATATGCGTCGAAGAGTCTCTAGTACTAAAGATCAGAATCGTAGGATCAGGGGAAAAATTATTTTTACAATTTAAGAACCCAAATTCTCAAAACACAGTGTAGATTTTTTTTTCTTTTTAGTGGACCTCATCCTATTGGTGTAGGGGTCTTATAAGCAAAGTGTGTCGTGGAAAACCTTTCCTTTTATTCAAGGGACAACATTTGAAGCGACGATGTAAAACTGTATGATTAGAAATCCAAATTCAAAGTTAAATTTGATCCAAAATACCTGTTCTGCGCCCTTTCTAAGAGTCAAGGTTTCCATATAATCTATTTATCAGAAAAGTAATCTTGATTTGTCAAGCATTATTTTAATTGAAGCGAGCGACTCGATTAAAATTTTGAACAGTCCATGTTCAACAAGTGGGTGAACGATTTTTTTAAATAAAGACAAACTAGACTTTTTATGAGAAAAAAACGGATCGTTTTGGAACATGCAAATCCAATTCCTAATTTTTCCATTGCTCTTTTGATTTCATTCCCTTAAGTTCCGGTAGGTTATTCAACGGCACATCACGTTTCAAAATATTTCAGCGCGCTCAAGACACGCTGGACACATGTATAATTGAACTTTGCACATTTTCGAATTCTATGTCATCGGTGACAAAATACAAGTCCATTTTCATGCTCGAAATTGTCGGGTCAATTTTGCTACAAGTTTTTATGAATTTTGATCAAAGTTTTAAATATCTCCATAGTTACTCTGTACCTTTTGGTGTAATATCTGACTTTTCAATTGAATAGCATGGAAACGTAGATTGGAAATGTAGATTTACAAAGAATCTAGTCCCTTGCCCTCTATCACTAAACCTGTTTTGTACTATATGAGCAATTGAAGCATTCTTCAAACCCTCACCCGATATGACGCGTTTAATTTTAAGGTGTACCCATCTTTGAACGGTTTCTTCTCTTCTTTGAAAATCTAGTTTTGACGAGAGGAGAGGAGGGATCAAGTGAGTCAAAGAGAAGCATCAGAGAAAATACTTCTTTTTGTGAGAGAATCTCTATAATAAATTCTTTTCTAGCAGAACAAATTCTGCTTTGAGTGTTTCCCAACTGTGGAATCAAAACCTAACACTATCCTATCAGCGCTATCAGCCGAGCACTTAAATTCCCTCCTTACACGAAAAAATGTCTTGTTACGGACCGGGGAGGGGTAGATTATTACCTTTAACCCTGAAACACTCATTCAGTTAGGTTGCTCTCTTTGTATTATCAACAGAAAATATCAATGTGAAAAGTACAAGTATAGCTCATCCGCCCATTGGACAGTCAAAAATCTCAACTACTTTCCTAGATTTTATTTCAGGCATTAGTTTACATTCAATTTTGGATCATGCAATTTAAAGTCTGATGATTTTTGCGCTTTTATATAAATATATCTGAGAAATAAATTTTAAAGTGTTATTTTGCTCTCTTCCGGGATATGTATCTTTCTTTTACAACCGTTTTTTCAATTTTGGTCTTTTTAACGGCAGAACTGTCTGCTTTTCAAATATTCCGTCATGTTCTCATGGCGTCACTTTTACAATAGGCACACGAAAAGTAACAATGATATAAACTATGCATTTCCATTAATTTCACGCATTTCTTTTATTAATGTTTTGTAATATGTGACAATACTTACAAACGATCCTATGCATTTCAATTGTAAGGCATGCACACTAAAAAGAAACTTTGTACAAATAATGGCATCATTTTCGCCTCTGGTACATTTATAAAAAAACAAATTATTTGAATGATTTTAACCTAAATGCATGTTCGAGTAATCAAAAATTAATACCAAAATTACTCGCTTCAACGTAGCTAACTCACCTTTAAATCCAGTATAGTCTAAAATTTTCTCTCTCCCCAGCTGTTTCCCATTGGATTAAGGTTTAAAATAAGAAAATAAAGATCACTTAATTTATTTTTCAAGAAGAATTTGTAAACCCTGCGACTAGGACTTACTCTCTCTACTTACGCTCTCCGAATATACAATGTAATCGCCTGTAGTGGTGTGTTAAAATTTAAATGGGTAAGTTTTGAAAAGGCACATCATCATTTCCATAATGAGAATTCTGTATTTGTTAGTTTCCTTCCTGCCAAATTTACGTTCCATGAAGAAGCACTTAATTTCATTGTTTAAGAATATTTTGAGCTTTCATCTCGTTAAAATTACAGAAATTAGCCCGTCTGAAAATTGTATCCTACTCGCTCTAAAAGAATCACGTTGTAAGATCTTTGACAAGTATTTTTAGTGGCATTTGAAAGATTTGAATGCATTTTAAGTCTGCATACTTTTTTTTACTCAACTTGGTGCTTCTGAAGTTTTACTTTGGAACAAATGTATTTGTATTAAACAATATACCAGCACCGCTCCTATTTATTTTCAGATTTTGCCATGGAGAAAATGAATACAGGGAGCCATCTCAGTCAGGACAATGAAATTGATGTGCGTTTTTAGAACTCAACCATTACTGTAACGCCTGCAATATACAAAAACGTAAAAATTAGAAATTGGACAGAGTGTGAATTTTTTCACAAGAAAGGGTTAACGGATTTTTAAAAGGTTTCAATTTCCATGAGGGTGTACTTTATAGTTCATACATTTGGGTTCGCATGTTGTTTTTTAAGGTTTGCGTCTTTATGAATATTCAACTAAGATGATTCAAGCTAATTTCTTTTTTGGAACTTAACCGGCACTCATTATTTCCCGTGCTCTGATGCAGCTTTTTACAGTTATCTAAGCAGAGTAATTAGATTTTTTGCAAATGAAAAAAAATGGTGAATAAATGCAAAACATGCTCTTCATGCATTAATTTTGGTCTGTCCGATTTCGATACATTCATATTCTCAGCCCGTCACAATTTTCTAAGCAATAATAATTATGTAAAAAGCATAGCGTATTATCCCCTTACTAAATCCTTGAGGCCCAAAGTTACATTACTCTTATGACTGAAACTTTATAAAACTTTGTTCATAAAATGTCTGTACATACTTGAATAAATCGTTGAATTTTTCGAATAATATATAATTTCGTAGAGTGAAACCCCCCATGTATGATATGTAAGTAAATGAAGAAAGTAAAGAGCCAGTAAAATTTATAAATCCGTTTTGAATTTATATTTTATCTGAACAGATGTATAGAAATCATTATATATTTGAACCATTGAGATGGATATTCTAGACATGACGTAAAAACAGTAAATCACTAGAATGACAAAGATTATGAAACGGTTGCGACCGAGTGTAGATTCATTTGTAAATTAACAGGCAGAAGAGTAAGGGTTCAACACAAACCAAATGATGTTCTTTTTTCTCCGAAAAATGTTTGTAAATATCTGTTATTCGCTTTATTGCTTCGTTTTTTCTGCTGTAACAGTGGACACTATTATTTTTATTACCGATAGTATCAAAAATTTTGTTAATTACGAAAAAAGATCGTTCGAGCTAATAACAAATTGTTCTTTTTTAACGCAAACAACTCCTTCACCTAAACGTCTACATTTTGTCGAGGCATGGCGGCGCAAAAGAATTGATGCCCTCACGTACAAACTTCTGGAGATTTGTTTTACCATTTTCAGAATCTTAACTTGCAGTCAAAGGTAACATTAAATTGCCACCAGATCACGAGAATAACAGTGGTGCATCATGGAAAACTATTTCCATAAGAAGATACGATTAAAACCCTCATAAGATTCTTTTATCATTCCAAAATAAGCGTCTATGCGACCGAAACCAACCAAAATCGAATCGTTCATTAAAAAGAAACTCTTACATATATAAAGCCGCTCTTGCATGCAGTGCTCTTCGGTGCTCTGCAGCATCCAAGCTCTACAGGAGGAGAACCTCGGGGTCAAAGTATGACTCAGAAACGTGAAAGAGAAACACAATTTTTGGAGTTTTTAATACAAAGTAGATAATTTTTTTAGAATTTAGACAATCGTTGGCAGGAGAAATTTTTGAAAACAAAACAAGAAAAACTAAAATAAGCTCATTTTGACACAAAAAATCGGGACTTCAACCCGACGACACCCTATATTCATTTCAATTTTTGATTACTGCACTGATTCGTGCCAAACAAACTTTTATTTCACCATTACATCTTCATCCATGAGATTTTCCTCCGTGCTCACGAAACAGGATAAAAGGAACGGGCAATAAAACAAGAGCGACATCTTTTCACGGTCCAAGATTTTATTTTACTTTTGAGCGGTTGATAACTCCTTGTCTCTACTTCTCACGATATCCCATCAATTTACAGCTGAGGGGCAACTGAGTTCACTGGCCTAGATGTGTTGCTGGCGCCGAGGCTATCACAAACTTGATATGTACACCCATTATTCCTCTTTATTCAACATAATTAATTATTTCGATTTTTCCTTCCCTTTCTCTATTTTCTCATCGCGACTATCCTCTCACTCGGACTTCCTCCGGGAAACACGGGACCCTTAAGTCTCCTCCGCAATTTATCTTAAATATTGACTGTGAAACCATGAAAGCAAGAATCTCAATTGCCAAGTTTCAAAATCTCCTCTCTTGCTCTACTGTTTTAAAGAAAAATTACACTGGAAAATTTGGACCTTTGCTGCCGTTCTAAGGAGAAACGCCGTATGAACCTTCAGGCGTTGCCAAATTTCTTTCGATTACACACAAATTTCCTGGTAAACTATTGAATAATTTCCTTCCAATTTTTCAGATAATTTTGTTCGCAATTTCACCTAAAGGCCCCGAAAATGTCGAGGTAAAATATGAACATCATTCCTTAAAAATAAACATTTTATTGAAGGCTTTTGGCAACTCTCGAATGTTCATATGGCGTTCTTCCTTCGCGCGTCAGCGTGGTCTTCGTCTTCAAAGCAATGACGGAGCATGAACGATTAACTATCGATATTTCTCCATTTGAGGCTATGGTAAGGAATTGACTTTTAAGGTGATCGTTGCAAAAACCCTGTTTATCGATCCTTTTCCGCAGGTTTTAATGGTAGATCAATCGATTTATCGTAAAGCACGCTACGTCACTGCTTTAGAGAGTATTCCCGAAAAGACAAAGTAAAATCATGTTTTGATGGTTAAATCGATGACGTAGCCTGCTTTGCGATGTATTGATTGATCTGCCATTTAAACCTATGGAAAAGTATCGATGTACAAGGTGTTCGCAACGAACACCTCAACAATCGATTTTTTACCATAGCTCCAAAGGAAGAAATATCGAAAATCGATCAAATGCGAAACCACGTACCTCCATTGCAATGTCTCACAATTTCAGCTCATCTTTTATTTTGTCGAGGAGAAACGCACCAACTTCATGGCTAGCAATTTTTATTAAATATTCTGCTGATAGAGAAAAAAAAATAAAAGAAGTGTCAAAAAAATTATGTTGACTTCTTTTTCAAAGAAATAATAAAAAATGACAGGAGGTCTGCGACGTTGCAATCGGCGCTACGTGGTTTTGTCTTTTGGCCATTGATGTTTAGTTACAACTGGGCACAGTTCCGCCAGGCTGAGGTTAAACGTCGTATGAACATTCAAGCGTTGCTGAATTTTATCTCACAGATCATGTGGACGTATTTCTGCCAAACAGAACTGTGTGCACTATGACGTGAGAGTGAGCCCTGTTATGCATGTATTTTTAAGGATCTCAGGGATCATGTCTTAATGCACGAAGTTCCGTTAGGCAGAAATACGTCCATATGTTGTAAAGAAAAGTTATGAACTTGTTTCTTTGAAATTTTAAGATATTTTGGATTAAGTTGAAAATAAAAGTCAGTGAAAATAAAACTAAAATATCAAAGAAAGGTCATCATTATCTTTGAAAAAAATTGGTTCTTATGAGCAGAAAAACGACGCGACGTTTGATTGTTACTCTGGCGTTTTTGCCTAAGGCAGAGTTGGGGTGACTGTGAAACTCGAGCTCTAGAGAAAACTACCACTGCGTCCAAATGGAAGTATTCCTCGAGACACGAGACAGTAAAAAAAAACTAGTTTTTCTAGAATTTTTAGGAAAATTCCTCCTTCTCCTCCAAGCCGAGTCATTTTACGGGAGGGAGTCAGGAGTATTTAACTGCTCCACAAACAGACCTCTTTTTCTTGACACGACTCGCAAAACACAGAGCATTACATAAAACAATTATTTTTTTTTTTCCAAGAAAAGCCAGCGAGTTGATTGTTGAAATTGATAGACAAAGCTATAGACAAAGATGACAAAAGGGATTTGAATATATCCTTTTGGAGGAAGTGGGTGGTTGCAATATGGACAAAGGAGAAAAGGGATAGACTAACGAATGACATCCCACGAGAGACCCTTTAGCTAGTCCATCATTCACCTCCTTAGTCAATGGGGACCACCCATTTCAACCAACATGACCGCTCCATACTCCCTATGTCTCCTTTGTCTATAGCTTTGTCTATCAATTTCAATAATCGGACCGCTGGAGAACTCTCAATATATGGAGACCGTGCCATTTTCTTCGGTCACGTGGTCATCTACTTCGTCAATGGTTGGCCGTTTGTGCCTAAAAGAAAAAAAATCCCTGTGAAAGAATTATTTCCCGTGTGGGATTTTTTTCCCTTCACGACGAGCGGTCTTTTTTCCCATGTGTGGGAATTTTTTTCCTTGTGTGTGATTTTTTTTTCTTGTGGTGATTTTTTTACCTGATCGTGATGTTTCTTCTCGTGGGTGATTTTTTTTCTTGTGTTGGATTTTTTACCCTCATGTGTGAGATTTTCTCCTCGTGGGGATATTGTCTCTGCAGAACTTGTTATCGTCTTTGTTATCAATCAGAGGCTGTTGCCAAACTGTAAATTTCGGCTCTGACTTCATTTAGCATCGAGCTTCGAGCGATCGATTCTTTGGAAGTCGAAGTCGTTCGGTATCCTAACCTCAATAACGCTGTAGACAAGGTATTCGTCAACTCCGGTGTCGATCAGATCGAGCCCGGTCGATTAATCGATTATTTGAGATATATCGATCACAGTTCACGGCTCTTTTTTTATTTGCAAAATTTTGCAAAAGCATGAAATCTGACTTGAGGCAGAAAAAAGTAAGGACACGAAAACTTCTCACACGCAAGAAAAAAAATCACACAAAAAAAAAAAAAAAAAATCACACACAAGGAAAAAAACACAAGAAAAAAAAATCACACTAAAAAAAAAAATCACACACAAGAATAAAAATAACACACAAGAAAAAAACATCACACACAAGAAAAAAAAATCACACACAAGAAAAGAAAATCACACACAAGGAAAAAAATTCCCACAAATGGGACAAAAGCCCGCTATCGTGAAGGGAAAAAAATCCTACAAGGAAAATAATTCTTTCACACGGATTGTTTCCCTTTTAGGCACAAACGGCCAACCATATTCGTTCCTCTTCTGGACTGAAAGGCATAACTTAATTTTATGATAAGACCTCTCGTCCGTATAAGTTAAATTTTCCCACGACCCATCCGTATGCGGAAATCAATGGCTATGGAACAATACTGCCTAAATTTTGGCAAAAATACGCAAGTTGATGCTTTGTTTTTTTTCCAATTATGCAGGACAGCGCTGTGATGACGCCGTAACGTATGAAAATGTAGCAAATCCAACCTCAAAATGATCAAAGTGGTGGAGTTTTCTCTTCGTCTTGCGAAATTGTCAGTTTACAGATAGGCCGCTATTGTTCCTTAGCTATCGAAATACGCTTTTACGTTGTACAGGAGCAACGACTGCGTTTGGTTGTTGAATTCCGCTTAAAGCAATCTTCAAATTCCAATCGAAAAATAAAATTATCACTCAAGAAGATAAGTTCTTGCTTAAAACTTCCGATGTAGATATACCCCGTTTACTTGAATGCGTCCAACTACAAGGAGTCGGCAACTTCGAGGGGTTTGTTCTCAGAAAGCTGCAACGCTTTGGCTGTCGGCCACATGCAGAATATAGCCTATAATGTTTGGCGTCGCTCCAACGGAAAATGAGGTCTCGTCTGCTGTGCTCAGGAAGAGAGCAATAAGACTTTAAATGTTGCCAGATTTCCTCTGATAATGCATCGCATTGTATATCGACGGTGAAACTACCAAACCACGTATCTCGTTTGCGGTGTTTAAAAATCTACGCGCGCATTTTATTTTTTTGAAGTAGACCAAATCAATATCATTCCTTGAAATTTTCACGGAATTTTCTCCGCACGAAGAGGAAAAATCACAGAAATTTTCAAGACTGGACGTTCAGTAGTTTTTCATTTAAAAAATAAAGTATGACAGGAAGTCTGCGACGTCGCAAACCGAGATACGTGGTTTGGTAGTTTCACCGTCGATATGCTTCATTTTAAGGGGATTTCATTCAATATTTCGATGGATTATATCAATCCCTTCTGCGTGGCGATTATTGCGCATTATTTCTCGCCTGCCTAGTATTTTATCCCAATTAATTATACACATAGTCAAGTTGTGATTATCAAATTAATTTGGTAATGTTAAAGAACTTTAACAGCGTTCCTCTCGGAAAAACGCCGCATGAACATTCGAGAGTTGCCAAATTTCCTTCGATAAAATGTTTTTGAGGGAAATTATTAATATTTTTCCTTGACATTTTCAGACACTTCAGATCAAATTACGAAGAAAATTATCTGAGATATTGGCAGAAAATATTTAAAAATATTCTTGAAAATTATTGATTCGCCACGGTAAATTTGGCAACGCCTGAAGGCTCATACGGCGTTTTTCCTTAGCACGGCAGAGTGGCTATCGTGTAAATCTTCTCTCCCCGCGTTGATCTACAATCATACTGAACGATACAAAGGCCTACTCATTACATTAAAAAGGTGGCGAATAATGGTGCGAATCTATAAAAGTGATCCGAAGGGTCGAAACCGGGCAATAATAATTATTTAGATTCTCAGGATACTCCGGCCAGTGTAGGAATCTGGCGCAATTAATTCTATAAGCCTTAGACAATGTAGAAAATGACACACGTAATCTCCATAATTGAGAAAAATTGACAGGGGTTCTATGGGCTAACGTTTGTGGGTCAAAATCGAAAGTTCTCCGATTGAGCTAAAATCAAGCTAGTGCCCTTGGAAATGACCCACTGAGTCCGATTTTCCGTCTAGAAAGCTTTACAAATCCGTTGGAGTGCACCAGCGGCAGAAAACGCGCATTTCGTGAACTTTCGAAAATCGTCGAAAACACTCGCTTTTTAGGTTTCCTTGGCTAAGTAAGAAACGAAGATGAATCTATTCTGCACCTCAAAATCTGTAAAATTCGACACTAAATTCGAATTTTGAATTTTGAAACTTTATAAGCGGCACTGGGCACCAACCTTCAAAGGTTAGCATCACAGGCACATAGCCAGGATTTTGTTTCGAGGGGGATTGGTCGGGCGAGCCGAGTTCTCCCCCCTCCCCCCTCCTCCCAACCCCCATAGACTAAGGGGAGAGTTCGGATGATATAAAATGCCTCCCGGTTCAGAGGGAGGGTCCGGGAGGGGGGGGGGGCTCTCCCGGTAAATTTGTGAAATTTTAAATCTGTTTTTGCGCATTTTGAGGCTTCCTTGTGGCAGATGTTTCAAAAATTTCTGCGGAAAAATTAAGGTTTTACTTTCAGCCTTAAATACCTTCAAATTTTTGCATTCAACACGTCTAGAAATTTTATTGTAAATTTAACTCTATTTGGACGCATTTTGAAAGTTCAAACTTTCTCTTTTCTCGCCTTCTCTTATTTTCTGTCTCTTCTTTTCTGCGTTTTTTTCCTTCTTCTTTTGCTTTCGGGAGCCCCCAAGCCCTCTCCCCACTCCCCTGGCTACGTGTCTGAACATCACACATAACAATAAGGTTGCCGCGAAAGAGACGAACAGCATCCTGGACCGAAAATCAAAGAAATCGGAAAAAATATTGTACATGCATAGAAGACAGACTTGGCCGAAATTTGGAATTGGGAACACAGATGATGAGCAGAGTTGGGAGGAAACGGGAGAAGATGGAAACACTTCCTCTCCCAGAGTCTGAAGATTTATAACCTTTCACCAAGGAATGGAATTGCCTGAGTCGCGGTATAGAAACAGACGCTAAAAGAGGCTGCACGCCATGAGTAGAAAAAAGAGTTAGGTCCCTCTGTATGTGCGCGTTTTTCTTTTTACCGTCTCAACCCCTTTGCAAGGAGAGAGAGTGAAAATTTCCCCAATTACTTAAGCTAGGTCTCTGACACACACACGACGTCTCTCTGTCATACACACGAGATAAAATGTTTCAATTAAATTTACTTATTCCTACATGAATCCACAAAGTGATAGATTTTCTTTATCTGGCCTCTTGTCATTATTCTACAAAAACAGAATGGATATTATGATTTCGAATATCTTTGATTGACGTTTTCTGTTCGTTTTTCCCTGTGCGAGAGAAGTTTTTAGCAAAATAAACAAGGAATATAAACAGGGTGTGCCAAGTGGCAGTGGGTTGCTTTCAGGGCGATTAGTTGATAAAATCATGGGACATCGAAGCAATATAATGTCTAAGCAAGGAGGTGCACGGACTGCATGGTCTATTTGGAATTCAGTTAGCTTCTACAACAAACTATTACAAACTATTTGATACTTGGGACTTACTTGGGAGCAAAACGCAGCTCACAACCTTCTTCAAAGAGCAATTATTCTATCCTCGATTTTGAGAAATAATGCATTTCTCATGCATATTAAGTTTTCTCAAGAACTAAGAGCACCGTTAAATTCCCTCAAGAGTCTTTGAGCGTCACTGATGAGGAACCCTCAAAATAATTTTGAAGAAAATGAGGGTGAGGGATCGTGATCGCTTAAAACCTTCCTCCCTTTGTAATACATAGCATAACAACATATCTACCTCAGGTCTTCATAGCAGTTGCGAGGTTCTTGTCCAGCATGTGCAGTAGAATTCCTCTCGAGTCCTTACCCTAACTTTTGATCGCTGCCGTCTCCATTCAAGTATTTTGAGATTGCCGAGAGGACTTTCATGCAGTGGCGTGGCGTGCTTTACGAGGTATCGATTCATCCGCCATTTAAACCTATGGAAAAGGATCGACAAACAGGATGTTTGCAACGAACACCTGAATAATCGTTCTGTACCAGGGCTTCAAATGGGGAAAGACCCAGCACAATCGATCATCCACACCTAACCGCTGCTTTTATGAGGGTGCAAAATTCTGGCTTAATTCAGACTGCGCTCCTACTTTGTTGTTGGGAGATTGTTTATAAAAAGAACGTAAGTAGTGTCAGTACGATAAATACATTGAAAAAAATGGAATGCTGTTTTAGCACCTAGGATGCCAAAAATGTGTCTGGCGATCCTAAGATGCTGCCTTTATTGCCCACGCAGTTGAATTTGCATTCATAGGATGTAAAGTTAACTGCGAGGGCAGTAAAGACAGCATCTTGGGATCACCAGACACATTTTTGACATCCTAGTTGCTAAAACAGCATTTTATTTTTTTCAGTGTAAAATAAGCAATAAAGAAACAATTTGAAAAGCGGGTAAAGAGGCTAAAATTTCACGAATAAAAGCAAAACGTTTCGGCTGAAAACTCAGCCTTCGTCAGTTGGACAAATAAAAAGAAAATTGGTAAAAATCTAAAATAGTACCTGGCTGTACCTTTCAAAGCGAGAATGTTGTTATGACCTAAAATAAAATAAAGTGAGTGTGAATTGTGAATTACTTTGTCGAAGCTGCTTGTTTGTACGCTAGATTGAATTCATTTTTAAGTTTAGACCCCCTTCCCCTCCGTCTAAAAAAACATTCAATAGCATATTTTATCTTTGCGGATTTAGCTTTTAAAATTACCACTAATTAGACATTTTAATGATACTAATCTAAAAGCTTTGGGTGATTGTAGCTTCGAGGGGTTCAAATTCAGGAAGATAACCAAGTAATTTATTTACTTGAAGAACCAACCTCTAAATTTCTACTGATTAAACGTGGGACACCTTACATTTTGTCTCCGACAACAATCATGCTATGATTTCAAAGTCTCAATATTTCGTCGCCCTCCTGACATAAAGGCGTAACTACACTCTACAGTGAACCCTGTCGTCCATACAACTCAATGCTTTTCCGGGCTCATCTCGATGTGTAGCTACGTCCTAATGTCAGCCAAGCGACGATGTTTGGTCCCTGCCGCCTCCATGAGGAACACAGAGGGAAGATGCGTCCATGCTTCTTATACTTCCGTCCTGAGGAAAAACGACGTATGAGCTTTCAGGAGATGCCAGATTTCTCCCAATAAAACATTAATTTCTGAGAAAACTCATGAATATTTTTCATTAAAATTTTTCACCGACTTTATATCAAACTGCGAGTGAAATTCTCTGAAGAATCGTAAAAAAATATCCAATAGTTTTTTTTGCAAATTCGTATTTAAATGAAAAAAATAGACGTATTTCTGCTAAACGGTACCTATATAAGAGACGGAAGGAAAAGAAGGGGTGTGCTGTGTGCTCGTTACTCGGGGGCCGTGAAAATGAATGGAAATTATAAAGCGCCAGTGACGTCTGCAGCGACGACCGGACCTGACGAGCTCAACGATGCCGCATTATCTCATGAACCCTGCCCGGAACGCTTTTTTGCCTATCCCACAGCTCATGAGTGCCGCGCACAGCTGGCGCTTAGTTCCTTTTGATAAAGTGTAAACTTCCACTTTCCCAGTTTCCCAAAAAGAATCACGCCTACTTTTACACTGTTTCTTATGTAGCTTTCTAGAGCACACCCCATCTTCCTCACCCGTCTACAATGCCGTGCTAAGGAAGAACACCATACAAAGATTCGAGGGTTACTAAATTGCTTTCGATAAAATGTTTATTTTTTCGGAAAGTTATGAATATTTTTCCTTTATATTTTCAAAATCTGAAGGTAAAATTGAGAACTAAATTATCTAAAAAAATTGAAAGGACAATATTCATAAGTATGCCAGGAAATTCGTGTTTTATAAAAGAAAATTTGGCAACGCCTGCAGGTTCATACGGCGTTTTTGATTAGCACGGCGGTGCTCCCGATTTAGCCCCACGCTTTCCGGGGCTCCGGGGTGTTTTTACTCAGCACGGCAGGGTAAAGCTGAGCCCTATACTACCGTGCTAAGGAAGAACGCCGTATGGACATTCAAGAGTTGCCAAATTTCCTTCGTAAAAATGTTTTTTTTAGAGGAAAGTTATGAATTTTTTCCCTTGAAATTTCCAGGAACTTTAGGTGAAATTGCAGAAGGAATTATCTGAAAATATCCATAAATTTACCAGGAAATTGGCGTTTTATCGAAAGAAATTCGGCAAGGCCTGAAGGTTCCTTTTCATACGGAGTTTTTCCTTAGCACAGCAGAGCTGCGTCTAGGAGAAATAGTGGAATGTGGCAACATTGAAGGTTCATAGGGCGCTCTTGCATAGCCGGGCAGTATGAAAGTGTGGCTAGATGAGACCTGTATTAAAATGAGGGAGCTCACAATAAACATTGGACTCGGAGACCGGGCTTGAAACGCTCTCTGGAGTAATTTGGTCGTCTGGGCGCCCCGCCCGGGCCCGGCGGGGGTGACTCCGGCGCTCAGATAAGCCAACCCCGGAGCGTGGGGATGGTGGCGGGTGGAGGGGGAGGTGGCGCCCGAATCCTTAAACGAGCTTCGGGGATTGCAGATGTTCCAGGCGTTCGTGTGTCTCGTGTTGCGTGCTGCTCCGTGTTCTGGACCCCTCTTATTGATCCGCCCGATCTGTGACCCACTCCCCCGTCAAGGTCAACAACCCCGCGCCCGGCTAAATTTAGCCCCAACCCTTGCCCCAACCTGAAGCCCTTGGATTGTTTCCTTATATTTTATTTATCGCGTCCGCGGATTACTTCTCCGACCAGGGCGGCCCCCACCTTTGGCCGTGGTCGTGGCGGTAGTGGTGGTGGGACCCCCCCCCCGCCCACCTTGTGGGGGAGGGGGATGAGTTGGGGGTAATTTATGAGCGGCTGGGGAGCCTTTAAATATACCTACCTGTTGAATTTTTCACGCGGCGTGTCGGTGTCACTGCTCCGCGCCGCCTTTGACGCTTTTCGTCGTGACGTCATTACAGGAGCTCCCCCCTTGAATACCTTCCTGGGCAAGTACTCTGTCGTGCTAAGGAAGAACCTTCGTGCGCTGCCAAATGTTATTGGGTAAAAATCGAATTTTCAGGGAAACTTGTAAGAATTTTCCGCCCAATGTTCCAGAGAATTTTCTTCACGATGTGATCTCAAGTATCAGAGAATTTTGAGTAGGAGTATTCCTTACTTGTCACAAAAATTAATATTTCAAGAGGGGAAATATGGCAACTCTCGGATGATCATACGGTATTTATCGATAGCACGGCAATACTGCCATGTCTGCTCCGCATCCTGCACCTGTTTGGTTCTGAGGCCTATCATGGAGCTTTTAGGTTCTGTTGTAGACAAACGCGCGGCCTAGAGGAGGAATTCGTATTTTCTGTATTTAATGAATGATACCTGCCGAAAAAATGTAGTTATCAGCATAAGTAACCATCAATGATTGTTTGAAACTAATTTCAAAGGCTAGGCGTTAAAAAAGTCTAATTACCCTGAAGACGCTATTGCATTCTTGTTTGTTCTTATTGGGTCAAACTATGTTATTCTTGACATATATATCCATCAAAATTGGTTGAAAACTTAATTCAGACATTAGAAAGTAAGAAATTCGTATAATTTCCATTAATTGCTTGGTTCATATCATATTCCGGTTTGTTTATGGGGTGAATAATGTAGCTCTTAGCACACATATCCGTCAAAGTTTGCCCAGAAGACATTTCAGGAATTGAAAATTAAAGAAATTCACCGGGAAGTTTGAGGTGGCATTTTCCTCATACAGGTGCTCTAGGTATGAACACCGGTTACTCTAGGAAAATAGCTGATAAAACTTTATTTAAAAAAATTGGAAAATATGTATGCTAGGAGATACGCCCCTTGTCTCGCGGCCCAACCCACCCAAAGTGCTTCGCGCCTCAGGCGTTCCGCATTATTCGTATGACTTTATATCGTAGAGTAAGATATTTATTCAACAGAAGAAAAAGGGAGGCTTAGGTTTGACTGAAATTGATCATCCATACCCCTCTAAGAGCCTTACATGAAATTTCAATGATTTTTTAAGGGATTTTTCCGCCAATATTCTTCCGTGCTAAGGAAGAACGTCGTATGAGTCTTCAGACATTCCAAATCTCCGTCACAAATCACGAATTTTTGGACGAATCTGTAATTCTTTCTTCCGATTTTTCAGAGAAATGCGTGCGTAACTTAATCTATCACGTGTCTGAAAATCTCAATGGAAATATTTATGACTTTCTGTAAATATAAATATTTTCTGGGGGGGGGGGGGGGGGGTCGGTAACATTTGAATGCTCACACGGCGTTTTTACGTAAAACGGAAGTATTGAACCAACTCGACACAATGGCCTAGGTTAGGTTAGGTTAGGTTAGGTTGGCTCCAATGGCTCCACCATAAATGCTGCCTCCGTACACGGAAGTTGTTTCCCCCGTGGAGCATCCCACTTGTCATACAAAGTGTGCTTCCTGAACGGCAGGATTACACGGTCCGACAAACAAGAAGCCAAGCTCACGAAGGCGAGTGGAGCCAATCGCACGTGAAATATACTGCGGTGCGAAAACAATAGATTTTAATCAAAACTCACCCGCAATTCGCCGTTGCGGCCACGCCGGGGGAGGGGGAGGGGGCAGTGAAATTGGATGCCGCGCACATAGAGTTTGCATAACTCCGCACTCATTTATGGAAATAATGACTGAGACATGAAAGAGCTTTAGACTACTCATGGCGTGTCTCGTGTCTCGTTCGTGTCCGTCCTCTTGGCGGCCGCACCGGCGCACAGTGGATCCAGTCAATCAGAGAGGTCGGACAAGAAATTTTTACTAAAACTGCTGATTTTCATGCTTTTTCGTCACATTTTAAGTTCTTAGGGGTGTCTCGTGAAGGAAATTTCGCGAGGAAACCAAGGGAGCCACTGTTGGAACCTCAAAGGTTTGTATAAACAGAGTTATAAGCGTTTAAAGTTTCCAAATTTTGTCCGGAATCTCCCATTGACTCGATCCACTGTGCGACGCGACGTCGGTGATCAGCACGGAATTGGCCGCAACGTCCCATGTCCCGTGCTGCCGTGCTAAGGAATAACGCCGTATGAACCTTCAGGCGTTGCCAAATTTCCTCTGGCAAATCACTAATTTTCAGGAAAATTGTTGAATATTTTTCTGCCAAATTCTCAGATAATTTTGTTTGTAATTTGATCTAAAGCGTCTGCAAATTTCAAGGAAAAATATTCACAATTTTCCTGCAAAATAAACATTAATCGCAGGAAATTTGGCAACTCTCGAATGCTCATACGGCGTTCTTTCTTAAGACGGCAGCGTGTGGGTGCGTAGCGTGTCAAGTTCTTGGTTGGAGTCGACATCCATGCATTGCGGGTCACGAGCACTCCCGGGCGCACTCCGAGGGTGCATAGTTTTCCGACGCCGTTGTCGAGTGAACCACTAGACAAGGCACGAATTTCAGCATTCTCACAAACACTTCTCAACCGAGATTTTACCATACGCACAACACAATTCGCGCAAGGGTCGATCATCCTCCGAGCTTCCCAAAAATTGCTAGATCGGGCTTGATCACCTTTCAAGAAAAGTAATGACTTTTTTTTCAATTTTCAGAATCCGCGGAGTCGCTATTCACCATCAAAACTCACCACCGTAGGCCCAATTCATCGTTTTTTAGGCGAAATTCTGTACGATTTTGCGAAATGAGCGGGGAAAGAAATTCTAATTTCGCAGGAACATAACTTCTTTTTTTTAGCGGTTCTCTAAGATTTCGCAGGCTCTCTGAGTTTTCGCGCGATCCGCGATTGCGCGATTTGGAATATCATCAACCCCTGAATTTGTGCAACGCAAATTACTGTGGCTAACTCCTAAATATGGTAATTAGGACGTGCTTGTCCTTAAAGGAATCACAGAGTGGGAAAGATAGGGGATAAAAATTAATAAAATTATAAGATAAGATAAAGATAAATATAATAATAAGATAAAATAAAATAAAAAGGAAAAATAAAAAGAAATAATAAGATAGAAATATAATGATAGAAAGATAGATGTAACAAATCCATCATTTACAAGACGTAAAGTGCCATATCACACATATTTGTCCATCCTCTTTTATGGAGTGTCAATCTGGGGGTCTGACTTCGAAACAAAAAGAATATATCAGTTTTTGTCTCGATCTACTTTCCGGTGCCGCACCCGGTGAACTCGTGGAAAGAATACGTAAAGTATGAGAAGATGGCAACCTGAATTTCGGTGTTTCGGCTCAGCTATAGCACGTTGTTAACACTTCGAAAACACAAGGCGTGGAGGGAACATTGCTCGATTAAAAAGCCCGCCAAAACCGCTGTAGTGCGGAATGCGATTCAAGTAGACTATTGTTTTTCTTGTGAGCTGGAACTTTAAAATGCTTGTAACCGACGCATATTAAAAATGTCAATATCTTCGTTAGGAGGTGATTCTAATAATTTTCGTCGCACAGATATCGCGTTCTATGTGAAATTTTGATTAAGGAACTTTTATCAAATTGCTTGAATTTGTACCTTGTTTACTGGTCCATTCACCCGAATGAGCGTTTTGTGCGCAGAGACTGCGCATAAAATCTGCAAGCAATTTTATCGTATGCGAAAAAAGTTAAAGTCGGAAATTTTTCGCCTATGATGGTTCATGAATAACTTGCGAAAAAAATGTGCCGAGCGGTTCTAGTGAGTTTGAAAGACTACGAACGTTTTTACGGGCTACAGGCACGATGCGACGGCGCTCGGATGCAACTATTCGTGCTTGAGGAATGTCCGGATTGCATAGATGATAGATTGAAGGCGTTCCAACGGACGAAAAGCGCCTGAAACTAGACACAACGTATTTTGGAGATTCCTTACTAAAAATCCAGCAAAAATATCAATCCTACGGAGATAGAGGTCTTGTTGAACAATTGGTCAAATTGATTTCACCTAGTGATGATTGATGAATGTCGGGGTGAACCATTTCTTCAGTGTTCGCAAATTGGGTCAGGATTGCTGTATCAATTGCTCTACTATTTGATCATCAGTCATCCTTAGACGAATTTAATGCACTTTTAACTTGGAAGCAAAAAGTTCAAATTCACTGATTCTAATTTAACATATGAAAAGCAATTTCTCCTTTTTACAGCAAATTAAAGTGAGATTTATATACATTGATACATACGTTTAATGCATTTTATGCTGAATTTTGATGAGCAACATTCCGTTTAGTGTTTTAATTTTTATCCTGGTTTAAGGTCCATTGTCCCTCGTGAGCAATTGGCAAATTATAATTTGGTAATAATCTCCTACTTTGACATTCAATTCTATTACCTATTGGCGCAAAAGGGCAAAATGGCAACGCTGCTCTAGCGCCATTTGTTACAGATAATGGGAACTGAAATGTGTAATCGAATCCGAATTGAATTGGTTACTCTCAATGAGTTACACATCCACAAGAGAACCTCTGAAATTGAATTATTAGTATTGTGCTCTAAGTTTCTATTCTTTCTCATCTTGCACAAGCTCACGACCTTTATTGAAAAATCAATTATCCAAACCTTTACTAAGAACTGTAACAATCCACAACAGAACGTTGCCGCATTTTTTTTTTTCTTTAAGGAAGACAACTTGCATTCGTGTGTATGCGCTGAAACTACCCTCTAAAATTCATCAAAAAGAAAAGAAAGAGAAAACTACACAATGCGTTGATATACCCCGTCATTGATTCATAAATCAAGCTCATGTAAAATAAAATCGATCTTCCGGGTGATTTCGATTTCCCGCCAATTGGGAATTTCAAATCAACCAATCTAAAATGCCCAAATTGTAACGTGACGGCCGATCTTCGACCATACAAAATAATCGGCCTGGCTATTGTTCAAAGTGTTTAATTATATATAAATATAAAGTCGCTTTACAACGCACTCTGGCGTTCTACGACACCCAAACGCCACATATGCCTGTCTTCCCAGAGGTTATCGGGCAACTGACACCGCAACATCTCTTCGTCAACGCCCTGCCGCCAACCCTTTACGGGACGTCCCCGTCGCCTCTGCCCAGGTGGTACCCAATCCAAAACTTGTTTCGGCAACCTCTCCTCCGACATTCTTTGTACATGTCCATACCAGCATAACTGCCTGGACATGACGTCATGCACGATATCTTTCTCAACCTTCATCACCCGGCGAATTCTCTCATTACGGACACGGTCCCGTCTCGAAATGCCGCAGATCGCCGCCAAAAAACCACTTCAGTTGCCCTCAACATTTCTTGCGTTCTTTTCGTCAAAGACCACACTTCACTACCATAGATTACGATACTTTTGATGATGGAGTCATATGTCCGGTGCTTGTTTGCCTTTGAGATGCTCTGAACCTAGAACACCCCGTTCAGCATCGCGATGGCTCTCCTGCCCTGGATGATCCTGTCCTTAATTGCTCTATCCATCCTTCCATCCTGATCTAGCCAGATACCGAGATACTTATACTCGTCACACTCTTCGATGCGCCGTCCATCCTCAAGCTCTATGTTTTGCCGTTGATGCGCTGCTCCCACGACCAGCTTCTCTGTCTTGGACACACTAACATCCATGCCCCATTTCCGATATTCTTCGACCAACTTCCGCGTCATGTAATCTGCATCTTCTTCATCTTGAGCTAAAACGATCTGGTCCTCGGCAAAGCATAGAGTATAAAGGGTCTGCCCATCAAGGAGTGGAACGCCCTTTCCCGCAACCTTATTTTTCAATTCCTTTAACACGTGCTCTAGGTATACCTTAAATTGTGTTGGTGACAAACAACAGCCTTGTTTTAGCCCTTTTGTGACGAAGAAACCTCTGGACAACTCTCCACGAGATTTAATTCTTGCTATCGTCCCGTTATGAAATGATTTAATTTCCCCCACAAGTCCTTTGCTAAAACCCCATTTTTCCAAGGCTTCCCAAAGCTTCACTAACGGCACGCTGTCATAAGCTTTCTGAAGATCCAAAAACACCAAGTGCAGCTCCTGGCTGACCGCCCTTTTCTTCTCGATGACCTGGGTAATGGTGAACAAATGGTCGACGGTAGACCTACCGGCTCTAAATTGCTTAATTAAGAATTGTTTTTTATTGCAAATTCACAATTGCAAAAATTTACATGCATACACATCTCTAGACTGCTTTAGTCTTTAGAAATTTGTTTTTAACAGGAAATAATCAAATAAAACTAATGGTTCCACCAATATTTTAAGACGCTGAAGATGTTACTTATTTTGCTAGCTTTAAATTGCTATTGTGGAGGGCAATTAAACGTTTTACTTTACAAGTCAAATCGCGGAAATTTTTGAAGATGTTGAAGTAGAAATTTGAAGTAAGGTATAGAAGGACAGAAAAATTGAAGCAGGGTATAGAAAGACAGAAAAATTGACAGAAAAAAAATTAAGAGAATAAACTATGAAAATTATAAACACGATCAAACGACTAGCTCTGATCGCAACGTGCTAATCCGACAAATTTATGAATATTATGTGAGAAATGAAAAAGCTTGCAATATGATAATCCTTTGAATAAATTTCGTTTGGTACCTGAGCTTCCAGTGCCCGGAATAAGCTCTGCGAAGGAGATAAATTCTGTCTGTTTATGAATACTTGGCCACCAAATGTATACATCAACGCGGAGCGCTCCTCTGGGATTCTCCATGTCGTCCATAATTTTGCCTCAGCCAAATAACCACCGCCCCGGGTTATCGCTCTCCGATGCCCCAGGCTTCAATGTTTCAATAGTCCCAAGTAGACGTCGCACAATGCACCGAGCAAGTCGAGAGGATTGGACATGGAATTTATGACTAATAACTAATAATATGATGTTTATTTCGTCACATTTCAAATTACGAGGTATCCTTCAAATATCCTTTAACCACCCACTTTTAAACCAATACGTTTTTTCTTAACGAACATGAAAAGTTTTTAACCCTCTTATTTTAATTTTGGATCTCAGGACCTGGGGAACACTAATCTATTTTGTAGTTGCATAAAAACATAGAGTTTCATTTTTTTTTCTTCAAAATTCTACATTTTTGGGAGTCAGTTATTCAAAAGAAGAAAAAACTAATGACAATATGCAAAATCATGCCGAAGAGGAAAGATTCAATTTTTGAAAACCCAAAAGATACGTTGATACGAATTCGTAACGCTATGCCATAGATGATCTTGGAGTACGTATGTCGAAGGTAGTTAGTCATAAATCAGGTATTTTGTCAAATGCCTAGGCCAGTGGGCAAATTGTGATAGTTTACGGAATTCTGTAAAGTTATGGCGACGAGTTCACGGTTTTTCAATATTTCTGGAGGAATAAATTAATCTTCAAATCCGCGAACTCACCTTGTTCCTTCCTTTTCAAAGCCTCTCGCAAATGTAAATGTTGAAATTTCAAAAATTCCGGGTTTTATGATGTGCTGAAAATTTCAAGATAAACGTGCGTTTAGGAAGTAAAGATCGTTTAAAATACTATTGTATGCTGCATATGTTTACAGAGATTTCTTTCTCACAAGAGAACGAATTGTTGTTGTTGTTTTTTTTTTTTTTTTTTTTTTTTTTTTTTTAAATTAGGGAAATAATCAAATTTCAGTCTAAGTAAGAATATTTGACTATTTGCCAAAGCATTTGTATTTGACTATTTGCCTAAGCATTTGACGAAATGCCTGATTTGACTATTTGCCTTAGACATGTATATCATGTTCGACATCTGAGCCTGAATAGCTCTATTGTGCGGTGTTGGGAAAAACAGAGAGCCCGCCGCGCCGCCCCGAATATCATATTAGCCCGGGAACCGGACGGGCGCGTTCACAACAAAAACGCCGTATTCTCGAGAGGCTGCAACCGGCATTGCGCGATTCTTGACGAGCCAGAGAAATTGGAACGTATCCCGGATATGACTGCCGTGCGGTAATGGAATCACCTTTGGGTTTTCCGCAACTCAGCGTTCCTTCTATTGCCCTTGCAAACTTTTGCTGAAGCTGAGAGAAGAATCGATTTCCGCACTAATGGTAGGTTCTAGTGCTACGTATCACTCCGGGCGTGCCTTGAAGAATCCAACTCCTTACTCAGGTATGAGCACCTAAACCTTGTGTTTTTCTTTTAATATTCTGAAGGTACCAGCTGAGTAGATTACGTGGTGATTTATTGCGTATTTTTCGAGCCGAAATCTCGGACAAGCCCGCTTCTGAAAAGTCCAAACCTAACTCGAAGGAATTTAAAGCGCGCCGGAATGGCGGGTAAATGATGGTAGTGATGTACTACGGCAGTCAAATCGCTATCTCCTCTTATTTTCCGGATGTTTGTTAAAATAAAACTTATTTCAATGTGGAAATGTCGCGTGTTAGCACCAGATAACACGGATGAGATTATATTCTTTGATTCTGAGGATAGAGTTTTGACTTTTCTGTTGTTTCAATGAAGGAGGAGTAGAAAGAAAGAATTCTTATGAAGTTATGAACCCGTGCTGTGTGCTCGCTTCTGATTGGTACCGGGTGTATGCGTTTCCATAGTGACATCTATTCATTGCATTGCATCTACTTGTCCTGTCACGGTCGCTCCTATAAATATTTGTCATTCACCCCCTTATTTCCCTGTTTTCCTTTCCCTTTTTCCTATATGATTATACTATCATATTATGTTTTTTTGGTGACCCCGACGTGACATCCGGGTGACATTATTCAGTTTGGCGCGAAACCGGCGGGGCGTATTAAATTTGCGGGAAATTTATGCTTTTTGAACTGCGTATTTCTCGGGTTCTGAGTTACTTTTTCGCGTTTTCAATACACACATCGTGTTCTACGCCTCATTTACTTTTGGAAAGGTGTATTGGCAAGTTAAAATTTGTCCATGGTTTAGCGAACCATTGTCATGAACGGAAGCGTTTCAACAGTCTGCAGGGAGTAGTGAAAACGCCTTCAAAAAGAGAAATACCATACGCATATTCGCAGAGTTAGAATATTTGCATCTATGCTGCGGAACCTAACTACCATATTGTAAGAACGACGGGTTGACTACGGTTTTATTATATTCTTATTCTTTAACAAAGAATCGGGTAAACTGCGTAATCCTTTTACACTATCTGTCAATTTTCCTGGATTATCAATAGCTCTTCTTCTTCTACGAACGACTAGCTTTTATGGATTTGCGGTCGAATGCCAAAAAATCCGAATTTTCCGCCGAAATTGGCCTTGAGACCAATGACAGTCCAGTATCAGACCAATGAGAAACTGAAAATGATTGAATTATGTTAAATTCCGTAAAATATAGACTCTCAAAGAGCAAAAAGTCGTAGAATTGAAGAGACTCAGCTAGGGTGGGCCCGAAGAGAACCCTTAACGGTGCGTCTTCTTTCAAAATTAATCGCGTAAATAAGAGAACAAATTCGTTTGTTAACAAACGAAGAATTTGGCAGCACGGTCATTTCACCAAAACCTTAAATGGGGGAGGGGGGTCGACCTGACATGAACCCTACCATAATACCTGAGTGAAGAGCAAAAAATCAAGTTTTCTAATATTCGATCAATTTTTCTCGTTTATGCAGGCCTAAAGAAACGCAATGGGCGGGGGCAATTGCCTCCCCTTCCCCCACGAAATAATGCCACTGGAATTTGGCGACGTGAAACGTTCATAAGACGTTCTTCTTTAGGACGGGATTATTGGCGAGCGGCCAGTCCTCTTGGATCGGGGTCGGCGAGAGGTTGGTGTGAATGATCGACTCCGGATACTTCCCCATCTGAAGCCGTGGTGAAGAATCGATTATTGAGACGCTCGTTGCGAACAGCTTGTCGATTGATCTTTTTCCATAGGTTTAAATTGTAGATCAATGGATTTATCGCAAAGCACGCGACGCCACTAGAGGTCAGTCATCTCTAATCTCCGCACTGCGCAGAGAATGCGTGCCACTAGCTCGTAAAAGCGCTGACTAGACACCATCGTCACCAGAGCGTGGTAAATCCCTTTCGTCAAACCTTATGAATCGGCTCCGAAACGGACTCGCGCGTCGTAAATCTGGCATCCTCGCCAGACACGGACTTTGGTCGACTTCTTAGGCCCCTCCCCCTCCACCCCTCCTCTTCCACCTCTCCTCCTCCACCCCTCCCTCTATGGCGCCCCGCCCTACAGTAGATCGAGTCAATTAGAGAGGTCGGACATGAAATTTTGCAGTAAAACTGCAAATTTTGTTTTTTAATTCGTCACATTTTACATTTCAAGGGGTGCTTGTAGTAGAAAATTTTACGAGGAAACCATTGGAACCAATTTGAGAACCTCAAAAATTTGTATAAACGGAGTTAAAAGCGTTCAAAGTTTCCAAATTTTGTCCGATCTTTCCTAATGGCTCGATCCACTTTGCGCCTGGGCCCCTCACTTTATACCCGCTTCGGGCCCCTCGGGGATAAAGCCCACCACTCGGGTCGGGTGGAACACCATAGTTCTTTCTGCCTCTGCGCGTGGATATTTTAATCGATATCCAATGACCTGGATCGTTAAAAATAATTGCTAAGATAAGGATTTATCGATGAGGACTATCGATAGCGATTCAAAATCCGATACGCCATCAAATTGATACTCCATGACAAAGAATCGCCCTTTTCTTGAATGTCCGATAAAATTTAGGAGACCCATAAAAAACCTAGCCCCAAAAGGGCCTCACTTGGCCCCTTTTCTGGGGGCATCGGAATTTTATTGATACTTGGCTCAAAAGAAAACTTGCTTATAATTGGACGGATTCAACACCAATCGGCCCGGCTTTATCAGAGAATGCTTGATTTCTTCCGATGTTTTGGTTTGTAGACACAATTTTGGGAACATCGAGACTTGAAATTTTTGGAGCATGTTATTTGTAATGTTTTTCATGATTACCTGGACGGCCACCTAAAAGAGGTGGCTTCAAAGCAGGCTCTCTTCTCCTGAGGATGATTGAATGTTTTACGCTTTTTTGCATGCGCATGGAAGGTCTATATTCTACGGAATACATCATAATTTCGTATAAGTTTTGGTCTCTTTTTGGGTCTAATATTGGCCTTAAGGTGGCCTAATATGTTTGCTAACCGCCACTGAAATCTGTCAAAGATTTTCCGGAGGCTGGAATCTTTCCATCTTTTTTTTGGATGCCATCTTCTATCAACCATTTTTAATTGGACGCTCTCTAGGGAGAGGGAGCAGGTATCCTCTAAAAATTGCCGCTGACCTCCAGACATTAATTCTTGTAACACGCTCTGAGTTCGTTTCTACAGCTACAGAATCCATACTTACATAGTTAAACTAACCACGCATTATAATTTTCCTCAATGATAAACATTTCATGCAGAATTGTTAAGATTTATTTTTGATAAAGCCATTTTAAATGCAATTGGAAGGATTGTGATCAATAAGGCCTGAAAAGAGAAAAGTTGTCAATAAGTATGGTTCATACCAAAATTAACTAAGTCCAAAGCTTTTTTTTGCTTTTAGCTTTATTATGTTTCCTTATTTTCTTTCCCTGACGATGTGCAACAACACGAAAAGCCTTGGACTTTCTTAATTTCGGTGTGTACTATACTTATTAACTACCTTATCTCTTCTAGGCCCCAGTCAAAATTCTTCCAATTTCATTTTATGCAGAAATTGGGCATCTTTTGACAACACATCTGCCTCTTTCCTTGGGGCGGTAAAATATCCTAACGATGTTGCCGGGAAAAGACGGAATTATCTACACAGGAATAGGTTTTGTCATATCTGTGCCGTTCTCTGATCAGTAAACATGCGTCTGGGATTTTTATGAGGCCCTTAAAACTTCATCAATCCAATTAAATTAATAGAGGATTTCGTATTTTGGAAGTAATATTTCGGTTGCACCCTGACAACTCGAACTCCTTCTCCAAGGATTTTAGTAAAGGATAACGTGTTTGTGGTTGTAAGTAAGTAGTAAAAATCCCTTTAAAAAGATAAAATACCATCGTTTATTCGCAAAGTTAGAGTATTTGTATCACGCCGAGGAACCTAATTGGCATTTTAAGAACGACAACTTGCTTAGTTTTACTAATTACAGCCTGGATGAGAACTTAAACAGAGGTATATAGATGGTATGAAGTAAAACTATGGCTATGTTCCGGAGTTTGCGTGCGAAATTCCGTTCGCATTAGTATTAAGTACAGAAAATAGGTGGCTCTTAGGTGAAATGGTTCTAGAGAAATGATGAAGAATGCTGATAGCATCGCTTACATTAAGAAGAGTGAATAAAGCAAACACTTTTTTGTATACCGTCGTCGGCAGAAAAAGCTACCAGAATCAGTACTTGTTGATAACAAAATTTAAAGGTGGAATTCTTGCCACCACTCGGCAAAAATGTCGAGTTGTCAACCAGAAATTCTGGTTGTATTTTTGGCCTCTGGAAGCAGCATTTTTATGCTCATTGGTGGAGACCATTAGCTCGTGAATACACTTTTCATAGCCTGAAAAAAATATTCAAACAGCAGCGCTAATGTCCCAGTCATGAGAAATGGGATACATAGATCGGGAGAGTTTCAACGAATCGTTTTATGCGTGGAGACCTAGTTAGGGTCCTGGCCGCGATTAGAGAAAAAAATTAGTTGTTTCAAAAATTACACTGAAAAAATGTATGGTTACATCTACTATGAGTCTGCTTGATTCTTTACATAGTGACACAATTTAGTGAAAATAACCAGAATTATAACAGTATTCACCAGAACTCAGGTAATATTTTTAAATGATACCATAGGGTCTGGTGTTTATTACCATACCTACTTGGCTCCAGTGGCGTGGCGTGCTTTGCGATATATCGATTGATCTGCCATTTAAATCTATGGAAAAGGATCGATTATTATCAAGGTGTTCGCTATACGAACACCTTGATAATCGATTCTCTACTACAGCTTCAAATGGAGAATTATCGATAATCGATCATTGACACCACGCCACCACTCGGCTAACTGTGTCAGAGTATAGTAAAATTTACCATATTTTTTTCAGTGTGCTCTGGCTGGGGCCAAAAACTAAGGCGATTCATCAGGCCAAAACTGAAGAAAAGTGTAAAACTACAAATAAAGCTACATATAAAAAATAAGATAAAGAATTAAAAAGAAGAAATAGGAAAAGGAAATAAAAAACACGTACAAGAAGAATAGACGAAAGAAGATAATTTCCGTGAGATCTGGCAAAATTGCCCCCGCACCCTCTTGCTTCTTCCCGAGAAAATCCCCGGGGTGTGAGCGTCTATCTTCTCTTGGCGCGCGCACTCAGTTGCCGGCCGTAAAGTATCGAAGGGGAGTGTCATGATAGCTGAAACATGGATGAGGTGTTCCAATCGTAGAGGAGACATTTTGTAGTTTTTCGGAACCCCGGGAGACTCCAAGTATCCGCCTCCATTCTGCCTTGCTAAGGAAGAACGCCGTATGAACGTTCGAGAGTTGCCAAACCTCCTTCGATAAAATACTTTTTTTCTGTGGAAATTTATGAAAATTTTTTCTTGACATTTTTAGAAACATCAGGTGAGATTGCGAAGATAATCAGCTAAAAAATTTGATAAGAAATATTCGTAAGTTCACCAGGAAATTCGTGTTTTATCGAGTGAAATTTGGCAACGCCTGAAGAGTCATACGGCGTTCTTCCTTAGCACGGCAGCATTGCTATGCCACAAGAAAACAAGAGTAAAGAAATTTCGGCGTGAGCCTTTGGAGCGCGGAAGGAGAAGGCCAGTCGTTGTTTACGCTCAGTTGCACTTACTCTTGTTTTCCAAAAGACGAGAATACATGAGGAGTTTTTACTCACAATCGATATATGGGGTGAATTTCACAAGTTGCTTCTCTGGTCGACCTCCAAACTTGGTCGACATGGAGGCGTAATGATCGAGGAAATGGATCCCAGGATCTCAAAAGCTTTTCTAAAAACGACACACATCTCCAATTCTTTCCCTAAACGTTCCACACGACAAGGCTACTCGAGAAGTGTTACAACACACAGGGCACAGCACCCAGTCGCTGTTCATAGTTTTCGGGAGGAATAAGCGCAAGCAAAGAGTGCTAGAAATCAAGGGTCTAGGGCTAAGTTTCTCGATTTTTCATTAAAGCTGTTTAAAGTTTATTAAATAGGTAATGGAACGTTAAGTTACCACTGCATACAAAACTTGACAGGCCGTATGTAAAATTGTGATAATAGGAGCTGAACTGCCCTTGAATATTCGGTCTTTCCAAAATAATAATGTTCATTGAGCGCATACCTGTTTTCCCCCAAATCTAAGCGACACGTCTATGGCAGTATATAGCGAAAAATTGCGGGTTCAAGGATTACGCCTCGCGCCATCACGCCTTCAATTTTGCAGATGCAACACGGACATCCATAACGCACGAAGAGTTGTATTACTGCGCCTTCATCAATAAGTGTCCGTTCCTTTCCTCTACTTGCATGTTGCGTTAGCTTTTTTTGTCTTATTTGTTGCTTCAAGCGCTTCTTGAACAATAGAGCCAAAGAAAGAAAAGTCGACGAAAAATTATCAAAATAATTTATACATAAATACGGGTGAATATGACCCAACTTCGGACTTTGCCTATAAAAGATTCTCGGGCAGCTAAGAGATAACCAACCCGGAGTAATTGCAGGGTGAGTTTTGCAGATTAAAAATGCACGGTATGAAGAAAAAGCTGTTTTAAAAAATCCGATTCCGTCATGCTTAAGGGGCCGTCCATAAATTACGGGACGCACTTTTTTCGGCATTTTTTACTCCCCCCTCCCTCCCCTCCCCCGCTAGTAATTTTTTTGTGACGTAGATCCTTATGCTTTGACACGTAAAAACAAAATGACGTAACGCTTTCCTTGACTTCCCCCCTCCCTGGAGCGTTAGATACTTTATTGACGGTCCCTAAGACACAAAATTGCCAGATCATGATGTACCACTTCATCCTTTGTCGACCCGTATTTAACTACAGCTTATATCAGTACCCCAGAGCCAAAAGGTACCTAACTCACATTTTTTTTTTTTTTTTTTTTTTTTTTTTTTAAAAAAAAAAGAAATCTAGTTGGTGGCGTTTTATAAATCTCCAACAACCGTCCCATGAGCGACTGAAAAATTTGTTGGCCCTATTTTACGCCGATTATTAAAGACGGAATCTCAAAAATTGCGATTTACATTGAAATCAATGAGGTCAACGCACGGTTTACCAGACTAAATAATCTAACTAATCTCGGAATGACTTAGATGGAGTTACGTACATTCTAACTCAGAGATAATGATATTTAGAACCCTGAATTTGTTTCCTTTTCTCGAAGATCACAAAATCTCGTTACAGGACGTCCGCTACGAGCAGCTTAATGATCGATTATATTTGTATAGCATAGCTTCAAATGGGTAAATATCGATACTCGATCTATGACACTTCGCCACTGGTAGACCGCCGTGGTCCGATTTCCAAATGCGGGAGCCGTTTTACCGTCAAAAACAACAGAATACAGCAATATGTGGTTTTCCGGGAGAGCTTCCTCTCCGACTATGAACGAGCTGAGTCATAAAATTCCCCATGGATGGCGCCACCATACACCACCACCCTTCGTCCTCAGTGTAAAACCGTTGTTCGAGAAAGCTCCGATAGATGGCGCTGGTCTATCGTGTTTCATCTCGGAGATCGAACTTTTGAAAGCTCGCCTCAAGCACACACATTTCAATGGTTGAACGGCAAGAACACAGCTCCTGATCGCGCTATTATTCAAAGTTTTTCATTTTCTTTCCATACCCATGGAAGAAAATGACCAGAAATCTTGGTATGAAATTTTCAGAGAAAATACTGATGGTTGAGTATCTTTCAGAAAAGTAATAGTAAATTAAAAATCTGCATAGTTGCAAATCGAGATGCATAATGTGGTACTTTAACAATCGATTTGTGCTGAAATAGGGGAGATGTGACGGAAAAAACGCATTTAAATTTGACTTCCACATATGGCTGCGTA
Source organism: Bemisia tabaci (assembly GCF_918797505.1). NCBI lineage: Eukaryota > Metazoa > Arthropoda > Insecta > Hemiptera > Aleyrodidae > Bemisia > Bemisia tabaci. Next base: position 52,381,544 of record NC_092799.1, on the reverse strand, counting down.
TCGATGAATTTAATATCGTTTGCCGATTTATACATAAAAAAATTCAAAAAGAAACTGGAATTCGTCCCAATTTATAAAATATTTAGCACTCAATGTTCTGATTTTTTCCCGTTAAATCAGTCGCAGTATGTCCAATTGCGCCAATTACGCCCCCGATGATGACCAAGATAGACCGAAACATCGGTTTAACGAAAAACAATCGGGTTGGGGAATGTATTCAATATCTTATTAATTGACGTGAACCCACTTACATGCGATGAACCCAATATTACCACCCAAATTCTAAAACTCTTCACCTCTCTTAATTTAAAAATCTAAATTTTCGTTTATACTCCCATTTTCAAAATTATCTGTAAAGACGTTTATAGCCTGAGACGCTGAATGTCTTAAAATTATACTAACTAACTAACTGACTATTTTCTGGTCCGATGCTTCCCAAAAATTTTAAAATCATAAAATTTGTTTTCCTTTTATCTTAATTTCGTGAATTTTCTTGCAGTAAACGATATCTTCTGTTCATCTGCTCTGTAAACGTCATCTGATTTGAAGAAATGATTACGGATACTTCGACTACACGATGAAAACTCTGTTGCTACTAGATTTGTTTATTAGGCTAAAGACCCACGCAAGTCCACAACTCAATCATTCAGTGGCAGAGATGATTGCAATGGCCTGTGCTCCCAATGTAAGGCACTCTGCTTTTCTCAACCTACAGTATCTATGTAGGAAGAGTGTGACAGTTTGTATTATTCCAAGTACACAAAACTTTTGCCTCTTTTTGATTGGTTTACTAGTTTAAGCTATCATGAATAAACTCTTACGGCCTCAAGTAGACATAGCACTCTAATTCATCGATTGACTCGGAGACGTTTTTGCCCCTCTTGTCATGAGAAAATACTCCAAGTACATCATTACCTAACATCTCATTCTCTCTCTATATCAATGCAATTAGTGACATTTTTTTAAAATTATCACGTCATCATGACCTAAAATTACCTCTAAATTGTGTGTTTGTTTGTTAAATAATCAAGTAGAGAATTTACAGGTGTCTAAAATTTGATTAATTTCGTGTTTAAGTGGAAACTACTGACTAAACTGAACAGGAGGATACCTTTGGTTCATTAATGGAACAATTATTGGAGAAGATATAAGAAAATTATCTAATCTGCTAAAATACGTGTGTTTAAATGAGAAATGCCGCCAGATGACGTCACTAGGCGGTGCATTTTCTCAATTTTAAATCAATTTTTATAATATTCCCCATATCAGAAAAAAATTATGAAAAATACTGCAAAATCAGCCGTTTAAGTACTTCCAGATGATTCGATAAAAAATTTGCATGCAAATTCTCCTTTTTTCATTTGATATTTCATGATAATTCCATAAATATCTTCGGAGGAAATTCAATTATCATCGCGTAAGGTTGTCATCTTTTTTGTTCACTTACAACCGCAGGTGTATTATATCAGCCAATATTTGGCAACCACACAATAAAGCGGCACAAAAATGAGCATACTCCCCCTTCCAAAGTACTCAGCAAACTTCAATGTTATAGTGATTCTGCTTTGCTGAGCATGGTCGCTGCAGAGGCACATCCAGGAGGTTGACAACATAATTCTCTCGATTTAAACCTTTGGATATGAGTGGATTTCATGCTCGGGCAAGAATCGACTATTGAGCCCAAGTTCAAACGGAGGAATCCCCTTGTTTCCAATCTGCCAGATCCGGCTGTGATGCGTTGACCACTGGCCCCGAAGGAACTCGGTGGAAGCCGGCGGTATCGCAGGTTGCCACCATGGTAATTGAAGGCGCCAAGTCCGGGGCAAGCGTCATAACCGGAGCTGTGGCCGTGGCCCGTGGGGTGGCGTGTGTTTATTGACCAATCAATCAAGATGGTTGTCGCTGATTAGGAGTTCATTTGATTGCCTTTGCCTTGCGATACGCCAACGATCCATCACCTCGGTCGCGCCGCACGAAATCTGGGAGCCGCCCAGTCAATGCTTAGCTCCAGTCTCGTTCCCGCGATTCAGTGACCCGCTTAACATCATTTCTCTCAGCTCTCCCTCTAAGTAAGGAAACAGGCTTTCCCACTAACTCCAGCCTTTAAATCCAACGGACCAATGGGCAACTAGAGAGGGTCTGCGCCCGAAACTGATGCGGCTCATTTTCACTCCTCAAAATCTTTTAAAAAGAAAAAACAATTCACACAGCAGGAAGTTTAAACATCAACTCAAGAACGAGACTTTTCCATGTATTTTTTACACGGTTCAAGTGAAAAGCAGATTATACTAAATACGTGTTTTGGATATTTGCCATTTAATCAATATTTATTGTCACGCTTATGGTATCGCTGCATGGTGTCATCGATCATGATGTCAACAAACCTAAAATCTGATCGTGGCGTCAAAAATTGCTGACGTCGTTCTCATGGTATATGAGGTCAGAATTGGACGTATTTCTATCAAACGGAACTAAGCGCTATAAGGGGAGGAAGGTAGAAGGGGTCTTGGATTGGCGGCGGAACCGGGCGTCGGGCTCACTCCATCCTACACTCGCAATGCTTTTCCATGGCACTTAGTTCCGTTTGACAGAACGCGCTATCCGACATTCTAAATTCCTCAAAAGGAACTCAAACTGGCGCTTGGTTCCGTTTGACAGAAATACGTCCAATTGATCCTGAACATGGTATATACGATCACAGTGTCGATAAACAGTAAAGTATGTACCTCACAAGTATAACCAAAAAAGTATGTCCTAAAGAGGAGTTTGGGTCACGTATTAATAGGTTAACCCACGTCAGGTTTGGTTAGATTAGATTTGGTTGGATTAGGTTTGGTTTGGTAAGGGTAGGACAGGTAAAATTAGGTTAGGGACAGGTTAAGTTAGGTTGGGTAAGGGTGGGGAAGGTTTGGATCCACGAAGTTGGGTCAGGTCAGGTATCTTGCTTAGGAGTTATGATGATTAAAAATCTATATATAGACTTCACAATATTGTGTCCTCAGCCATATGAATATCCTTTCCACTTTGAAACTTGCATACCTCCGAAATCTTTACTTCTTAAGAAGTTAAGAGTTACGTTAATAAAAAGTGGCACTGGTCAGCGCAACATGACTCTTTCAAAACTCTTGAAGCTTAGTGAATTATTCACATAGAAAGGTCGAACAAGTTTTTTTCAACAGTACATTATCAACACGTTTCCAAAAAAAGGTGTGCTTTGGAACAAACCAATGTAGGGAGTCTCCTTAGGATTAAGTGCTTTCATTTGATAGTGAATTTGCCGAGAAAGTAATAATGACACCCGCAGTTTTTGGTGGATGCTTCGAGCAAAAGGCAGAGGTAAAGACTTAGTGAAGTTGCATGACACATAGCTCAAAGGCTCCGAGTTAAAGTTGTTCTCATACGCCACGTCCTGAACGAAATTAAATCTGACGCAAGGGTAGAGTGCGCGTCAGAAAATTGCGGAACTTCTAAGCTACCGTGTTGCGAGAGAGCCGAAGATGTATTTCCGTGTGGGCCACGCTTAGTGCACGCTTGAATGTGATTCGAGGCTCAACTCGGAATGCACTTACGGGCTCTTAACGCGGTAGCACGACCGACGTCTCTCTTGATGAATTCTCCCTCTCAAACAGCACTGCCTCGAATATTATACTTAGACCCGACAATTTGAACGTGAGGGCTTCACCTTTTGAAACCCTTTTATGGCACAGCACACAGTAAAAAAAAATGTATTCCTTGGTAACCAAAAATCCGTCGTTTCTCCCAGTGGCGTGGCGTGAATTGCGATGTATCGATTGTTCTACCATTTAAACCTGTGGTAAAGAATCGATTATTAAGGTGTTCTCTCACGCCACTGGTTTCTCCCACGAAAGAACGTAACTAAATATTAATATTGCCTAAGTTTTCCGCGCAAATTGAGTATTCACAACGAGAATTTTGGGAGTTTCTAACAGCAAATTGCACCAATTTTTTTGTCTTCTTTTTTTTCTTTTTTTTTTGATCTCATGCAAAAATCAGACACATTATCACAAAAAATGATGCAGGTTTGTCCTCGTAAAAAATTGAATTGTTTGAGTCAATTTGGCAAACTTGGAATGGGGTTACGTTCTTTCGTCGAGAAACGTCGAGAAACGACGAATTAGGGCTTTAAAAAGGCCTTTTAGTTAAATATTAGAGTAGCGCATGGCAGTAAGTAGGTTTTGAAATAATGGACTACACGTTGTAACTAAGAATTACGATTTCCAGCTTAGTCCAGCTAAAAACAACGCATGTGCCATTAGCTTCCCTATGCACATGGGTGTTTTTATGGATAAGCCAGAAATTTTGGTTTCCAATTGCAATCCAGTTGTACTTTTTGTGATCAGTAAGCTTTAAAGAGAAATAGATGAAAGTGATAGATTGGTAAACATTTTCAAGTACAATACTTTCTTTATTTGATAAAATGCACAGAAAGGCGTTCTTCCATTGCCTTAACTTAGGACAAAATTTAGAATACATATACGTAAATAAATATCTTTCAGTTTTCAATTTTTTTTATTTTTTATTTTTTTTTATTATTTTTTTTATTAATTTTCTTTTATTTATTTTTTTTATGAATACCTGCAGAATTTTGAAAGCTATTAAGTATTTTTCCTGAACAACACTCGGAACTTATTTAAACAAAATATTCTAAAACCTTCGATAAGAAGTAAACGTAAAATGTTTTGGCGGTACTCGGCACATGCAAAAGATTCTGCTTATTGCCACCGATATCTCAGTTAATTTTCTTTGAATTTCTTGCGGCCCGAATGTAAAGATTGGGCCGTCAACAAAAATTGTGAATATCATTCAGAAAACCCAAACTACGTTCTTGAAAGTGTATTCAAAAAGCGCATTTTCCTTAACTTTTCCTAATGCTCATGTAATAATCAATTTTTCCAGGGCTCTTTCAACTTGCATAGGCCCAAGGGATTTTTTTTATCATCGAGCCTACACGAATTTTTGTGGCTCGTTACAGGGACTGCCGGATCCCATCAATTGAAACTATGCCAGAAATAGGACACAGACCAGGCGGTGTGAATGTAGAAGAATCTAGGTTGTGGTTTTTTTTTTTTTTTTTTTTTTTTTTTTTTTTTTTTTTTTTTTTTTTTTTTTTTTAGAACAAATTGACAACATTCCTTGAAGTTTTCTTAGAATTTTCAACGCACAGAGAAGAAAAATCACGGCAATTTTTAAGAATTCCCGTTGCGTAGTTTTTCATTCAAAAAAAGAAAGGAAATCTGCTACGTTGCAAACCGAGATACGTAGTTGCGAACTTACACCGTCGATGTATAAAAAGTACGTCGTTTCGAGAAAAGCGCATTCGAAAGTTTGAAATGGTTTCACGACGGACTGAGCTGACCAATTGATTAAACCAAAGGCAATCTTCGTAACCTCAGACCTACAGTTTGGAAATATATTAATAGTTGCAAATAAATATAATTTTTGAGAGAGAGCGCGGTTCGAGATTCGCTCCATTTTCTGGCATGGTCTTCAATCATATTTTGCTACTTGAACCACCTCAAAGACTATGTTCTCTCGATAATTTCCATGAGGAATCCACCGCTGAATTTACTGGGCCGAGCTCCCAGCTCCCCGCAAATCTTAAACAAACGCCTTTTTGTACCCTTTGCGGCGCAGGGCGCCAACCCAAATCGCAAATTGGAATATGCACGCCTCTGAGCACGCTTTGTTCGACGGGAATACTGCCGTGCTAAGGAAGAACCCCGTAAGAGCCTTCAGACGTTGTCAAGTTTCCTCCGATAAAAACAGAACTTGCTGGGAAAATTATGAATGTTATTTTCCAAAATTTTCAGACAATTTTGTACGCTTTAATCCAAAATATCTGAAAAATTCAAGGGAAAATATGCAAGAACGTTATCAAAATTACATGTTTTTTCGAGGGAAATTTGACAACTCCCGGATGTTCATACGGCGTTTTTCCTTAGTACGGCAGAATAGCAATGCCGCGGTTGAACACGAGTTAAGACGGCGTAGAATTTTAACAGCCGCTCCTATTTTAATTCGCGTGCGCTTGCATGAGGGGCGCCCTTTTACCCCTCTCTTCAACATCCCCGCTCCCCCGTGCGTCCTTCACCTTCGGGCACCATTATGCATTTGAGAGCGTAATTAGCCAAGAATGCATGCCAACAGTGACTGTGCGACATTTTCATGACATTTCTAGATGACGCGGGAGAAGGTTAGGGGATGCGAGCCCGATAGCTCTTATTGGCGGATACACGGAAAAACCAACTTAGCGCTGAGCCCTAACACTTTCTGTATAGCGCCAACTACAGGCTGTAGGGCTCAGCTTTATACACTGCCGTGCTGATTAAAGGAACTTCCATGGAAAATTCCCCGAAAATCAGTTCCAGTTGTTCCCAAAGCATCACACCTGAAGAACTAAAATCCTTGTGGAAGAATACTAAATGGAAGTTCCTTCTAATCCAGAAATTTCTTTTAGTGTTTTTTAATGTATAACGCACTTAAATTTTCAATTTTGTGATAAAAAATATACGGTATTGAATTGCATGGTTATGCTTCATATTACCACCTGCTATGTCACTGAATGATGATCTTCAGTTTTATTTTAATACAACAATGAATGAGGAAAAACAAATAAATGCAGAGTCAAATTGAAGCGAATGTGGAAACTTGAAGGGGTAATGACTTCATTTGTTACCATAGCGAAAACAAATGTCCCTTGGTCTCTATTAATTTAATAAGGTCTATTTCAACCACCCAGAGTCCAGATAAATATATTTCAATTACAGTACTGGTAAAAAAAAAGTCTCTCGCGTCTTGAGTCTAGACAAGAAAAAATTATCTTTTTTCAATCGATCTTTGTTTGAATCGAGAGCCAAGCCACTTAATTTAAGCGCATTTCCTTTGAATTCAAGGAAAAATCCACCACCTTTTCAGATTGATTTTGTTTTATCGTTCTGCGTCAATTGAGTTGATTTTTTAAACGATACCCTCCCAGGATCACCCAGATGTGATCAGTGCCATCACTCCTCGGCGACTATTTATAAAAATGAAAACCAAAGCCAAAGCCCCACTTGAAGGCGCTAAATTGCTGAAGTGCCGACCTCATTAATGTTAACGAGGTGCAAATTTTCAGGGTGAGAACTAGTTAGGGAGCGTGCCGTAATGAATTCACCGGGGTGAAAATTTGCCAAACAATTAGTGGGTCATTAATCGGCTCCCCCTTACCACCCCGAACCCCCTATCTGCCCCGACCCCCTACCTACTCCCCACACCCCCACCCCTTTCACCTGCATCCGCACACGACGAGAGCAAACAACCATAAACTGAAGCAAGATTGCCGAGGGCTGTCCAGACTTTCGATAGTATTCCATTGAAATTTGGGATGAATTAGAGTATAATTTCCAGATTTTGCAAGCGCGCGGCTCCGGCGCTTCGACTCTCGATGCTCTGCGCGAACAATACTCCCGGACTCCCCACCTCTCGTTTGGGGTCTGTGATGATGCACCGGGGAAGTTGCACGAAAAGTCTGCAGCGCTTTTGCCACGATTTGGAAAAAAAAATCCATGGGGAATTGAATGTATGTAAAAGACGGGTACGTCCACTTTGGACAGTTATTAGCATCACAAAATGTATCAATATGAATCAAAACATGATTAAAGGAGGGGTATCGATAAAGGGCCGGTTTTAAAGGGCCAACCCTAGCTGAAATTCCTCAATTCTACGATTTTGGACTCTCGTTTGCCAGAAAAAAGGAAGAAAGGATGAAATAAAGAAAGAATGGAGGAAACAAGACGCTCATACTTTGTAATCATTCATGACGCAATCGACACAAACTGCAAATTAGATACTTTATAATTTTGACAATTTTCTGGAGGAAGCCCTACGGACCCCCTTCCACCCCTTTCGCTCGGAATGTATGAATCCGCCTCTGTGATTCGGTCATTTTTGTTCTCTTTTCGGGACTAATACCGGTTTGAACAGCTCATGGGTCAGTGGGTCAGCTTTAGCTATATAAATGTGGGATTTATATACACGGAAAAAAATCAGGGTAGGGTTCGGCACTACCTATGGGTAGTTTTAGGGTCGGTAGTCCTGAGGAACAGAACATGTATTCGTCAACGCTACCTCTCGCTGTTCGTAGCGCCTACCCGCCGCTTGACTGCAACACACACGGCAAGCTTGTTTCCACAAGTAGAATTTCTCTTGCGGAAGGCTAGAATGTCCGGGATGCGTATGCGCCGTGGACTGCTCGACTACGTCATCGTATTCGCCTCGGACGAGGAAAGAAAACATGGCTGCCCCGCGTCGCGTTGCCCAGTCCGGCGCTTTATTTAAAGTAATAGTTTAATACTATGAGGAAAGAATCAACACCCAAAAACTCAGATTTTCCTTGACATAATCAAGCCGGCCAGGTTGGCCTAGTGGTTAGCGCGTCTGACACTAGACCCATAGATCCCGGGTTCGAATCCCGGTGGTGGCGACAAATTTTCACCGAACTGACGAGTGGATCTGCAGAAACAGATTCTACTCGACCTTAATCCCTGAAAATTTGAAAGCCGGAGCTATGGAGCATGAATGTTCTAAAAGTCCCCCTGATGCCCGTTGACAATCAAATAATTTCTTTGTAAAAACTCGTGTCTATAGCTAGCTATGACTTCCTGAGCAACAAAAAAAAACAGGAAGAAAAGCCAAATAAACTGCAAGAAAAATTTAAAAAAAAAAAAATTAAAAAAAATAAAAATAATTGAAAAAACTATATTGTGCGCTATGAAATTATGCTCTACGGGTGTAATCAGATTTTTTCGCACATTTTGGCAACTTTGCATCAAGTAGGCTTCAGCCCTGCCGGATCTATCCTTGGAGCCTTCTGTTTCTGTGCCTACGCGCTGCCAGATCTGTTTCTGAACGTCACGGGTCATCTAGCGTGGAACGCAAGCGCGAGGTAGGCTTCAGCACTACCTTGGCTTACGACTGCGAAATCAGGTACCGCGCGGTAGTGTTGAAGAGCAGAAACTAGTCCTCAACCCTAACTCAATTTTTTCCGTGTAGGTTTGCGGTCTAATTCTAAAAAATCCGCATTTTTTCCCAAAAAATCGGCCTCTGAACCCATGTTCAGAACGGTAATACATCCTTAAATAGGACGAACGGTTTTTGTTTTTATTCAGATTCTTCGGATAATTTTACTTGCATTCCGATGTAAAGTAGTTGAAAATTGCAGTAGTGGAAAAGAACTCATGACTCACCTCAAAATTAGCTTTTCATTACGAGAATTTTGGCAATTCTTGAAGGCTCATACGGCGTTTTCCCTTAGCACGTCAGCATGACGAATTTTTTGCGATAAATCGATTGTTCTGTCATTTAAACCTAAGGAATAGGATCGATGAAGAGGGTGTCGCAGTGCACACCTTATTAATCGATTCTTTACCATGCCTTCAAGTGGGGAAATATCGAAAATCGATCCTTTACGAAACGCCACACAGTAATTCTTCCTTATGGAAAAAGTGGCAAAAACCTCATAACCATGAGTAAAATTAACATATATAGATTTTAAGCGTTGTGTTTCTTACACTATCACAAAAAATTAGAAATAGATCAGTTTTTTACCAGAGGGGGGAGGGCGTTGACAATGAATCCCACTGTTATATGTATAAGTTGAGAGAGGAAAGTCATAATGCCTTCAATTCGATGCATACATATTTTTGGGCAAAATGAGAGACGACGTTTCTCCATTTGCGACGTTGCAGACTTCCTTAGAAGTTTTATTTTTCTTTCGAGAAGCTGGCCAACATAAAATTTAAATTCTCCATGATTTTTCGCATTCGATTGCAGAAGATTTGGTTCAAAATTTAGTGTCGTAAATTTGGATTGTTTCTCATGGAAGAGATGAAATAAGAACGGAAATTTTGAAACACCGCAACGGAGATACGTGGTTTTGCACTTCAGTCGGTGCGACACGGACGTCCATCAAGTTTAAATAGTTGCATCAAGTCCCCGTCACCGCCGACCAACGCGTCTGCCGATCGAATCAACTACAGGTAGTGTGAGCAGGGAGTCAAAACGCCTTCAATTTTTTGAACGCAATACGGACATCCGTCGAGGTTGTATAGTTGTATCAAGGCGCCGTGGCAAACGCGTCCCATTGTTTATCGATACAGACGAATATAAGTTGAGAGAGGAAGGTCATAATGCCTTCAATTCGATGCATACATATTTTTGGGCAAAATGAGAGACTACACTGAAAAAAATGTTTCCTAAATACAAGGCGAAGCCGTCTTAGACCAAGTAAACTGGATACTTAAAAAGTATCGACAAGAAACGGAGGTTTGAACTAAGACAACGGAGTTACCTTGGATCAAGAAATAGCGTTTTCTCAATCCAACGCTCCACGTCCCCTTAAAAGAAGAAAGCGTTTACTTAAAAAAAGGAAACATTCCATGCCGTGAAAATATTTCCTAAATTTAAGAAATTATCGTTGGTTTGAAGTGAGTATCCGTCGTATTGATCTAGGTAAACTGTTTACTTAGAAATAGGAAACAGTTGCGTAACTCCCACGTGTATTTACTGGCTTCAAGTTAATGGTTTGTTTAAAATTAGTAAACGGCGTGTTGGACGGGAATGCGCGTTTATTGTATTGAAACCAACTGTTGTCTTAGAATTAGTAAACGGGGACGCCCGGCATGAATGGATGTTGCCTAACTCCCAGGCGTGTTTACTTATTTCTAGCCAATTGTTGTTTTAAATTTAGTAAATAGTCACTGCAGGTATGCACACTGCACCCATATCATATGTATTATTATTGATCAATAATAGCAAAAAATGTTTAATTTATCGAATTTTTGATGAAAAAAATTTTCAATTGTATATCTGCAAGTATCGAAGACTCGACATGGCAAGTACCGACTTGCAAATTTTGGCCTACCTATCGGGATTTGAACTTGAGACCTACAGTTTACGAACCTAACACCCTACCTACTTAGCCATCGGGGCTTATGTCTACGTCGGCCGAATTTACACTATATAAGTCATTGACTTAGGCTCTCACCATTATTGTGATAGTGAATATGCGTGAGACCTGATGGGTTAAGATTTTTTGAACCCGAAAAGATGAATTTGGAGCAAAAAAGAAATACGCGTGTTACTGTTGTCACTTTTTTACGTTTATTTTTGTTTCTTTCCCATCTTATATTAATTTTTAATCTCTTTAAAAAGAATTTTAAGCAATGCGCCTTTTTTAAAATTTTCTCTCTTCATTTTTTCTTGAAGAATCGCTGACTTTAAAAAAATAAGAATAAAGAATGAAACTCTTCGAAAATGTTTGTAACACAATAACTTTTTATTTTTGATGACTGAGATTGTTACATTTTTTAAATATTACTAGTTCTATTCAATTCGATTATAATATCCAAGACTATTCTGGACCATTTATTAGACTTTTCTATTTCAATTAGAATATTAATAGTTCTATTCAATCGTTCTAATTAATTCACATCGGGCGGAAAAGGAAGAAGGTGAGCACTATAAAAGAAACATTAATAGTTCTAATTCCTTACTTTAAAAATAATATTTGAAAAATAAGCTTTGAGATTTTCTGGATTAAGGCATCTTTTTCCGTGGACAGTCACAATTTATTCATAAAAAAGTTCAATCTTCGATTACTCTTATATTTTACTCAGTTTACATAATCACACGCGTGACGTTCTAATATTTTATTGTATAGCTGCACTTCATTTTCGTTACACTTTCTAAAGTTGATAGGAAGGTGGTAAAGAAGTGCTGGATCCACCCTATTTTGCAGGGAAATAAGGTAAAAAGGGTCAAATGCTTCAATTACGGTAACAAATGTTGAGCTCTTATGAGTATCCGTACAAGACTGTGGAGGGAGGGGGGGGGGGCGGAAAGATCGGTCCCGACAGGCCCTTCGACCCAAAATTTCCCCGGACACAAATGAATCAAAGTTTTAAATATCAACAATTTTGCACTCGCAAATTCCTTTCAAAAATACAGAAAAAACTGTATTTTGTTTTCGATCCACTCCATCGTTGCGTTCATAAATCAAAGGGACCCGGAAAATCGATATTGAACAGTGTAAACACTACGTAGCAGCAGAGTTATTCGATTATCTTCATCTGTCAACTTGGTGGGTGACATGCTGAAAAGTATGATTCTCTCCACATTTTTTAATTTCTTCCTCGGCCCTTAGCATAAGCATGCATTTTATTTGACCCTTTTTAATTCTATCTGCGAGGGATCTTTCATTCATCAGGACAGGAAAAGTAAGGAAGAAAATAAGTAAAAAAAATTGCGATTTTTTAGTGTGAGGAAATACATTGTCCGATGAAACTGAACTGAGGCAATGCAAAAAACTCCCGGCTTCAATCTACTTAAGTATTTAAGTCCTCTTTATGAGGCCCCCTTCATTTAAAAATAAAAATTAAAACTTCAAATGCACAGTGCCGATCTATTTAAAACAACGCAAATATTTCCTCTTCCTCTCCTTCTTTACTTCTTTATTTATTTAATTTTTTGTCGACGCCGAGCATATGAGTGATTTCTCAAAGGACACATTAAATGAATTTCTCCCTAAAGAACAATTATTTTGTAGACAAATATAATGGGCATCTTGATTTTTTAACTTCCGTCTCCTTTTATTCCGTCATAAATGGTGTTGGTTTAAGCAGATGCTAACGGCATCTGGTAGCAATTGCATGTATCATTCTCATAGGAGGCGTCACCATCCGGTTTACTAATTTTAAGGAAACTGGTTTCTTCTTCGAAGCAAAATGTTATATTGAAAGTAGGCAACCGCACATGTCCCATGCCGCATCCGTTCCCCGCGGAAGTGACTCACTCCGTTTACTACTTTTAAGGTAACTGGTTTCTTCTTCTGACGTACCGTGTTTTCTTTCATCAAACAAGCTGTTGGGTTATTAAAAGGCAACAGCGTCCGGCTTATTGCATCTTCCCCCGCTGAGGGCGTTCGCCCCGTTTACTAATTCTAAGGAAACCGTTTTCTTCTTTCGACACAACGTGTTTTCTTCTACCAAGCAAGCTGTTGGGTTAAAAGAAGGCAACAGCGTCTGGCTTATTGCATCCTCCCCCGCTGAGGGCGTTCGCCCCGTTTACTAATTCTGAGGAAACCGTTTTCTTCTTTCGACACAACGTGTTTTCTTCTACCAAGCAAGCTGTTGGGTTAAAAGAAGGCAACAGCGTCTGGCTTATTGCATCCTCCCCCGCTGAGGGCGTTCGCCCCGTTTACTAATTCTGAGGAAACCGTTTTCTTCTTTCGACACAACGTGTTTTCTTCTACCAAGCAAGCTGTTGGGTTAAAAGAAGGCAACAGCGTCTGGCTTATTGCATCCTCCCCCGCTGAGGGCGTTCGCCCCGTTTACTAATTCTGAGGAAACCGTTTTCTTCTTTCGACACAACGTGTTTTCTTCTACCAAGCAAGCTGTTGGGTTAAAAGAAGGCAACAGCGTCTGGCTTATTGCATCCTCCCCCGCTGAGGGCGTTCGCCCCGTTTACTAATTCTGAGGAAACCGTTTTCTTCTTTCGACACAACGTGTTTTCTTCTACCAAGCAAGCTGTTGGGTTAAAAGAAGGCAACAGCGTCTGGCTTATTGCATCCTCCCCCGCTGAGGGCGTTCGCTCCGTTTACTAATTCTGAGGAAACCGTTTTCTTCTTTCGACACAACGTGTTTTCTTCTACCAAGCAAGCTGTTGGGTTAAAAGAAGGCAACAGCGTCTGGCTTATTGCATCCTCCCCCGCTGAGGGCGTTCGCCCCGTTTACTAATTCTGAGGAAACCGTTTTCTTCTTTCGACACAACGTGTTTTCTTCTACCAAGCAAGCTGTTGGGTTAAAAGAAGGCAACAGCGTCTGGCTCATTGCATCCTCCCCCGCTGAGGGCGTTCGCCCCGTTTACTAATTTTGAGGAAACCGGATTCCTCTTTAAACGCAACGTGTTTCACTGTACCAAGCAAACTGTTGAATTGTAAAAAATCAACGGGTGTATTGCTAATTGCATCCGGTCGCCTCGAAAGGAGTTAGCCCCGTTTACTAATTTTGAGGAAACCGGTTTCTTCTTTCGACACAACGTATTTTCTTCTACCAAGCATGCTGTTGACTTAAAAAGAGGCAACGGCCGGACTCAGAAGGCGTTCACCCCGTTTACTAATTTTAAAGAAACTGGTTTCTTCATTCAAGCAAAAGTTGGCTTATTTTAAAACAACGTTATTTTACTTAAGAAAACACGATTCGCTTGTTTCAAGCGAATCATGTTGTCTTACATTAAGAAAACCGTTAGTTTCTTCCAAGTCAAACCCGTTTTGAAATAAGTAAAAAATCCAAGTAGACGCGTTTACTTAAATTCAGGAAATCTTTTTTTTCCGTGTACGTTTCTCCATTTGCGACGTTGCAGACTTCCTTAGAAATATTATTTTTCTTTCGAGGAGCTGGTCAACATAAAACTTAAATTCTCCAGGATTTTTTGCATTCGATAGTAGAAGATTTGGTTCAAAATTTAGTGTCGTAAATTTGGATTGTTTCTCATGGAAGAGATGAAATAAGAACGGAAATTTTGATACACCGCAACGGAGATACGTGGTTTAGCACTTCAGTCGGTGCGATACGGACGTCCATCAAGTTTAAATAGTTGCATCAAGTCCCCGTCACCGCCGACCAACGCGTCTGCCGATCGAATCAACTACAGGTAGTGTGAGCAGGGAGTCAAAACGCCTTCAATTTTTTGAACGCAATACGGACATCCGTCGAGGTTGTATAGTTGTATCAAGGCGCCGTGGCAAACGCGTCCCATTGTTTATCGATACAGACGAATGCACATAGGTAATACTAGGGTGAATTCAAAAATGAAAACTTCGCGGTACTTTGAAGTTTTCTGTGACCAAAAGACATTGAATATTTAATTTTAAACTTTAATATAAAATAATTTATGAGACCCTTAACTTATTTTTCACCTTTAAAACATTTTAAACTATTAGAAAAAACAAAAGATTAAATTCATAATGAATTCCTAAAAACCCAACTTTAGGTGCTTGAGAAAAGTTGTGCTCGTGTTGTTGTTTCTAGGTGTTTATTATCGCTGATGTTGGTGTTGTTATTCTTGTCTGTATTAAGAATTAAGAATAAAATATGCTTATGACAGCCGAATATACAATAAATATTTGCAGACAAGGCTGATGAAAAGAGGCTCACCTCGGGAGCACGCAGTTACTCTCACAATCAGTTGCTTTTTACAGCCCTGGTAAATTCGGAAATAGTGCTACTGATGCTACTGCTGTTTATTCTTTTATTCTATTATTTACTTGTAAATAAGGCTGACTGCCCAAAGGCTATTCGAAATACGGATGGGGGGTGGGGGTCAAACCAGAGCCCTGTTAGCCACCCAGGGGTTAAAAAGTGTTTTACCGTTTCCCAAGTGGATTGAAAAGGAACTAATCACGGACGTATTGGGGTTGGGGATAATTTGGGAAATTTTTTTTCTTTTTTCCTTTTTCGTTTCTATAATAAAATGGAACTAAATTCTTTGGCGTAAGCAAACAACCGGCGAGGAGGGGGCTGGAGGCAGCCACAGATAAAGCAGCGGAGATTAGCGTAAGACATACCAGCGCGGTGCGACGGGGATGCGGGAGAACCATAGAAACTGTGTTTCTTACCGTGTCATTTTAATATTTTAATCTCTATAATTTTGTTAAAGACTCAAGGAGGGTACCTTCGACTCCCCGAAAATACTTGTAACTATTTTACATGATTTTCAAATGTCTTTTTACACCGATAATTCTGTATAGATTTCGAAATTCAATGAATGATTCGTGGTAATGTTTCAACTTCTGTAATTTATAATAAGAGTAAAATAGTGTAGAACGTTTTCACTGCAGTTAGCAAACATCTCTGATCCTCAAAAAATACTTGTATTCATAAGCTTGCTTAATAATTTTTTAAAGAAACTACCTAGCGAAACCGGCCACAGCGGTGCTGCGCGCGAACTGTCTCGAAAACTGTGTTTTCTTCGCGCCCTTGATAACTTTCAACCCCTGTAACTTCTAAACAGGGTTAAAAAGGGTTGAAATATTTTCAGGGCAGTTACTACATACCTTTGACTCTCTGAAAATGCCTGTAATCTTTTGACATCCCTTGACAGATTTTTTAAAAGTCTTCCTAAGCCGATTATTCTGAAGGGATTTTTAAATTTGAAGAATATCTGGTTTTATCCCCGTCATTCAAGATTTTTGCTTATTTTTTTTTAAACCACCCCAAGAAATCACTTCTATGTGAACTAGAGATGACAGGTTTTAAGGCATTTACTCTAAAAAATTGATTTAGCATTAAATAGGATCAGCTGAATTTTGCGTAAAAAATGCCTATTTTAAGGAACATTTTCTACACGATAAAAATTCTGTTTTTAGCGTGCTGTAACAATCTTATGAATGAATGACAGTAAAAAATACTACTGTCTTATGTTAGTGTGAACCCTTAAGTGTTGGAAAATACAATTTTTTTTAAAAATAAATGATCTTCGGAAAATGGGGTTTTCGCCGCTAAAAAACCACTGTGCGCCACTGCATATTTAGCGGACCAAGAGAACGACAAACGTCGCATCAGAGAAAATGAAAGAGAGAAGAAATGGGAGGAAGAGATCCGAAATATCCAACTCTTGCGTCAAATCAACATCCATCAGTGGCGAGGCGTCAATGACCGATTATCGATTATCGATTACCCATATGAGCTGTCGTAAAGAATCGATCCCTTCCCATACGCTTAAATGGTATATCACTCGATACATCGTGAAGCACGCCACGCCACTGTTTAACTAGCAACATCCTCTATGAGGAAGAGTGGGGATAAAAACTGGAAGGTGACTGTGATTAGAAAAATTTGGGGGAAAAAGTTCAGGAGGCCCTTCCAAGGTCCCAGTATCCTCTAGATATGACGCCTCCTAAAACCTAGAAAAAAAAGAAGGAAAAAAAAAAAAAAAAAAGTTTAGAAGGCATTAACGTGCGTGTGGAAAAATCGGACGTTTCGTCGCTCCTCTGACGGAAGGACGTAACTCAATTTCCATGACAGCCCTGCACTGCCGTACGAAGGAAGAACGCCGTATGAACATGCGAGAGTTGCCAAATTTTCTTTGATAATAGGTTATTTATGAGGAAAATTATGAATATTTTCCCTTGAAATTTTCAGGAACTTGAGATCAAAATACAAAGAATATTCTCTGAGAAATTGGAATACAAATATTCATAAGTTCACAAAAAAGTTATTAAAAAGTTTCTGACCTCCTGCCCAATCATCATTACAACACCAGGCATAAGAACATCCCTAATAAAATGATTCGATTGAGACGGACTGAGCAGGATGTCAAATTTTCGGCAATACAGATGTTCAACGCACTGCCTTGGAGTGTGAAGCTACACTTTCGAAATGCTGATCTAACGTCGTTCTTTAAGGGGCTGCGTGCTTTTTTATTCGAAAAAGCCTTCCATAATCTTCACGAACTTGTAGGCTAGTAAAATTTAACACTTGTACCTTATGTATATTCACCATGTACCGAATATGACGTGTGCCATAGTCTCAGCCAGAGGCTCAATTGTACAAATCATAAAATAAATAAATAAATAAATAAAAATATTCATTAGTTCAGAATGCTTGTTGTAGCCGTAACCTCGGAAGTGTAAAACAAACTGGGGTTACAACATAAAGAAAGTAACCCATAAGTAAACCCACTGTTGCCCATTTTACGCATGGCCGTAATTTACTGGACGAAATATGTACGCGGACAAAAAGTCGTTGACGAAATGCCCTGAAACCTACCGGGGAATTCGTGTTTCATCGAATGAATTTTGGCAACGCCTGAAGGTTCATACGGCGTTTTTCCTTATTAGGACGGCAGTGCTCCCCGTTTAACCCTATGCTTTCCGGGATTCATGTGAAATTAGAGATAGGCGCTTACGTCAGGGGAGCAACGGTTCGGGCAACATGCATTAATGGAGCTTCATCAGTTCTCATGTAGACGTATTTCTGTCAAACGGAACTATGTGCACTAAGAGAGCCCTGAGACTCATAAGAATATACGCATAACAGGGCTCACGTCATAATGCACATGCTTCTGTTTGACAGAAATACGTTCATTTGAGATTTTTTATGAGTAGTTTCCGCGTGCCTCATCTCCTCTACCTCGACGTTCTGAAATAGTCACATTTACGTATACCACAGACACTCCTATCGCATGTACATTTTAACCTGCATTAACTGTGGCACATGCAATGAAGAGTGCGTGCACATTTTTGCCTCCGCGAGAATGATTTTCATTTTAATAATCATTCAATCGAGTATTTTTGTGATTTGTTCAGAAACTCCGACTCCTCCCCTGGGCTCGAATCTGGAGTTAGTGCTGGATCTGAGCTTAAAAATGAACAACCGGTAAGATTGAACATATTTCTTTCTTTCCTTCGTGTGATGTTGTGACGCTAGACAAGTAACGGAACTGAATATTTCGCCCATTTTGTCTAATCCATTTCTAGCTTCAAATTCCGCCGTCTCAAAAAAAGTCACGTGACAACACAGTGCCTCCTGATTGGTCAAAAAGCTTGTCATCTACTAAGCTCCAATTACAAACCGCCAAAAAAGCGTAGACCTTTATAGCATGATTGATAAAAGCAAGGGATAGGGCAATCATTTAACTGGGCCCAATTTATAATCACACAAAAAATCATCCGGCAAAACTCGGTTGGATTTTACAAAAATCATTTTCGAACAAGGGAGAGGAACCTTATGAAACTCAAAAACAATCTGTAGAGGAAAACCTCAAGATTGGATTTCTATATTGAAGATGCTTTCTTTTACAGTTTGCTAATATTTTATTTAGAATACAACACAATCTTATTTCGGTTTTGCTAGAATATCCACTGGTCCCAGATTGCAATCGCCTCTATCAGAAATTTGAGCCAATTCGAAGCTGTTCAAATCGATCTCAAAGCGATCGATATGTATTGGTTTGAAATGGGTGGAGACTTGAAGAGGGACATAAGCCGATCAGCGCAAACGCGTTTTCTGGCTGCAGAATTCACCCAAGTGGAAAATCATAATTGCACACTTCTTCAGAAACAATCCAGAGATTTATTTTGGATGAGGAAATTACGCTCTTGGGCCACAGAAGAGGGTAAAGTATTCATGCAGCCTTTTTGAGGCATCGCGCGGCAAAATGATTGCATTTTTCAATCCACTTGGAGGAAAGGTACATATGTGATACATTACAAATAATTAGGTACAATTTACGTAAATTATTTTTAAACAAGTTTTGAGACTTACGTTCCTCCACAACCTCAGGAGACCTGATTTGAATATTGAAGAGGGAGAGTGTTAGATGCGATCAGTATGCCTCTCACGGCGCCTCAAAACTGGTTGCTCCGTGATCTTCCCTCCCACCTTTTCCCACAGATAGGTTCGCAGTAAATTTTTTCCAATAGAAGCCCTCGATCGTCTTATTGATTGTAAAGTTGTTTTATTTTCATGGCCAAAAAATGCAGTTCTGTAGATTGACCTGTTCTTTTCTTAAATCAATATGATTTTGAATGGAATTTTTATTTATTTGACTTTTATCCCAGATTCTTCAAATTGACTCAAAGAGATTGAATATAAATCAATGATATATCCAATTGCTCTTCGTTTTGCGCCGCAATCCCAACTCATTCATAAATTCACCTGTCTACATGGGTGAATTAATGGCACGTATATATTGTTGCTGAAAAAAGTCAGAAACATAGTTCATCGTTGCAACATTTAGTTTAATTATCACTTTGGACCAGAAAATTCTGCCAATGGCCCAGATGACGCTCTGAAATTTTCTATTCACGTTGGAATGCGCAAGTCCCGTTTTATATCTCAAAATAGCTGAAATGGATTTTCAAATACTTTTCTACTCTGCAGCTTCGGTGTGATTTGTGTTTTCTCTGCCGTATGTTTTATTATTCAACAAGCACGGCCTCTACGTCAATTAAGAAAATGTATAAAAATATAAAAAACTCTGCATGCACTGTAAAAAGTCGAAGAGTGTTTGGTGCCGCAGTTTATAGCGCCTAAAAACTTTGAGTGGTATAAAAAGTAGCACCATAAAAACGTATGCTACTCCGCGAGGAGACTAAAGTATACTCCGTAATAGTGTTAGTAACTCGCATCGGTAAGGAGAATAGATTCCGCCCCGCATTCATATGGGACGGAGGGTTTTTGGACGCTACATAGACTCCGGCTCAGAATTTCACTCGAAAAATTTGAAGAGTGGGTTTCCGTAAAAATACTCAAAGCAGAGTGGAAATACAGTTTACTTGAGTTAGGCAACTTTTGAATAATTATTATTTCAAACAGTTTCAGTTGCGCGAAAAGTTATACAATTTTGGAAAACACAAAGGAGGAGATTTGTGCGAAAGACTGCATAAAAAATCAAGTCCGGAAGATAAATTAGAATCGAATGAACAGTGCAGAGCAATGACGGAGAGAGTTGAGCGACTCGAGGAAAATGAAGGGAGGTCCCCCGGATGTATGCAATTACGAGAACCAGCCTGCAGAGCCACAAGGCGCTTCCCGCGTAAGTACAGGTGTACCGTGAGAATCCGCAGCTACTTCTGGTTTTTTGCCCTCAGGTTGGTCGCTTGCAAATTTTTTTTTTTACTTTCTCGCTCCCATAGGGTAGAGAGGAAGTATTGTCATCCTCAAAAAAAAAAAAAAAAAAAAAGTTGAAATTTCATCATTTCTAGACGTTTTAAGGTCCCAGGAGTAAAAATAACCATACTTGGAAAAATGTGTGTCCGTCCGTCCGACGTCCCCCAAATCTGTCTACAGCGATATCTCAGAATCTATCTGTTCGATTTCATTCAAAATTGGCACAGGACACCATATCTATGGTCTTCTTATGCACGTTCAACGATTTTGAGGTACGCTAAAATTTGGGGGGGCTACGCTCAATTGTCCATTTTTAGCAAAATCACACGGAAAGCTCATTTTGAAAGACTGTAAATTTTGAAAAATGTCTTTAATTCTTTAACAATGGGCATCAAGCACATCACCTGGGTCATTAATTTAAGTTCCAAAAAGATCTTTGGACTAAACTCAAAATTCAAGAGATTACGAGGCCCAAAAGTAGGCACTTTGCTCCGCGAAACAGCTCATTTTCAAGGACTGTAAATTTTAAAAAAATAAAAAAAAATAAAAAAAAATGCCTTCAATTCTTCGAAAGTTGGCATAAGAGCACCACCTGGTTCATTAATTTAAGTTCCTACGAGGTCTTTGGACTAAACTAAAAATTGAAGGGTTACGCGTCATTTAGTGAGGGCACTGCGAAATCACACAGAATATATGGACTAAAATTTTGAAAAATGCCGTTAATTCTGTGAAATTTGGCATCAAACGCAATTGAATCATTGATTTGAGTTCCTGAAAAATAGGACTAAACTCAAAATACGAGGAGTGCAGACCATCTCAAGGGGGTATCGAGATCACTCATCGGTGGGAAGCTCCGCAGTCTGGGCGTAACATTCTAACAAATGGATTAAATGTATTAAAATTGGAGATAAAAAAGTTAGCAACTGCTACATACCAAAAAGAATCCTTGCACAACTATCCTACTCAGCTTAAACTGTGAGCGAACGGATGAAATGATGAAAACATGAGACCAGTAAAGGGTTGAGGAACAGAAAGTAAAACACTACACCCGATTATATTCACGATATTACGATGCAAATCGTTTATTATTGTTTTAATACTACTATAATGCATTGTTACCCAGCGAATGATGAAATCAAATGTCAAAATTAAGAACTAATGACACAAAAAGTAAATGAAATAAAATAGAAACACCTTGACTTAGATGTTGTAAACAAAGATCCACGTTATCACCGACAGGAATGGAGATTGAGAGTCGGAATGTGGGAGAGTAATGCCATGTCCATACCGCTCTTTGATTGGTTCAAACCCGATTCAACAACAAGATGCAGATTCATTCCAAAGCGGATAAAGAATGGTAGTCGCATTTCGTACCTTCTTGACGTCACACGGCATCGTGTACGTTTTGGGTTCATCCTGATTGCATGGCACACCATGTACCCTCTGCGCGTCACAGCCTTTAAAATGGCGGCTCAACTCCAGTTGCGACTACCTTTCTTGCTTCACCATCACATGTCTCTACCTCACTCGTCATAGAATGAGAATCCGAGGCTGGGCTAGAATTTGTTCTATGCCCTCGCTCAATGAGTATCATGAATCTCGAGTAAATCGAATTCTTCTTCGACCTATTCTCTACACCAAAACCTAGAATAATAAAGCTCCAAGAGGAGTGCCTTCTTCATTTGAAATGCATGTGCTGTAATGTTGGGTGTCAGCGCTGACGATACCTACTGATCTATCCTGCTAATGGACATAACCACTTAGATCTATTTATTTCCCCGATACTTTTTGAACATGAAGAGAAGAACATTGCTTTCTGTCTTCTACTTTCTGATATTGCGGTGAAGTTCAAAGCCGAGCCCAGGTAACGATGCAAACTATTCAACCTCTGACCGTTACAGTTTCCTTGGACACAAAGCATGTAGAAATAGTTGTTGACTGTAATTAATGGCTAACTCAATATCTGCTTGTGTCTGAGGAATGGTATTGGCAGAATGGATTAAATCTTCCTCAGCGACACCATTGGTTGACCGAGGAGAAATGATGAGGTATGAAATCAGAAATGTTTGCCACCTCTGCGCTTCCAAGCAATTTTTTACTTAGAATTGTTGACGCAGGGTCTATATATGTACCAAATACCATACTTTACAGTTGTTGATATAAATTATTAACTCAATCACAACAACCTTGCGATTCCCTTCCTCCGAGTTCACACAGTACCTCTCCTCGAACGTAGCATAAGCGACCTGAAAAAGTTCAGAGTATTGGACACAAAATATGTAGAAATAGTGATTGACTGTACTTAATAGCCAAATTAATATCTGCTTGTGTCTGAGGAATGGTAGGTATTGGCAGAATGGATTTAATCTTCCTTTGCGACATCATCGGCTGACCATGGAGAAATGATAGGGTATGAAATCAGAAACGTTTGCAAGCTCTGCGCTCCCAAGCAGTTCTTACTTAGCGTTGTTGACGCAGGGTCCTCTGAGATAAATAGGTATAAAATCCTATTTTGGGAATCCTTAAGCTCATTTGAACAGTGATATTTAGAAATGAATCAAGTTCCATTGCTGCTTTGCAGGCTCTGCGCTCCCAAGAAAATCTTACTTGGCATTGTTAATGCAGGGTCCTCGTAAGTAAATAGATACCTATAAAATCCTGTTTTGGAAATCCTAAAGCTCATTTGAACAGTGATATTTAGAAATGAATCAAGTTCCATTGCCATTAAAATTATGCAACCTGACCTTAAGGGAAACTGAATGCATGCATTCCCGTTCAGTTCATTTAAAACCAGAATGCTTGGGTGGAAAAACACAAATTATTCAAATTCTGGGGCATTTTTCACAAAAAGGAAAAGTTGCATCTTTTTGAAAGCAATTCAATAGACTTGATTCTTTACTTCTATACGCAGTCCATATTTAAACAGTTATTCCATCATCCAAATTATGTTTGCTGCTGGGATAGGTTATTTCAGTGCTAAAAATGAGGCCACCTGCGGCCTAATTATTGAAGCTAAGTCATGCTGCAATCACACGCTGAATTTAGCAGCTGAATGTAGAAGTCATCAGTAATCGGCTGAAATTTAGCAGATTCGAGTTATTTTCATCCCGATGTGTATCAAATCTACTTGAATAGTTCAAACAAATTCAAAATTGGTGGTTGCTGAGAATCGTTGCTGAATTTTGCGCGTCACGCGCAAAATTCAGGCATCGGGTCGATGACTTCTACATTCAAGCCACATTCAGCGTGTGATTGTGGCATGAGCCTGAAACTATAAGACATAGCCCTATCTTAACCATGTAATATATTGCAATTGGATGTCTTATCGGGCTGCTTTAAACTTTAAATAATTGGCCCCCTGGTTAAAATTTAAGAAGGAACTAGCTACCAAAAGTAGGCACTTCTTAAATTTTAATCCCACACAATGCTTGACAACTAAATATAAGTGGTAATCTTTACTTATATGATTACTTAATTCCAATACCTTTGAACAAATAGTAAGCCATACATCCGTTAGAGATGAAGCCTGTGATCAAGGCATCAATTCGTAAATCCAAGGAAGAAAATGCGAACCATGAACAAACAATGACCACTGTATGAAACTGAACAGCACTTGCTATGAAGAAATTAAAATTATACTCATCTTTAGTAAACTTTGTGTTGACACTCAACATGAATTCAAAACATGAAACTGAACAGCACTTGCAATGAAGAAATTGAAATTATTCTCATCTTTAGTAAACTTTGTGTTGACACTCACATGAATTCAAAACATTGATTAATTATGGTGTATTTAAAGTAGCTGTGTTTGTAAAACCTTAGTGCTGTAAATTTAGAGGAGCCAATGATAGTATTGCAATGAAATGTGGATAGAATAAAGTACACACATTCCGGTCAATACTGTTCAGTGGTCCTTTAGAGAACCGGTTGGATACTTCGAGCACAGTTTGGAGAGTTGAGGACAAAAAAAAGGGAAGACTTTAGGTTGTGAAACGCTCAGCCGCTTCCAGGAGGAGACGATGAAGGATGCGCAGACCCTCTCGATTCAAGTGAAGCAAGTCTACTCGGCGATTCTGATGACCTCTTTTAGGAAAATAAAACTTTTCGTAAAATCGGCGGTCAGGCTCCCAAGAGTCTTGACGCATGAAGGGAGAGAAGCTGTCAACCACAAGAACACGATCACGCAATGATTCTCTGGAGCAAAAGCTCGACAACCATTGATTGACCACATCAATCTTGCGATTGACATGCGCAGGAAAGAGAGGAATAGGAGGGATTCTGCCGACGACGATGAAGCGAAAGTGTCTTTCGGCATAAAGAAGGAGGGCCTTCAAGGCCTTTTTAAGGGCTGGGACATCAACTTCCGCCTTGATGTCGTTAGTCCCTGCTAGAATGATAAGAATATCCCTGTCTTTGTCGAAGGCTTCATTTCTTGAAAGGCGCTTAAGAATCTGGGTTTTTAGGATCGATCGGAGCCAAAGATCATGGTTTGCCGGAGGAAGGCAACAAGCAGAAGCACCACTAACTGCCAAGGATACAGAATCTTCGACAGGAAAATTATTAAGCATACGAACCAATTGACTGGCTCCAAGGAAAACGTACATGATGACAGATGAAGTAACTAGGTTAGGTGTGAAGAATACAAAGTAAAGACAAATCAAGAGAAAAGATTAGCTCAGAAGAGGAACAAGAGTTTGGACCAGAGATAAGAGATCAGTTGGAGAGCGGATAAGATACGAACGTTACGCTACCTGATTAATTCTTCCAAAAAAATAGGAAATTACCAAGATAACAATCCAAGCCTGTGCGAAGTTGAGCAGAGAATGGAGAACGGACGGGCGCATGCAGAAGGAGGTGGCAAGCCGGCCGTTGTTGGTTTTGGCCATGACGTAAGATGCACACTGTCCAATGGGAATGAGGGTTTCACGCATTACGTGACCCAAATATGTCACGATCTTCTTTTGCTATATCGTTGCTTGATGTGACGTAGGCTTGTACATTTCTCCGCTCGCCACCACCTCCTGAATGATGAGATTATCATAAGAAGAGTCGATTAATTTCATTAATTAACGGCTTAACAAACTTAAATCGCAACCGATTTTGCCACAAAACCTGTTTCTATAAATGACGACCGCTCTTTACGAGGAAATGACTGCAACCAGCAAGACAACTTGTCTCTGGTGCAGAGGTACCCCTTTACTTCGTCATGGCATCACACCGTCAACCTGTCACTACCTGTCATGCCCCGTCTTAAGTGTTTTAATTCTTCATTATGAAAAAAACAAATGAATGACTCATTTGCTACATCTTGAACGAATTGGCTGGTATTGACTGCACTGCTGCAAGATTGCTCTGTCGTTTTGAATCTATTCCTCTGGAAACTGAAGAATTTTTTGGATTAATCGTTTCTTACCCCTTTTATATTCAGGAGAACTGTGATTTAAAGTGTGAAGTCAGTGTTAATTATTTTATTCTCTTGAAAAATAGTTCCACTGAACTTTATTTTTGTGTTGTTTATGTTTCGTTGTCTCCGTTTCTCCACCGTTTCCTCACCTGTGGTACTCGTATTTGTAAGTTGCATGCGTTTAATAATAAGAATTAGGGCTCAATAGTACCTACCTGTTTACAATTCAGATGCTTAATAATTTTAGAACCTAGCGTTTATTTTTTTTTGTAGTATCTCTCACAATTTATTTGTACTTGAGACTGCCTTTGAAAATGACCCACCCTTGAATTTAAATTGAACCTCAAGGCTTTCCTTGAAAATTTCGTTCAAATTAATTACATTGATGCCAATTTTAGTCTGTTTATCCCTAATTTAATGATGAAATCCTATTCGGAATCTTTGAAAGGATTTGTGGCAGAGCCTACCAAAAATCAGACCGATTTATTAAATTTGCCCCATCCTCCGGCCGCTATCGTCCGCGGAACTAGAAGTCAAGACTCACGTATTTATGAAGGGTATGGTAGAAACAAGCAGTGCACATGCATGAGTTTATCAGCTATCTGCATGTCTAAATTAATCACTTTTCCTTCTTGGAGCCCGATCATCGTCGATGGTACTCTTGATTGTGGTAATAGATTGTATTATTTGTCGGTTGAGACTTATCAACAGCGTTTTGGAAGATGTCTCGATGCTTCCGGATTTTTCCCCGCCGACGAGACTCATCCCGTCGTTGAAATTTTAGGACATACGTTCAATATATCTGTTCCTCTAGAGCCTTTCCAAGGCATACTTCCTGAATTATTTCCAGAGTTGACCAGATTTTTTGACCAATACGAGCATGGCATTTTAACATGCTCCTTACTTTCGGTGGCTGTTTTCAAAAAAGACGGAACTTTCTTGATTTTCGACCCTCACAAACGTGATAGAAATGGACTGCGCTTAGCTTCGGATGACGCAGTCGCAACTTTAGCGAGCTTTGAGAGTTTGGAAGCTATGGTGGCAACGCTTCGCTATAATTTTAGTTCAAATAATCTTAGCTTATTTTGTATCGCCCCCGTGTTGGTCACAGAGACAAGTAACAGCGGAAACATGTCCACTGCGGATAATGCTCCCCAGCATCATGAAGATACTCAAATTGAGTTTGATCCCATGATCAGTAGTTCGCTGTCTGTTGATGTCTTTGAATGCTCCAACGGCGCATTTCCGGAAAAAGAAATAGGCAATAGTTTGACGAAAAGTCAAGTTTCAAAAATTAGTAAACTGAGCAAAAGAGAACGCGAAAATTTACGAAAGAAAAAGGACGCTGACAATAAGAGGAAGCGAAGGGAAAATAATGCACCTTCGAAAAAACAAAGTGAAACGCAGAAAAAGCAGAAGCAGAGAGCAAATCCAAATTTCAGAGAAAAAGAAAACTCTTTGCTCCGGAAAAAAAGGAGCATTCCTAGCGTACGGCAAAGTGAAAGGGAAAAAGAAGCGCAAGCTAAGAGACAAAAACGTCAGGACGAAGAATTTAGAACGCACGAAAGGGAAGAAAATACAGAGTTCAGGAAGAGGAAAAGGCAAAGTATTGTTACTGAGGAAAAAGACCGTGAAGCCAGTTTGCGAAGCAAGAAAAAAGCTAGACAAAATGAAAATTCCAGAGAGAGGGAAAGAAATAACAATGCTCAAAGAATGAATGAAAGGAGGCAAAATCAGTTTTTAAAATTTAGAGAAGAGTACAGGACTGCTTTGCATGATGGTGGAACTAGAGCCGATGCATTAAAATTAAAAGTTATCAATTTCCGATCCGATTTTCCAAATTCGATCTGCATGTTTTGTGAGGGCCTTTTCTTCCCACACTCTATTCGAACTCTTGATTGGGAAGAACTCGAGGAAAAGCTAGGTTTGAGGAGCTTTTGTGCTATCTCACGTAGCGTCAGTAGTGTCGTTACAGACAAAGTGTGTATAACATGCCAACAATATGTCAAAAAAGGTAAAATTCCTAAGTTAGCAGTTATCAACGGGTTGAAATTCCCAGATATTCCGGCATGTTTAGCGAATTTGAAACCCCTAGAGGAACGCATGGTCGCTCCTTATATTAATTTTATGCAAATTAGACCATTAAAACCGCGCAGCGTTAATCCACAACTTGGACTTAAAGGTAGTGTCGTAAATATTCCTGTCGAGGTCAATGACATGGTGAATGTTCTTCCGCGACAATTTGATAACATGGCAACCGTGCAAATAAAGCTTAAACGGCACTTAGACCACGCCTCTCATTACATGTATGAGACAATTCGTCCATCTAAGGTTGCGGATGCATTGAATTACCTTAAGAGCACTCCCCTGTACGTTAAGCATGGCATTTCCATCGATGAAAATTTTTTAAATGCTCATTGTCTGAATGTTGATGAGGAGGTAGATTTCATCGTGGATCCAAGTGATAGGGTAAACTCTGATGATCAGAATTTGACGCGGCCCGCCTCTGAAGTCCCTCCAGAACAGGGCGTTCCAGTAGAGGAAACCGAAAAAACTGTGAAAGAACGTAATTGCCCCGCGGCAACTCCTTCTGATCCCTCGAATATGGTACCAGTTAACGAAGTCTGTGACGCGGGAAATGAGAATAGTCTTGGAGACGATCCTGTAGAACCGGAGGAATTAATTGAAGAAGTCGACGAAGAAGTGCTTCTTATGAACAGAGACGCCGAACTGAACGATCGCATTCGTATCATGGCGCCTGGTCAGGGTAAGGCACCGGTGCCCTGGCATTTGCAGCCAGACTTAGAGGAGCTTTCTTTTCCATCTCTTTTTTGCGGACAACCGTATACGCCCATCGGTAAAATTTATTATTCAGAGAGAGTAAAATCGGAACTCAGAAGATGTGACCGCCGAAGTTGTACCCCAACTAGAATTTTGTACATGGCGAAGAAAAAGATGGAGTTGGCATGTCTGTCCAACATTAATATTTGTTTGAGGAAAACTAGAAGGACAGAAAATTTAAATGCCGGCCATATTTTAGATAAAGCTTGTCTTGACTCCTTAATTAAACACGATGAAGGTTTTCGCGTACTTAAGAACATTCGATCTTCCCCCGCGTGGTTAGAGGATAAAAAGAAGGGGTTGATGGCCATGCTCAGGCAACTTGGTCAGCCGACGCTGTTTCTTACTCTTTCTGCAGCGGAAAACAGATGGCCGGAACTTATCCAAGGCTTAGTGCAAATAAATGAAGGAAAGAAAATCTCCTTAAAAGAAGCGGTCGAATTAAGTTTTAATAAAAAGACGGCTCTAATTAAAAGCGACCCGACAACATGCGCTCGGTACTTCGATTATAAAGTTTCAAAGATAATGTGGTATTTACGACAAGCAGACGGTCTGTTTGGAAGCGAGTACAGAGTAGAGGATTCTTACGAACGCGTGGAATTCCAACAACGCGGATCACCTCATGAGCATATATTTTTGTGGTTGAAAAATGCTCCCCTGTACAACCCGGAAGATCAAACCTCGGTGCGCAAAGTCGTCGATTTCATTAATACATTTATTACGTGTGCTCATGAGGAGCATTGCCCTTACACGGCTTACGTTACGCATCAGCACACCCGGACGTGTTATAAAGGAAGGAGGTACGTGAAAAAATGTCGTTTTCATTTCCCTTTACCGCCAATGAAAGCAACCACCATATTGCGCCCTTTGGAAAAAAATGAAAGGTCAGAACAGTCAAAAGAGGACTGGAAAAAAGTATGCGACCTGTGTGAAGATTTCTTTTCAAAACCACGATTGGTCACTTTCGACGAAATTTTGAAGGAACTCGGTATGACGGAAGATAGGTACATTCTTGCTATTAGGAGTTCTCTTAAAAGACCACAGGTATTTTTAAGAAGGACTAGCAGAGAAGTCGCGATTAATGCTCACAACAAAACCCTTTTGTATCTGTTCGAAGCTAATATTGATATGCAATTTATTCTGGAAGAATACGGGCTCGCAAGTTATATTATTAATTATATCAGTAAGGCAGATGCTGGTCTCTCTAAATTGCTCCAAGAAGCTGCCGACGATATAAAGAACGGGTACACCAACGTGCGCGAAAAATTACGGAATATATCGAACGTCTTTATAAATGCGAATTTGATGTCAGCCCAAGAGGCAGTATACCAAAGCTATCCACTCCCCATCATCAAGAGTAGCAGGAGTATTGTATTCGTAAATACGTCCCCAATCGCTGAACGTACGCGGATGCTAAAAATGAATGCTCAACTTCGGAATTTGGATGCTGACTCAGGCGATATTTACGCGGAAAATATTCACGAAAAATATAGCAAAAGGCCCGAAAAGTTAAATGACGTTTGTTTAGCAGATTTCGCGACTTCGTACACTAGGCAAAATAGAAAGGACGACGAGGATGAAAACGACGACGCAGATGAAGAGTATATTTACAAAGAGAGAGGAAAACGAAAAGTTCTTCGGTACCGTCGTTACAAAGAACTTATCGATCCTCCAAATTTCTACCGCGAACAAATTTGTCTTTTTTATCCGTGGCGTAATGAGGTCGATGAGGTCGAAAAATGCGACCTTGAATTGAAGTACCGCGAATGCATCGATATTATTAAAAAAAATAGGGGTAATTTTTCAGCTATTGATGAAGACGAGGTCCTTGAAGACGCTTTAGAAGCAGCCATAAATGAAAATAGAGAAAGGGAAATTGAAGAAGAAGATGAATTTGCTGCTGATCAGCTGCCTCTTGATCAGAATGTCGATGTATTAGCACAGGGTGGCAAAAGTAGTGATACCGTAGTCGAGCAAAATCGGATAACAGCGCCGCAAAGAGTTCAAACTGAGGAGCTGCATTCAATGTTTCGGCGTTTAAATGTCAAACAGAGAGAAATATGCATGCATGTACTCCACTGTGCGAAAATAGATAGAGGACTCCAACATATATTCGTTAGCGGGGCCGGTGGGGTTGGAAAATCTACGGTGATTAAAACAATTTTCCAATCCGTGACCCGACACTACGACAATAATCTAAATTTTGCTCCTGATAGTGTAAAAGTGCTCCTTTGCTCATATGCAGGCAAAGCTGCATATATAATCGGTGGCGTTACCGTCCACACAGCGTTCGTCCTGCCAGTGACCAAATACGGAGGCCAAATGCCGCCACTCAATCCTGCATCGGCTAGTCATTTAATTACAGAACTAAGGGACTGTCAATGGATTATTATAGACGAAGTTTCCATGCTAGGCGGTAAAATGGCAACTTACATTGAGCAGAGATGCAGGGAAATAAAAAGAAACACCGACCCCTTTGGTGGTATAAATATTATTGTCGTAGGAGATTTTGGTCAAATCCCTCCCGTGCAGGACTCTATGATTTTTAAACCCCCTAATATCACCGAACTTAGTCTTCTGTTAGAATCGAACTTCAACTGGCGCGACTTTAAGATGTTTGAATTAACCGAAATTATGAGGCAAAAAGGTGAAAAAGCTTTCATCGAAGCTCTCAATAATTTATGTTGGGGCACGCTCACTGAAGAAGATATGAAGCTTTTTAAATCGAGGCAAGTAAAAAATGAATCCGATGTCCCAAAAGAGGCTATTCGTTTATATTGTTTCAATAAGCAGGTTGACGCGTTTAATGCGGCAAAAATTTTCGAGTGTCCGGAAGCAGAATCCGTTTCTGAGGCGAAAAATACTGTATTAGGTAAGGCAACTCAAAGCCGAATCGATTACGCGGTTAGATCTTTGATGAACAAAAAATTAGATGATTTAAAAGGCCTACCTCATAGAGTAGTCTTTAAAGTAGGGATCAAGTACATGATCACCATTAATGTTAGTGTTCGCGATGGCCTGGTCAACGGCGCTGTCGGTACTTTAGTCAGTATTACTTACAAGCCTGATCAAGACACGATTATTGACAGAATTTGGCTCGATTTTGGTGAAAATTCGAATGTAGGCAGTAATGCTCGACTGGCTGTTCGTGATTACATGAAGGCGATGAAGCTCCATCCGCGACTTGTACCGTTGAGTAGGAAAAGTGTCGTAATTTCGGGATCTAAAGACTGTCGTTTAAGAATCGTCCGAGTGCAGTTCCCTGTCGTTCCCGCGGAAGCAATGACCTGTCATAAAAGTCAGGGCCAAACATACGAATCAGTGTGTATCGACTTCAGTAAGCCAGGGAAATGGACTAGGCCGGTAACATACGTAGCCTTTAGCAGAGTCACCAGTCTTTCGGGTTTGTATATTCTAGGAGAATTTAAACCGCCACCTCCACCAAAACCCAACGATCCTATTGTGCTTGAAATGGAAAGGTTAAGAAAAGATCCTTTGCAACTCGCGTTCTGGAACTTGGAAAATAAGAGTGGTCTCGTAATTGCATATCATAACGTGAGATCTTTTAATAAGCACAGCTGTGACGTAAAGTCTGATATGTGGTATTCCAGAGCGGACATACTGATCTTAGCGGAGACTTGGACCTTACCTACGGATGAAATTCATTTTCCTGGCTTTCGAATCGCGTATCGGTCCGATTGTGATAAAATTAGGGCCCCGCGTGGATTGCTCTGTTTCGTTAAAAACGGAGTTGATGTTTCCCAAGTTGACGGAAGGAAGGAAACAGGTGAAAAATTCGTGATGGAGGCAATTCGATTCAAAGTAGGAGACACTTGGGTATTAACTGGCTATAAATCACCTGGAACCCCCGTGTCTGTTTTCAAATCGATTATCGAAGTGTTGATTCCTCAAAAATCTCGGGTGACACTATTAGGAGATTTCAACTTTGACATAATTGGTCATCGTGAAAAATGTCTTTTGCCTTTCTTAAAAACTCATGGAATGACGTCTGCACTTTTACCTGAAACTGTGACGACTGATTTCAATACGCAAATAGATGTAATTTTCTCGAACTTTCCTCTGGGTAGGCGCGGAGTTTACGAAAGCTACTTTTCAGACCACAAACCGATCTATTTTGAACTTGATTCCTTAGCCGGTGAAACTTATGCCGAGCTTGCCTCAAAGGACCTCCCTCATTCATAAATATCCGACTTAATGCAGTTCCTAAGAAGCTTTCTCTATTCATGCTTAAGACGTGGTACTGGCTGGAGTCCTGGAGGACGCCAGAGAGCTAATCCTACTGGCCAGTGGCATATTCCAAGAGAACTGAGAAAATTCTAAGGAACAGCCCGGTAAAATTCGCGTTAATCGCTATGTTATTGCAGCTTTTGAGATCCTTGTCTGATTCATGCTGCAGATGTGGTATTGGCTGGAGTCCTGGAGGACGCCAGAGAGCCAATCCTACTGGCCAATGCCACGTCAGAGAAGAATCTGACACAAGTGTCTCAGGAGCAGTTTACAAAATTCCGATATGTAGTCGCCTTTTAGGCAGTTCTTGAGAAGCTTTCTCTATTCATGCTTAAGACGTGGTACTGGCTGGAGTCCTGGAGGACGCCAGAGAGCTAATCCTACTGGCCAGTGGCATATTCCAAGAGAACTGAGAAAATTCTAAGGAACAGCCCGGTAAAATTCGCGTTAATCGCTATGTTATTGCAGCTTTTGAGATCCTTGTCTGATTCATGCTGCAGATGTGGTATTGGCTGGAGTCCTGGAGGACGCCAGAGAGCCAATCCTACTGGCCAATGCCACGTCAGAGAAGAATCTGACACAAGTGTCTCAGGAGCAGTTTACAAAATTCTGATATGTAGTCGCCTTTTAGGCAGTTCTTGAGAAGCTTTCTCTATTCATGCTTAAGACGTGGTACTGGCTGGAGTCCTGGAGGACGCCAGAGAGCTAATCCTACTGGCCAGTGGCATATTCCAAGAGAACTGAGAAAATTCTAAGGAACAGCCCGGTAAAATTCGCGTTAATCGCTATGTTATTGCAGCTTTTGAGATCCTTGTCTGATTCATGCTGCAGATGTGGTATTGGCTGGAGTCCTGGAGGACGCCAGAGAGCCAATCCTACTGGCCAATGCCACGTCAGAGAAGAATCTGACACAAGTGTCTCAGGAGCAGTTTACAAAATTCTGATATGTAGTCGCCTTTTAGGCAGTTCTTGAGAAGCTTTCTCTATTCATGCTTAAGACGTGGTACTGGCTGGAGTCCTGGAGGACGCCAGAGAGCTAATCCTACTGGCCAGTGGCATATTCCAAGAGAACTGAGAAAATTCTAAGGAACAGCCCGGTAAAATTCGCGTTAATCGCTATGTTATTGCAGCTTTTGAGATCCTTGTCTGATTCATGCTGCAGATGTGGTATTGGCTGGAGTCCTGGAGGACGCCAGAGAGCCAATCCTACTGGCCAATGCCACGTCAGAGAAGAATCTGACACAAGTGTCTTAGGAGCAGTTTACAAAATTCCGATATGTAGTCGCCTTTTAGGCAGTTCTTGAGAAGCTTTCTCTATTCATGCTTAAGACGTGGTACTGGCTGGAGTCCTGGAGGACGCCAGAGAGCTAATCCTACTGGCCAGTGGCATATTCCAAGAGAACTGAGAAAATTCTAAGGAACAGCCCGGTAAAATTCGCGTTAATCGCTATGTTATTGCAGCTTTTGAGATCCTTGTCTGATTCATGCTGCAGATGTGGTATTGGCTGGAGTCCTGGAGGACGCCAGAGAGCCAATCCTACTGGCCAATGCCACGTCAGAGAAGAATCTGACACAAGTGTCTTAGGAGCAGTTTACAAAATTCCGATATGTAGTCGCCTTTTAGGCAGTTCTTGAGAAGCTTTCTCTATTCATGCTTAAGACGTGGTACTGGCTGGAGTCCTGGAGGACGCCAGAGAGCTAATCCTACTGGCCAGTGGCATATTCCAAGAGAACTGAGAAAATTCTAAGGAACAGCCCGGTAAAATTCGCGTTAATCGCTATGTTATTGCAGCTTTTGAGATCCTTGTCTGATTCATGCTGCAGATGTGGTATTGGCTGGAGTCCTGGAGGACGCCAGAGAGCCAATCCTACTGGCCAATGCCACGTCAGAGAAGAATCTGACACAAGTGTCTCAGGAGCAGTTTACAAAATTCTGATATGTAGTCGCCTTTTAGGCAGTTCTTGAGAAGCTTTCTCTATTCATGCTTAAGACGTGGTACTGGCTGGAGTCCTGGAGGACGCCAGAGAGCTAATCCTACTGGCCAGTGGCATATTCCAAGAGAACTGAGAAAATTCTAAGGAACAGCCCGGTAAAATTCGCGTTAATCGCTATGTTATTGCAGCTTTTGAGATCCTTGTCTGATTCATGCTGCAGATGTGGTATTGGCTGGAGTCCTGGAGGACGCCAGAGAGCCAATCCTACTGGCCAATGCCACGTCAGAGAAGAATCTGACACAAGTGTCTTAGGAGCAGTTTACAAAATTCCGATATGTAGTCGCCTTTTAGGCAGTTCTTGAGAAGCTTTCTCTATTCATGCTTAAGACGTGGTACTGGCTGGAGTCCTGGAGGACGCCAGAGAGCTAATCCTACTGGCCAGTGGCATATTCCAAGAGAACTGAGAAAATTCTGAGGAACAGCCCAAGAGTAACAGCTGCAGGGTAATTTTTAGGAACTAACCTAACTTTCTATTCCTACTTCACCAAATGAAAATATTAATAATTTTCATTTTCGATGTTTAGTTCATTATAGTTAGTATAATTTATAAAATAAGTTGTAAAACCTAGTATCCGTTCATAGTGCGTTAGTGCGAAATGAATGATTTGAGTTAATTTATAATTTTATTATTTTATTTCATAAGTAAAGGGCTTGTAGCTGTGATGTGCTTTTTTTCAGATCATATTTTAAGTTTAATATTTCTAAGTGAGTACTGTTTCATAGTCTACTATTTTATATAATTGTTGTACCAATGAATGATTCCACCGAGATTATGACCATGTCTAAAGCATTCTGTCAATTACCTCAGTAGATCCTCAAGAATCTTAGAATTGCTAAGATTTTTAAGGATCGCAGTCTTCACTGTGTGGCATTATTCGTGTATTATTTAATCGAAGATGCCTCTCAGTGTTGACAAGCGATTCTGAATATGTTCATCACATATCATTGAGGAGTTCCAATTAAGTTTCAACAAACACGATAAAAATGGTATTTACAGAATCAGATCGTTGAGGGATAGGTGGCGGAGCCACCAAAATGCCGGCGCGAAGCGCCGGCTCGAGCGAGAAAGTCCCGTGCGGTCCCCGCACCAATCCGCGAAGTGGATGGGGGGGGCGAAGCCCCCCAAATGCCGGCGCGAAGCGCCGGTACGCGGCGCGAAGCGCCGCGCATAAATTGGCCGGAGGCCAATTTTTTTTTCCATAAAATACTGCTCAACTTAGTTGCGTGATATATTTACAAAATATTGTCAAAACAAAACAAAGAAAGTTAAACTATGTGCTCTGCAAAAACCATGGTCTGCAGAAACCATGATACTCTTTGGAAAGTAAAATGTTACAGCAGATTTGCATCATCGCAAATCAAAACAAGTTGGTTTTTGCAATCGCTAGCGATAGCAATATTCGTCATGGGAACTTTTGCTTCTGGGATATGAAAATGTTAAGGTACAGTTCGTTTTTAGTATCTTCAGGATTGAAGGGTCTATGTAATTTTGTGTCGACATCTCTTTTTTAACATTTTTAATTTTTTTTCTTTGCATACAAGAAAGCTGTTATATTTACCAATTATTTATTTTCGTTGGATTATGTATGGTTTTCGGAAGTTAACGCATTTAACTTTCAGTTTCGTTTTTTCGGCGTAAAGTATGATATTTTTACTCTACGCATATGCCCGAATACGCATCATAAGTGACCTATGTGCTTCCTAAGTTGCCATTTTTTTCATTCAAATAGATGTAACTGAAATGTTAGATGTGTACTACCTACTAGCCGTTCTGGGCGCGCTTCGCGCGCCCGTCACGCCTAGCCGGGGGCTACGCCCCCTGGACCCCCGGTCACTCGCTGCGCGAGTGACATTCGGCTCGCTTCGCGAGCCGATTTTGTAGTAGTTGCAAATTTTTTATCACTATATTTTGAAGATTTCATAGAAAACATTATGAAATTCTCATTCCACAATTAACTTGTAGAATAATAATGGCAGGGCAAGAAATAGACTATATCTTATGGACGGTTCCCACTTAGTAAAAACAGCCAACACCACGAGAAGGTGAGGAACCATTGTTAGCCACTTTTTTTACTTTTCTGAAAAAATTTACTGAAATTTTAGTTGCGTCCCCTAAAAGGAAACACGAAGAAAAAAATTTTGTGCATGGAACCCGAAGCTGAGATAATATGGATCTCTGAAGTTTTCGGATCACGCATCCGAAAAGTTAAGGTCCATCTGCCGAAGTTCGGGTCAGACAATTGAAGTAGTTCGGTATATACCGAAGGTTTCAGGTCACACATCTGAAGTACTCGGTGCATACCGAAGTGTTTCAGATTTCTGACCCGAATTTCGGCAGCTGGACCTCAAGTTTTAAGAGATTCATATGATCTCAACGTCGGGTCCCATGCACGAAGTTTTTTCTCCGTGCGAGTATTAATATAAATTTCAACACAGTCAAACACAGTAGAGAACCAAGGAAATCACAGTAGAACAGAGAAAAAATACCGTCGAATAAATAAAGAAAACTATTATCGAAGAAACCCTAATTATTTGGAAAGTAATTCGCTGGCGTAGGTAATCAATGCGTAGCTGCGTAGGAGCATGAGCGAGATTTATCATCAACTGACTGCTGGCCGGTAGGTACCTGGGTGGGCGAGCGACAATACGTAAGCGGTGGCATATGGTTCGATTGACAGAGGAGTGGGGAACGGTCAGACGTAGGGGAAAGGTTCAGGCTGAACCGTTCAGCACAGCGCAGCGTCAGTCACCGGGTGGGGAAGAGAGTCCGGGAGGGGACACTTCCCCTCGAGTGAAATAGAAAAAGGCAGAATCCTTCGAAGTTTATATTAATGATGATACTACTTTCATGTCATTGCTTTATTTATTTATTTATTTATTTACTTTTTGCGTAGGTATAAATTGTTATTTTTTGCTGAATTTTGGAGAAAATATTGCTTTAAGAACGTGGAATGTAAATTAATTTTATTGAAAAAAGAAAATACCATCATTAATTTGGGCGAACAGAGAAAATATACATCAATATTTGGGTTAACATCTCCCTGATTATATAAAGGATGAATATATTAGTATTTCTGTATCAAAAAACTTAGCTTTTGTCTTCAGAGATACAATGATTCTAGTCCCAGTCAATTTGTTGTATTGAAAAAACAAAAAAACAAAAAATAAATAAAAAAAAAAAACAACTGAAATGTTAGACATACTATTTTCATGTCTTTCTATTTGTATCAATAGGTACTTTTTGCTTAACTTACGAACGTTGAATGCAAATTAACTTTCTTGAAAAAAGAAAATAACGTCATTAATTTGGGGGAACATGTGGCTGATTATATGAAGGAGGTATATTCCAGTACTTTTGTTTAACATATTAACTCACGAGAAAATGTTCGTACATTTATCATCTAGTATTAATTATTTTTTGATGATTGGTCTAAAACATTCAATACAACCATTAAAAATTAACTCCCATCGTCGGGTATCGAACTCCCGATCACCTATTGCCCGCACCTTATCAAAATGTGAGTCGCCTCAGTCAACTAGGCTATCACAGATTGGCGACAGTGCGAGAAAAAATAGCATTTAAAAGACTGGGACGATGGGCGGGACTTATCACAAGAGTTGTCCTTGAGCGATTCGGCGATTCGCGTCTTCGTAGCTTCTGGAGAAACGAGCTAAGCGCCTTTCTCTGTGAGACATTGTTTGCCTATGCTATCATGTGTCTCAAGGTTCATATCAGCAGGCATTTGCCATAGCGGCAGTAAGCTCAGGCAATATTTCTGTATTCATGGAATAAATCAATCAATCGAGTTCCGATTTTGGCTCATATATCCGTAACGGGTCCTCCAGAGCAGTTTTCCACCTTGCACAATAGTTATAATTTCTTTATTTCTATGTTTACAATTTGAGGTGGGATAATGGCGGCTTCTTAAGAGCAACGAAGTAGGCGATCTTTTGCACCAACGAACAGAAAACTGATGGCGAAAAATAGCCAATGAAAACCTCCCAAAAAAAAGAATTTGCCTAAAAACGGAACTTCGTGGTTCTGCGCAGATTTACCAGTCAGACACGACATCTTAAGGTGGAAAAAAACTCGCTGAAAGCGAATTTTAGAAAGCAACACAACCTGACGTAGAGACATGATTGGCTAAAAAATACAACGGTTTTTGATACATCGGAAAATCAACCAAAAATCGGAGACTGGGCGAAACGCTCAAGGTCGCAGAGGTATAGGGAATCCCATAGCGAAAGCAACGGAACGATTGTAATATCATGGGGAACTCCGTTCCCATGACAATACGTGCTTTGGTCATTTGACCTCAATCATCAAATTGTTCTCTGTTTCTTTCAATGCAAAAATCGGAAGTTTGAAGCGGGTGTCATTGGTTTTTCTTAAACATTTCCTTTCAGAGGCATAATTTTAAACAAACATCAACATTTGCGAACTTAGTCAGAAACGTTATAGCTAGGCCCTTCCAATGACTCGTTGCGCGGCAACTTAAAGAAAAATGCCCGATTAGACGAAGTAAATCTGAAAATGAGCTACATATTCAACGTAAATTGTGCTTTAGAGAGCGGATCATAAACATTTCTGATGTGCTTAACGACACTCAGTTGTCTTTTCTTGTTTACAGCAAACCCATTTTAGAGCCCGATTATATTCCTCCCATTCCCATATTTTACGATCTACGAGCTTTGAAATATCTACGATTGACATTTACAGGGCAAGAGTAATTATCCCAAGGTGGAAAATGATACCTCTCACCGAATGTATTCAAACATTCTTGAGCAAGTGCCAGCAGAGTATGCAGAGAGCTGTGAGTAGGACAAAAAGCATTAACAGGCAAATATCCATTAAGGCATAGCGCTAAGGAGATATAAAATAGTTTAAACATCAACTGCTCCACTTAATTTGCATTGAATTTTACAAAAAATAACCAAATGTATTCCAATGCCCCTGAGATTTTGTAACTTTTTTTACCTGGCAAATATAAACTGTTCATATAAACAAGTTTTATCTTTACTTCCAATAATCTAAAAATTCAATTCATTGCTTGTTTCCCCCAACACATCGTTCCCCCTTGCGTCTCGCCGTACGTGGCATAACGTAAAATCAGCAAAGGGAGAATATCGATGGTGAAACTGCCAGACCAGTTCCCCCTTGCGTCTCGCCGTACGTGGCATAACGTAAAATCAGCAAAGGGAGAATATCGATGGTGAAACTGCCAGACCACGTACCTCACTGTATGTTTTGTTAAAGGTACGGAACCTTAGGCGCGTCTGGACGCGGCGTCCAGACGCCGATAAATCTGTCTAATGATTTTTGCGCGGGGACGGCACCTTAGCGGCGAAGAGACGCTGCGGAAAACGCCGATCGAGGACGCTCCGATCTATCGCGAACAGATCGGAGCGAAGACGCCGAGAAATTCCGCTCAGTCCGCTGCCTTTCCTACCGATTTTTGAATGTGTTTAGTTCAACAAACCCACGAATCGATCACAATGGCCGTGAATTGATCGACAAAAGCCGCGAATCGATCGAAAATTCCGTGAATCGATCGACAAGAGCCGTGGATCGACCGACCCACCCGTGAATCAATCGACAAAAGCCGTGGATAGATCGACAAACCTGTGAGTCTATCGACAAACCTGTGAGTCTATCGACAAACCTGTGAATCGATCGACAAACCTATGAGTCGATCGACAAACCTGCGAATCGATCGACAAACCTATGAGTCGATCAACAAATCTGTGAGTTGATCGACAAACTCGTGAATCGATCGACCAAGTTGTGAATCGATCGAATTACGTCGATTGGTTCACGTTTTGGTTTTTCGATCGATTCATGTCGATTGACTAGATACCGGTTTTCCTTTTAATTGTCAATCATTTCTCGTCTATCGATCCACATTTTTTGTCGATCGAATCGACACCCGTTTTTTAGAAATTTGTCCATCGATTGATGTCGATCGATTCACGTTTTTATTTTTCGGTCGATTTTTGTCGATCGAATCCACTCCCTCCTAAAAAAAAGCGCGTACAGCCATTTTCGCAGCCCAGAGCATACTGTCCGATCAACGAAAATTCGAGAAATTGACGGCGGACAGAGCGGAAAAAATCCACGGATTCCGCTCCTAAGGTGCCGTGCTCTAAAATGTGAGCGTCTTCTCGCCCTCGACTCGGTAGCAGCATTTTCCGCCGGCGTCCAGGACGCCGCGTCCAGACGCGCCTAAGGTTCCGTAGCTTGAGGTATAGCCAGTGCTATGGATTAAAATGAAGTTTTTAACTCAGATT
This sequence comes from Bemisia tabaci, assembly GCF_918797505.1. Taxonomy (NCBI): domain Eukaryota; kingdom Metazoa; phylum Arthropoda; class Insecta; order Hemiptera; family Aleyrodidae; genus Bemisia; species Bemisia tabaci. The sequence continues at coordinate 52,340,099 of NC_092799.1, read as the reverse complement.
AAAATAAAAATAAGAGTATTAATTTAAGTTGTGGAAGCTTTCCGGCCTTGGCCATCGTCAGGACTTCGCAGAAGCTTTGAAGTAGAGGACTTTGAAAAGCTTCGACAACTTAATTAAATACTGATGTGAGTCAACAACTTCATTTAAATCCATGACACTGGCTGCCCAACAAAGCAAAAAGTTACATAAACTGCTGGTACCATAACACGCACATCAATATTTAAAGAAAAAAACACGTATCTCAGTTTGCAATGTTGCAGACTTCCTCTCATATTTCATTTTTTCGACGAAAAACTGCTCTAAGTCAATTCGTGAAAACTTCCGTGATTTTTTATCTCAGTGTGAAGAAAGCTCTGTGGAAACTTCAAGGAATGATATTGATTTGTTTGCTTTCAAAAGAATGGATATAGGAACAGAGGTTTTTAAAGACCGCAAACGAGATACGCGGTCTGGTTACACCGTCAATATATATAGGTTCTCCAGGGTTTTCGTTGACATTGTGGCACGCTAAAAACCGCCCGACGCCAAATTTAAAATTTAAAAAGAACAACAAAAAGATTAATCCACGATAAAATCAACGATGAATGCTAAATGAACATCAACGAGACTTTTGAAGAGTGGGGGAATGAGAAGCTAACGATGACATAGTATGAACACATCAAACGTCCAACTACGAGATCTGTGAAGCTGTCACTCTAGCAAACTCCCTAATAGTGTGAATTTATAATAGATTTTTGGCCCATCCGTACTGGAAAATATAAAATTACGGCAAAAACCGGCAATGTTTACACTCGACCGAATTAAACGTAGATACCCCTTCAGGCGCTCCTGTTGGACGCCAACTCAAAGCTTGGATTTCATCCGCGGATAATCCAGCCCGTCATGGCTCATCGTGTTTGATTTGTAAATCTCGATTCGACGTATAATTAAGCAGGAGGAACCTATCTACAAAGGGAATTTGACAAAAACGCCTATTTGTCAAGCAATATAATTACCGATAGGTTGTTTTGGAATATTCACTTCACTCCTAGGTTCGTTTAACTAAATTATGTCCAGTTGCCTTTTGCTCATCTCCTTGATATTTGGACTGGATTTTACAATAAGAAACTAGTGCTTTTAGCTCATATATAAAATAACTTATCTGCAAAGGAAAACTAAAGCCACGTGCGTTGTTTTTGAAATGGGCCAGCGATCATAGCTCCTAATTGCAGGGATGTAGTTCCTGAGAAATCACAAGAAATGCGAAACGCAATGCTGCAACTTACGCTAGCATGCTAATGAATAACGCCGTTTAAAAATTCTAACGTTGCCAATTCTTCCTGTAAAAATATTTAATTCTGAGGAGAGCCATAGATATATATTTTACCTTAAAATGTTGAGACATCAGATGGAATTCCGAGTAAGATAATAAAAAAATTCGTGTTTTCTGAGTAGAAATCAGGCAGAGGGGTGTTTTTTGGCCCACGTGCGTCGTGCGCTCATCTAGTCTGAAACTGAAATCTCATCATAAGAAGAAAAAGCTCACCCGAGCACAAATTTACTATCAAGAGAGTTACGCTGTTTGCTGCAACACTATACTTTCATCCTCTTTTTAATGAGATTTCAGTCTCTGGCTGAATTTCGAACGAACGATGGCAAAAACAACAACAATCTACTCAAAACGATACGTGCAACAAACCGCTATTATTTCTATTAAAAATCAGGCAACGTCTAAGTGTTCATACAACGTTTCTCCCTAGCACGGCAATTCGATCACGGTTTTAACCTCTCAAAAAATAAATACTCTCATATTATTATTCTTTATATCCTCCGTTAAGGGCCCAAACGCAATTGAAAATAGGACTCTGCTACGTTACTTTCGTGGACACAAACGATATTTCTCATATTCCGTCGCCCTCTTGATATAACTGCGCAACTGTATCTCGCGATGAGCCCTATCGTCCTTGTAACCCAACGCTTTTGCGGGCTCATCCTTGAAGGTAGTTACGCCTTTATGTCAGCCTAGCGAGGATTTCGGGCGTTTACTCGAATCCGAAATTTACATTTGAAAAGACGGCGAGGAAACACTCAGGGATCCGCGGTGAGTCAAATTTTCGCTCGGATGACGGAGGGAAGTAACTATAGGATCTAAGATGAGCCCTGTTATTCGTCTGTTTCCATGTTTTCTGCGGCTGGAGCAAGAAGGGAGTCTCGGTCCCGCCCGTCAAGAGCGGGAAGAACCCGAAAAATAAGGCGGAAGCGGGGATTGACGGAGGGTGGGAGGGTGGGAGGGGCGCCGATCCATTGAGAAAGCGCGGGGGAGGGAAGGCTGGCCGGGCGTCATGAATGGGGGTCCGTGTTTACACGTCTAGCAACCGGGCAAGGGGCCGTGGAGGGGCGCACCGTGGATACGTCTAGTCTCCAATAGCGGACATATTTCCCTAAAAACTGAATTCCTTTAGAATACTCACTGTCCCAACCGCATGCATAGGATGTAGAGACAGAGATTTATTCGCATGGAGAGGAACCTCGCTTTGGGGCCGTCCCTAAATTACATAACGCTAAATTTTTCCGGTTTATTGACATCCTCCGCCCCTCTTGTAACGCTCCGTAACGCCGTGTCATACCCCCTCCCCCTCAAAATTACGTAAAGTTTGCCTGACCCCCCCCTCCCCTCCCCTTCCGATGAAAATAATCTCAATCACCTCACGTTCATTGAACGAATGGGCATTTCTGTTAAGTGTGTGTGAGTATTACGTAACACTTTACTCTATCCCCCCCCACCTCCTATAACGCCGGGTAACGCCGTTAAAGACCGCCCCCCCCCCCCTTTTGAGCGCTACGTAATTTAGGGACGGCCTCTAACGTTTTGATAAATTAGGTGATAAGAATGCGACCCGACTCAATGTTTTCCTTTCGTTACACCGAATTCGTCCCCTCTAAGTAGACGTATTCTGCCGTGCTAGGGAAGAACGCCGTATGAACATTCGAGAGTTGCCAAATTTCCTTTGATAGAACATGTATTTCTGACAACACTCGTGCATGTTTTTCCTTGAAATTTTCAGATATTTTAGATTAAATTGCGCACAAAATTGTGTGAAATTTTTGGAAAATAATATTCGCAATATCCCCAGTAAATTCGGTTTTTATCGGAGGAAACTTGGCAACGTCTGAAGGCTCATACGGCGTTCTTCCTTAGCACGGCAGTATTAAACTGAAATCAGGATTGGAACGTGGCGAATTTCTGAAGAGGCCATTAAAGTATTGAATAAGCAAGTAACAAGTGCGAGGGTATAAGCTTGTCTTGCGGGGTCTTACGAGGGGGAGGGGGCGAGGAATCGTTGCACAGTCTTCCGCGCCGAGAACCGATTTTGGGAAATAGAGCTCGAGCTAGGCAGTTCAAAAAGGGAGGGTTTAAGGTTGCGTTAGATGAGTAAATAAGATAAACAAATTGGAAAAAGAGCTTTACATGTTTCCTGGACGTGGACGGCTCCATTACTACCCAAGGTCCCTCCCTTGTTTTACCATCTTATTTTTTCACATGGTTTAGTCTTATCGGAGACCCATGAAATCCACCAAATTAAAATTTTGAATTCAGTTCGATTTCTGCGAGTGGGTTTGACTCATTTTTCAACCCATTAGATAGAGTTGAAACCCATGCATGTAAAAGGCTCATTCGTTGTTTTGGCGAATCACATCGATGGCCAAAGTGCGACATTGCATACTTCCTGTCGTACTTCATCCTTTTCCCGGAAAACTATTCGACATAATTTCTTGGAAAAATATTAGATATTACTGTTCGATTGACAGAAATTCTCCATGAATTTCAAACTATCAATATTAAGTTGACTTGTTGCTTTTTAAAAAGATAAAAGTCGGGCGGGGATTTTGAAAGATCGGAATGGAGTCACGTGACTTCGCAATTTGGCCATCTATATTCGATCGCGAGTAGAGTACCTGTATGTGGAGAGCACAGAAACTGAACAGGTCGAAATATGGACGTATTTATGCTAAAAGGAACTGTGTTGCACAAAAACCTTATGAACATACTTCCTTTTAGCATAAATACATCCATGTAGAGTTTTTAAAGCCCATAAGGGCAGCCAACCTTCTAATTTGAAAAATATTGGAAAATGTCGATTTTTCTTCAATATCCTATAAAATCTTTAGAATCAAACCAAGATGGCCAAGAATATCCACAAATGAGCTCCCTTTTGCAAAGATGAGTAAATGTATACAAAAACTATGCAAGATAAGTGCTTTACAAACGACGGGTCATAACAATATTGTAATAATGAATAATTCTGGATAATTCTGGATGATTTGATTGCACAGGCTGCCTGCCTTTTGGGACCCTAAAAGCTCTATGACCTTATTCCAAAATTACCGACTTGTTTGCACTCTTCCCATTTCAGTATGGCTGAGGAAAAAAACCGCCCACCTGACCTGCAAACTGACGATTTTGCAGGACGAAGAAGAAACTTGGGCATGTTTGTGATTTTGTGGTTACATTTGCAACGTTTTTCATACATTGCAGCGTTTTTACAGCGTTGCCATGTGAAATGGGGAAAAAACTGAGAACATGAGCTTGCTAATTGAATAGTGAAGAATGCGGGATCCCTGACTCATTATAGCCAAAATTTTTAGTTAGGCGGTGTTGTTTCCTAGCTCTCACTCTATTCTGCTGTGCTAAGGGAAAACGCCGTATGAACATTCGAGAGTTTCCTCCAATAAAATGATTATTATTTAGAAAAATTATCAATATTTGTCCTTGAAATTGTTACACTATTTGGATCAAATTACGAGCAATATTCTCCAAAATATTGAAAGAAAAATGTTTATATATATTCCCATAAATTCGTAATTTACCAAAGGAAATTTGGCAACGCCTGCTAAAAGCCCATATGCGCCGCTCTGCGGCGTTTTTCCTTAGCACGGCAGTGAAGGCTAGAGTCCCTTCATATTGAGAGTTTAGACAACCCCCCCCCCCCCCTTATGGAGTCACAAACGGGAATAAAGATTACACAAATTGGTAGTTTTTCGTAATCTTTGATTCTCGAATCCCTTTCTCCGTTCCTTCTCTCATTCCGTTTGTTCCTTGCCGACCCCGTGATTCCCCGGTCCTTTCCAGATTATAATCTTTGAAATTGGTGAAAATGGAATCTGAATTGCCGTCTGTGACACTGAGGAGGCCTAAAATACGGGAAGCAATGAGGAATGGATTCACGTTGTCTTATTTGTGAGTATGAAGGGACTCTAGACAGTAATGTGGAGAATGCGCTGAGTGTGCGGCGGGGCAGCGGGTGGGGGGTGGCGGGAGACGTGCGCGCGCAGGCGAGTGGCGGTGCGTCGGGACGGGGGGGCGGTCGGAGCGGTGGTGCGCGCGGCCGTGGCGACGTCGGGCCGTCAGTCATGCGAGGGAGCAGCTCCGAACTCCTGTTAGACCCGCAGCAGGAGCTCAGGAAGCGGAAGCTACTGGAACTAGCGGCGAGCAGCAAGGGCGCGAAGAAGCAGAAGCGAACATGTCGGCAGCGGGCGTGGTTCTATAGCACATCGTTCCTGGTGATGACGTCAGTGTCAGCCGGGTCCTCGCTCCTCTTCCTAGTGCCTCTGTACGTGGACCCCGCGATCTCGACCCTCGTGGCCGACTTCGCCCCGGAGCCGGTCACCTGCACCACGGTCCGCCGCGAGGAGCTCCTCGGGATCTTCAACTGCTCCTGGTCGAGCTGCCGCGAGGGCTGCACCAGTGACATGTACAAGTGCTCCCACATCTACGTGGCCTACACGGACCACAACGACACTCGCACCGAGGACGCCGTCCTCCTGGTCAACATCAAGGGCTGCGGCTACCCGCCGGAGGTCAAGTGCGCCAACTTCACCGAGGACTACGGCCAGGAGGGCGCCCAGTTCCCGTGCTACTACTCGCGCCAGAACCGGACGGTCGTCATGGCCGAGTACGACCGGGAGCGGCAAGTGCGCATCATCAGACACTTCTTCGGGCTCCCCTTCCTAGTGTGTTTCATCACCTCCGTCGCGTTGTGCATCATGCATTGCAGGTGTTCCGCCACCGACCCGCCCAGGACGGTACGCAGGGTCCGAGTTCACAATGATGCCAGGTATTTACCCATTTACTCACGCCTTACGCTACACAGTGGATCCAGTCAATAGGAGAGGTCGACCAAAATTTCCAAACGTTAAACGATTACAACTCCGTGAAATCAAAATTTTCATGTTCTATCATTGATTTCATTGGTTCCTCGTGACATTTCCATCCACAGACACCCCTTTTAATTTAAAACTTGACAAAATAAACATTAAAATTTGCAGTTTTAATCAAAATTTCCATGTCCAATCTCTCTGATAGACTCGATCCACTGTGCGTCAGCTTAAACATGCTTATCACTTTATCCGCTCCAGCCCAAAAGCTCAAATACCAAATCTCTGTTTTGATTTTCTCGGCCATCGTGTAGTCTGCGGGTTTCTATTTGGAATTTTTATATTTTATTTTTATTCTTCCGACTGAAATTGGCTCAGTTTGGGCTGAAACGTCTCGGGTTTTTTATGTGTAATTTTTAGCCTTGTTTCCCGTTTTTCTCCCATATTTTTGATATCATCATTGTCACGGGCTGCTGTTTTAGAAATGTTTACCTATAAGCGCTAATACCCGAAATCCACAGCCTAAAAGCGCAAACGGAGCGATTTCCGCTTATGGGCTGTCGATCTGAGAGATTATCGCTCAGTTGTTATATCCACCGATGTACCGTATTAGTGGGACGTATCTGAGAGTTGGGAGGTGGTTTAAGTAGAGAGCGCGTTTTTATTACAGAGAAGCTTAGTGCTGAGACCTCCGATCGGTTGTGTCGCGGTTTGACTACGCAAACCCTACAATTTAGCACTTATTCGGCAATCGTTTTGTGGACCTAACATTATCAACAAACGAACAGAGGTACTTTCTTATGATTTCTACTTTAATTTTGATCTCTTCAATTTGTGCTACCTTCAATGTATCGAAACTGATGTCTAACCAATCGATACTTATTTATTTTTTTGGGCTAAAGAAAATTTGCGCTTATACTGTCACATTAGCGCTTTTGTGCTATCGATTTCGAAAATTTGCGCTCATGGGCTGTGGACCCAGAAAATGAACTTCACAAAGCGCGCAATGCACATCGTCGTCTAATTGGACGTATTTATGCTGAAAGGAACTATGTGAATAGGGTTTGCGAGGGACATAGTTCCTTTTAGGATAAATGCGTCCAATAAAAGAACACGGGGGATCGGGCAAGGGAAATTTAAGGTACATACTCATTAAGTCGTTTCCCTCACGAAAGAACGCAACTATATTTCAATATTACCAAATTATCGCTTGCAAATTCCATTTTTATCAGAAGATTCTTGGGCATTTCTAACTAAAAATAATACTGATTTTCTATCCGATCGTATGCAAAAATAAAACAAATTTCTGACAAAAATTTCAATGGTGCATTCTTGTAAAAAATTGAATATTTTGAGTCAATTTTGAAACACTAGAATGCAGTTACGTTCCTTCGTCCAGAAAACTACAAATAGTCATCAAGGATTTATAGATCGGGTCTGCAATGGCAGAGTGCGTTGGAAGTTGAAAATGACATCGTATTCGATGCTATGACCAAACACCTAGTCTAGTATGGTCTCAAGTGAGCAGAATGACAGGAAAATGGATGCCAAAAAAGATGGTCGATTGGGTTCCTTCTGGGACGATTCAAAGACGACACCAAAGGGAAGGGGTTGTACCCAGCGACCCAGTACACAGGGTTGAACAAAAAAATAAAGGGAATGCCCACTTTCAGGGGGAGTTTAGGAAGAAGTCGCGTTTAAGCGCCCTATCATCGAAAACTTCAGTAACCAGGACTAAAAACTGGAATATCCCTTATACATGTTTTTCCTGCTGTACAGATGAGCATCGCGGCACAGGTCAAATATTTGTATACATGACGGTAGGACATGCACTTTATAAGAAATTTGTCAAGAGTGCAAAAAGTCTTGTAGAATAAGAGTTGTTGACTCCTGGCAGGAATTAAGGAATGTCTGAGCCGTCAAAGAAAATCCCTGAGTTTAGAGATAGAGCAGCGATCAATTGAATTTCTGAGACTTTGGTTTTGCTCTGAGAGACTTTTCGTCAAGTTCTGATGTTTTTTATATTGGTATGTCTGAAGATGTTATCAAATCCAAAAATCAAATCAGCCACAACACTCATCGCGTTTTTAATGACAAATTTGATCCTTTGAAGGATATAGAGTGCCGGTATAAATGTAGGCAATCTCACTCGGTTTAATTCCAGATTCAATTAATTTAGCTTGATTAATTTATTATTAATTAAAACGCATGGAGAGAGAACTTTGCTTCCTAGCACACGACGGTTTTTTTAACTTTGCTGTAGTTTCCGGTCTAACCTAAACTAGGTCTAAACTAAGAAAACTTAGAAACTCGCTTATTCTGACCCGTATTGATTCCAGATTAAGAATCAATGACAAACCACATAACAGTGCAACAGCACTGTCACAATGCTCATTGCGAATATTTTCATACCTCAGACGATCATTTGAAAATCACGATGATAAGTTATTTTTGGCAGGGATGCCTTATATTTATTTAATTGGGTTAATCAATAAATCATTTTTAATGACACACCAAAAAAGAAAGTTTCCCAACAGAAACTAAAAACCCAAATTTCCGATTAACCGAATGAAGAGTCGCTTTCCTGGAAAAAAAAATGTCCACCGTGGACTGGATCCTGCTTCTAGAGACGGTCACAAATTTTGGAGGAAAAATACAATATCGTGTGCTACTGGGTTAGTGTGACATTTCACAGTAAGTGCTCTTGAGTGTTCCTTTAGTGGAATTTAAGACCTTAACTTTTTGAACAAAAAAGCGAGTAAGAGGCTATTTATCAGCGCGAACATTCGTTTTGGACTCAGGGAGACTGGAGAAGGGAGAAAAACAGCAGAACTTCAAAGACACCACACCGCTTGGAAACAATTCATCAGCGTTTGCCTCTACGATGGTTCTCTCCCTCCCCCTGCTTCTCTCGCTTTGCTTCATGTTCTTAAACGAAGTCTACGCTTAAAAGTAAATTCAAATTCGAGAAGTGAGAAAACCAGTGGCAAGGCTCAACTGTTGTAAAGAAAGAAATTTTAGGGCAAGGCGTATCATTGAGAGCTGCTTTCGTCAATTGGCAGGATTTTACATATTCTTAAACCGCACATCTCGGTTTGCAAAGTTGCAGATTTCTTGACGTATCTTTTTTTTTCAGTGAGAAGCGTCGTTTTTTTGAAAAGTCTCGTGATTTTTTATCTCAGAGGAAAATTTTAAAGAATGAAATAGTTTTGTTTTACTTGAAAACTATGAATTGGAAGAGAGTAATCTGAAACCTCGCGATTGAGAATCTTGGTTGAGGGGCCGTCGGCATAGTAATTCGTAAAAACACGAAACATTTAAAACCATGGGGATGATAGGTAACAGAGTTTTATGCTGTACCTATTCCACTCGAACGGCTCACGAAAAAAGGAAAATCTGAGGGTCCAATTATGCGATAAACGATTGGACTCCATTTTGCAATAAGGAGGTACGTTTTCTGACTAATTTTAGGAACGACATATTTGCTATTGAATTTCCTATGCAGATAGGTTCAATTACAGATGAGCCTGAGATAGTACTGCCGTGCTAAGGAAAAACGCCGTAAGAGCCTTCAGACGTTGCCACATTTCCCCTGGTATATCACAAATTTTCAGGAAAATGTTTTAATATTTGTCTACCAAGTCCACAGATAATTTTGTTTATAATTTGATCTAAGACGTCTGAAAATTTCAAAGGAAAATATTCACAATTTTCCTCATAAAAAAACATTTTATCGAAGGAAATTTGGAACTCTTGAATGTTCATACGGCGTTCTTCCTTAGCACGGCAGAGTAATTCTTATTTCAAAATGCGGTCCAATAAGTAATTTAATTGATTTAAAATCGATGGGCTATGGGATGTCGTAATTTTAACAAATTTAAGATACTTGCATTATACATAGGAAAATTGACAGCAATTTTCTTCGTTTACTTCTGCTTATTCATACTTTCCTTGGGTAGAACATCTGGTTTTTTTTTTTTTTTTTTTTTTTTTTTTTTTTTTTTTTTTTAAATTTGCGCACACCAAATTTTTAATATACTCTGGAGTTCTTTTAATGAAATCTTCAAACAAGAAATCACATCTAACTCTTTAAATTTAAGCATTGTACAATTCTGCCTGATTACGCCTTGATTATTAAATCAAACCTGCATGCCAGAAGTTGTGTGCTTTCGCTTAGAACAATCCTTTTGCGTTTTCATCAACTTTAATTCCAAAATGTGAGGGAGGAGAAAAGATTGGAGGGAAAACAAAAGAAGAATAAACAACCAAGTTCTTCAATTCTCGTCCTCCGGGCAGAGTTCTCTTTCAGGAAATGCGTCATTTTTTAAGAATCAATATAATTCACCTAAAACCAGGCTAGAACGCAGTTCAGTTCCCCGAGAGCCCTCCTGGGAAATATCTAAAAATGAGAGTTGAAGACAATGATCAGTCACTGCGTATTTGTACGATTAAAGGTTACCAAACTTTAATCTTCAAAAATGGGTCCGTCGTTCGTGTCTTGAAATCGTGCTCTGATGGTTGAATTTGAACGACAACATACGTCTTATGAAAAATCGGAGCCTTCTGCAATTTTAATATACAGTCTAAGGAGGACAACAATTTGACCGCCTCATCATTTGATTTACGATTCAGTGTGAAAGCATACTTTGAAGCATAAGAGTTCACGCCTCGAGACATCGCGCCTTCAATATTTTGCAGATGCAACCCAACATCCACCAAGCACAAATAGCTCTACCGCGCGCTGTGCCGTCATCAACGCTCATGCTTTCCCTTTCTCTAGTTCCATATTGTGTTGGTTCCGCTTGTCTTATATCTAGCGGTGCTTTAAGGTTTACGTGAGCAACAACAGCAAAACAAACATCAAACCATGGTATAAACTTTTCCAAAAAAAAATAAAATAAAATAAAATAAAAAAAAATGGGTAGAAAATGATTCGAATACGGTATTTTATAATGAAGGCGTCCAGAAATCTTTTGATTTATCCACTTTTTCTCTCATTTGTTTTGGAGGCCCAAATTACCTGAGAAGAGGCTCAGTCGCAAAACGGCCAGGGGGTGCACCCCGCAGTACTTTAAAATATAGCATAGCTTTAAAAGAAAGCGGAAACACTTTTTTGCCAACATTCGAAAATTTCCACCACTTGCACTGAAAAAAAAGATTGATAGAATTCACCACTCCTTCACGCTGTAATTCTCACAGCGTCAATTCTGCCAGAAGAAAGGTAAACGTTATCTTACTGGTATAGGTATAGGAAACCATTCCTCTGGCAGAATCGACTTTGAATTCACGCTGTGTGAAATACAGCGTGAAGGAATGGAAAATTCCACCAATCTTTTTTTTTTTTTTTCAGTGTGGGAATGATTCGGGTCAGTCGGAATATACTGGCGCAGAGCGACACCGGCGCAAGGGGATGCTTGTGCGGGTGAAAGGAAAAACCGAGGAGGTAGAGACACAAGGAGAAAAATTAGATCGAACGGATTAAGAGGGGCAGGGTGGAGACGGCTACGAGGGAAGAATGGGGGACGAACGAAGGAAGGTAGGAATAAAAAGATAGAGAAGAGCTCTGCCGCGCTAAGGAAAAACGCCGTATGAGCCTTTAGACGTTGCCAAATTTCCTTCGATAAAAACCGAATTTACCGAGGAAATTGTGAGTATTTCTTTTTTCAAAATTTTCAGACCATTCTGTACGCAATTTAATCTAAAATATCTGAAAATTGGAAGGGAAAATATGCATGAATTTCGTCCAAAATACATGTTTTATCGAGGGAAATTTGACGACTCTCGAATGTTCATACGACGTTGTTCCTTCGGACGGCAGAGCTGCTTAGTATGCGGTTCACTCCGATATGTAATTAGTTTGAATGCACAAACGTGTCAAGTACTCCGCGCGGCATTCCCGACTAATCAAAATCAACATGCTCGCCTTGCAATGCGCACAAGTCTCCGCTCATTACTCGCATACATGCACACTATCGCACACCCTCGTACACACGTGCACTCAGGCCAAAGGCAAAGCCTCATAATCATCGATTACCGATATTTCTCCATTCGAAGCTATCGTAAAGAATCGATTTTTAAGGTTTCCTTCCTAACACCCTGTCTATCGATCATTTTCCATGGGTTTAAATGCCGGATCAATCGGTATGTCGCAGGCAAATAGTGAAATCAGGCATTTTGTCAAATGCCTAGGCAGATAGTTAAATTTTGACGGTCTGTACGATTTTTTGAATTTATGGCGATGAGCTCGCAAGTTTTCAATATTTTTTGGAAAAATAACTCATCAAACCTACGAATTCTTCTTGTCTCTTCCTCTTTATTTGCCTCTCATATTTTTAAATGATGAAATCCTAAAAATTCTGTATTTTATGACATACTGAAAATTTCCAGATAAGTGTCTGTGCAGGAGCTAAAAACGGTTTAAAATACTATTGTGCGATGCAAATTTTTACTGAGAATTTTGTCTTACAGGAGAAATTAATTATTTTGTCAAATATTAGGAAAAGAAACAGAATTTCAATCTAAGTTAGAATATTCGACTATTTGCCTAGGCATTTGACAAAATGCCTAATTTTACTATTTGCCTGCGACAGGTACATCGTAAAGCACGCCACGCTACTAACCCAGTCGCAGGTGTGAGCGCGTGAAAACTAGTCAAGCAACGTGTATTATGGACGGAATTGGATGGAAATGAGCACTTTTACCGGTTGAGAAGGTGGCGCAAGTGCGAAACTTGTGGCGTGCTTTGCGATCTATCGATTGATCCACCATTTAAACCTATGGAAAAGGATCGATTATTAGGGTGTTTGCAGTGGACATCCTAACAATCGATTCTTTACGATAGCTTCAGGTGGAGAAATATCGACAATGATCATTCACGCTTCGCCACTGTGCGAAACCATGTATCTCCACTGCGGTGTTTCAAAATTCCCGCTCCTATATTTACGCATGGAATAAGAGACTCGAGCAAACTTCATAGATTGAAATTTTTACAGAATTTTCTGCTGACACAGAAGAAAAATCAGGGACGCTTTCGATAATATACATTGACTAGTTTTCCCCCGGCAAAATAAATTATGACAGGAATTTTGCAACTTTGCAACGTGGTTTCGTGCTTCGGTCGCGGAATTTAATCAGTAAATCATGATCTCGGGTTCAAATTCTATGTTTACCGATAAAATCCCGACAAATGGAACAAACCCAACATGGAAATAGGGCGAGGAAACGATGCGCGTTGACAACGGCGCAGAGATACAACTATTCATGCTTTGTGGATGTCCTCGTTGCGTCTGCAAAATTGAAGGCACCATGGCGCGAGGCGTGAACTCCACTCCATGCTGCCAATGAGGCATCTGTCAGATTTGGGAGAAAAGTTAGCGTAAGATACCGGTTATGTTACGTCTCTCCAATCTTCGGCTGTTTTGACACGCAATTCGCGCCATGTCCCTTGTTTTCAATTTGATGTTTGATTATTTTTCTATGATTAATTTGTAGACCTCCTTCTAAATCAGCTCATTGTAAGTATTGGTCCATAATAGCTGCGCTGATGAACGTGATAAGAAAGAACGGCGTATGAGTTTTTCGACGTTACTAGGTTTCCTTCGATAAAAACGGAAATTACTGGGAAATTTTTGAATGTTTTGTCCAAAATTCTTAGACAGTTATGTACGTGATTTAATCTAAAATATTTAAAAATTTCAATGAAAAATAAGCACGACTTTCCTAAAAAATACATGTTTTATCCGGAGAAATTAGGCAACTCTCGAATGCTCATGCGGCGTTTCTCCTTAGCGCAGCAGTGCGGGCCACGTTTTAGCTTTTGCCATCGCTGGTCTCTTCGATAGGGTAGAATGATACTTTAGTTCTAGAACTGAAAAACATTTTTTCTTTCGTACAGTCAATTTTATGCTTTGCCCATTTATTTCCTTATTTTATTTTCCTAGTGCAAAATTTTTTCAAACTATTTTGCAATTTGGCACTCCCGCTGTAAGTCAAATTGACCCAAATACCGCTGCAGTGAATGCGCTTAACCGTGCTGGGGTTTGGGGGGCATTATCAATATTTCGAAGAATCGTCAGCATGCCCTGGAGGGCCTCTGCAGAGGCAAACATACGCTTGCTTTGAAGAACATAATATTGCCTGCGAGTAGTTGTTAGTTGCAGCGTTCTAATTTTCCTTTTCTAAGTTTACATTTCTCAGCCTGATAAATCAACAAATTTACATTTCCAGAAAAAACTAAAATTCATAGTGACACCATTTTTTTAGCAAGGAATCTTAAGTAAACCAGGAGTGTTGAATAAATTCCTTAATTTTTCTATTTAGGAAGTCTTTCTCTATCGGGCATCTTTCATTCGTCCAGTATACTTCTGTATCCTGATCTCCTTTACGGAAACTCCAACAATACATTTCAAGGAGATTGGTATACAATGGCATACCATTATTTTTCATTTTACTTTTGAAAATAAACTACAAAGAAAAGGATCTGCTGCCACGCCAAGTAAAAACACCTTTTAAGCCTATAGACGTATGCAAGTTTCATTTGATAAAATATAAAATACCTGGAAGATTTCGTGATATAATTGATATAATTGATTATGATATAATCTCAATTTTTCAGATAACTTTGTTCGTGATTTTATCTGGGCTATCTAAACATGTATAATTAATATTTACTTGGGGTTGATTTTTCCAACGTGCGGCAGTCAAGACCACATTATTCTGATCATACCAAAATTTCGACTCTCAGAGGCGCGTATCGCATATCTCGTACACTGAGGGCGAGCTGAGACTCCAGTGATCCGCTGTATTTGGTCAACCACCAGATACAGATTAACAAGCAAATATTTTTGAGCTTTAAATAATCATTCTTTTCACTCTCTTACTCTTCTACAACGGGACACTTCATCTCACAACATAATGTGAGGAAAAGTTGGACGGAGTTAAACAGAAAGGAACCAAGCCACATCGTGATCGAACCGAGAAAAAGAGGCTTAAAAACCCCCTGCATAAGACTCAATGTAAAAGATAAACTTCAAAATCAATTTCTGCAAAATTTGCTCCAACAAAAACTGTGGATTTTTGGCGATAGATAGTAGAGCAGCGGTTGAGTTCAAAACCACCCATAACTCAATTTTTTCAAAATGTGGGTTGGTTCCTTTCTGCTTAACTCAGTCCAGTTAATCACCCTTAAAAAAATAATGTAATGAGACTTCATCCTGATCTTTCGGGTCCCTGGTAAAAATTGGCGATAGGAGCTGCGTTTCAAAATACCATTGGAATTCTTATAGCCGGCTAAAGAAGGCAATAGAAAATCATATTGCTGGCTGTAGAAAGCGGAGCAAATCATATAGCCGGGCTATACGACGCGATAAAAAAGTATGCAGCCGGGCTATAGTTCCTATCGTCGGGCTTTACACTTTATCGTCATCGGCTATAAAAGGCTGTAAGAAATTGTGTAGAAATTCGTGTGCTTAAGAAATCATTAAGTTTGATACGGAACCACCATAATATTCACAAAACACACATTATATTTTCCTTTAATACATATTATTTTTCATCAATTAAAATGAGAATAATCCATACAGGATGTGCAAACATTTCAAAATCATGAGTTGAAAAACGCTGACTCCGCAAGATTACATTGGAGCCTAACACAGAGCGGAGCGGCGTGCTGCCACCGATAAGCGCGCACCAGCGCCTACAAACCTAACAGGGATACTTCACGCATGGAGCAATGCGTGAAGTATCCCTGTTAGATTTGTAGGAGTTAAGGGGCTTTTCGCGCTGGCTGCCCGCCCGCCGCGCAGCAGCGTGTCACGGCGCTTGAAGCAACTATTTCACACCAGAGGTATTGCACAGTATCATACGAAATTGAAGGCGCTCCAACATATTAGGAATGGCAGACATCCTTCAAAAGTACGGAGCTTTCTGCGCAAAATAAATCAAGATACTACGGCCCAAAAATAGAGCGGAAGTTCAAAAACTCACTAAGTCCTAGCATCCGTAATTAGTAACATTTAGCATACACTTTATCGCCTAGCTGTTGCTCAATCGCCATCGGCTATAGGCTATAAGAAATTGTGCAGCCGGCTGTAGAAGCTATTGAAAATCTTGCAGCCGGCTTTAGGTCTATGGTATTTTGGAACACAGATTCTACTGTCAATTTTTACCAGGGGTATAATGGGACTTTGAGCCCCGAATGGGCCACTAGACATGATATGAAACAGAAACATAAGCGGCACTAGTTATTTCTCCAAAATTTTACGTAGAATACGATTCACAAACCGAGAGATTAGGTAATCAACTCGTGAGAGAGATATAACAATAATTTGTATCACAAATGAAGTGAAGTTCAGATCATACAAATAACGTCATTTGTAATTTTGCCACTTGACCAGTGATAGTTGTGAGCTCTGTTTTATCATTTTTAGCAGTTGATTTCCAAACTTCCTGTTATACAATATAGTTCGCCGTGAGATTATAAAAGGTAAACCTGTATCGTAGTACTTTTCTTCATACCTTGCCTAGAGGCTCATTAGCAAACAAAATGAGTTGAATTGAGAATTTGCGCGAGAAAATTGTATCGCTTTATTTGAGATTGCTCGATAAGCTGAGTTCGCGTTATTATTCATTAATTTCTTCTAATATAGGAAATTGTGGAAAAATGGATATAAATGTAAAACGATGTACCGCATTGTGACGACATCTGGCAGTATTTCCCAACACATGTATTTCAGCAAATTAGGTTATTTTGTTACATCTCTTCTAGTAGTTGTTCAATTTTGACACCGCGGATATAATTCTCGCGCTTAAGTATCTCAGTAATTCCACCTTAAACATATGGAATTTATCAAATTTCAGATAACTGCAAATCCTCCATTGTCCGTGAGGGGCTGTCCCTAAATTGCGTAACTCACTCAATTGGCATTTTTGACCCCCCTCCCCCTGTAATGCTTTTGTGACGTAGGTCCTTCTCCTTTAGGACGTAAGGACAAAATGGCGTATTGCTCTCCTTGCCACCCCTAGAGCGTTACGTATTTTAATAACGGACCCTAATTTGTCTATCTGAGGACATTTCTCGACTAAATCTGCAAACCCAATTTGTCGATCTGCAGTTCGACGCAAATTACTCTACCGAAACTGGAAATGTAGCCTTATAACATTTTTTGGAGAAGCGTCGCGGCGTCTCAGCAGTAGGGACGCTTCAAATACGGGACGTGTCATCCTCACAGCGCTGTCAGGCAGAACATGATCGATTCGGCAACCGTTAAATTTGACACGTCGGGACGTCTCACAACTTTCTTTGCATTCCAGAGTTGCCACGTTTGAAGACGGATACCGCGCTCGGAATATTGCTTCGCGACTTCCGCACAGTGGATCGAGTCAATAGGAGAGGTCGAACAAAATCTGGAAACTTTAAACGCTCGTAGCTTCGTTTATACAAAGATTTGAGGTTCTGTAAGTGGCTCCATTGGTTTCCTCGTGGAATTTTTATTCGAAAGCACCCTTTGAAATTTGAAATGTGACGAAATAAACATCAAAATTTGCGGTTTTAGTGAAAAATTTC
This sequence comes from Bemisia tabaci, assembly GCF_918797505.1. Classification (NCBI taxonomy): domain Eukaryota; kingdom Metazoa; phylum Arthropoda; class Insecta; order Hemiptera; family Aleyrodidae; genus Bemisia; species Bemisia tabaci. Next base: position 52,322,401 of record NC_092799.1, on the reverse strand, counting down.
ATGTCCGACCTCTGTAATTGACTCGATCCACTGTGCGCCGAGGCGAGGCTCTCGACAACGTCGTTGCATCATAAATTAAGCGCCGAGGTTATAAATCTTGGCTTTTGAGGCGGACTTGATGAAATATCGATTACAGATACGTGCGGTTCCGCGTGACGTCACGTAACGTAGTCGCCGCGGCGGAGCCTGAAAGGTATGAAATGAGCGGAAATTGAGGCTCCTAATGCGTGTTGCCAGATTGGGCGTAAATAACACTCTTTGATGACGTTATTAACTGATTAAGCCGTGGCGCTGGAGAGGAGGAGGATGAGAGGCTTATATGGACGTATTTGGACGCATCCCTGTCAAACGGAACTATGTGCATTATGACGTGAGCCCTGTTACGCACATATTCTTATGGGTCTAAGGGCTCATGTCCTGATGCACACAGTTCCGTTTGGCTTAAATAAGTTAATATTGCCGTTTTCGGGACAAAGGAACGTAACTCCTTTCCAAGGTTGCAAAAATGACCCAAATTATTTGATATTCTACTAGAATATATCCGTGCACATTCAATTATGAAATTTGTTTGAATTTTCCGCGAGATCAGAGGCAAAATTATTACAATAAAAAATTTGCAGGTGTTCATAATTCTGCGCGTCATAGTTCCGTTTGGCATAAATACGTCAATTTTATGTGCCTAGCGTGATTTTTGCTTTAAAGACTCTAGTCTATACACTACCGTGGTAAGGAATAACGCCGTTTGAAGAGAGTTGCCGAAGTTCCTCCGATAAAATATGTATTTTCTAGAAGATTTAAGAATATTCTTCCTTGAAATCTTCAGGAACTTTGGGTGAAATTGCGAATAAAATAATCTGAAGAACTGGAGGACTTTTAATCATAAGTTTTTTCGAAAATGTGTCTTTAATCAAAGGGAATTTGGCAACGCCTGTAGATTCATGCGAGGTTTTTCCTTAGGACGGGAGCACAGTAAGCTGTGCCTCTTGTTTAAAGGAGACCCATTGGAATGGCCAACTTTGTATGAATACTCCGAGATATAGGAGTCGTGCATTCGTCACGTCAAACTCGTGGAATGGCGGCCCTTTTATTGGGATGCAAGATTTACGATCTACAGATGAAATTTCATCCGATTGGAGCAGGTAATACTCCGAAACTTTGCGTGAGTGTCCCTACTTCGCGTCCGCCTCAAACTTTGTTCCAGCTCGGGAGCGATACGGAACAGTCCGTTTATATATATCGGGGCAACTTTTCTCTCCCCCTCTCCCCCCTCTCATTCCACGTTTTCCGGCTGGGGGTATTTTTCACTCAATCCCGCGAGTTGATCGTCGTTGAATGAGCAGTGGCGATCCGCGCAAGTCGATAGAATCGGCTCTCGTCTCATTAGATGTATGTAAAACAATCGATACTCATCCAAGTGGAATGCTTTACCTAGTGCCGATTATTTATGGTGGATTTAAATTGAGGATATACATCGTTGCCAATTTGGGCTCATTATCACTGTCTGCCAACAAAAACTATTGGATTCTTGCGTTGGAGTCAGAATCAAGAGCAACAGTGGCGTGGCGTGCTTTGCGGTGTATAGATTGTTACGCAATTTGAAGCTATGGTAAAAAATCTATTATTAAGGTGTTCGCTGTGAACACCCTGTTCATCGATCCTTTTTCATAGGTTTGAATGTCATAACAATCGATATATGGCAAAGCACGCCACGCCACTGAAGAGCAACGTCATGAGAGATCCAAATAATGCAAAATTCCGGCGTGTTTCAGCATCATACACCGTAGAGCACTACTTTCCTAATTAAATGTAAAAATGGACTTTTATAAATAGGTTATTTATTCATCATATCAATCTTATAGACTTGAGTATGAAAAATAAAATAATGAAATCGAAGTAAAAAATACAACAGAGGTTGCTATTTATACCAGAAATTCAAAAATTAAATGCCTATGCAAATGTATCTACTATTCAAAACTGCATCAATTGATCTATTTTTATCATTTTTATTATTATTATTATTTTTCAAGATAACGTTTAATCAATAAGAATTTCTTGTGACCTTAAAGGATTAAGGAACCTAATGGAGGAATTTTAAAACAATTTTGCGAGTTAATTGACCATGTCATCATATTGAGAATTTTGAAATGAAAAGAAAGAAAGAAAAAAAAAAGTCTGCTAACGGTTTGAAAGGAAGGGTAAAGTAGGTACATGGTTTATAAATTCAATAAAATTTTACTTTTGACAAACAAAAAAAAGGAAAACGCGAAAGCTTAACAAATTGTTGATGTTTTTAAAAGTTTGCCTACACTGCGCTTTATGACTCCTAATAAATAACCGCAGAAAATTTCAATGAAATCATATTTCTGTCAGTCTTCTCTTAAAAAAAATAAAGCATATTGTTGAGTTTGAAAATTCGCATTTCTAGGCCGTCAATCTGTAAATTTTCAAGGCGCAACTCTTTACCAGTAAAAATATTTTAAAGACAAACGTAAGAAATATTTGAAACTTGAAACGAGGTCCCGGCTTCCTAAAGTGTAGATTCCGTCAAAGTCAGGCGTATAGGAGCTCATTGGCGCTCGAATGAAATTAATATTTCAAGCCGAGAGGAAGGGCTTTCAACGCGCCCCGAAATTAATTGTCCTCAATTAAGCGTTGCAATAAATGCCAAGGGGAGGAATTAATTGGTAAGTCATGGTGGCATTCGTGAGGAAGTTTTAATAACAAATTCACCGCCGCGAATAAATTTCATCAGGGTAATTTTCTTGAGCTGCCTCCGTCTCTGGGCCCATCCCGGAGAAAGATGACAAAACACAACTCATTGTCTCCGAACGTAATGTGTGGCATTGTGTGCCGTGCCTGCGTGGCTCTTATCAGAGCAGTCGGGGACGTGAAGACGTCTTTCTATGCTCTGAGCAACGCAACGGCTCCCTTTCGAATCCTGTCACTAAACGACGTACGGGCTTCGTTTTTCCGAAGGCAACTAAGTTTTTTGACGAGGAGGAAAAGGTACCCATAAAAGAGTTCTGCGCCTCGCACGGAAAAAAAAAGTATCACAATCATAACTATACTCCTAGCTGATTTTGGCGCCAGATATTAGAGTGGATGCACAGGCCAGAAGTATGCCCAAGTCAGCTAAAAGTGTGGTTGAATGAACCATACCTCACAGTCAGCATATGTGTGCTTGGATTAACTATACCCCTGGCTGGTGCCTTTACATTTCTAGCTAGTGAAACTACTTCTATGGCTGGCGCCAAAATCAGCTACAAGTATAGTTGAGATTGTGATACTTTTTTCCACTGCATTATTTAAATTGAGAGACAAAGCGTTAGACAAAGAAGACATAGGGAGTTATAGAGCGATTCCATTGGTTGTTACAGACCAAGGGGGAAATGATGGACTAACAAAAGAGTTTCCTGTCGGTGCCCATAGTCTATTATTACCTCATTTGTCTATTGCAACCACCTGCATCCACCAATAGGATCCCTCCAAATTCCTTCTGTCTCTTTTGTCTATCGCTTTGTCTATAAATTTCAACAATTGGCCTGCTGCTAGTCGCCAGTCATTTAGTTGGCTTATTTCCTCTATTGAGAGTTATATTTAAATTCAGATAAAATATTTTGCTATGAAATAAAATTGACACTTTAAAGATCTGAGAAAAACTGTTCTCGTGTCTTTTCTATGGATTTGTCTGGCCCATTTTTTCAATCAAAAGGAATAAAACATCTTACAGTACACAATGATCATAAATTTTTCTAGAAACTGCAATTCCCTTAATCGTGTTTAAACATACGTGAGTTCTTCGGTTGAATAAACTAAACATGTTGAAACGACGGAGAGCATTCTCTGGATGGGATTCATGGTCAAATGTTATCAATCTTCTGAGTCGGTCATTAAAAATTGATCTTTTTACTAAACGCTCCCCAGAATATATTACTTTAATAGAATATATCAAAAGTATGAGTTTCAGCGGCAACAATCCCCAAGGTTACTTATTATTGAAGGCATGTTCAGGGCCTTTAAAACAGAGGAGGTTGAGGGTCCATGATGATTTCTTTGCTTCTCCTGATTTTAAAGTTGAAGGCCGTGATGAGGTCTCAATTCCTGCGGTAGAAGAGTTCCTGATAATTCAGAAACATCGTCTTTTTTGCGAGGAAAGTCACGGGTAACAGTGACAAACTTGAGGTCAACTAAGTCGTCCTTTTTCATCATTCTCAAAGCTGCTTTTAGATAAAAAGGCATAGCTGAAGATAAAGAACGTCTGAAAATGGTAAATTCTACGCAGCATCAGAAACTCTTGATTTTGGCACGAGAAGGTGTTATTCGCGGATGTTCATAAAAGCATTCTTTTCTCCGAAAAAAGGAAAACAATCTTATTAAACTTCCTGAATGAAGAATACAGATTTAAAGAAGCAAAAAAGCAATTGTCTCACAATTTAATGAGCGGGGATTTTCTGAACAGGGGAGATAAGCCTAATCTGCCGTGATAGCTAAGAGAGCAGTAAGTGAATTTCTGTATGAGCCATTGTTAGCACGTGCTTTTATGTGTCTCGAGGCTCATCCCAGCATGCACTTCCTGCCCTCTTCGCTATCACGGCAGTAATCTTCGCGAGACGTAAAAATTAATTGAAGCCCCTCTCCCTCGAGTGCGCCGAACCACTGAACGCACCCGCCAAGTTCACGGCATCTCTGCCGTCCTAAGGAAGAACGCCGTATGAGCCTCCAGGCCTTGCCAAATTTCCTTCGATAGATCACTAATTTTAGAGAAAATTCGTCAATATTTTCCTCCCAATTTCTCAGGTAATTTTGCTTGTAATTTGATCTAAAAAGTCTGAAAATTTCAAGGAAAAAGATTGACAATTTTCGTCAAAAACAAACATTTTATTAGAGAAAATTTTGCAACTCTCGGATGTTCATAGGGCGTTCACCCTTAGGACGGTAGTTCTGAAAATCAACTCGAAATGTACAAGGGATTAGGACCGGGAGGAAATTCCCGACTCGGAAAAATAACCACTCGAAAGATTTGCTAACGAAGCGCCGCTGAAAGTTATGGTGGATTAGGCCATGGTGCAATCTAGTTTTTCCGTTTCATTCCGTTCCGCTCCGTTCTATTACGCTCCGTTACGTTGTGCCACGTATTATATGAGTTTTGAAAATCTGTGATGTTGACGTGAAAATTGAGGGCAGAATCGAAGAGAGAGAACTTTGGGTCGAGCCCGTAAGTAATCTACGATGAAACTGCGAAAAGCGCATCTTGGTGTCGGCGCACAGTGGATCGAGTCAATGGGAGAGGTCGGACAAAATTTGGAAACTTTAAACGCTCATAACTCCGTTCATACAAGATTTTGATCAAGATCCCGCAGATTGATGATTATCAAGGTTTTTCCAAAAGTGGTTCCATTGGTTTTCTAGTAACATTTTCATCTAGAAACACTCCTTAAAATTTAAAAAGTGACGATATATACATAAAAATTTGCTGCTTGAGTAAAACATTTCATGTCCGACCTCTCTAATTGACTCGATTCACTGTGCGGCGTTTCAAAATCTCCGTCCCCTATTTATTTTATCCGGGGCGTACAAACCATCACAATTGTTTCAAAAATTTCCGAGAATATTCTACACGTGAAGAAGAAAGATTATCGAAGTTTTTGAGAACTGATTTTGGGTGTTTTTCAACGCAGAAAATAAACAATGACAGGAAGTCTACATCGTGGCAAACAAAGATATGTACTTTTCTATTTTTACCAGCGAAATGCAATTCAGTGCAGTTTTTACGGTGCCGACAGGTGAAATTAAAAAAAAATATCTTATTATTTTCTCCGTTCTTAACTTTTTATTTCCGTGTGCATTCCTTTTATTTTCATCTTTCAATTTGATTTTTCAGTCACGGCTCATTTCACGTTGCCTATCTACTATTTCGTTTAAAAATCACATTATATTATGCCTAGAAATTTTCCGTATCATAGACTTTAAAAAGCCGAAAAATGATTCTGTTCACAGAATTTCAAGGTCGAATGTTGCTTAGTTCTCTGTAAAAGTAATGAAACAAGAGCCGAAATCAACAACGTTTGAAGTAGTTGGCTTCATTTCGTTTAGATGCGCCCAATTTATATGGAGACACACTTGACCGTTTCCCCCACGAAACAACTAACTGCAATTTTAACTATATAATCTTGGAAAATCCTATCTGAAAATCCCACTGATTCTCGATCTGATCTCGTACAAAAATCAGATAAATCTCGGACAAAAAGTTCACAGGTATATAATTCCTGTAAAAAATCGAACTGTTTGAACCACTGTGGCAACCTAGGAATGGGAAATGACAACTTTTGGGGTAACCATTGCAGTGGCGAGACGTGAATAATCGATTTTCGATTTTTTCCCCCTTTCAGCAATGATAAAGAATCGTTTATTAAGGTATTCGTTGCGAACACCCTGTGTATCGATCCTTTCCCCTAGGATTAAATGGGAGATCAATCGATATATCGCAAAGCACGCCACGCTACTGGTAACCAATGTTTTTTATAAAGTAATCCATTTTGACCGCTCGGCTGTTTGCACTGAGAGCTCGGAAAACCCTCGCCGGGATGGGCCCAGAAAGAAAGAAAGAAAGAACCAGTTACTGAATACTTGTGCGGTGGTCAGGATGGGGAGAGGGGGGAAATGAGGGAAATCGGGGGAGGAAGGGGGAGAGGGGGGCGCAATCCGTGTCAAGTTTCATAGGGCGTAAGCGGGAAATTCAAGACGCGGGTTAAAGGAGAGACATTCTCCACTGCCAAGTGTTTACTGAGCGCACTCATATTCTTTGAGTGAGATTTTTTCCCTCTCAGCCGGGTCGCACAAATGAAACAGCGCACGTGTACGCGATTCCCATTCGGAGTCAGGCGGTTGTTGCTTGGCGGTGCAGATTAAGCCTAACCTCAGGCGAGGTAAATGGGCGTTGTCGTCGGTATCCCCGACCCGCGTTTTCCCCAAGTATTTTGGACGCATTTCTGTCAAACGGAACTATGTGCATTTAGAAATGAGCCCTGAGACTCATAAGAATGCATGTTTAACAGGGCTCACGTCACAATGCACATAGTTCCGTTTGGCGGAAATGCGTCCACTTAAATAAAAAAGCTCCTGATAGGGCTAAAGAAAATAGAAGAAGCGCGCTTTGCCTAAGCCGCTTTTAGTTGCATTGGTCGCCTGCATGGAGGCGTTCTTGTGTGGGAGTGTCGTAGCGCGTGTGAGATCTTTAATTTGAGGCGCGTTTGAGAAATAACCTCCAGCTAAAAATGTCACGCTCTTGAGAGCTTCCGGGGTGAGGACAAGAATTGTTGTATTTTTCAAAACTTTACTTCACAACCGTCAGTTAATTAATGATTCATTTTAACAAAGTCAAATTCAACATTTTAATTACTGTTATTATGAAAAGTGGTCGCATTGAAAAATAGCCTTTATTAGTGGCGTGGCGTGCTTTGCGATTTATCGACTGATCTGCCTTCTAAACATGTGGAAAAGGATCGATAAACAGGGTGTTCGCAACGGACACCGTAATAACTGATTCCTTACCGCAGCTGAAAATGTGGAAATATTGATAATAGATCATTCACGCCTCGCCACTGGTCACTCTGTATTGGGCTTTTGAAGAAAAGGAAAAAGGATTCCTAACGTGTTGAGAGTGAAAGAGACAGTGACTACGAAGAGATCAAACCAAAGTTGTTTTGAAATTATCTTAGAATATTGCTCTTATAGGGTAGGAAAATCTCCGAAGTTTTCAAAGAACTACACGATATTTTTAAGGCAATTTTCCACTTTCGTGTTTAGAAGGAAAAGGGTCGTCTTTCCAGTTGCCTCGCTCTGTGATGATACACGTGGATCCTTCGTCATGATACAAATATTTTAACTCTGCGGATGTGCGTGAAGTGTCTCAACATTTCGTCACCTTCCGGGCAAAGTATCACAAGCGCCATGCGACGCTTCAAAATTTCCGCCACCATTTTATTTTATTACAGAGAAATTGTTGGTTGAATCTGTTTGAAAATTTCACTGAATTTTATCGGCATCGCAAAGAAAATTCAGTGAAATTTTCGGACAGCTTCGTTGAACTATTTCTCTGTAAAAAAATAAAACGGCGGCGGAATTTTTGAAACGTCGCATGGCGCTTGTGATCCTTTGCCCGGAAGGTGACGATTTGCAGGCGATTTTGTGGTTTGAAGATCGGGAGGGAAGGGGCCATCATCCAAACTCGATTCTTTTCGGTGATAAACCGGTGGTTCGTCCTAATACGAATTTTTTCATTCTGACGTTAAACGACGTAATTTGACGTTAATCTACTTTCCACCTGAAGTAAAAACTCTTGTTAATGTCAAAGTGCGAAAGCACGTGTCTCCGTTTTCAGGCGTTGCAGACTAAGTGATAGACGGAAATAGTGTCACGTCATAGTCTGTATCGAATGTATCGAATTGGATCAAAACAATGAAACATAACCTCACATTGACCCCCTCCCTCCCATTTATCATCCGAATTTCACTATTTCCTGTCACAAGACAGGCATGGTGCCTTCCCTTCCCCGCCCCTCTTCTAAAACTGATTTATCCCGTCAACTGACTGAAAAAACTCAAGAGTATAATAGAGTTCAATCCTACAGCAAAATTTCATGATTTAAAACACTATCTCTGACACAATGATTATTTCAAACTGCGCGAATCATCTCTGGAATTATCACACTTCATTCTTGAATAGTAGGGTTATGTTTCATTGTTTGGATCCAGTTGGACAAGGTGGATACCGGCTGTGACGTGGCACTAAGAGCGTGTATCTAGTCCTCACTTTCTCAACCTCTCTCTCTGCCTCCCCCTCTGTGAGGAGTCTAAGGTTATCACGGTTGGGTTTTCCTTGGAAAAAGGCGCTCCAGCGAGCGACGCGATACGCGCGCTTCCGCTGGGAGGGAGGAAAACGCTCTGCCATCACAGCGAAGAGAGCTGTAAGTGCATGCTGGGATGAGCCTCGAGACCCATAAAAGCATGTGCTAACCATGGCTCATGCATAAATGTACTTACTGTTCTCTTCAACAAACAACTGGAGCGCTGGGAGCGGGAGTGGATAACGCGAAACTCAATCAGCCGCTTGAGGACACACTCATAACTGATATATTTATTTCAATAATCACATCTCCCGCTCGTCGCGGGTTGCTTCCGGAATCCGCCACATTCCTCTCTCCGTCCGCCATGATCCCGCATATTATACACCCCCACCCCTCTCCCTACCCTTGCCCGACTCGGGGAAAAATACCGAGCTGATAACGACCCGAACCTCACTCAGCTCAAGAATAGCTTCCACATAGACCAGCTAATAGCGGTTTGTTGGGTGGCTCTTCGTGAAGAGGGAGAAAGAATATCTGTGTCGGTAAGATCGGAAATACTTCGAAAATATAATGGGCCAATAAACATTATGAAAATTAAAGGGGTTGATATGTGCGAGTTAATGACGCGCCTTATCACCACATTGTGTTGGAGTTCACTGCTTGTTTTTTATTTGGATCTTTAGGAAAAGAGGACCAGCGTGATGGCAGGCTTTTAAAAATGTTGCTTCTTCATGATTATTTAAAAAAATCTCTCGGAACAGCAAACAGTTCTTTCTTCCCTTCAAAAAATTGTTTATATTAAAAGAAAATAATTTTGTGAATTTCAATACTGTACATTTATTGAGTATGTTTTAAGAGAAGAAAGAAGATGGACGATTTTGAAAACACTGTAATCGCACTGGTTCCTTTTTCTTCCTTTTTGCTAAATGCGATCCATTTAATATTCTGATAGTTCCAGATGAGTAGATTACGTGGTCATTACGTATTTTTGGAGTCAAAATCCCGGAATAGCTCGATTTTAAAAAGACCAAAGACTCGAGGGAATTTCATATGCGCCAGAATGGTGGGAAAATGGTGCAAGTGGTGTACTACGGCAGTCAAATCACCATCTCCTCTCATTTTCTACCGCTGTTTGTTAAAATGCGTTTTAATGTGGAATTGTTGCTAATCAACTTCAGATAAGATGAATCATTCGATTATTTGATTCTGAGTACATAGTTTTGATTTTCGTGTTCTTATTTTATTCGAAGAGTAAAAAGGCATTTGACGAAAGTCGTAAAAGCCTGTGCTCGCTTTTGATTGGTGCCGGATTACATTTGGTTCAGCGTAAAAGGTCATGGGACTTATCGTCACTTTTTTTTTCTTCCGCGCAAGTGTTTTTTTCAATAGTTTATGTCCAGTAGTTTTTTTCCGCATTTTTTCAGTAGGGGAGTTTTGCTCCACGTAGGAATTGAGACCCAAAAGAGATTGTTCCCATGTTCGATATCTCCGCGGTGCTTCGAGTTACTATTTTGCCGCGGAGATGTTACACAGTATCATACGAGATTGAAGGTACCCCAACGTATCATGATTGATGGCATCTTTCAAAAGTAGGAAGTTCCTTCGCAAATCAAATCGAGTGACGACGAAAAAAAGTGAGCGGTAGTCGAAAAACTTACTAAGGCCTAGAATCCGTTTTCAATAACACTTAGCATGATTTTTGAACTTCATTAGAGGAAAAAATGACTTAATTCAAGTAGAAATATGCTCAAATTTACCGATTGGAAGATTTCCGTATGAAGGAAAATAATGCTTGCATAAAGAAGAAAAAATGTTTACATAAAAAAAAGTCACTTACATCGAGCCGAAACCCGCTTTTATTCAGCATTTTATTCTTGATTCTAAATAAAATCTTCTTAAAGGCATACTCAAGAATGTTTCTGTCTAAATAAAGTCACATTTTGCTCTAATGAAATTCAAAAATTATGCTAAACGTTATTAAATATGGATGCTAGGACTTATCGAGTTATTGGACTACTGCTCTCTTTTTGTGCCATAGTATCAAGATTTATTTTAAAACGAAAGCTTCGTGCTCTTAAAAGATGCCTGTCATTCTTGATATACTGAAGCAACTTCAATTCCGTGTGATACTGTGGAACACGTCTGTTGTGAAATAGTTGCTTAGCACGCTGAATGTGGGAGCTGAATGTGGCTTGAATGTGGAATTCATCGGCCCGATGCCTGAATTTTGCGCGTGACGCGCAAAATTCCGCAACGATTCTCAGCAGCCATCGGACTAATGTTGGATATGTCTGAACTATTCGAGTAGATTTGATACACATCTGGATGAAAATAGCTCGAATTTGCGAAATTTCAGCCGTTGGGCGATGACTGCTGACTTCCACATTTAGCTGCTAAATTCAGCGTGTGATTGCGGCATAAGGCTCTGTGACACGGCGCGGCGGGCGGGTAGCGCGAAACGCGCATTGGCGCGTGCAAACCTACAGGGATACTTCAAGCATTGCGCAATGCGTGAAGTATCCCATTAGGTTTGTGGGCGCCAACGCGCTTTTCGCGGCGGCAGCAGGTCGCTTCGCTGTGTTAGTCGGGATCAGCGTTTTTCCATTCATGATTTTGAATTGTTTGCACACTCTGCATGAGTTATTCTAATTTCAGTTGATGAAATAAAAATAAGTATTCAAGGAAAATATAATGTGTGTTTTGTAAAAATTAAGGTGGTTCCGTGTCAAAAATTATTTTCAAAGCACTTTGATTTTTTTTCACATATTTTGTGCTGTTACTGCTCTGCAGCATAATGCACGCGCAACCAAGCGCTCACAGTTGACGCTTATTTTACGCGTGGACGTTAACTACTGGACATAACAGGTGCGCGGACAAAAAATCGTTGACGGAGTGTTCTGAACCGCGCGAAATCGGGGCATTTTAAATTTGCAGAAAAGTTGTGCTTTTTGAAATGCATGCATATATTCCGATTTCTACGTCAATTTTTCGCATTTTCAACGTACGCATCATGTTTTACGCGTCAATAACTTCTGGAAAATGTATTCGCGAGTCAAAATTCTTTCACGGTTTAATGTCCTATTCAGACATGTTTTAAAAATACCTTGAGGTTGTTGTTAGGTTGGATTTGAAAATATTTGATCTTTTTCCTTTTAAACTGCCAGATATTTTTTCATACATAATATTGCTGACAGTTGTTGAATTCAACTTCAGGCTCGTCCATAGAATTAAAATAGTTGTATCTAGACAAAAAACCCAAGTGTATGATCAAAAAGGGATGCAGTTTTAATGACGGTCCCTTCCCTCTCAAACACCAAACCGGGAAATTGCCTTCAAAATATGGGGCATTTTACGCACATTTGAGGAATCAAAATATTTGTATCAATCTTGAGAACCCAAATAGCCCTTATAAGAGAGAGGTAATTGGAATGACGGTCACTATTTTGCAAAATATCGAGTGGCGTGGCCCACTTTGTGGTATATTGATTGATCTACCATTTAAACCTACGAAAAATGATCAATGAATTGGGTGTTCGTAACGAAAACCTTAATAATTAATTCTGTGCCATAGCTTCAAATGGGGAAATTTCGATAATCGATCATTCACGCCTCGCCACTGGGAATATCCAACAGCAAAAGCGTCGGATAGCCATAGAGGCACTGTGTATCAAAGGGGCTGAATATTTTTGTGATAACAAAATCTGACTCCCTACCAGACGAATTGGTCTATTTTTTATAGCAAATTTGATTCGAGTAAATTAATTTTCGTTTTTTCTTTCCATAGATAGAGACTAGAATTTCCTCTTCAATTTCTCCTTAAACGTTCAGAATATTCTCAAAAAACGTCACAGCAGAATATTATTTTTAAATATGAGGCAAAACGGAATGCACAAACGTCGAACATTGTAAAATATAGGCACTGAGATTACTGAAACTAAGACGCACCACTCGGAAAATATGATTCATTCCATCTTGCAAGAGCATATGGGGTTGACATTTGCTTCTCCCTCTAATTTTGGTCCAATGTGCGGTAATTCTCAGAGAGGCAAAGCTAGAGGCGGGAGAAAGAGACTTTTAGATCGGTTTACCACGCTGTCTTGCGCCTTCCAGCTAGACTACACCCAAACACTTCCGCTCGTAGGATCCGTCCTCCAAACCTCGATTCTCGCATTAGAGCTCTCAGAGAAAGCGATTAGATTTCAGGTTTGCCGTTGTTGGTAAAAGTGATGTAACATTATTGCAACGTTACACAAACTACGGGGACTTGCTACCACAGAGAAGTTCACTAATCCCATTAGACACTGAGACTATAGCGGTGAGTAAAATCAAGTTTTAATAGTTGTACCCAGGAAAAAGTTACACACGCATATTTCATGAGCTAGGAAGCTCTAGAAGCTCTAGTTCTGCCCCCTCCATTAAAAAAAAAAAAAAAAAAAAAAAACAAAAAAAACTGGATTGTTAGAAAAACCCCTCGTCGGGGATAATTATCTCTTTCAATGTAGAGTCTTAAATGGGAACCCTGTGTTCATTCAGAAAGTATTTTCTGAATTTTTCATCCTGGAAGCCTCAAAATGAGTCCAAATAGAGATAAAATTTCAAAAATTTCCGGATCTATTGATTCAAAGGCACGAAATTCAAGGCACGACCTCAGCTTGGAACGCCTTCAAATCCAGCGATACTCTCCGCTTTGCCAAGGAGTTAGTTTAGTTGCTTAACCAAACCAAACCCAACGCAGATTATTGATTACATTTCACGAACTCCACCTAGCTGGTGCCATGCATTGAAGGAAAAGAGGACAACGTATGTTTGAATTCCAAGCATAATAATCACTACTCCCAATCTCGTTTTTACTTTTTTCACTTTAAAGTTTTTAAATTTGTTGATTCAGCATGAATAGATTGCAATTTGCAGGCGATGGCTAATTGCCTGCGACATGTGTAATTAAGCCAGCAAAATTTCTATGAACTTGGCTACTTTAAAAAAATACTGCTCTTTCAAAAAATCAGTTTGGATAATCCGACGTTTAGTGTGCCGACAGGATTCGACTCTAGAGCTCTAATTAAACTTGGAAATGGAATAATTCATGTAATCATATTATGCAAAATCATCCGTGGGAAACGAGGAACAGAGCAAAACTCGGGACTTTTTCGGCTCAAAGGACTTAAGCCTTTTACGGCGTTGTTGGGCTGTAAAGTCGGAGAGAACAATTTAATTTTCAAGGCATTACTTCTTTATTCCGCCGCCATTATTCGCAATAAAGCAAACAGTCGCTACGCGTCAGTCATGCAAGGCAGACGGTCCCACGTAATATATTCCGACACATTGTACCCTGATGAAAAATTTACAGCGTCGTTTCCGGGGCCCTCGACTGAAACACCCGGTTTACGACTCGCAGAGCCGAGATAAACTCTCGCCTCTTTAACTGACACCTCAGGATGATCGAGCAATAATATAGTCGCAAACGTGACTGTAATCCCACTCCTCACCCACTCAAAGTTTCCTCGGCGTACGTTTTAAACGTGGACGCGATAGAGTAGTTTTATATTTAGATAATCTCCCGTGAAAAAATTAGAGTCTTCATGTCAATTCACCGTCGAAATTTTGGAACTGAGTTTAAAAAAAGTGACAAAAAGAGACCTCCCTTGCTTGTCTAAAGGTCTCGATACACAAACTGAATTCCAATCAACGTAGACCATTTTATGGCTGACGGTCATTATGCAACATATTTTTTTTTTTTGACCAAATGAAAGTGAAGTGCCACCAAAATCATCATTTCTTACCGCACGCAAAATCTTTGCCAAAAAAGGGTTGCGATTGGGCCCCACCACAGTATCGGAAAATTATGGAAAATTTGGCAGTGGACGATGCATCTTTTACAGATGTAGTCGGGTTTTGCCTGTACTTACATTTTTCGGCTCGGAATTTGGGGCCTGAACATGGCTCCGGAGCCCAAAATATATACGAAAAAATCTCGTTTTTCGCGGATCTATGTCAAATTTCGACCTGGGCCCAAAGATGACGGGGGCCTTGGATATGTTGTGAAAAATACCTAGAGATGTATTATACAAGATAATGGTCACCTGCCTATGGCTTTGTCTAACAAATTTAATAATCAGCCCCCGGGACAGTGGCGGAGCGTGAGTCATTGACTATATCCATATTTTCCCATCCAAGGTAATGGTATAAAATCGATTAAGGTGTTCGCTGCTAATACTCTGATAATCGATCCTTTTGCACAGGTTTAAATTATGATAATAGTAATAGTATAGTAAATAGGAGATTAATCGATTCATCGCAGAAGACGCTACGCCATTGAACCGAGAACAGAATCGGGAGGGTTAGCGGTTTTGATGAGACCTTCCACGATGCTATATTCGCATTAAATACTCTCCTAGTAATGAAATAGCAATAACGTTTGTCATGGCTAATAACGCTCAAATGAGACTGATATTGGCACGGAATGCACTTTTACTGGGGCGAGTCTTGTTTGTATCTCTCATTTGCACGGGTTCGCTAGGAGAAAATATCAAACACAGTTCCCACCGATATATTCAAGGCAAAAGTCATACGCTAAATGAGGGCCGTATTTTTATCTTCAGAGTTCATACCATGGGAATTTATGTGATCTATCGTTAGAGATATAAGACCTATATACTGCCGCGTTAAGCAAGAACGCTGTATGAGCCATGAGACGTTGCCAAATTTCCGTCGACAAATCACGAATTCTTAGAAAGATTCGTGAATATTTGTTTTACGATTTTTTAGAGGATTTTGTTCGTAATTTTATCTAAAAAATCTGAAAATTTCAAGGAAAAATATCCATATCTGTTAAAAAAAGAGGACGAGGTTGCAGGATGATATGGGCATTTCAATTAACTGTAGTATTACCCCAACTCCGATAAAGTAGGTTATTGACTCAAATGTTGCGCTACTATATCCCAACTTGAGTTAATAGAAATGTCCATTTCAGCCAACAAATTGAGGCAGCAACACAATCTTAGGGGATAACCTCTACGTTTTTTCCCTTGCACGTTCAAACTAAAAACTAATCATCCAAAATTTACCCCGCCACTTAAACGCTTAATGTTTGTAGATATGGCTACCTTCAAATTCTCGTGGGTTATTCTTTCTTAGCACAGCAGCGCTCCGGGGGTAAAATCTAAATTAAACGAGCTCTGAATTACGACTCTGGTGCCCACCAATCTTGTAGGAATTAGATTGTTGATCCTGAGGTTTGAAATTAATGGGATAGGTGCTAGGAATTGGTTGGCCGCCGGACTCGTAACCGGCCGAGTAGACGAGAGCTCATGAGATTCGGGCGATTATCTTTGCTCGGCCATGGTGTCTCTATATTAATCGCCCTATAAAAACAAGCCCGGTGCCCCCGGTGGTCGTCCTTGTTTGTCACCGGCGTGGACTCCCCCTCGAAGGCTAAGTGGTGTTACGGCCGTTAGCTTTATAGACGGATGATTCATCGCGCGCTGCGATCGGCCGGAAATTGGAGTTACCGGATGACGACAATTATTAGGGCCGCGCCAGAAACAGGGGGATTATCGGCGAGATTTCTGGCGGCCAGTTCCTGGATTTCCATGGACTATCCTTAGACCCAGGTTTCACATGGTGAGAAAAAGTAACCGGTGCTTGGACCCGCGTTCAGCAGAAAGGGACCAGGCCACATCAGCTATTGCCGAATTTAATTGGGCGATTTAATTTTCTACACGGCCGGCCAGGTTGACATAGTGGTCAACGCGTCTGCTTTAGGTCGATAGGTCCCGGGTTCGAATCCCGCTGGTGGCGACCAATTTTCATGGTACGGAAGAAAGGATCAGCAGAAACAGACTTCACTCCACCATAATCCCTGAAAATTTGAAAGCTTGGAGCATGGATGTGCTTTTAAACTAACCCGATGCTCATACGAGGTTGCAGAATCCTCAAATGGTCAAATCAAGATACTGCCGGCGCGAAACGCGCACTGGCGCCTACAAACCCAAATGGATACTTCACGCATTGCGCAATGCTTGAAGTATCCATTTGGGTTTGTAGGCGCCATTGCGCGTTCAGCGCTGGCCGGCCGCCTACCAAGCCGCAGCGTGCCACGGCGCCTCAAGCAACTATTTCACTACAGAAGTGTTGCACAGTATCATTCGAAATTGAAGGCGCTCCAGCAAATTAGGTATGACAGCAGGGTGTCTACAAGTCCGGAAAGTCGGAAATTGTACCGATTTTTTAAGGAGGGTCCGGAAGTACTGAAAAAGTGCGGAAATTTCGCGTGAGGTCTGAAATTTTTTTCATTTTTTTTGTCATTTTGGTCGCAATTTGAGCGAAAAATTCAAATTTTCGGAATTTCGTCAAATGGAGGTACAGAAAAAGTATCGGTTTGTCTATACCGGTAACTTTAGTTCAAAGATTATTATCCTTTTTTAAAGAGGGAAATTTGTAACGAATGTGTGCATAAATACATGGTGGAAAGTATGGTATAAGGCTGATAACCCGGCGACTGAAGAAAATCTTAATAAGCCTGGCACGTAGAAACTTGCGCACAAATTTTCAACAATTCGGAGAGATTAACTTTATATTACACTAATACATTGTTTTTACCAGATTCGGCCCTAGAATATTTCTAAAAACTCAATCTCTTGATTTAATCCACATTTTCGGGCAAAATTGAGTTGAAAGCGATCTCCACCTCAACTAATTGCGTATTGCCTTCCAACTGAATAGGAAGTTGAAAAAAATATTCAGTTTGAAAAATGGGAGCACTTCTGAGGCACTGGGCCACTTCTCATTCTGAGCCTAAGGAAGGAAGGTCATTTCTGATGTCTCGTATCCAGTTATATCTCGATGTTGTTCATTTTTAAGTTCCCGCTCAAGCATGATGTAAATAAAGATCTGTACGAACATTTATTAAAAACCAGATCTACAAGTCCAGGTATGCAGAAAGTTCTTAGCCTTTCCATTTTTCAAATTGCTCTTCCCACGCTTAAGGTCCCCCTTTTCCTCAAGTATTTTAAAAATATGTCTTTTTCAGGGTTCTCTGCGTAGAGGTTGTCGCAATTTTACGAAAAATACTTGATTTTAGCCGCAGTTTAACTTACAGAACGCGATTTTGCTGGCTTTACCATTCAAAAACATTGTTTTTGTAGCCTTTTCATTTTCACACGCGACCGGTCGTGACCAACCCGGTCGCGTGGTTAAAAAGTGTTTGCAACCTTGTGCAAATCTTTTTTAAAACACTATCGAATCGCCGTGAGAATGTTGTATGCATTACACATACAGACGCTAGCTCGTATTTGCAAGCAGTTTAAAGTGATTATAGTGTATTTCCTTGGGAGGGGGGGGATTATTTTTTATTCAATTCTTCAATTTCACTCGGAAATTGTCAACGTCGTGGTTTTATGTCTGAGAGCACGGACATGGCTGAATGTCATGTTTAGTCGGGCGGATGACTGACCCTTCTTGCAACTTTATTGCCGTCGTAAAATACACAGGCTGTCATGTGTGCCTTTGTCAAGTGTGGTGAATACCACGGACTGAGATAGGCCTGATTCGTTCTTGCCTTTCAGAACACCACACTTCTTCCACGTTTTATGGGTTTCGGCTCTCATCCCTCTCCTGTTTTCATCCTAAAAATGGTTTAACTTTACTTCAATCTCCGAGCACACGTGAGTGTACGCGTCTTAGTGCACGCTGCCGTGCTTAGGGAAAACGCCGTATGAACCTTCAGGCGTTGCCAATTTTCCTTTGATAAAACTCAAATTTCCTGCTATATTCAAGAATATTTTTCTCCCAATTTTTCAGATAATGTAGTTCGCAATTTTACCTAAAGATTCTGAAAATTTAACGGAAAAATATTCATAACTTTCTTAAAAAATAAACATTTTATCGCAGGAATTTTGGCAACTCTCGAATGTTCATACGGCGTTTTTCCTTAACACGGCAGTACGAGTCTCAGCGACGGATCACGTCAAAGAGACGGTACACACTGAGAGTTTCTAAAAAAGCACCAATGTGAAAATTACTATAAAATGATCGAATCACATGTTGCGAAAGCGAACTAATAGATATAGCTCATTTTAGAAAAAAACGTGTGTGCCATCAGTTTCTATATCGATGGCTGAGGAAACATACCGCTTATCTGACAATTCGCCGAAAATAAGATAGTGACTTTGCTGCATTCTACGGTATGAAATACGCAAGCTGATGTCTTAAGTTTTTTCCAATTCAGCATGGAAGCGCTATAATGTTTAAAGGAAATTGCAAACCAAACCTCAAATGTACAAAAACGGCATCGTTTTTACTTTGTCCTGTAAAATCGTAAGTTTGTAGATAGGCGATACTGTTCTTTAGCCATCAATTTGTAGATTAGTGCTTTTTTTTAAATCGTAAAAACAATCAAAAACTCCATATATTTTCTAATGTCACTTAAATGCTTTCTATAATCCTACATATCCAACGGCTCAGTGAAATTCGCGATTATACACCATTTACCGAAAGGGGCTTATCTCCAAGAATTTCAAAGATAAACCTCTCTGTCCACCCAAATACAAAACAGGGAAATCGCCTTCAAATGCACATATACACTTTAGCAGGGTTAAAGTATTTGTATCACAACAAAGAACCCAAGTGTGCCGTCGAAGAGTTAGTCCAGGTTCTTATGTTCAAAAAAAGCTTCCCGTGGAACGGTAAGTGAAGCAAGTGTGGAAAATATCTTAATCTCTTCATTTCGATGCGTAAAAAAAGAGTTTCGATGTTGTCAAGCTCAATTTTGCGTCTAACCCCCAAAATCAAGATGGCGGCCAAAATGGGGGCTCGGGGGGTGAAAATTATGGAATTTGATTTTGATGTCATGATTGGGGTCAATTCTTATGTAATTTTGGTCGTAGAATCCGAATTTGAGGTCCAAAATACTCTCCGACCCAAAGGATGCCCCAAATCCAAGATGGCCGCCAAAATCTCCAAGATAGGGTCAAAACTGCGATACGTATGAAAAAGTGCCAAGTAGGGTGTCCTTGGTAGGGTTCTTTGGGTCGGAGATTTCACCTATGATGTCAAAAACTTACCACGGATCCATTGAAGCCCAAAAAAATCAAAATGGCTGCCAAAAGGCTGCCGTTGCGGGGTGAAATATTTTGTTGAGGCAAATATCGTCGAATGAGGTGTCACTGTACAGGTTTTTTGGGTCGTAGATTCCAAAAATGAGGTCCAAATAACAAAATAAGCTGATAGAAGTTCTCCAAAAGCCAAAATGGCGGCCATAATGGCTGCCGCCCAGGCATTGAACGCGTTTGAACAGTAGGGTGTCCCATTTTGGACGTTACAAAAAAAAAAAATTGCGAAATCCAACAGAGATACCTGCCAAAAAGTTGTCTCATAGTTAGAAAAAAAAGCACAAAAAAATCTCAGGGTCATAGCTAAAGTTTGAGTGGTCCCGCAAGGTACTTAAGATGTTTCACCGATTCCTCATCTTGGCAATCTTGGCGATCTTGCAGATTTTTTTTCGGTAGATGCAGTCGAGGTAAAAAGTCGCAAATGCGGATAATGAGACTTCTGATACTATATTTTAAGAGAAAAATTACGGGTTGAACCCACGAGGATCAGAATCCCTCGTTCTTAGCTCTCAAAATGCAAAAATCAGCGATTTTAGCATTTTGTAGTCAAACCGCTGCTCGACCGTCGCTCGACTTAAATGTCGCGGCATTTGACGCGCTGTTTCACAATGATCCCATTGTAGGAGTAAAAAGTCCTTCAAGTGTGTTCATTAGAGGTGTAAGAGGGTCACTTTGGCCAATTTTTGTTGCTTTTAAACATTGAGCTCATTGTTTAAAATGTTTTTTGTTTTTTGTTTTGTTAATATAATTTTCCTGTTTTTCATCATTTTTTAAAATGGTTTAAAAAGGGCGACTCATCTTACACCAAAATTGAACTCCTTTGGCGAACAATATACGTAGATGGTCAAATACTTCCTCTAAAACAGTTTTTGGATTCAAAGCCTCCCAAAAAAGCCGATGTTGCCATATTTTATCCCCGGAAAACACAAAAAACCGAGTACCTATTTCAGTATTTGGAGGCTGTTCCTCACCGAGCTTATTGAGCAAATTTCAGCAAACCTTGAATTTTCATACGTTATGACCAGATTACTAGTGATTATGTACATGTGTTTATCTATACAGCCTCCCACCGCGGCGCGACGTTGCCATATACCATCGATAAAATTCGATAGAAATCCGCGTTTCCTTAAATTTGAGCCATTTTTTCGGATATTGCACATGGAATACATTATGGGTCATTCCACGTCAACGCAACCAAGCTCGAAACTCGACCCCCTCCGATTTGGCTGAAAATTGGTGTACGGGGTCTTTATATCATTTTAAGAAACCAATTTTGAAGGGTTTTCCCATCTGACGCCCCGTTCGCGAGATATCGACCCCCAAAGATGGGGTGAATTTTAGCGGTATTCAAAACAGCCCGTTTTAGCGATTCTCATTTTCTCGACTCTCCTCTCTTTTGACTCTCCATAGCGAGACTCTTTATCAATCCACCATGCTTTGAAAGAGTAATTCTACACCACTTTTTCATGTAGATTCTGAATATGCCATCGAAATTGAGCTAAGAATTATTTAAATGGCCGTAATTCAGGCTTTTTTAAAATTTACTATTTCTTTGCATTCAATGTTCAAACTGAAATATCCAAAATACAGTCCCTCCGATTTTGTGTGAGTACTTCATAGAACAGTGCATAGAGCGCGCTAAATATGCTCGTATAAGTAGAGTAACATCCTCGAATTCTTTTTTAGGGGGTCCGGCCCTTCCCGCATTGCAGGGCCCAGCCCTGCCTTCTTCAGGACCCAGCCCTACCTTCTCCAGGGCCCAGCCCTATGTAGTTAGTGCTCGGCCCCGCCTCAGGTAGGACTAGGCCCTGAGGCAGGTAGGGCTGAACCTTAACTTCAGCATGGGCCTGCCCCTTCGATGTTTAGGTGAAACAATTTTACCTACCCCGGGTGTAGGGCCGGCCCTGCCCCGCAGGTCCCAACCCTAAACTTGTTTTTTCCGTGGAGGCCCATGCTGAAGTTAAGGTTCAGCCCTACCTGCCTCAGGGCCTAGTCCTACCTGAGGCGGGGCCGAGCACTAACTACATAGGGCTGGGCCCTGGAGAAGGTAGGGCTAGGTCCTGAAGAAGGCAGGGCTGGACCCTGCAATGCGGGAAGGGCCGGACCCCCTAAAAAAGAATTCGAGGATGTTACTCTACTTATACGAGCATATTTAGCGCGCTCTATGCACTGTTCTATGAAGTACTCACACAAAATCGGAGGGACTGTATTTTGGATATTTCAGTTTGAATATTGAATGCAAAGAAATAGTAAATTTTAAAAAAGCCTGAATTACGGCCATTTAAATAATTCTTAGCTCAATTTCGATGGCATATTCAGAATCTACATGAAAAAGTGGTGTAGAATTACTCTTTCAAAGCATGGTGGATTGATAAAGAGTCTCGCTATGGAGAGTCAAAAGAGAGGAGAGTCGAGAAAATGAGAATCGCTAAAACGGGCTGTTTTGAATACCGCTAAAATTCACCCCATCTTTGGGGGTCGATATCTCGCGAACGGGGCGTCAGATGGGAAAACCCTTCAAAATTGGTTTCTTAATATGATATAAAGACCCCGTACACCAATTTTCAGCCAAATCGGAGGGGGTCGAGTTTCGAGCTTGGTTGCGTTGACGTGGAATGACCCATAATGTATTCCATGTGCAATATCCGAAAAAATGGCTCAAATTTAAGGAAACGCGGATTTCTATCGAATTTTATCGATGGTATATGGCAACGTCGCGCCGCGGTGGGAGGCTGTATAGATAAACACATGTACATAATCACTAGTAATCTGGTCATAACGTATGAAAATTCAAGGTTTGCTGAAATTTGCTCAATAAGCTCGGTGAGGAACAGCCTCCAAATACTGAAATAGGTACTCGGTTTTTTGTGTTTTCCGGGATAAAATATGGCAACATCGGCTTTTTTGGGAGGCTTTGAATCCAAAAACTGTTTTAGAGGAAGTATTTGACCATCTACGTATATTGTTCGCCAAAGGAGTTCAATTTTGGTGTAAGATGAGTCGCCCTTTTTAAACCATTTTAAAAAATGATGAAAAACAGGAAAATTATATTAACAAAACAAAAAACAAAAAACATTTTAAACAATGAGCTCAATGTTTAAAAGCAACAAAAATTGGCCAAAGTGACCCTCTTACACCTCTAATGAACATACTTGAAGGACTTTTTACTCCTACAATGGGATCATTGTGAAACAGCGCGTCAAATGCCGCGACATTTAAGTCGAGCGACGGTCGAGCAGCGGTTTGACTACAAAATGCTAAAATCGCTGATTTTTGCATTTTGAGAGCTAAGAACGAGGGATTCTGATCCTCGTGGGTTCAACCCGTAATTTTTCTCTTAAAATATAGTATCAGAAGTCTCATTATCCGCATTTGCGACTTTTTACCTCGACTGCATCTACCGAAAAAAAATCTGCAAGATCGCCAAGATTGCCAAGATGAGGAATCGGTGAAACATCTTAAGTACCTTGCGGGACCACTCAAACTTTAGCTATGACCCTGAGATTTTTTTGTGCTTTTTTTTCTAACTATGAGACAACTTTTTGGCAGGTATCTCTGTTGGATTTCGCAATTTTTTTTTTTTTGTAACGTCCAAAATGGGACACCCTACTGTTCAAACGCGTTCAATGCCTGGGCGGCAGCCATTATGGCCGCCATTTTGGCTTTTGGAGAACTTCTATCAGCTTATTTTGTTATTTGGACCTCATTTTTGGAATCTACGACCCAAAAAACCTGTACAGTGACACCTCATTCGACGATATTTGCCTCAACAAAATATTTCACCCCGCAACGGCAGGCCTTTTGGCAGCCATTTTGATTTTTTTGGGCTTCAATGGATCCGTGGTAAGTTTTTGACATCATAGGTGAAATCTCCGACCCAAAGAACCCTACCAAGGACACCCTACTTGGCACTTTTTCATACGTATCGCAGTTTTGACCCTATCTTGGAGATTTTGGCGGCCATCTTGGATTTGGGGCATCCCTTTGGGTCGGAGAGTATTTTGGACCTCAAATTCGGATTCTACGACCAAAATTACATAAGAATTGACCCCAATCATGACATCAAAATCAAATTCCATAATTTTCACCCCCAGAGCCCCCATTTTGGCCGCCATCTTGATTTTGGGGGTTAGACGCAAAATTGAGCTTGACAACATCGAAACTCTTTTTTTACGCATCGAAATGAAGAGATTAAGATATTTTCCACACTTGCTTCACTTACCGTTCCACGGGAGTACATAAGAACCTGGACTAAGTAAAGAAAATGGAATGACGCTCGTTGTGGTTTTAGAGCCCAGTTTTAAATTTTTCAGATGGCAACGTATGGAAATACCCCAAAACTGGCCTCCAACCTATTAAATAAAAATATAATACTTGCACTGGAGATACAGGCTCTTTTCCTCTTTCCAGACTAAATGCAGGTGCGTTCGTTCAAGTAAATATTATTTTTTTTTCTCTTTCCCGCGTTAAAAACTGTAGAACCCGACCCCTAGGTAAAATGAGAGAGTTCTATTTGACTGAAAAATTAAGGAAAGCCTCCAATAATGCCGGAGTGGAAAATATGTGTTTAAGGAAGCTTCATTATTTTGAGATAATTCGTGAGGTTCAACCATGAAAATTTATTTTATTATACACATTGGCGCATTGAGTTACTTTCACACGTGATTACATCGCCCTCATTGCGTTATTATAATTGTAATTGTACTTCAAATTTGTCATGTTTTCAACAATCCGACAACTTCATTGAAAGCAGGCGTTAAAGGTGGGTGTGAAGGAGGGTATGGATTCGATCGACATGAATCGATCGAAAAATGAAAACGTGAATCGATCGACATGAATCGATCGACACCGATTCGATCGACAAATTGTTAAAAAATTGGCCTCCGGCCAATTTATGCGCGGCGCTTCGCGCCGCGTACCGGCGCTACGCGCCGGCATTTGGGGGCTTCGCCCCCCCATCCGCTTAGCGGATTGGTGCGGGGACCGCACGGGACTTTCTCGCTCGAGCCGGCGCTTCGCGCCGGCATAGACACTTTTACTGGAATATTTAGAAAAATACTGCCAATTTTACAAAATCATAAAGTTTGATTGGAATTTTGATCACAGGATAATAGTTATGAAATTTTTATTCAAACCATTGAACTTCATTGTAAATGTCTTCGCGATATGTGGTGAATTCATATATTCGGACTCGACTTGTTGATTTTATGAGGCATCTTCAATTAAATATGTAATTGATTAACTAAGTCTCCTGTCAAAGATGGCGATCCGTAAAAATCTTAGCTTTTCTACGATTCATTAGGATCCATTAGATTCATTGACATCATACTTCAGATACGATTTTATATTATAATCTCTCCTTAAGCACGGTCAAAAGCCATCAAATATCTACTTGAATGGGTAGAATGAATATTCGATGTTCAAATAGTCTTAAAACTAAACGGTTTTTCGCTTAGCATCTCCCAAATTTTAAATTTGGCGGGCGAATCTACCTGCTGGAAGGTTCACGACACGCCCGCCAGGAGCGCCATCTCCTTACCGCGTATCCCCGTAACTCAAAGCGAAAACAATAGAGAGCGCCATCGACAAACGTCAACGAGAGACAAGTCAACAAACGTCACGTTATAACAATTATAACCTCCTTCATTAACAAGCATTAAATCAGTCATATTTGTGCCGAATTATTACATTATATTTGTGCTTAGTACCTCGTAAAAAGGAACCGCAAAAGATGGAATCTGCCGGGATTCTAAATTCATTAACAACAAACATATTAGTTTTTAATAAAGATCTAAGTGTCAGTTCTTGGCGTTAGCTTGATGATTCATAGTACCTTTGTAATGTGAGTATGTATCTAATTAGTTGTCTAATTTTGCTTTGTGATTACCTACGGAGTAATTTTGGAAATAGTATATGATGCATTATATAATGCATTTGAATTCCTAGGTTTCACCTGACTCAAAGCGTTTGCTGCTATTATCTAGAAGCGCTCCGACTCATTTATCAGAGAATTGAGCGTTTCCTATCGGCCCCTCTGCAATTATGAGATTAGTCCATGAATCCTTTAGGAACTTAAATTAATGACTCAGATGGTGCTTTTGAGCCAACTTTCAAAGAATTAAAGGCATTTTTTCAAAATCTACAGTCCATGAGCTCTCCGTGTGACCGAAGTGCTCTCCTCGCTATATGACGCGTAACCCTTCAATTTTTAGTTTAGTCCAAAGACCTCGTAGGAACTTAAATTAATGAACCAGGTGGTGCTCTGATGCCAACTTTCGAAGAATTGAAGGCATTTTATTTTATTTTTTTTCAAATTTACAGTCCTTGAAAATGAGCTGTTTCGCGGAGCAAAGTGCCCTACTTTTGGGCCTCGTATCTCTTGAATTTTGAGTTTAGTCCAAAGATCTTTTTGGAACTTAAATTAATGACCCAGGTGATGTGCTTGATGCCCATTGTTAAAGAATTAAAGACATTTTTCAAAATTTACAGTCTTTCAAAATGAGCTTTCCGTGTGATTTTGCTAAAAATGGACAATTGAGCGTAGCCCCCCCAAATTTTAGCGTACCTCAAAATCGTTGAACGTGCATAAGGAGACCATAGATATGGTGTCCTGTGCCAATTTTGAATGAAATCGAACAGATAGATTCTGAGATATCGCTGTAGACAGATTTGGGGGACGCCACACGGACGGACACACATTTTTTCAAGTATGGTTATTTTTACTCCTGGGACCTTAAAACGTCTAGAAATGATGAAATTTCAACTTTTTTTTTTTTTTTTTTTGGAGGATGACAATACTTCCTCTCTACCCTATGGGAGCGAGAAAGTAAAAACCGGTGTCGATTCGATCGACATGAATCGATCGAAAAATGAAAACGTGAATCGATCGACATGAATCGATCGACACCGATTCGATCGACAGTTAATTCAAAAACACCCGGATCGATTCGATCGACATGAATGGATCGAAAAATCAAAACGTGAATCGATCGACGTGAATCGATCGACACCGATTCGATCGACAAAATTCGATCGATTCACGGGCTTGTCGATCGATTCACGGGTTTGTCGATCGATTCACGGGTTTGTCGATCGATTCACGGGTTTGTCGATCGATTCACGGGGTTTGTCGATCCATTCACGGTTGTCGATCGAATCGGTGTCGATCGATTCACGTTTTGATTTTTCGATCCATTCATGTCGATCGAATCGATCCGGGTGTTTTTGAATTAACTGTCGATCGAATCGGTGTCGATCGATTCATGTCGATCGATTCACGTTTTCATTTTTCGATCGATTCATGTCGATCGAATCGACACCGGTTTTTTAAGAATTTGTCGATCGAATCGGTGTCGATCGATTCACGTCGATCGATTCACGTTTTCATTTTTCGATCGATTCATGTCGATCGAATCGACACCGGTTTTTTAACAATTTGTCGATCGAATCGGTGTCGATCGATTCATGTCGATCGATTCACGTTTTCATTTTTCGATCGATTCATGTCGATCGAATCCATACCCTCCGCTGTGAAAGGCTAGAAAAAGACGATGTACGGAACACCGGGATTTCATCTCGCAGTTTTTCATGACCGACGCCTTTGTTTGGACGAGCTTGTCTCTTCCAAGATTTGAGAGAAGATTTCGCGGAATAATTCACTCCAGTTCGTTCTGAATAAAAGACTCCATTTTACATCCGATGAGTTACCTCATGATCCGGTTCTAGAAAAAATTAATGTATATTTTTTTGGACGACGGGTATATACATCCGTATATAAAGAGAGAAATTACTCAGGACTTTCATGTACAATTAAAACAGTTAAGGAAACATACCTGTTTCCCCTCTTCCTGCTTTCCCTTACTTTTCCTCTTTTTCAGGGTTTTTTTTTCTTGGATTTCTATAGCTCTTAAAGTCCAAGATCTTAAGCAGCACCCTACGTTATGTGGAGGCACGATGGTTGTAATACCAGAAATGCGATCCTTACAGTCTTTTAAGCGGAGCACTTTTATTCTCTGCTTACGTGAAGTCAAGAAAAATAATAACTTTGTCAAGATTCAATGTGAGAGCATTTGACTGTTTTAGAATTAAATTCGAAGATTTGAATGGTCGATATTCCCGGTTATTAGTTAGGAGGATCCTGAACTAGCCCTAGCACCTACAATTTGATTACATTTTGCAATGAGGAACCACTATCCTTGGCTCTCCCGTAAAAGCACATTTCTGCACAGGGAAACCAATGGTATGTTTGTTGTTTCTAAAATGGGACAGAAATAGTTGTTCCTTATTGCAAAATGTAAGTAATCCAATTGTAATAAACTTTCCTTACTTAAAGAGGACGTGTTTAGTCCGCTAAAAATGTTCATCTAGAAAATATCCAAAGCTCTCTACTCATTTCATGATGTCAGAAAAATGGAAACTCATCTCGAAGGAGATTTTGCAGAGGAATGATTTCATTGGCGCAATGATGAAGCAAACTCTATATCGACGGTGAAACTAACAGACCATGCACGTACCTCCGTTTACAACCTCACAAGCTTCCTGTCATACTTTATTTTTTAGATGGAAAACTACTCAACGTCAGTCATTTGAAACTTCCGCAATTTTTCTTCACTGCGTCAAAAAAAAATCTGGAAAACTTTCAGAAGACTATCTCCAGTAGCAGTGATCGCGATAAGTTGGGATCAAATCGGAAAATGTATCCAGATTTTATGGACGTCGATTTATTTTATCATTATCGGATAAAAAATTGCGAAAAATTGCTGTTTCATCACATAAAGCAGTAAAATAATTTTGATGAATAGAGACAAATTTCGATTGTTTTCAAACGCGATTTTATAGAGATAAAATCGCGACAAGATCTAAAATAAACAACCCTAGCGTTTTTATCGTCAAAAATTGTAATAAAATCGCAACTTAATTTTAAAAAATCGCAATTTTTCCTTTGAAAGCTGCTACTTGGGATATTAGTTTGTTCTCCTTCACAAAGAAAATGGTAACGGAGATTTTTAAAAACCCCAAACGAGAAACGTGGCCTGGCCTGGTAGTTTCACCGTCGATATGGAGAGTACACCCAAAAAAAGATCCAAATAACCACAGGGATCTGTACTGCCGTGCTAAAAAAAAATGTCGTATGAACATTCGAGAGTTGCCAAATTTCTCCCAATATAATGTATATTTTCAAGGAAAGTTATGGATATTTTTCATGGAAATTTTAAGGAACTTCGGGTGAAATTGCAAACAAAATTATCTGAAAAATCGGAAGGAAATTATTCATGAGTTTACCAGGAAATTCGTATTTTTTCAAAGGAATTTCGGCAACGCCTGAAGGTTCATGCGACGTTCCTCCTTAGCACGGCAGTCCACGGCAAAGATCTTTCCTATCTGTGTATAAAGCCATTCAACAGATTCCCAATCGGCAACTATGCAAATGAGTGAGACTTTTCCAGGGAGCGAGGTTCTACGTTTTTCATTTCCTAGGATCGATTCGCCTCCAACTCAATTCGGAAATTTAAACGACTTTTTCTCTCTGCTTGAGACGCTGGCGCAATTATCTAAGTCTTAAATTAAAAAGCGCGATTGATGAAAGCACGGCAAACGTTTACGGAACTGTCACCCCCTGCTCCCCTTCCAACCGCCCGCTACCCCGTCCGGCCTTCCATTAATCCCGTTATTTCTTCGAAATTGCCTTTCCAAGTGCTTACAAGATCTTTTTTCTTCTTTAAAGTTAAATCGAAGAAAACTGAGGGGAATAGAAAATACATCGGGTGATTCAAAATTAAAAGTTCGACAATTTTAGGCGCCAGTCAAGTTACATTATCAGCATGTATGCGGGCAATACGTACAGCAACGGCTATAAATTCATGACTGAAAAATGTGTAACTTAGCTGCAATATTTTGAAATTTCCGTTCATGATTTTCTTTGTTTACAAGGGACTATATGTACAAGAAATCTGCTTTGATGTGGCTTGATCATATCTCTGAAGGAGTAAAAAAATGCAAATAAAATTTTTCAGAATAACTGTTGGTTCTTTAATTTTGAAAAAAATGAAAAAGCAGTGAAAATTTCCGGAGACACAATGTGATGTACATGTATTTTATGACTTGAGCCATTTAAATATTCTTTACTCATTAACGATATGAATCATGTTTCCTTCAGTTTTGACAACAAAAAACTAATCTCCGAATATAAATCATTCTTTCTGTGTCTTTCCTTTTATTTTTTTCAAATTCTCTCTACCCCTTCCCTCTTAATGCGTTGTCCTTTTCTCCTGTTTTTTGTTGACTTGTGATTATCCTCTCTCTATACCGACCTCTATTCTATGGTGTTAATGACGTTGTTTTGTTAAGGCACTTTGAAGTAAATATGTTTTCTACCCAGCCATACGTACATTATGTAAAAAAAATATGTATTTCATTTCTAAATTTTGAGATTTGAAACACTGCGCTACCACTAGATCTGGGGGGTATACGCTCAAATCAATCTACGGTTGATGCCTCTGGAAATTTGACAACGGTAGGGGCAAGAGCAGCCGGATGGGGTGAAAAGGCCAACAAAGCACATAGTAATTGTTATGATGACATTAAGAACAAAGGAATTCAAGAACTGGGGAGGCTGTTTTTTGTTCTTGCACCATCCAAGCGTTGCCAAATGTATCTCGGATTTTTGGAGGAAACCTCAACTGCCTGGAATTTTTTTATCAACACCACGCGCAAAAATTCCAAATGGTGCCAGTTGTAGAGAAATGTTTCGGCAGTGGGCATTTTAGCCAATCGAACACTTTGCAAACTGCGTTGGTGAGCATCTTGACCACAAAACTGCCATGCTAAAGAAAAACGCCGTATGAACATTTAAAAATTGCAAAATTCCCTCCCCCCCCCCCCAGAAAATATTACTTTTCGGGAAAAGTTCTGCAAAGTCTGCCTTAAAATTTTCAGATATTCCAGATTAAATTGCGAGCAAAATTGTCTAAAAATTTTGAGGAAAATTATTGTTTTCTTTTCTTTTTCATCCATTTATACATACTTTTCCAATCAATTCGTTTTTTACTGAGAGACATGTGGTCACGTCTGAAGGCTCATACGGTGTTCTCTGTCCTCCCTCAGCGTGGCAGAAAATTAGATTTTATCAGGGAATTATCGGAAACGGGAAAGTTTCCGGGAAAGTTCATACTTAACATACCCCATTACATTGCCTTGTTAAGGATCTATATGATCCTTCAATAAGAGTCAAATTTACCGGGCAAATTGGGATTTTTTTTTCAAATTTGTCAGACAATTTTTTACACAATTTATTCTAAACTATACAAAACTTTCCTCGCAAATACATATTTCATGTGAGGAACTTTGGCAACTCTCAAATGTTCATACGTCGTTCTTCCATACTATAGCGCAGAACACACGTTCTGCACTCACACAACACGTATATGAAGAATTAGAAGAAAAAACAAGTTGGATTTTGCAATCGCTAGCGATAGCAATATTCGTCATAGGAACGTTAGCTTCTGGGATATGAAAATGTTAAGGTACAGTTCGTTTGTAGTATCTTCTGAATTGAAGGGGCTATGTAATTTTGTGTTGACATCTCTTTTTTAACATTTTTAATTATTTTCTTTGCATACAAGAAAGCTGTTATGTACCAATTATTTATTTTCGTTGGATTATATATGGTTTTCGGAAGTTAACGCATTTAAGTTTCAGGTTCGCTTTTTCGGCGTAAAGTATACATAAGGTGTCCCAAAAGCACCGGGACTTGTTCTGTAACTTCGAAAGTAAGATAGATACAGACATGATCTTGATCTCATTTTAAAGATCAACTCAATACCTATCGATTAAAACCAAGATCAGCTCAATCGGATAAAAATTGACCGAGTAATGGCAATTTGAAATCAGTGAGGAAAGTTTACCCCTACGGTTTTTAAGGAAGATTCTTCATCGCCGTGAATCGAAAAATCGGCCTGTAAAGTGATGCTTATTGTGTTTTTTGATTTTCGAGGTGTCATTTATCAACATTTTGTCAGTCTGGGAGGGGGGGGGGGGGATGGGAGTTTATGCCGATGATACGCTCGTGCTAGCAGCGTCGAAAAGTTACAGGGAGGCTCGTTTTAATGCTCAATCCCACCTAAATAGGATTAATAAATGGACTAACAAAGATAAAACAAAACTAAATGCGTCTAAGTCGGTAGAAATTGTGTTCACCAACAGACCTTTTGTTCAAATTCCTCTTCATTTAGGAAATTCTGAAATTCCTCGCGACACAGTCGCCCGTTATTTAGGCCTCCATCTGGATTCCAGGCTCAAATGGGGTGCACACATAAAGAAAAAAAGTCGAACAATTAAGACTTAAATTTCACGATATGCAGTGGCTGATAGGCCGCAAATCCAAGTTACCCTTGGAAACCAAAGTGCTCCTCTACAAGTCAATGTTGAGACCGGTTTGGAGTTATGGATGATGGTTGTGGGGCTGCGCATCCAAATCTAACATTAAAAAGATAGAAATCATCCAAATGAAAATTTTACGAAGCATTTCAAAAGCCAGATGGTATGAGAGAAACGTGGATATTCGCGCTGATCTCAACATTGACTCTGTAGAGTACTACATAACAAAAATGTATAACTCTTATGAAAATAGGTTGCATTGGCACCCCAATCCTGAAGCGCTCGCACTTCTCGAAAAAGACCGATGCATCCGAAGATTAAAACGTCGTAAACCCCACGAGCTTGGAATCCAGGGGCTCTCAAAATTTTCCATCTTTTAAATCAATGAGCCTCCTTGCGCTTTTCGAACGCAATCAGGGGTTCTTGGGTCTTTGACCGATCTCGGTCTCCCACCGTCCAAGTTAAATCAAAAAGACGCATTTTTACTCTAAAGCAAAATTGTTTTTATTTTTCTCCTCACTACAAAGAGGGTGTATATCATATATTAATTTGTTTTAATATATTCCTAGTTACTTAGCTAAAACAAATATTCGTAACATAGCATAAGTTTATCTTATAAGTTAAATTTAAGTTTTTTACAGATGTATCAACATCTAAAAACCATCCTGTACATATTATATTTTGTGCAAATAAAAAAAAAACAACAACATTTTGTACCATCAAACACAACAGTTGACAGTGCGTATTATTGTAAAGTACTAAAGGAGTTGAGAATGCACATTTCCCGGAAACGGTCGGACTTGAAAGCTTCGTGGATACTCCATCGAGACAATGCGCGGCCTCACACATCGAGCTTAACACGTGAATTTATGAGTAAAAATGGAGTTGAAACAATCCCTCATCCCCCTTATAGCCCTGACTTGGCTCCATGTGATTTTTGGATGTTTCCTACGCTTAAAAAGGAGCTTCGCGGACGAAGATTCGTATCGAAGACCGAAATCCAGAATGCAATTCAAAACTTCTTCAACTCCATCCCAGAGGAAGAATTCAGGAAAACAATGTTGGATAAGTGGCAAGAGCGCATGAAAAAGTGCATCCGGTTTGATGGACGGTACTTTGAAAAGCAAAAGGAAGTTATGGAAGATTCGGAGGAAAGTGGATACGAATATTAACTTTTTGAATTCTGGTAAGGGAAAAATCTTCCTACAAACCGTAGGGGTAAACTTTCCTCACTGATTTCAAATTGCCATAACTCGGTAAATTTTTATCCGATTGAGCTGATCTTGGTTTTAATCGATGGGTATTGAGTTGATCTTTAAAATGAGACCAAAATCATGTCTGTATCTATCATACTTTTGAAGTTACAGAACCAGTCCCGGTACTTTTGGGACACCCTACGTATGATATTTTTACTCTACACATATGCCTGAATACGCATCATAAGGGACCTATGTGCTTCCTAAGTTGCCAAGTATTAATTATTGTTAGATGATTGGTCTAAAACATTCAATACAACCAGTAAAAATTAAGTGTCCCCTACGAGATTCGAACCCCCGCTCGCACAAAAGAAGGCTGCACTAGGAGGATGGTCCTCCTGAGGATGGTGCCATAGTCATCTGAGCCATCTCGTCGCACGGAGAAACGGAGAAAAAAGAAAACAGTTAAGTGATCTCGGACGCTGAGCGGGCTTCACAAAAGAAGTCCTTGAGACTTTGTCCACTGATGTGATATGTCAGGACGGAGTAAGCGCCTTTCTCTGTGAGACATTGTTTGCCTATGCCCCATGTGTCTCAAGGTTCATCTCAACATGCATTTGCTATCGCGGCAGTAAACTGAGGCAATATTTCTGTATTCATGGATTAAATCCATCAATCGAGTTCTGATTTTGGCTCATATATCCGTAACGGGTCCTCCAGAGCAATTTTCCACCTTGTACGATGGTTATTATTTCTTTATATCTATGTTTAAAATTTGAGGTGGGATAATGGCGGCTTCTCAAGAGCAACGAGGTAGGCGATCTTTTGCACCAACGAACAGAAAACTGATGGCGAAAAATAACCAATCGGAACCTCCCAAAAAAAGAATCCGCCTAAAAACGGAACTTCGTGGTTCTGCGCAGATTTACCAGTCAGACACGACATCTCAAGGTGGAAAAAAACTCGCTGAAAGCGAATTTTAGAAATCAACACAACTTGACGTAGAGACATGATTGGCTAAAGAACACAACGGTTTTTGATACATCGGAAAATCAACCAAAAATCGGAGACTGGGCGAAACGCTCAAGGTCGCAGAGGTATAGGGAATCCCATAGCGAAAGCAACGGAACGATTGTAATATCATGGGGAACTCCGTTCCCATGACAAAAGAGTAGGGAGAGGGAGGAGAGGATGAATAAGAAAAGGATGGAAAAGCGGAGGGAGAAGAAGAGGAGTTGGAGGAAGAGGAAGAAGAGGATGAAAAAGAAGAAAAAGAAGAGGAAGAAAAAGAAGAAAATTAAAAGAAAACAGGAAGAAGAAGAAGAAGAAGAATAGGAAGAAGCGGTGGAGGAAGATGAACTAAGGAAGAGTAAGAGGGGGAGGAGGAAGATGAAGAAGAAGCAGAAGAAGAAGAAGAAGAAGAAGAAGAAGAAGAAGAAGAAAAGGAAGAGGAAGCATAAGAAGAAGAAGAGGGATAAGAGGAATAAGAAGAAGAAGAATAATAATAGGAATAAGCGGTGGAGGAGGAAGATGAAAAAAGGACTAGTAAGAGGAGGAGGAGGAGGAAGATAAAGAAGAAAAGGAGGAGGAAGCCTAAGAAGAAGATGAGGGATAAGAGGAATAAGAAGAAGAAGAAGAAGAATAGGAAGAAAAGGTGGAGGAAGCAAATGAATAAAAGAGGAGGAAGATGAAGAGGAAGAAGGGGAAGATGAAGAATAAGATTAAAATCCTGTGTGGGAATGGACACGGGATGGAATTTGACAACGGCATACAACTCCGATGAGGCGAGAGGGCTTAAAGATATAATGAAGTCAGGAGTGGTAGGAAATAAAGCATTGTGAGCGGTTGGCGAGAGCTGCTCCAATTGCGCATGGCGGCGGCGGCGGCGGCCTTAGCCTTTGAGAGGCGACTCGGCGACTCGGCGACTCCGCAACTGCGACTACGGTAACCCTCGCCCTCGCCCTCGCCCTCGCCTTTGGTGATATTTAGTAGAGCCTCTCGAGAGGGCCTCTCGTGTACCCATCATCTTTAGCCGCTCCCGTCCACAGCAGTATTCTTTTCCTTCCTCCTGCCCTACTTTCTAATGCCATGTCCCCATGACCCGGGACCAGGGACCCCATCCTTTAACTGGCCCGACAACCGCCACGCCGCTGGTCTCTCCTTCGCCCGCGTAGCGCTCATTCTTCCCCGCAGTCGGCATCAAAGCGCCCCTCACCGAAAACTCCATCGTCTCTCAAGCCGTCCTACGCAACACAGCCCTCAAAGCAGTCCCAGATGAGCCTCGAGGCATATACGAGCATGTGTCCTAACCCTGGCTCACCACAGCAATGCACTCATGGTCCTCTTCCATGACGCGGCAGACCTGCCGTAAACTCCCCCGCGATACCGAGGAAAGCCCTAAGTCCAGTCTGGGATGAACCTCTAGACACTTAAGAGCATGTGCTAACCATGGCTCATACAGAGATCCACTCATGGCTCTTTTCCGTAACACTCCAATGCGGCTAATGGTTCGTCGTTTTCGTAGACGAAAGTAGAGTACCAAACGAAGAAACGAAATTTTGGGAACGACAAGAAATTTTTTAATAAGAGTTGTAATTATTATGGTTGTTCCTTAAACACGACCTTTCCCTAGGAGGCCCCATATTAATCAAACCGCAATAAAGGAAATCCAACGAGGTCTTTAACATAAATCCAAAAAGGACAAGTTTTACGGTAGTTTGATAGTAGGAACATCATAATTTGTAGCTTGAGTGTCGTATTCATAGTTGTTTCTTAAAAAAGTTTGTTTCTTTAAGGAGCTCGGTTCACATTGTGATGAAAGGAGGTTTCAGGAGCCCTCAAGATAGTACCATAAAAAGGACAATTTTTGGCAACTTTGAGTGAAATCCAGCAATATGTATTTGGAAATGTTATTTGAAAGGGATTACAATGGTTGTAACTATAAGAGGTACAAAATACGAGAGGAAATGTATTCGAATTTTGCACATTTTAAGGTAGGTGCGAGGGTACCAAAAATTTTAAAAATCATATAAATTTTTCTTCCGTGTTTCGTACTATTTTCAATGACAAATCATAGTAATCTCTCGCAAGGACCTTTTTCTAAATTTTTACCACTCAAGCACAGCAAAAATCTTCCTTTTAATGATACTATTTTGAGGGATTCCTTTAACCTCACTCAGAAGGTAAACTAACTTCTTAGGCCAAGGAGCTGCTTAAAAACAACTTTGAATGCGACCCAATAGCTGCTAATTCTGACGTCTCTACTTAAAATTCCATTCAATTACTGTGTACCTAGTTAAATAATCAAGAAAAGTCACTCGCCTGGTGATCATTGGGAAATAGGTCCCTGAAATTTGGAAGAAATAAAGCGCAGACTTATCTAGGGGCTGTCACCTGTCGATAGTCGCAAAAATCATTCCATTCGGCCCAGTGAAACGATTGAGTGAGCTGTAACAAAAACTGAAAATTTAAAAGGTAAGGTAGCTTATAGTAATGATACAACACTTTCGCGTGTATATAATATTTACTGGGTCAAAATTAGCCCTACCGTTGTCGGATCACCACTTTGTTGTTCCGAAGGAGCGAACAGGTAAGAAACGAAAGCGTCAAATCACTGCGTTTATACCCGCACTTGACTTGAATCTGTTTTCGACTCGGTGATAATTGAAAAAAAGAGCGAGATCTAATCGACAGGTTGCGAAACGGACGCCCTTCTTCTCTGTCAAGTCACGGTCAACGCTCGTGCTTTTTGCGAAATTTGGCAACAGCTTATCGACCTCGCACGAGGTCCGGTTCGCACATCAATCAAACCCAAATCGTCACGTAGTCCCAACGGAGCGAATAAACCAGTAAAACATAAAAAGCTCTCTAAAAGTGAAATAAAACCGAGATGAGGACGAGATAACCCACTCCAGTCAGTTCCTCACTCCGGTGTCTTCGTTCCGTGGTTGAGTAAGCTGGGGGGCTTTAGGTCTTACGTCGCGCTGCCCATCAGATTCTGGGTGGCATTCATTTTACTCTTTATTTCATCTTCAGGAGTTCAAATATTTTTAACACAACTTTCGGTAAATCCTCAAATCGTGTGCTTGGAATTTTGGATTTTGCCTCAGAAGTTTAATATTTTCTTTTTTCGATGCTTGGCTTCTCTTGCTCTTGCAGTGGGAATTGAACCGATGTTTACAATTTGTAGATGGGCGGCACTTAGCGAATCAGGACAATTTTTCTTTAAAAGAAGGAAATATATTGATAAAATTGTTGAGCTTTGAATTGTTGTATATTAGATCAATGTCCTGAAAAAACTCTTCAGGTTGACACTAGTTGGACTTAAAATATTTGCATTATTCTTTTTTTTATTTTTTTCAAATTTGTATTCTTTTTTCTCTGGGAGTTACCCAGTGGCACCTGACAAGGAGATCGCACTTCGGTGGTATGTCTCCTACGGTATTGATGAAAACATTATTCGACAGTGAAACTACCACGTAATTCGTTTGCGGTGTTTAAAAACCTCCGCTGCCATTTTATTTTTTATTTTTTTTTAAGAAGAAAAAATCAATATCATTTCTTGAAATTTTCATGGTCTTCTTTGCACAGAGGGGGGAAATCACAGAAGTTTTCGAGAGTTGATGTCGAGTAATTTTCCATTCAAAAAACAAAGTATGACAGGAAGTCTACAATGTCGCAATCCGAAACACGTGGTCTGATAGTTGCACTGTCGAAATGCCGTCTGATGTGTGCTAAGTTGGATTTTTGCTGCAAATTAAAGTAAAATTACAGCGCTTGAACAAATTTCAATAAAATGGAAATATCCATCGATAGGACCGTTAAGACCTTGTAGTAGGATACCTCCGCTAACACGGTAGTTAAAAGTTAAAATATTCTATTGCGTTTATGGAAATTAAAGTCCTTTTAAATATTTTAAGGGTCAAATATGGTATGACAAAATAATAATAAACTAATGACACCTGATATTTGTTTAGGCGTATTCGTCAGTACCCATTTTGATCCCGTATAAAATATTGAAATTATAGTGAGTAAACACGACACAAACAGCAGTGACTATATGACAGTTTGCCATTTAGTTGTTATCCTATGCTACGCCTCAAACAGCGTGTTGTGAAGAGTATCAAGCCAAGTTAGGTTCAGTTGGGTCACGCAACTAAACTAACTCCGCGGTGACGCTCAGGGTATCAAACGAAAATGAAGGCGCTTCGCTGCGTTCCACCGATCAGTTTCACTCTCGGTAGTCAGTAAGACCCCAGTGCAGCATTTTCTCTACAGCTGCCTGGGCTAAACGCCCCCCTACCCCTAATTTTCCACCGGAATGAACTTGCGTTCTTTTATGGATCCCAAATTGAAGCGCTGGGTTTAGAAACGGCATTTCTTGGTTGCGGTGCTTCAGGATCTCCGTAAACGTTTCATCCACTATGATTGAAGCAAACGCATGGAATTCTTTAAGAATTACGAATCTTTTACTGACTTTTCTTTATTATAATGCTGAAAACTAAAAAGTTCAGAAAATTTACAATATAGTTTCCTCTTTAAAATATAAATTAGCAGTGGAGGTTCTAAAACATCGCAATCAGGAAATGCCCTCTCTGCACCAAACGCCTCAAGTCAAATGTTCGATTTTGTTTGGCTCCTCGGTTATCGTTTACTCACCATTTGTACCAGCCATCTTGTTGCTTCTAAAAATATTAACACAGCGTTCCCATTTTATTTTGAACTCCAGGCTAATAATTGAAATTGATAGACAAAACGATAGACATAAAAGACAGAGGCATAATGAGGCGGAAGCGGGTGGTTGTAACGGACAAAGAAGGCAACTAACAGCAACCGAAAAGAGGCCCTAAACAGTTAGTCCGTCATTTTCCCTTTTAGTCTATGAGAACCGACCGTTTCAACCAATAAGGTGGCTAAATTTTCCCTCTATCTTCTTTGTCTATGGCTTTGTCTATCAATTTCAATGATTAGCCCGCTGGATGACTCCTGCCCTGCCTCAGCAATTCCCGTTCCTTAGATACCTAGTGCTGGGACTCGCGGATATTTGGACGTATTTCTGCCAAACGGAACTATGTGCATCATGACGTGAGCCCTGTTATGCATATATCCTAATGGGGCTCAGGGCTTATGTCTTGATGCACATAGTTCCATTTTGCAGAAATACGTCAATTTCGTCTCGCGGCAATGTCGTGGGGAGGAAAACACTGTGCATTTTTCATCCCTTCCGCGTTGGCTCATCCCTCCATTCATTCGGTGGCGAGACAGCCAAAAATTGCATGCGGGGGCGAGCGGGGCGAGGCGGGGCTGGGGCGCGATGACGAGCCGAAGCCCCCTTGAAATATCGCGGCTTAGGGCTAACGTACTTGGCGCCCTCACCTCCTCGGAGCCCCGGAAAGGTGGAGCGCAGGCTTGCCAAATTGCAAGGTGAAAGGGAGGGTATCGTTAAAGGCCGGAACTGAGCCCACTATGGACTTGAAGGTCTTTCAGGTGATTCCACGGTTGCCATTTTTTGTGTCAGAGCAACGTGCAATATATCACATCAATTCCTTCCATAATTTCAGCTACTTGTCATTTTTTCGAATTTTGAGATCGCCCTTCTGTTGTCACGAAACTAAAGTATTCAGATACCAAATTTGACAAAGAAATTCAACGTATCAAAGGCAGGGTTTTTTCAGAGGAAAAATGTCGCATTCGAGTGCAGTTTCGATATCAGTATCGAATGCGACATTTTTCCTCTCAAAATACCATGCCTTTATTACGTTGAATTTCTTTGTCAAATTTGATATATGAATTGTTTAGCCTCACGGCAACAGAAGTGCGATCTCAAAATTCGAAAAAAATGTCAAGTAGGTGTAATTATGGAAGGAATTGATGTGATATATCGCACGTCGCTCTGACACAAAAAATGGCAACCGTCGAATCACCTTAAAAACCTTCAAGTCCATAGTGGGCCCGGTTCCGGCCTCTAACAATACCCTCCCTTTCATCTTGCAATTTGGCAACTCTGCGCTCCACCTTTCCGGGGCTAATTGTTTCTACCCACGTTTTGTTTTTCTACTCTTAAATTACAGAAGTCACAGAAATTGGACTAAATTTTGCGATTAGAAACTATACTTTCTGGCTCAGTTCAGAAATATCGTATGTGCTATTAGTTTTCCTATGCATGGAAGTGTTTTTTTAGATGAGCCAGACACTTTAGTTCCAAATTGCAAAATGTCGTCCCATTGGACGCGTATTTCTGCAAACGGAACTATGTGCATTAAGACATGAGCCCTGAGATCCATTAGAACATATGCGTAACAGGGCTCACGTCATAATGCAGATAGTTCCGTTTGGCAAAAATACGTCCAATTGTGAATGACCTTCTAAGTCACCTAATTTCGCATATATCACAAGAGTTCCATGAAAAAAAATGATTTTTTTAAGCGCAATTTTTCAAGCCTGGTTGAAAGTGAGACCCAAAGCGGTGCCACTACGCCGCGTCACGATGTCGGCGGGTTTCCGGAATGGTTGCGGATCTCGTGTCGAGATGGCAGCACTGGTGACGGGTCTCGAGAATAAACATGTCTCTTGGAGCTTTTTATGCTTCGGTGAACGGAGCTCTACGTCTACATAAATCATAGAGCTCCCGTTGGAGTATCCTAGGCCACGTTGTCATCATTATCCAGAAAGGAACATTTTTTTACAATTATAGGTAAAGCACAATTTGTCACAGCTGCGAAAAATTCTTGATCCTGTGATTCCCTGATCTCAGCAAACAAGTGACAAATTTTAGACCGCGAGAGGACTTTTTTGCAAGTTATCTTTTATTCAATTCTTTAAAAGAAAGAGACACAAATAGTGCTTTGTTCGTAAAATCAGGTATTTTTACAAATCGATGTCTACGGAACATCACCGCCAACTTGCAAACTGACGATTTAACAGGACGAAGAAAAAACTTCACCATTGTTGTAATTTTGAGGATTGATTTTCGGTTTTTAATACATTATAGTGTCATTACAGCGTTTTGATGCGGAACTGGAAAAAACTAAAAACATGAGCTTGCGTATTTCATACTGAATGTGGAAAAGTCGCAAACTCATTTTCGCCAAAATTGTCACTTAGGCGGTGTTGTTCCCTAGCCATCGATATTGGACTTTTTTGTGAGGAAAACCAAAAATTTGATCGTGAGGCTAATATATCTAATTGCAAAAGACAGTCAGCGTTTTGGACTTTTTTCATTTCGTGGTATGATAAATGGGTTAAGAAGATCCCGGCCACTGGCATTTCTAAAGTCATCCTACCTTAATTTGTATTGGACTCTTAGTTTAGTGTGTTATAGTCACGTCGAAAAATCGGGCTTTTTTGTTCAAGAAGTGCTTTTTATCTGTGTGAATTATGCATAGCCTTTTGAGAATAAATGTGTAAATTTTGAAAAACGCTATTTTTTTGTTGCAGGTAAGAGAAGATTTCCTCCGAGAAAGCACACCACATTTAATCTGTAAGTGAAAACAAACATGATCTTAACCGAACCACGAAACTTTACATTTAGAAAAATTTTGCCAAGTATGATACGGTGTATTTAGCCGTCAAAACCAAAC
This sequence comes from Bemisia tabaci, assembly GCF_918797505.1. Taxonomy (NCBI): domain Eukaryota; kingdom Metazoa; phylum Arthropoda; class Insecta; order Hemiptera; family Aleyrodidae; genus Bemisia; species Bemisia tabaci. The sequence continues at coordinate 52,280,298 of NC_092799.1, read as the reverse complement.
GCCGGTTTAAAAAAAACTGCTCATCACTGGAACGTGGGAATTTCTGAATAATGTTTATGAGCAAACATATAAGGTCTCTTAATAGCTCAGAGATATTCGTGCCTACCTTAACATTTCTCCCGAATCTGAATGACACCTTATTGACAGCATAGAGTGGAGCATTGCGAGTGCACGCGCCTTTCGGCTTGGCGCCTTCAATTTTGTAGACGCAACGCGGACATCCGTCAAGCATGAATAGTGGTATCTCTGCGCCGTCATCAACGCGCGCCCTTTCCCTTGCTCTGCTTCCATGTTTTGTTGGTTCCGTTTGAATTCCTGGAAATATGTTTTAACGACAACCCCTTGAAATCCCTAGCCGGGTCAAATTGACTTTATGTAATGCTACTAGGCTTGTCTTTGAGAAATTAATATCTTTACGTTTTAAAAATCTGCAACGTACGTACTTTTATTTAATGACTGTTTCAAGGATCATTCGAATTTTTAGTCGTCGGAGTTCTAAAAAGATGTTTGGGTGCAAAGCACCCCTTTTTTAATGACCCCTATATTTTACTCTATGATGACAAGCCATTTCAATTGTATATATGTATGTTTCCTAGGTTACGCTCCACGTCTAGTTCAACAGCGTTTTGTAGCGCTCTCTTCCGTCCGCGCAAAATCGGAGTTTTATTTTTGTTTTTCCCACTAGATCGAACTCCTGTAAATCTGAATTACAATTCGTTGTTGGTGATCATAAGAACATTTGTGAATTTTAAGTGTAATATTTTCTTTTTCCCGTCGCCAATCGTCGACGGGACGGTGTTTGACGCACTGCATTAAGTATTCCCACAGTCTTATAAGCGCTAACATTCAATTACTAATAAAAAAAAAAAACGAATAAATTGACGAGGTGCTACGGTGAACGCTCTCCAACGTCTTAACGTTGGAGCTGTCGTCTTGTTTTTCTTGCGTGGCTCTATCACTAGGATAGCGAATATCTTCCTCCCTGCCCGTTCACACTGATTGGATTGTTATTGCAAAATATTGACGATATACTTTGTCTCCGACAGAGGAACTTGGTAAAAGTCTCAAAACAGAAGGGTAAAATCCCCTGTTTCGTTCTATTGCTGCAGTATACACGGAGAGCGTTGAAAAGTTCCAGGCTTCATTTCCTGAATGAAGTCGAGTTATTCCCAACTCCTGATGACGGCTCTACAACGAATTTTCTAAAGTGAGCACGTGTCAGATGCCGATCGGTATTGGGTTCTTGAACAAACCGACAAACGACTCTTAGTTGCTTGGAAATACTTTTCTGCGTTTCAGGATCAAACTTTAGGGGCACTTGTTTTCGCACTGAAGACATGGAGGCAAGTTAATTTGTCGTACCTTGTGCGACTTGTGCCGCTTTCGATCCAAACAGGAGAAAAACAAGGGGAAAATACGGGAAATAAGGCTAAAGTACAACAATAAAAAAAAAAAAACAAGACGCTTCAACTCAAAGCTGAGTCAACTTCAGTCGGAAAATAAAGCATAACTACAAAAATATCGAAGAAAAAACCTGAGACCTACCGAGTTTTTCTCGGATCTTGACAACCAACATGTAGGTCTCAGGTTTTTTCATCGATATTTTTTTAATTTATGATTTATATTCCGCCTGAAAACGACTCAGTTTAGAGTGAAAACGTCTTAGATTTTTTTATTGTTGTATTTTAGCCTTGTTTCCCGTTTTCCCCATTGTTTTTCTCCTGTTATCATTGTCTCGGGCTGTTCCGTATAAAATTGTTTTTAGATCCAAACAAGTCCTCAGAACAAATCTCTGTGGTAAATCTGTTTCTCAAGTCCATGTTTTAGTTAAATAGTGTAGTTCCGCAATTTGCAACAGCACTCTAGCGTAGCTGAGTTCCATCGCGCTCGGATTTAACCCCGGAGATCGGGATTCGATACTTCGCCAGGGAGAATTCTCTTTCATTCATCTTTTTTAATTCAAAAAGTATGGGCAACTATACATACTACACTTATTCATTCTGCCACTAGGAGAAGTGTCCTTCAACGCAATTGCGTCGGAACGTCTTTTTTTTTTTTGGATCCTCATAGGAACCAGTGCCCATACTTACTCTATAGAGGTACTCTAGAGGTGGATTGAAAATACAGAACATCCGCTATTAGTAGGATTCTCAAAAAAAAAAAAAAAAAAAAAAAAAAAAAAAAAAAAAAAAAATTAGAATCTTACTAGAAAATTACAGGCCCCGTTTTCAAAATTGCGAAAAGCCTCCCCTAACCTTACTGTCCTTGGTTCCTTTGAAAGTACCTCCCCCTATTTGACCCGAAAAGCTCCCGGAATCCGTGCTCGGGAACCTCCGATATGGCGATGCATGATGCAGCGTTTTCGATTCAATTCCACCGTCGCCCGAGCCAATTTTTTCCCCTTTAGATATTGTTTTCTCTTTTTCCGGACGGCTTGTAACTTGATGGTAGGAGGAGTCCTCCTCCCCCCCCCCCCGGGGACGGAGCGAAGGGGTTGGGAGAGCCCCGAAGGAGGAAACCGTGATAAGAAGCATTTTAGGTTGATGCGATGGAACGATTCAGCGGTTTTAATGGCGGAATTTGTCCCGACATGTTTTATTCATCAGCCAATTCGATTATACTTTCCGATCGTGTTCGATTCCACGTCCGACGGTGTGTGTGTGAGTGAGAGAGGGAAAAGGGGTGACTTCCACCTCGATCGGCCATTCTTCCGGCAAAGGTCATTTCCGGTTGGGTTTAGCGAAGTAGGCGAAAACTCTTATCGCCCGATACGGATCAAGGAGCGACCAAGACTTCGAGGCGGTGACCTTTTTTCATTCGCCGCGCGCGCGAGGAGAGAGGCCTTATCCGCGCGCATTTACGATAAAAAGAATTGCTTACATCTGCCCAACAAATATAACTGCAGTTATTTGAATGTCTTTATTTTTATTTGCGACTCGTTCCGGGGAATTGCCTCCGAGTTCGAGGGAGGAATTTCAGGGTAGCCGTAATAAGTGATTGTTCGCTGCGGGAAAACAGAGTCATCCTACGATTTTATTGTATGAGGCCGTCCACGAGGTAAATAGCCAGAGCAGATAGAGGAACAATTTTTGGTACGACGATTATTGTGGAGTCGTCCTCACAAATCGGATTTTGAGATTTCAAAAAAACTTCCTCTTATACCCTCGCCCTCCCAAAAAAAAGGAAAATTACGAGTAATTAACTTAAATTTTGTGAGAAACAACTTAATCAGCCAAAATACACATAATAAAAGAACAACTTAATTTGGGGAGAAGGCTGCAAATAAAGAAAAAGGAATAAACAAAACCGGGACGTTTCAAAATAATAACAATTTCATTATCAACCGGAAAATAAATTAAAAACAAAAATGAGCCGTCGCTCCGCTGTAATTGCGAGACCGAGACTGATTACCAGGTAAACAGACTCGGCACAGTGCAGCAAAATCAAAGCACACAAGACGAAGATTACAAAAAAGGATGGAAATTTAATCACCAGCTCCCTCTGGAGGAAAAACTGGTGATAAGAGGCACAGAGACCATCAACATCGCGGTAATTACAAAGTTTGTTCCTACGCTTCAAGATATTCATCATTTCGAGGAGAAGACGCGGAAAATTTTAGCCTCCGAAAAGCGTTATTTTCCGCGTCTTCTCCTCGAAATGATGAATATCTTGAAGCGTAGGAACAAACTTTGTAATTACCGCGCTGATGTTGATGGTCTCTGTGCCTCTTATCACCAGTTTTTCCTCCCAGGGAGCTGGTGATTAAATTTCCATCCTTTTTTGTAATCTTCGTCTTGTGTGCTTTGATTTTGCTGCACTGTGCCGAGTCTGTTTACCTGGTAATCAGTCTCGGTCTCGCAATTACAGCGGAGCGACGGCTCATTTTTGTTTTTAATTTATTTTCCGGTTGATAATGAAATTGTTATTATTTGGAACGTCCCGGGTTTTGTTTATTCCTTTTTCTTTATTTGCAGCCTTCTCCCCAAATTAAGTTGTTAAATTTTGTGCCAGTGGATGGCGTAGACTTGCATTATAATCGGCTATTTCGTATTCTGAACATGAATTTCGATGCCTTGAACATTGGTTATGGAGTTTTTCTCTGAACAAGAGAAAATAAATGCTAAAAAATTATGTAATTCGTTCGTGAAAACCATTTTAACAATTTGCAAGATTGTTTGTTTATTTCGGACGAGATTTCCTGCTTTGATTTAAAGTTGAGGGCATTTATATCGGGATGCATTGTACATTAAACCTTGGTTTTCTTCCCCATCCCGTTGGTTTCTGTTTTAAATGACGGTAGCCATTTCGATCTCTTGATCATCATCAGGTCAGTGCACTACATTACATACTTCACTACAATACATACTAAATACTTAGATGTACGATAGCCGCTTACGGATTTTAACATGGAAAGAACATGGTAAACACTACAATATTAAAACTTACATTTGCAACTGATAATTTCACCTTCGTTATTCCCGATCGCGATGATTTTTCAGACCTAGACGATATTATATACTTAGATTTAATATTAGTGTTTTACCATGTAATGTTCGTTTTACGGATGTCGCACATCCAAGTTTTAGTGTAGTGACCTGATGATGATCGTAAAGAGATCTAAGTAGCTATCGTCTAAGTCTGAAAAATCAACGTGATCGAGGAAAACCAAGGTAAAACTATCAGTTACAATGCATCCCGATAAAAAGAGCTTCAACTTGAAACTTTCATTTCTTGCAACCCTAGAAGAGCGAAACAATTTTACACTAAATTTGAAGAGAAAATTTTCCTTTTTTTTAATATTTGTTTTTAGTGGTCAGAGACTGGGAAATAGTGTCCGCGGGCCCGGTAACGTTGTGAATGCGTACTAGAAACCACGCAGGTCCTCTACGTGAAAGTGTACCTTCGACAATGATGATTTGTTCATCACGACTTTCGCGTGAATTCACTGGAAGAAAGTCTACAAAGCTGCTTCTATCTTTTGCATACGACAGACTACCCACTTATACGCTCACGGAAACGTTATTTCCGCTTCAATAGTTAGTTTTGAACTTTCAAACCATGGTTAGTGCATTTTGCGTGAAATACATGTACAAAAACACACCCTGAGCCTGGGATCCACCAATTTTTACTTTGTTTGTCGGTTCACTCATCGCGGAATGACACGGGGTGCGTCTGCCCCCCCCCCCCCCCGCGACAACCTCCCCGGAAGTCGCGTGGCGAGCCTCGCGAATCACCCCGTCAAAGCTGCCGCGCTCATGAAGAACGACGTAAGAACACTCAAGAGTTACCAAATTGCCACCGACAAACTATTAATTTTCACGAGAAGTTGCGAATATTTTTCTTTGACATTTGTATGGATCTCAGCTCAAGACATGACTAAAATCCTGTGAAAAAATTGAAATAAATCAAGCATAAATTATCGGAAAAATTCGGCTTCGATAAGCGGGAATTTAATATTGCCCGAAGGCTTTTATGTCGTTTGGCCTTAGACCGGGAGACAGGAAGCCGAGCGAGTGATTATAAGCTGTGGCAATCTTGAGCGCCGGCCGCCTCATAAGTGCCGCCCGGGGGGTCATTTCCGTCGGTGGCGGGCACGCGCTAATTATACTTAATTCAGAAGTAATTAAAACCCCACGGCGGAGGGCTAAGATAGGGCACAGAACATCCGCACCCTCCCCTCTCTCGCTCCCCTCCCCTTCCCGGCGGGATGGACAACCCTGGACCCCAGCAGAGGGAATACCCGGGGCTCCATTACGCTCTTCAATCCCTGTTTAAACAGAGCGGACGCCAGATTAATAGAATAAAATGTTGTTAATACGTAAATGCCCGGGCTCTCGTGTTGTTTTGCGCAGTTGTCGAGACGGCCGAAAAAAATTTCGATCCCTCAACGCACTGGAAAAAAAAAAACACTTTGGATCTAGAGTCCAGACTCTGAAAAACACCGACAAGAAAAAGTACTCTTGATTCAATCAGAATCTAGCTTAAATCAAGAACCAAGCCTCTTAATTTAAGCGGATTTCGTTTTGATTCAAGCGAAAATCCGATTGAAGTTCCGAAGAGTATTTTTTCTTGTCAATGTTTTCAAGAGTCTGGACTCTAGATACAATTTGTCCCCCCCCGTCCCCCCCCCGTCCCCCCCCCCGTGCGGTGAAAACGAATTTTTGTGATCGGAAATGAGCCTGTTGCAAACTTTTGCTAGAGCAAAAATAAGAATCGTTACTTATAGAAAGTGTCTTAAAAATCACGATGAGCGCATCGGCAAAGTCTGAAATGCACTCCTTACCTAACAATTTACGTAAGAAATTTGCGTTTTTTCAAGCTTCCCGCTTCAAAATTGATACCGCGGCACAGGTGAACATTTCGTAAGAGGAGTCATTCCATCCAACCCCTGCTCACAAGGATACCACGCAATATTCAACATAGCCGACGCCAATCCGCCTGAACACATGTGACGGGACGATGAGTCTAACCACCTGATAACAATCAAAGTGTTTACATTTACATTTTTCTCGCGTTGATAGATATTCGCCTTGATTGACCTTGCTTTCCTCAACTTGCGCGCGGAAGCGTCGGCCATGTTGAGCAGGGATTGAATGGAACGACTCCTTCAACGAGATGTTAACCTGCGCTGTAGAATACTTTTTGAAGCGGGGTTCTTAGAAAAACGAAAATTTCTTACGCAGATTGTAAAGTTAGGAGTGCATTTCAGAGTTTGCCGATGCGCTCATCGTGAATTTTGAGACATTATCTATAAGAACCAACTCTTATTTTTAGTCTCGCAAAAGTTTGCAACAGGCCCATTATTGAAATATTTCACATTACGAATCTTCGTTACGTTTTGTTTGTTAAGCGTAACGGGATGTTTAAAATGCAAATCGGAACCCGCTCTAATTCGAGGTGGATTGGATGTTTGGTGTGTTGCAAATGTTTTAACAGTAGGGATGTGCGTGAAGTATCCTCCTAGCTTTTGAAGGCACTTTTGGTTTTCCGGTTTGAAGCTATGCCGTTCACGTGTTCATGAACAGCAGAAACTATAAGATTGAAAGAAATTGGTTTTTGTTATCTGGTATTATTCGCATTTACAGCATAATTAACAATTATGCATTCTTTGAACATCAAATTACGTACCGAGGCCGGTGAAATCTACCGACTGAGGACTATAAACCTACTTTCGGAGGTGGAACTGAATTTGTGTCGTACGTGTCAAGTTTTGGTGAACGGGGTCGGGTATATTAGTTGCACTTTTTTATAAACGAAAAAATGCGTAAAAAAGCAATATCAAGGATGTACACCGATTCTACATATTTTGGGAATATATTTCTTCATTAGTAACACTGATATTATTTAAAAGCATCCATTTTGAATTCAACCAAAATTAGGCAAAAATAGTGTATAGTAATTCCTGTTTTGGAGACTATTACGTTTAGCGATTCAACTTTTCCTTATGGACACTTATTAGGCAGCAACAGTCATCAGCTGATGACTGTTACAACAACCTGCTAGTTACCTGATAAAATTTGAGTGAAACAATATCCCAAACAAGTTTAAAAAGCTTCGGTTTATTTGCTGAACAAAATTCTTAACACGTTTTTGAACCTTCGCCTAACAGAGAGATCAACAAATAAATATTGGAATCCTGAAAGCCACAGCCTTCACCGTTTTCAAGATACCAATTGAGGAGCTTGGAGGAGAGGGCGCATAAGTGCAGTTTTTGAAAAAATTGGGATATCAATTATTTCAAGTAAAACTAATCTTAATGCATATCTAACTTCTCATCCCCTACAGTCTTTAATAAATTCAGCCGCAGGTAACGGTTATTTGAGACCATGAACCTCGGGTCGTCTGGCCAGGAATGGAAGCCGGGACCTCCCGATTATACAGCAAGCGCTCCAACAATTACACCACAGGAGGCCGACCTGGAATGTGCGGGAAGTATCTCGGTTTTTTAAGGGGCGTTTAGTCTTTAAGCAGTTTTTACAGGAGGTTTCCATTCCTGGCGGTGTCTCCTGAGGGAGAATTTCCGGCGGTTTGGCAGCTTTGCTCCTCGGGATAGCTTGAAAGTTTCGGCGGGCGTCGGGATGTGAGTGCAATCTGTTTCCCGGCTTGTTTACGTCTCGTTCTGCTGGGGCGATTCCAGCCCCAAGTGAGGTCCTTCCGAGGGAGTATGTAAAACCGGTCTCCAGTCACAATACTCCCTCGAAGCTCAGATTGAAAAAGTAGCCGGGGTTGTTGAGTCCGCGAGCCCTTGCGCTGGGGTAGGATTTTCGAATCGTAACTTTCAGTTTGCCTCTGTACAAATTTATGTCGGCAAACTTTCTCGGTCCCTAGAAAAATTCAAAATAGCTCTGCAGGAGCAAAATTCAAGGGTCCAACACCGAAAAAAATTGAATCCATTACACCAGTTAGCCAAACGAATCCTTTTCGTAAAATATTCAATCAAGGTGCTTCGAGTACAAGTACGATAACTGAAGTTTTTGGAAAAAATTGAGATATTAATGATTTTAATCAAAATTATTCTTAAAATATGAGCCTTGAAAAACGAACTATTAAAATCAAATTTTTAAGGATCTAAAAGTGAGTTTGAACTATCTTTCCACTATAAGGCTCCATGTAACTTTGAAACTTTGAACGCGTACTTCTTGCAATATCATAAACTGCATGTTCTAATCCTCCAAACCCCTTAATTTTGGCCCAGTATCAGTGGGGAGGCGTGAATGATCTATCATCGATATTTTCCCATTTGAAATCGTGGTAGAGAATCGATTATTTAGGTGTTCGTTGCGAATACCCTGTTCATCGATCCTTTTCCATAGGTTTAAATGGCAGATTAATCTAAGCACGCCGCGCCACTGGTGTCGATAATTAAATCTCAAGTTTTTAGGGACCGGGGCCCCTTTTTCTGTGGACGGTGGAATTTTTGTCCAACTGAGCCTGAACACAACCGCGATGGAATAACAGTAACGGAGCATACTGGGTGGATTGTGGTGGAGACTTGGTAGAGCCGCACAGTGGATTGAGTCAATCAGAGAGGTCAGACATGAAATTAAGACTAAAACTGCAAATTTTGATGTTTATTTCGTCACATTTTAAATTTCGAGGTGTGCTCATGGAAGGAAATTTCACAAGGAAACCAATGGAAGCACTTCTAGAGTCTTAAAGTTTTGTATACACGGAATTATAAGCGTTTAAGGTTTGCGAATTTTTTCGGAGCTCTCCTATCGACTGAATCCACTGTGAGCCGTGAGGAGGAACGGACGGAGGTTCACCACAATTCGACAATGGCGAGCACCCGACCCCAAGTCCCGGCAGGGGCGTGAAGAAGGGTCGAGGGGGGCCGAGGGGGGCCGAGGGGGGTCTAGGGGGGTCGAGGGGGGTCGAGGGTTGCCGATTGATCAAACAACGGGAAAAGCAAGGGGTCAGCCGGACACCCGCCGCACCATAAATAGCCAGCGTAAACAATGCAATCAAAAATATTTATCCGGCTCCACTCTCTTCATTTTCGTCTAGTCACTATTGCCACGTTAACGAGAATCCGATCATTTTTCCCACAAATACACGTATTTCTCCCAAATAGAACTATACTGCCGTGCTTAGAAAAAACGCCGTATGAGCCTTCAGGCGTTGCCAAATTTCACCGAGCAAAACACTATTTTTCAGGAAAATTTTTAAATATTTGGCTACCGATTTCTTAGATAATATTGTTTGTAATTTGGACTACATTTTGCAATTTGGAACCATAAATTCCAGCCCGGTTGAAAAACAACGTATGTGCCATTAGTTTCCCTATGCACATACGTGAATTTATAGTTCCAAATTGCAAAATGCAGTCCATTTGATCTAAAACCTCTGAAAACTTCAAGGAAAAGGATTCACAATTTTCCTCAAAAATAAACATCTTATAGCAGGAAATTTGGCAACTCTCGAATGTTCATACGGCGTTCTTCCTTAGCACGACAGAATGGAGGAAACGACCCTCACTGATTGCAAGACTGTTAACCACCGCAGCCTCTAGGAATGCACGAATTTCACTCACACCGGCTGTGGGGTTATATGTGCCTCTGAACAAGAAACAGGCGAAAAAATCTAATACTTATACGTATTAGAGGGGTGTCTAACGGCCAGCTAGGTTTTCAACTAAAAAATTGTTCATTTCTTCGAATTCAGTAGTATCTTTGATATGAAAAGTATGATCTCATAAAAGTATGAACATGGGGACAGTATGATTGACGTTTGAGTAAAAGAGGGGCACGTAGCAAAGATGTCGGGAAAAATCATGTTTTGTGTAACAGCGAATCCACGAGATCAATTATCGCGTCGCAGACTTGCGGTCGTACACTTTATTCTTCTACGAAATTTATTTATATTCATTGATTTGTTTTTTCTATGTTAGCAGAATATTCTGTATACATTTCAAGCTATACAGTTGGCTTTTTTTTCATTGGAAAAATGAGATAGAGGCGGCAATTTTGAAACGCCGCAATTAAAGCTCATCATTGCGCACATTGACCATCGATAAATAACCATTTTGATTCTGTTCTTGCCCATACAGAAAAAATTAGACAATCCGCAGCGCCCCAACGCAAGTACTTTCACTGCTCCCTCCAATAATTACTGTAGACCGATTTCCTCAGAAATTAGCCTTCGTGGGCTTTGATTCTACTTCCTTTCACGGTCCCAATTACTAATCTTTTTACGATACTCAAAAATAATTACTTGGGTCATGAATTTGCCTCGGAGAAGGAGGCCCCTATTCCGTCGAAGGATCACATGGGAGGGCCGCTCTGTCGTACTAAGGTAGAACACCGTATGAGCTTTCGAGGGTTGTCAAATCTCCTTTGATAAATGCTTATTTTTTGGGAAAAATTGTGAATATTTTTCCTTGGAATTTTCAGGAACTTTTGGTGAAATTACGAACAAAATCCTCCGAAAAATCGGAGTTTTTTTTAAAAATTTTCTGAAAATTCGTTGTTTTTCGAAGGAAATTTGGAAAGGCCTGGTGGCTCATATGGCGTTGTTCCTCAGGACGGCAGCGCTCGGGGGCGGATCCCGTGGGAGGAAACGGCAACGGCGCTAACATACAAGTCGGAGGCTTAATCTTATAAATTTGACAGGTATTTCGTAATAAACGTCAAGTGGCTGGAGTGAATAATTTGCGGGAATCCTCCCGGTCTCGGGCGCGCCTTCAACCCCGCGCCAGCCTTCCGGCAACTCACCTTTCACTGTCTGCCCACGAAAATATTGAAATAATAATGCAGATCCATTTTCTTGCCCATCCGCGAGCCCTCACCCCCTCCCTTCCCTCCTCTTAGACCGCGTCATCATTATTCCACTCGATTTTTCCCCGCCGCTCGGCTTTCTTTTTCTCTTTTTTCTTTTCTTTTCTTTCTTTTCCAAGACGAAGGAAGTCGCTCATGATACCGTGATGAAACCACTCGAAGAAAAATCGCAGCGGAGAATTATCCAGCTTTGCCGGACGGGGCTGTATGTTCTTGTTTTTTTTTCGCAGGCGCTGTTGTTACCAATGGCGTAGCGTGTTTTGCGATATCGATTGATCTACCATTTACTCCTATGGAAATATATCGATAAACAGAATGTTCGCAATGAACACCTTAATGATCGATTCTTCACCGTAGCTTCTAATGAGGAAATATCGATAATCGATCATTCACCCCTCGCCACTGGTTGTTACAGTAAAATATTTGGGCATCAATTGAAAAGGATACTTTAGTCAGTCCGTGAAGGAAATATTTTCAGCCAATTGATTTTTGTCCATTTTGGCTCGAAGGTTAGATTTGAAGATGCTACAGAAAAGCGCTTCTTTGGCCCAAAACTTTTTAATGAGCCTTTCCAGAATTGGTACCGGTCATTCAATTTTGACTTTTTAGGAGCTACTTTTGTGCGGATTGGAAACATATCCTCTTCAAAAACTGGACGCGACCATTAATTAATCTCATAAAAACTGCTCAGAAAGAAAGAAGATAATGAGTCGAAATACTCGATTCAGCCGAGAAATCGATATGAAGTAATCACTTTTCCTTACAAAAAAATCGAGGCAGTGTGGTCCACTCTACCTTATTTTATTCCTTTCCTATCGACGTTGCATTTGAACCGCTTATATGACTTTTGAATATTTCACAAGTTTAACTATCAAAACATGATTCTACAGCAAGCGCATCCAACTGTTAGACATTGGACTGCATTTTGCAATTTAAACTTATAAATTCTGGATCATCAGAAAAAATACTTATGTGCATGAAAACTAATAGCACATACCTTATTTAACCGGGCCGAAATTTATCGTTCCTATTTGCAAAATGTAGTCCATTTATTGTAATACGATGATTAGCAACATTGGTCTGCGAGGTCTGCGCGAGCGCCAATCCGGAATGAAAAAAAAAACCCCTTTTTAATTAGAGAAAAAAATTTCGAGAGTATCTAAGAATTCTTTGGATGGTCGGCAAGCGTGGATAAGGAATTTGAAAGAAGGTTTGAGGAATTTATCTTCCTCTTTCAAGAATGAGGCGTTGGAGTAAATCATTACGGAAGCGGTGGACTAGGAAATTGGAAAAATGCTCTGTTCGTTCGCCAAGGGTGTTTGTCTTTATTCTCCATCGCACGCAGAAGAGCTGTGGCGTTCGTTAAGATTTCTCTATAAAACTTGGTAGAGGAGTTGATGGTAAATTTTGAAGGTAAACTTAATCTCCCGTTGTTAAAATAGACTTTATCTCGAAAGGATCAACTACTACTCCATGCTCATTACAGAGACAACGTATGTGTGTAGTTTACCTACGCATAAAGATGCTTTCGATCTCCCACTCGTCCGAAAAAATCCGAGTCTGTCAGACATGCAAGTATGCTAAAATTGAATACGAGATTTTTCACGAACAAAAGTTCCGTTTCTGCATTTCTCCGAAGCTGCATTTAAAGTCAATAAATCAAAATGTAAATAAGTAAAAGCGGACCAAACCTTGTGCTTAGCTCAGCATTGAACTTTAGCTCGCACTTTTTTTTGCTATCGTAATTGTCTTATTTGGACCGAGTTCATCAGAAAGGAATCAATCCCTATTAAGTTCAAACTGAGCAAAAGAGGTTTGAAGTTTTATTCCTGCATAAGGCTCAATGTAGAAAATAAACTTTAACTCCTCTTTCCACAAACCAATTTCTGTTTCTCGACTTTCAGCTTTCGGCAGGAGACAATTTACGGCTAGGGGTCAAAAACATTCTTAACTCAATTTTAATAAAACGATCAAAATTTGTATAAAGAGTAAAAGCTGTTGTATTAAAAATTTTTGACAAATTTAAACAAACTCAAGCTTTCACTTAATGGAAGCATGTTAATAGCGTGTGTTCACTAAGTGAAACCGCGAGTTTTTTAAATTTTTCAAATTTGTTCAATTTTTATCTCAATTTTTTTCGAAGATGTGGGTTGGTTCTTTTGTGATAAACTCGGTCCAATGAATTGAAATTATTACGCATTAATTAAGCGTTTGGTGTTATTATAAAGTATGGAAACTAAGAAGCGTGGTGATAAGGAGTGAGATGCCTACTTTATCCACCTGTCTAATGATCCTTTTACGTTAGAAGTCATCGTTAGATAGAAGAGGATAAGTGGGACATTGGACAGGATGGCGGACCAGACCGTGACAACCTCGTTGGGCCGCTTAATTATTGTAATTATTCGTTTCCAGTCCACCGGTCAAGGGCCGTTCCGTTGCGCGCCTCGTTTCGCTCGGAAAAATTGAATCCAGGGCTCTCCCGACCCATTTCGCATGCTGCTGTGCTGAGGAGAAACGCCGTATGAGCCTTCAGACGTTGCCAAGTTTTCTCCCATAAAAATCGAATCTACTGAGAAAATTGTGGATATTATTTTCCAAAATTTTCAGACAATTTTGTACACAATTAAATCCAAAATATCCGAAAATTTCAAGGAAAAATATGCATGATATCGTCAAAAACACATGTTTTATCAAGGGAAATTTATACGGCGTTCTTCCTTGGCATGGCAGCATGGCCCTCATTTTCGCAGAGAAGGGAATTTCGCGATGAATTCGGCATGTTCTCGTCTCAATAGTTACGAGTCAGTGGCGAGGCGTAAATGATCGATTATCGATATTCTCCTTTTTGAAGGTATAGTGGAGAATCAAGTATTAAGGTGTTCGTTGCAACCACCTTGTTCATCGATCCTTTTCTATAGGTTTAAATGATGGATCAATCGATATAATGCAAAGCACGCCACGCCACCGTTGCGATCAAGTGCGCTGAAAGTCCAATAGTAATTCAAGACTAACTAGCGGCAAAATCCTGCCTTACGCAAGATGTATTTTTATAGGACAGGAAAAAAAGATTAGAATTATTACTCGAAAATAGAATTTCAATCATTCAAAAATGAGCCACTAGAGACTGACATGGTCTGAACTAGAAAACGATTTTTTCGCTAATTTTCTGTTCAAACGTTATCTTATAGGGTCGTATTCAAAGTCGCCCTCTTCCCTTATAAGACAGCTCCTTCCCTTATGAGATCTAAATAGGTGGTTTATATTATGATTAAGGAGGGTTTGAAGGAGGTTCAAGTTAGCATCATGGAAAGAACAATTGGACGTATTTCTGGCAAACGGAACTATGTGCATTATGTCGTAAGCCGTGTTATGCATATATTCGTATGGGGATCAGGGCTCAGGTTATAATGCGCGTTTGACAGAAATACGTCCAATTTTGGCCAACCTCGAGTAAATTCAGCAGTATCACTTTCGAAGTGAACCCTTGTAAGAGATGACAAAAAATGATTTGCTGTTGTAAGACGTACGAGATACGGAAGCAGAAGTTCTATGATTTTGATAAACATTTTAGGTAGGAACCCACCTACTTGCAGGACTAGCAATGTACACATTAATCAAAAACCGCATTCGGCACAAAGTGCTTTTGGGGTTGGACCGCAAAGTGATTAGGGTGCGGACCCCCTGGTAACATTAAAAGATGTACATGCCTTACTCTTAGGTCTTATGTTCGATGCGCGATTCAATAGCATCACACAAAATCACCGCAAATGTCTCTGAGAGCACAAAGAAAAGTAAACGCTTTCAATTTATAGTAAGCGAAACGAACTTACGAAAAGTTTGAATAGTTGTATCTAATAGATATTTTGAAAGTTGCAGTGTTTTGTCTCATTTTCTTTACATTTTATCTGGTTCACGCCACACGTTTACTGCGCATAACTTACGAAATGGATCCTTGTAAGATAACTAACTAACAATTTTTTTCCTAAAAGTTTTTTGTAAATTTTATTCACTTGTTCAAAAATTGTCACAAAAAATGTTCAAAAGATATTTTCCTTAGTTTTATGAAACGATGAAACGAATCAAAAAAAATTTAAACTTTGCACTGGAGATACACATTATCCGACTTTATCTATGAACAATTCCCTTTTCTGACTTGCGTTCTGCCATGCTAAGGTAAAACGTCGTAAGATCCTTCAGATGTTGCCTAATCTCCTTCAAAAAACGATGCATTTCTAGGGAAACTTGAGAAAGTTTGTCCTCAAATTTTTCAGGAAACTTCAGCCGTAGTTTACTCTAAAGCATCCAATACTTTCAAGAAAAATTTACCATGTTAAGTAGAAAGGAACCGAGTCACACCAGCTATTGCCAAATTTAACTGAGCAATTTAATACTAAGCAAACGTTTATGCGGATTTCTTTGACAATTTTCAAGAGTTTGCCTCGTACGATGCGGAAAATTCGATGAAATTTCAACGTTTTCACGACAAACCAGCGTCTATTTGAAGATTTTGCCAAAATATTGATCTAATATGTTTTCAATACATTACATTTTTTTCAACATTTCTTTCTTTCGTGTTCAAAGAAAGATTGCTCTGATTTGTTAAGTGCTGCCCATTCACAAAGTTTATACGTCGGTTCCGTTGGACCGCATTCAGCAAAAATGAACCAAGAGACATCAGCTATTACTATAGATTTGACCGGGCAATTTAATTTTTTACAAGAGAAGGTTTTGCGGATTTTGTTAAATTTTTGAGGAATTTGCTTCGCACTATGCAGAAAATTCACTGAAATTTGCACAGAAATCTGCAGAACCGTTTTCATGTAAAAAATTCATTGCTCTATTAAATTTGGCAACAGATGATGTGGGTTGGCTCCTTTTTGTTTAACGCGGTCTCGTTTTCCTCAGTTTTTCCAGGAAAGTTTAGTCGCAATCACCTCTGAAGTATCCGATACTTCTAAGAAAAAATTACATACTCATAACTCGAGGATTTTTTATTTTATTCATTAGATACAAAATTCGGATCGAGGGAAAAGCTAAAAAACTAAGATAACGAATGGTGAAATTGTCCAAAAAGATTCTATTCAATGCGTTATCTAAATCATATGAATTAACAGAAATCATTATCGTTAAAAATAGAACAAGAGTTTACTATCTCGAAATGTATTAACATGTAAGAGTTTGTATATCATTAAAGTTTGAGAGTTAAAATCAATGAATCGTTATGTTGTATGTAAATTCATGTTTTGAATATCTAGTTATTAAATAAAATAATTTAATTGAATATTGTTTTACTCATCGTAGTGTAAATTAAATGGCTTTATGAGTTTTTATGGCTTTTCTGGGAAAATAAATATTTTATCGGGAAAAATTTCGCAGGATCCGAATATTCATAGGGCTTTTTCCCTGAGCACGGGAGCGTAGACATCCTGATAGTACTTTCTCCGCGGGTCTAACGACGCGATCCCACCCCTACCTGGCGAAGAAAGTCAAGTTTTAGGAAGCTGACGATAAAACTGGAAAGCTCCGAAAGGCAGCGTCCACGCCGGCGTTCATCCGGCCTCGCGTCCCAAAGCCGAAGCCGAAGTCGAGGGACTTGGACAAAGACCGGATCACTCGTGCGAGCACCCGTAAATTCAAAAGACCCCCCCCCCCCACCGTTCCCGCCGCCCCCACCGCCCCCGCGCTCATAAATTAATTATCTCGGCCGGGTTGTTGTTGCAGCCATGGCTCAGAGCGGGACTCGTCTCTCCACCGATAGAAACGCACAAGTCCCACGGGAGCCTCGCTGACATCTGCGCTTCTTCCTTTTGGCTGACCGGTCCGTTCCGTTACTCGAGTGTGAAAACAAACGCCGAGTAATTAAACTATTATAACCCGTTATGAAGCAT
Organism: Bemisia tabaci; assembly: GCF_918797505.1. NCBI lineage: Eukaryota > Metazoa > Arthropoda > Insecta > Hemiptera > Aleyrodidae > Bemisia > Bemisia tabaci. Next base: position 52,263,134 of record NC_092799.1, on the reverse strand, counting down.
TACACGAGGGCTATTTTCATTATCGCCCCCTCGGTCCACTAGTTCATTTTAGCCCCGCCTCCGGCCATCTATTTTGCCCCCGAAACTGATGTATCCGCCAGATTTGATTTTGAGCTGGGGTCGTTAGCAAGGATTTCAGATCCTCGAAGAGATGGAGATTTTTGCTCCAGGTAGACAGGGTATTCGCACAGGTCGGCAACTTCAGGCCCAGGGCAGAATGTACACTGAAAGAAAAGATATCCAGCCCGTGAACTAAAATTCATCTCAAAGTTTACAGAATTTTATAGGATGCAGAATTTTTCGAATTTTTGCGTTTGAAGCACATAAGAGGTATCTAGAGAAGAGAATGCTAGGATTTTTTGTGGATTTTATGAATTTTTAATCTATAAACGTTAAGTGCTTAAGAGCTCTTCGTCAAAAATACAGTAAACTTTAAAAATTGTCAAAATTTGACTATATCTACCTTGACATTTGATAAAATTCCTGATTTGAGTGATTGCCTGCGACTTATCCATCAATGCCCATCAAAGCAGGATGGTTCATCTAGGATCGAATATTCACAGTGAGACCTCGATGGATGAACAAAATTTCGAGCCGACTCCGATCGAAATAGACCATTTGATGACTGTTGTTCAGCGTGCAACATTCATGCAATGGGACGGCCCAATTTTGATCAAAGAGCTGTGCAACTATTCATCATTTCTTACAGCAAGGAATATGTTTGCTAAGTTTTTATTTGAAAACAATGAGATGTAACAATTTTAAGACTGTTGACTTCCAATACTTGGATGGAAATTGGTTCCAAAATTTGATACTTGATCAAGGCCTATATACATTTTAATGGACGTATTTCTGCCAAACGGAACTATGTGCATTAAGACATGAGCCCTGAGACCCATAGGAATGTGTGCATAGCAGGGCTCACGCCATAATGCACATAGCTCCGTATGGCAGAAATATGTCCAAATAAAGTAAAAATAGTTTTGCCAACTCGAGAGAACAGTCAGTCTCTAGATCTAACCGCACAGGAAAAAGGATGGCTCATGCGTGTAAAACTTTAACTATTCAACTAAATGGGCAAATTAACCTATTAAATCCTTTTTTTTTTTTTTGGGGGGGGGGGGGGGGGCAAATGTACAGTTTGGTTTGTTCAAACCTTCATCTTCAAGAACGTTGTCTGTCCTACTCGACGAACATTGGCTTTCTGGAAAGTTGTGACGGCACTTCTAGTTCTATCTGGTCGTCAAGCTCCCTTCGTTTTACTTTATATGCTGATAAGGGTGGCGAGCGTGAAATGAAATATTCTGACCGGAATATTCAACCGACACTCCCCATCGGCAGAGCCCCCGGGTGTCACTTTTCTTCCCTTCACCCCTCTCACTCTCATTCTCCGCCCCTGTCTTCATGTCAAGCCCTTTATCACTCTCAGTATTGCCATTTTTGCAAAGGACCAAACGATTTTGGTCCGTCATGAGCAATATTGGAATAAATTGGTGCGACTTTTCAAAAAAGAGAAATAAAAAAAGGTCATTATTATAGAGCAATCAGATGACAAGCGCTCAGAATTCCAATTTAACAGTCCTCGGGGATAGAGGAATAGGAGAAACATTTTAAATTCTAAGATAGAGATATTGAAAAGTAGGTCAGTTACACATGTCATAATATTTATTTAACGGTCTAAGTTAACGGACCAGTGGACTGAATGATATGGAACGATCAGTGGCGGATCCGAAAACACTGAGACGAATTTTTCAGTCAATCATTCCGGACGAGAATTGGACCGCGCTTAGCAGAAAGGAACTAGGTCACATCAGCTTTTGACAAATTTAACTGGGCAATTTAATATCTTTAGAATAGAACACTTATACAAATACCTCCGAATAATTTTATGGAATTCGCCATGTACATTGCAAAAAATTCACTGAAAATTTGCACATAAATCCGCACAACCGTTTTCATGTAAAAAATTTAATTTCCCAGTAAAATTTTTCAACAACTGATGTGGCTTGATTCCTTTCTGCTTAACGCGGTGCAATTCCCCTTTGATTAACCATAAGTCTCTTTAAAAAGACAGGACGTCTCTTTAAAATAACAGACTCCGTTTGAAAATCAGTCCAGGAGAAGTTGAAAAAAAACACAACGTCTCTTTCAACATACAGTTCAACGTCCAAGATGAAAAAACCAAGAGAGGTAAACCTGGTATTTTTAAAGTTTCTAACCTGATGAACAATAATCGATTTAACTAATCGCTCCATGAAACTGGTGAAAAAATCGTCGATTTTGGTGTCATTTTAGCATGGCGACAGAAGTAGTGGTTTTCCCCGGAGCTAACACTGCAAACTCACCTTAGCAAGTGACGCTCAGCATTTCCTCACTTTGCACCAACATATTTTGTCCTCTTTTGTTACCTTATCATCACTTTAGAGTTTTGTTGAGTAGTTAGGTAGTTACTTGGGATGAGGAATGAATCATGAAAAGAAGCAGGTGCTGCGATGAAAAGTTTCATGAAGCTTCTCATTAAATAAGTTATGAACAAATTTTGCGGAGTATTTTTCATCACTCCCTATTCGTCAGGTCTAATCCCCAAAAGCCGGTGATTTAAACTTAAGAGTTTTCGAGATGCTCCGTAAAAGCTTTCCAAGGGAAGCTTTTCCCATTTTCTCGAGTCACTTAACGAAGGTGAGACGCCTTCTTTGGCAATCGAATCGGAATAAACATGTCCCCATTTGGCGATTTGAGTCATTAAGAGCTTTTTAATCGTGCCAAACTTCGCCTCTCAACTTTGTGTACCGTACCTGGTGATTTCTTTGGAACGATTCGTATTATGAAATGTGTGGTATATTACGTCATGCGGATTTATATCGTCATCTCAGTCACAAGTCAATGTGCTCTGTAGATTTGAAGTTTCATGGATCAGAAGGCAAGGTAAAGATGCATAGAAAATATAGGCTTATATTTATTGTCATTTCTCGTAGGATACAATGAATTGAACTGTTCCAAATGCAACTATGAGATAGAAAATTAAGGGTTTTCTCTCCCTATTTTACGCATTCGGCTCACAAGTTTCCAGAGTTCCTTTAACGAGCACTAATGTAACTTCGGTATTTACGATAAACGTATTTTCTTAAGGAATTACTTTTATTGATAAGATATCAGTTACCTTGCATCAAAAGAGATATGATATCTGTTCGAAATCAAGGTCTAGTTCTTTTCCGATTATACAAAATTATTTCACTGCTTGTTTTGACATATCGACGGTGAAACTACCAAACCACGTATCTCGTTTGCGGTGTTTAAAAATCTACGCTCACATTTTATTTTTTTGAAGTAGACCAAATCAGTATCATTCCTTGAAATTTTCACGGAATTTTCTCCGCACAAAGAGGAAAAATCACAGAAATTTTCAAGACTGGATGTAGTTTTTCATTTAAAAAATAAAGTATGACAGGAAGTCTGCGACGTCGCAAACCGAGATACGTGGTTTGGTAGTTTCACCGTCGATATGTTGACTTTGGATTTTACCCGAGCGGGAAGTTTCAATTTGTTGCTAACGGTGTAAACTACGAACGTTCTTTTTCCACTTACGATTTAATTTTGGAAGCTTTTTTGTGAAATTTTGATGAGAAAAAACGTACTGTAGTGCTAAATTTCTTACCTTGTTATGGTGGTCTATTGTATTCTAGTAATCAGGTGCAAATAACCACTATGTGGATACAGCGCCCAGCGAAATGAATTCATTCTCCAACCATTCTTTTTCCCTCCCCCTCCCCCTCCGCCACCAACGTGGATTTGAACTTGAATCATCGGAATATCGTAAATAATGAGTGATACAACTATTCGAGCTTCCGTGTGTTGGGGAGTATCATTTTGAATTGAAGGCGTTTTTTCTTCCGTTGAGTGAGAGTCAGACTTTCCTTCTGACTTCACTCTCCACTCCTATCTCTCCCTCTCTTTTATTTTCTTCTCACCCCTTCCTTTGCCATCTCCCTCCTCCCCTTTTTCTTTCTCTCAGCTGCATATATGACTAAATCATAAATTACTATGCCAAGCAAAGAAAGAAAAAGCACAGTTGGCGTAATTAAACTTAAAACTTCTCTCCTTTTCCTTTCCATCCTTTTTCTTCTTCATCTCTTTTTTCCTAATTTTCTTTTCGATTTCGTAAACATTCCTATCTGACATAAATTAGTAGTTCTTAGCAATTAAACACAAGTCTTTTCCAAATCTGTTGATAAAAAGCAATAACCGGTTTGGGTAATGAATGGGTTTCTGGTGGACATTTGTAAGTCCAAAAACTCATGAGCTTTAGCATCCTGCGTGATCAACGAAAGCCAGGGCTCATGATTTTTCGGACTTACACCGTCCAATATAACATGCAAATGACACCTCTCTCCGATCCCGATTTGAGAGTACACGTTAGAGTACGTTATACATACAGGAAGGTAATAGACTAACTAACGGCAACCCACGAAAGACCCGACAGTTAGTCTATCATTTTCTCCCTTTGTCTACAGGAACCACCCGTTTCAACCAACAGGATCGCTCCATACTCCCTAGGTCTTCTTTGTCTATAGCTTTGTCCATCAATTTCAATAATCAGTCCGCAGTGCTTCTCTCGTGTATATTGAACAAGAACTATTGGAGGAAAATAAATCATAAACTGATTGAGAGAACAAGGATGCACGCTAGTGAAGCAATAATACACAGATGTATATCATGACATTCCGGTTCTTGACTCGATCATAACCGGCTCACGACTAGACTCCCGGTAGTTTATGACACCGCTCTATTGTTTATCCTCGAATAAAATACATAATTCTTCACTCACCCTTTCACGAGTGTTTACCTAGGGTCGTGGCAAAAACTCATTTTATTCTAATCTTTCCGTGCAATAATCAAAGCTCGCTGGTCTCCAGGAGGAGGAAGAAGAACACGACGGAAAAAAAGGAAAAACGCTTCATGAGGTCATAATTCGTCGCTCTCCTCACGTAAGAGCGTGCCTTAATTCCCTCATGAGCCCCATACAGCATGAATATATATGTGAACCAAGGCTAACAAGGAGATTAAGATGCGCCCTTACGTTGGAGGAGCGACGAATTTTCCCTCGTTATATCTTTCATCTCTGCCGAGAGGGTCTCTCGCGCTATGCAAGTCTGTTTACATGCACCACATCGTCGAGTAAGAATGACGTACCTACCGACGGGTTCCAGTTGAAATCGCGGGGTTTCTACTTGAAAAGGCAGTGCAACCCGGCTCCCGGACGCCCTATTGATATGAAAAATTGCCATATCTCACAATTTCTACGACGCACTGTGGATCGAATCAAGGCCGCAAGGATTTCATCGTAGATTATCATCTTTCAATTCTTTCTACAACGAACATCGTGCGATACTGTAGTTCATTCCTCGCTAAATTTAGAATTTGTCCTGTGTTTAGCCGAAAAATCGAAACCAAATTTAATTATTTTCGTTTTTTCGCAAGCCAGTGATTTTCGGGCGAAACAGAGCAAATCTTGTAACTCTATCGTGAAAAATCAACCGATATTTGGTAAATGAAGTTATTGGTTCGAAGAAGCGCACGCGTCAGGTTTTAATTCTGGTTGAGCGTACAGTCTATTTTTTAGCGAAATGAGCAAATTGTCGCAGGAAATCTATGTTTTTGCGTACTCTTCGTTATCATTTAGTTGTAAACTACTGGCTGAAGACAAAGTTAGACGCAGTTATATACTGCCGTGCTAAGGAAAAATGCCGTACGAACCTTCGTCAGTTGCCAAATTTCCTTTGATCAATTACAAATTTTCAGGATAACACATAAATATTTTCTGTTCAATTTTGTCAGAGATTTTTCTTCTTAATTATATCTAAAATATGTGAAAATTTCAAGAGAAAATATTCATAACTTTCCTCAATGATAAGACTTTTAATGAGGGAATTTTGGCAAGTCTCGAATGTTCATACAGCGTTCTTCCCAAGCACGGGAGTATACACGAAATTTGTGGTAAAACATTTGAAATTTGATCTTTTTTTCCAGCCACAGAGAGTTGAATGTTTCTTGGCGAATCAAACTAGGTTGAGCATAACATTAATGGGTAGAAGACAACCCACAAAACTCTTACACGGATAAAGTTCATGGATGGGGCGATGAATTTTAATACAAACTAGAGGATACAGCAAACATCACGCTATTCTACTCAAAATTTCCTATTCAAAAAGAAGAGCAAAGGAATGCACTTCCATTCCTGATTCCTGTACTAAAATTCCCCTTACCGCGTAAAACATTTGCACTTTGCATCTTACTGGGTAGTAAATGTTTCGAGGGAAAAAAACCCAACAAATTGGGAAATTTTATTTTTCCCACCATGCCCGCTGCTGACATAGTTTCTCCTTTGACGTAAAGGCGTATCTCTACTTCCACGTGAGCCCGGAAAAGCTTGGAGTTAGATGAAGAACTGGGGACTGATTATGGAAATTGATTGACAAAGCTATAGACAAAGAAGGCATAAGGAGTATGAAGCGATCCTATTGGTTGAAATGGGCGGTTCCTATAGACAAAGGGAGAAAATGATACACTGAAAAAAAATTCTCGGCGTTTTTACCAAGGTCCGTTGGTACCTTTACCATCTCACTTTTTTTTTACCAATTATTGGTAATTTTACCAAGACAGACCGGTAAGCTTACCTAAAAACCGGTAATTTTACTGTTTTTTTTCAGATAAGAATACCACTTTTATGGATAATCAATTCCCGGTAACTTTGCCATTTTATCTCGGTAATTCTACCACAGTCGATAAAAAATATTGGCGTCTTTACCAAGGTACAGTAAAATTACCGAGAAAGTTCAATAATTTTACCGAGATTTCTCGGTAAAATTACCAATTCCATAAATGGTAATTTTACCAAGAAAAACTAGGATCAAATGGAACCCTGAATTCTTGGTAATTTTACCCTTTTCTCAGTAAATACACAGAGATTTTTTTTTTCAGTGTAGACTAACTGTCGGGTCTCTCGGGGGTTGCCGTTAGTTAGTCTGTTACATACATCCTTAGTCCATCGAAACCACCCGCTTCCACCAATAGGATCTCTCCGTATCCCTTTTGTCTTCTTTGTCTACAGTTTTGTCTATCAATTTCAATAATCAGCCCGCTGGTCTCCCGTGGGAATAGAGATATGCCGTTAGGTTAGAAGCGACGACAGGAGCTCGGTCCACAGTGCGGCGGAGAAGGGCAAGTTTGCACATATTGGCGCCTGTGTTAGCACATGTTGGCGCCTGTGTTTGTGCGTGCCTCACGATTACGGCATAAAGAATCGGTTGAGCATTCGCAGCGTTAACTCAAATCACGACAAAGCGACTAGAGTCGCAAATAAATAAACACCGCACGAGAGCAAGATAAGTGAAATGAACTACTTTTTTCAGTGAGGAACTACTATTTTGGCCTCATTTTAGAAACATCGTATGCGCTATTAGTTTCTCTATGCAGATGGGTGCTTTTTTGGATGAGCTAGAAATAGTGGTTCATGATCCCTTAATGCGGTTGGAACGTAAGCTTGTACTTTCAGAGGAGACAGAACAAAACAAGGCAGCTGCACACGGAGAGATTTCAACAGAAAAGTTTGGTTAATACGGAAGGTAAAACACAAAATAACCCTAGCCTTCGGTTAACAATTTTGAGAGAAGTGCCAACTGGTTTTCTTGAAGAAATTTTGCAAGAAGAGAGTGGAGAATATCAACGTTGCAAGTGGAGGAAAGCATTTTCCCAGTCTCTCCATTGCTTTCTGCGCTGAATTCACCGCAATCTGTATCAAAATCAACACAAAAGTGTGGGTTTGTGAATCGACCAAAAGTAACTCAAGAATGTAAATATTTTTATCAGTGTGTAAGTCTCTGAACGGGAGCTCAGTGGAGAAATCCTCCACCAACGAGAGAAAGACCTTCAGAAAATCTCGAAATCGATGCTTAGGCATACTGAAAGGCTTTTCGAGGGAGAGTGGGTTTTGTTAGGTGGAATTCGGAAAGCACCAATGAGCGCTTATTGTGAACAAAATCTTTCTGTTTATGATCGAATCTATGACGGTTTGAAGTTTACAATTCAAACAACATATCTCGTAGAAACGTGCCATTAAAACTTTAATCTACTATAGTTAGGTCGAAAATTGTCAACTGAATAAAAATGCAACTTTACTCCATTTAAAGTGGTGCAAAAATGGTCTAAATGCTTGAAACTTGTTTTCTGCAAAAATTTCGTCCAAAAATCAAAAACCAAATGTTTCACCTGCCCAAAGAAACTGACTGTCCTGATAAATTTCTTTCAGGGACTTCGGGATCTCAGGAGAAATGATGTGTCCCTTCTTTTGTGGATAGTCGCACAATTTTAAAATTACGATGACTTGCACACATTCATGCAGAGTCGGACTACATTTTGCAATTCAAAACTAAAATTTCTAGCCTAGCCCGAAAAACACTTCTGTGCATGGGAAAACTAATTTTAAATACGTAGTTTCTAAATTGAGTCACTTGTTGTAGCTCCACATTTCAAAATGCATTACAGTTGGTCCATCCATATAGACGACCACCCAAGAAATTGACACCAGGCCAGCTTCATTTCCCGGAAGATCAATTAATGTAATTTCATATTTTAACTTTTGTGAAGTATTCGTTAGGATGAAGAAAAATATAATCAATATTTCATCAATTTTATCATTTTTATCCTATTCAAATGCGTGCCAAATTTATTAATGGCTAGACAAACAGGACTTTTATCCTAAACAAAGAAGAGAAATAAAGAGAAGGAAGAAATGAAGGTGGAGAAGAAGAAGAAAAAAAACATAGATAAACTCATACGTAAAAAAGAGGTAGGGGTTGTTAAATGATATGGACATTTCCATTTAAATGTGATAGTAGCCCAATGAATTAGAATACTATCCTAAATTTTGTCGTACTGTTCCAACGTGAGTTGCGGTACTACCTCAATTGATTACAAAGTTCGTATCATCCAACAAATTGTGGTACACAATTTTAGGGGATAATCCCCACCCCTTTTTTTTCTCGATACACATTGAGCAAATGCGTTGATTTGTCCTTCCACAAAATAATGGAATTTTAATGAAAACTAGCTGCTTCAGCTCGCTTCTTTCGGCTCCGCAACTGGCCAGGGGACTCCGGCCCAAACCCCCGATCAATGGGACTTTCAAGAGTGGATGTCAAAAGTTTCGGATTGTTGGCATCATCTGGACATCAACAGCTTTCGTTTGCGACAAAAATAAAAAAATCGTTGAAGTAAATCGTAAAAATGTTTGAAGAAGCGTTCCCCGGCGAAATAGGGAACAGTTCGCCCCGTGAATATGCCGCAGGGTGAGCAAATGCCCGAAAACGTGTGCAAACTTCACAAAGGAAAAACGTCATATGAACAATCAGACGATGCCATATTTTATCGAAAAATTCCGTTTCGTTTTTACAAAACAATGAATATACCTTCTTGTCCGAGAATTTCTGGAAATTCCATGCCTTTGCTGCGCAAGAAATTATCTTGAAACTTTCGAAGGAATCAATACAACCGCACTCTTGTACATACGAGTAAATAAATTTATCAGAGAAATTTGGCAAACGTTGATGTGGCTCAGTTCCCTATTGAGGAACAAAGGCAAAGAGTGCGGCATTTGCAAAATGGACGATTCACTGTAATGAGCAGTGACATAATGCACAGTGAGCTAGATTCTCATGCAACGACTAGCGCGATGACGGCTCTGCGCGCCTTCATCGTCGGCTGAAACCTCACGCACTACCACGGAGTTAGTTTAGTTGCGTGACCTAACTAAACCCAAAAACCATAGCGCCTGACACGTCGCTCTTTCTTAAGAGAGAGTAACGTGTGAGGCGGTAGAACAAAATCACATTCACCTGGTTTTGAACAATTTAAAGTTTACCCTTCTCTTTATTATTATCTTTTAGCAAAGTTCCGATGCATTTTTAAGCACTCAGCCGATAGGGAGCGCTTTCTTTACTTCAGCCCACCGCAAGAATGCTACTGGAGTGGATTCTTGCCGCGATGAAGTGGGTCAACGCTCTGATTTAAGGGAGGATTCTGCCATCATACTATCGTTAACGAAATTTTCAATTATTGAGCGGAGGATATAAATTACTTTTCAAAAATTACCCTCACTGAACTTTGATGCAGTTCTTCAGTAGCAATAGTTCAATAGCAATTCCTTAGAAATAAGAATTAAGAATCACAAGGTCTTGACCCTAACAGTTTTATTTATATAGATAAAAGCGACGTTAAAAGAAATAAAAATCCTTCAATTATTTCCACGAATAAAGTAGGATAAAAATCTGAACTGTGATTAAATATCCGCAGCGAGATGAGTATACTGTGCGTTCCCTGAAAATTCCTCGGAGCCCAGTTGAAACATGAAGAGCGGGAGATATACATGAGTGCACAAACCTGCATACCTTCGATGCTTACACAATAAGTTTTATACCCGGGAGGAGCGGAGGTCTTGGGAGCTGGCGGTGCTTTTGAGCCCGAAAACGGCATTGTAAAGCGCATGCCGATAGCATAGCAGCTTTTTATGCGCCGCTGAAAAGCGCGGTCAAAGGCATGCATCCCGGAGTAATTGCCTTTCATGCCCACTCCAAGAGCTCAATTCTCGCGTGACGAACCGCCACCCCGGCATCGATGCCAAATCCAACCCATAAAATCCGCCATCTTTTCTAGCTCTTCCTTCCAAAATATGTAAAAAATACTTCACCAGTGGCAACTAGGGTACCCGAGAGTGGAGATTATTGCCATATCTGCGCTGCTCTCTCATTGGTCAATCACTTTCAAACTTTTCACGCAGCTCTTAAACTGCTGTCACATGATCATATAGGCATGTTGCAAACTTCAGCTCGAGCAAAACGACGAATTGTTTCTTAAAGAAAATAGCTCAAACATCACGAAAAGCGCAGCAGGAAAGTGAAATTCACTTCTAATTTCACAATATCTGCCTAAAAAATAAGCGTTTTTTAAGCTTCTCGCTTCAAAAACAATACAACGGCTCATGTAAACAGTTTGTAAGAGGAGTAGTTCCATTCAACCCTTGCGCATTAGGGTGCTACACAATATTCAACATGGCCGACGCCAACCTGCCACAACAGGGATTTTCAACCAGCATGTTTATATTTACATTTTCCTTGCGTTGATAGAGACCATGGTGCTTCCTCGCAATCTCCGGGCGGAAGCGTCAGCCACATCTCTGCATCGAACATTTGTCTCAATATTGAAGTGGGTTTCCAAACCGTGACGAACTAATGTATGCAAGATTTGAGTTTCTTTCTGATTCGATACAGATTGGGTTTTTGGTGTGATACAAATATTTAAACACCACGGATGTGTGTGAAGTACCGTGGCGTATGAAGGAGCTTTTAGCGGTTCGGTGATCTCTTTCGTGTTGCTGTTAGTTGCGAAATTGAAGAAACAGTGAGGGAAAAAGCAAATGACTTGTATCTAGTATGATTCACTTGAAAATCCTATTTGGCAGATGTGCACTCTTTTTTATGATATTTGATTCAATCGTTGGTCTTGTCAGGGACCGATGGAATCCACAAATTGAAAATGTTGAGTTTATCTTTCGACGGTGGATTCATTGATTGAATTGTTGCAACTGGCAGCAACGGACTTCATCAATGATTTCCTGCGCCTCAACTAAATCGCATTTGTATTTATCTATTTATTATTCATTTATTTATTTATTTATCTATCTATTTTTGCACAAAAACAAATCCTTACTTGGACAAAGGAACCTAACTTCAAAGAGACACCCTGACGACATTATTTCCTGAAATTATTTATCGATTTTTATCCATCTTTTGGAGGATATTCTGTGATCATTTTGAAAAAATAGAGAAACAGCTGGTATTTTGGAACATTCCAATCTAGATACATCTTCTGCTTGTTTTCACCATCGAAAAGTATTGTACTTGCATCCTTAGTCAATACGGCAATGAGGTAGGAAGGAAGGATTTTTTTTTCCAAAAGAGCTATGTGCAAATTAGAGAAAAAAATAGCATATATGTATTTTCGGCTTATATAGGAAATGGGACACAAAGTAACCAAAGACGGTCACGGTCTTTCCTGGATTCACTCAAGATTTTTTTTCTTTTCCTTCTTATTTTTCCTTCGTCACATTCCATTCCAAATACAACGCAGACTTTACTCAAATCAACGTAAACTTTGGGTTGGTATGTGTTTCACTCCCCTTGTTAACCAAAAGTAACCCAAAAACCCATGCATTAATATCTCTCAGCGCATGAATTAAATTCAAGGGACCTTTGGAGCGCGCAAATCCTACCATTTTTACCATATTCTTTTTAGCAACACGCCCAAGTGTGAATCAATCTGTTAGCTGAACCAAACCTTGCGGGCTCTACCACCTTGCAAAGAAAAAACGCCGTATGAAAATTCCATTGTTGTCAAATTTCCTCTCAGAAAAAAATTATGTTTGGAGAAAGTTATGAACATTTGTCCTTAAAATTTTCAAACACTTCAAATCATATTACGAAGAAAATTCTCTGAAAAATCAAAAGAAAAATTCTCACAAGTTTCCTCGAAAATTTGTGTTCTATCACAGGAAATTTGGCAGCGTCTGAGGGCTCATACGCTGTTCTTCCGTAGACAGAGAGTCTAGCCGAGCTGTCCGGGGGGAACACCCCGTCGTTGACTGGTCGACGCCGCATGACGATTCCAATATCCCGACGCCTCCAAAATCGATATAATTATACTTGCATATTACCACCCTCTGCCCTCTATTTCTCAGCTCCACCCCCCCCCCCTACCACTTCACCTTCCGGGCGATGCTTTCCACAAATTCCCACTGTGTGGGCAACCAACGGAGGGAAAGGGTAAACGGATTGAAAACCCTGAGCATTTGCAGGCTGTCTGCTTCTGTGTCGTGCTGAGTAAAAACGCCGTATGAACATTCTAATGTTGCCAATTTTCTCTTGGAAAATATGTATTTTTAGGGAAAGTTACACTTAATTATACCACTAATTTCCGATGGAATAATGAAGGGAAGTAATATTTTTTTACGAATTTAATTTCTTAACCACAAGTAGGTTCTTGTTGCTCCTGTCGAAGGGTGGTTTCACGATAACTGGAATAGTTTTGTCGCCGTAACAGACAACACTTTTTCGGTCATATTTTCAGTAGTAATGATGATCACTCGAATTTTCTGCATTAATATTCAAAGGGTTACGTATCATAACGCTTTCAAATGATTTATTACTCTACTTCTCAATTAATATCATGTAAATTCCGAAAATGTAATGTCTGTTACGTGGTAAAAAAACAACGCAACAGAAAGTACATTTTCGGCCATTTATATATTAAAATTGAAAAGTAGAGCGATAAATCTTTGAAAAACGTTATAACACGAAACCCTGTTTAGATTATTACAGCATGATTCGAGTGATTATCATTACTACTAAAAATATGAACAAAAAATGTGTTGTCTGTTACGGTAACAAAACTATTCCAGTTAACGCGAAACAACCCCTAAGTTGAGTTAGATAGCAGGAGTTTAAGCTATACATGTCAAATATCCTTCAAAATTCACCTGCAATCAAGTTTTGCTCCAAATATGCTGCACCTCAATTCTTTTAAAAATCACCAGAGGCTTCAATTGGCAAACAAATATTTCAAAATTACGAAAATATCAATAAGATTTGAAAAGTCTCCTCCCACACGCACAAAACTTGATTTAAGTTTTGCCAAAATGGAAATATTCTTGAAAATTTAAATCACTCGCATTTGATAAGATTGGTTTCAATATTATTTTTGTCTTAAACTGGCGTCAGCTCATTTTTAATAGCTGCTCTCTTTAATGGGCTCAAACGTCTCTCGGGTGTTTACGATTTGGTTGTCACGGTGATTTGTCATCAAAGTTTCAACTAAACTCTGGTTGAAGTTTTCCTCTGAGTGATCTACATTTCCTCACTCCTGGGTTGAATTAATGATGCGTTTTGCTATTTTTATTCGAAATTGAAGGGGTCATTGTACGATCAAATGAACGGTTTCTCTCAAATACCCCTGGCATATCACGAGACGCCAATCGTCCGTACATGCTGTCATAAAAGATGAAATTTCATGTGGAAACTGGTCTTATTATTTAACAATACATTTCCGATAAGAAAAACAAATGCGTAGCATTTCTCTGGTCATATCAGTAAAATATTCTCTTTTATGAGTTGAATTTCTCTTGATACAGGTCGACCAAAACCAAGCAGGTCAAGTCACTATTTGTAGTTGGGGCCGACGTTGATCTTGGTTCTTTTGTGAACAGACGTCTTGAATTTATTAATTTAATGATATGAATTGATAGCTCGGAGGCTGAGGATCTTAACTAAATTTTTTCTTATATCTCAAGACAGCAAGTGAAAAGTGCCCACTGGTCGCTCTGTTTCCTATGCAATACGCAATTCTTGAATTTCTGCATCGTTAAAAATCATGTTTGAATTCTGTCACGCATTATTTTATTCTTGATTCAAAATAAAATCTTCTTGATGGCATACTCAAGAATGTTCCTGCCTAAATCGAGCCCCTTTTCTCTCTGATGATATTGAAAAATTACGCTAAACGTTATTAAATACGGATGCTAGGACTAATTGAGTTTTTGGACTACCGCTCTCTTTTTGTGTCGTAGTATCTTGATTTATTTTGCGAGGAAAGTTCCGTACTCTTGAAGGGTGCCTATCATTCTTAATAAGTTGGAGCGTCCTCAATTTTTATGATACTGTGCAGTACCTCTGGTGTGAAATAGTTGCTTGAGGCGCCGTGCCGTGGCCACGCGCGGTGGGCGGGCGGCTAGCGCGGATCGCGTATTGGCGCCTACAAACCTAACAGGGATACTTCACGCATTGCGCAATGCGTGAAGTATCCATTTTAGGTTTGTAGGCGCCAGTGCGCGTTTTGCGCTGGCAACTCGCCGCTCGCGCTCCGCTCTGTGTTAGGTTCAAATATTTGAATTCGCGGAGTCAGCGTTCTTTAGCTCATGATTTTGCAATGTTTGCACACTCTGCATGGGCTATTTTCATTTAAAATGATGGAAAAAAAACATGTATTAAAGGAAAATATGATGTGTGTTTTGTAAATATTGAGGTAATTCCGTGTCAAATTTAATGATTTACAAAGCACGTTAATTTTTATTTTCTATTGCATACTTTTACTATCCTGCAGCGTGGTATCGAGCCCATCCTCAGCACATTGAGAGTTAATTAACTCGATTTTTCCAAACATTTTCGTTCCACAATTTCGCTCTAAGCTGCACACAATGAATACGATTCGGGGCTGCTCCTAAAGCTGAATTACGGATCTGTCAACCTTCCTCTCCTCTTCATCTCCCATTTAACACTTTTGTCACGTATATTCCTATCCGTTACTGTGTAGAAACAAAAAAGAGCAACGCTCTCCACAGCCTCCCCTCCCTCCTAATGCGTTACGTATTCTGCGGGCTGATTGTTGAAATTGATAGACAAAGCGATAGACGAAGAAGATAAATAAGATATGGAGGAATCCTTTCGGTAGAGGTGAGAAGTTGCAATGGAAAAAAAAAGGTAGGTAATAACTAACGAACGGCAACCCGTAAGAGACCCCATACTTATTAGTCCATCATTTTCTCTCTTAGTCTACAGGAGCCATAAATTTTAAGCAATAGGATCGCTCCATACTCCCAATTTCCTTTTTGTCCATCATTTTGTCTATCAATTTCAATAATTAGCCCGCTGGAGTAAATCTCATGAAAACTTCACGTATAGAAATATGGACATATTATGAACGGCCTCCTCTCTCACTCAACAGTTGATTTTGGGAAGGAGGGGTTTTCGTAAGGGCCGTTTTCGGCCTACCATGAATTTCCTCAATTCTGCGATTTCTTGCTCATCGAAAGTCTATATTTGACAAAACGCATCGTGATTTGCTTCTTTTCGGGTCTAAAACTGGCCTAAACATGGGTCTGAAGGCCTTTTTGTAAAAAAAAAAAAAAAAAAAATAGTCCCGACTACTTTTATATCTGGCACCAAAACGCAAGCAGAAGTATACTTGGGACTGTGATGCTTTTTTTTCTGTGTAGCAAGAACTCGTGACGAATGCCCTGTCTAGTATTCAATTGCAACTTGGCAATGTGGTTGTGTTATATATTATTGGCGTTCCCGACTCCTGGTCCGTTTGACTCCCCCTCGAAGGCGTATTGTGAATATATAATCACCGTCTTTACAACTCGTATTCATGTTTGTCGTCTTTGCGGCGCTTTTGAAGCTCATTCACTTCCTTTTTTATCTTTCCTTCCTTGGCGGCGGGGCGGGGCGGGGCCGAGACGAGAGTTCGATGACCCCGGCAGACGGGCTAATCAGCATGCCGCGCCGATGTCCTCAAATTGCTCTCGGGTGACGTCACCACTTGTGACGTGTCACCGAGTTACTAACCTCTCTTCCTTTTTTTCATATATCTTTCCGCACGTCAATACGTCACCGGGGCACCCTAACGCGTGACGCTCCGCACTTTGCTCGCTCCTTATTTGTGACGTCATGCCGTCGTCCAAACCCGTCTCCTCCGGGCTCATTATTCAAATCGATGTACAAAGCCTTAGACAAAGAAGACAAGTGGTAAATAGAGCGATTCTATCACACTCATGATGGGTCCAAACCAGTGTTTGAAACTCACCTTAGAGTTTCACGAGCCATATGACCCATCAAGCTCACTTTTTAGGGGCCATTGAAGATTCTTTAGGGCCAAATTGACTTTTTGTTTTTATATCACGGCGCATTTTGTGAAAAGTCAGACGCAAGATGTTTTAGTTACAGGACTAGTAGCTGTACCTTGTAACTTTTGAAAAATCGCCAATCAGACAAATTAGGATTTTTTTTTTTTTTGGGGGGGGGGGGGGGGGTTGGGGCTATGTTGGCGCAGAGACTTCATTTTTTGGGCGCCATGACCGATTTTTTAGTCGCATTTGGCGCGTTGGCGCATGTGAGTTCCGAACACTGGTCTAAAATTTTAACGTCCAAACTGGAATGTCTGAAATGCAACGTCCTAAGGCAGAAGGTCCAAAACGCAATGTCCAAGTGTTAGAGGTCCAAGTGTGCATACGTCCATTTATGAACTGCCCAAATACATTACGTCCAACTTGAAAATATATTTAGCATGAGTGATAAAGACACGTATGCGTTTGCTTCAGGAGGCCAAGAGAGGAACGTGTGGAAAGTGTGCAGATGGCGAAGATGTATTTGAATCCTTATATTAGACTGGCTGCTTCAATTCACTTCGCTCACTTCCGCACCTAGCCAAGGGATCCCTACTCTGGACCCCCGATCACTCGCTTCGCGAACTCTAGGAAAACTTTTGAGAGCGGACATTGGAATTTTTCGATTTTTTTTTATCATCTAGACATCAACAGCTTCCGTTTGTAACAAAAATCAAGGAAGTCTTCCGGCTCCGGGTGTTCTTCAGAATTAAGAATCACAAGGTTTCGACCGTTGCAGTTTTATTTATATAGATATTATTATAATAATAAATATTAAAGCTAGCTATTAATATATTAATAACCAAGTTTATTGTAAAATAACAGAAACGCCAATGAACTCATTTGTATGCTTTGTGTTTCAGTGACTTTAGAACTTAACTAGGCAAACTAATTTCAAGAGTCTTTCTTACTCTGCAAGCCGTCTGGTTTAATTATTCGATTATATTTCAAAACAAATTTATGGTTGTTTTTCCTTTCTGTTTTAGGTAAGACAATGGTCGGCTACTAGAGTGCGTTTTTACTGCATGATTATCATCGCAAATGTAAGTGTTCTCAGCGAAAAAAATTGTCCTACGTAGAACCTTTATTGTTTAGTTCCATGTATTCTCATTCACATTGAATGCAACTGACCTACGCATTACCTCCTCAAAAACAAAGGAGGCCCGATTACGCCTCTCCTACCTTCAGCTGAGTTGCTCACGTAGCCCTTAAAGAATTACAACAAATAAGACACGCGGAAACAAACAAAATAGGAAGAAAAGAGAAAAGGAGAGGACGCGCGTCAATGACGGAGCAGAGATACAACTATACGTGCTTGCTGGATGTCCGTGTTGCATCCGCAAAATTAAAGGCGCTATGGCGCGAGGCTCTCTAAGCATTGAGAGCCTCGCACAAACGAGGCTGGGATTTCTAGCGCAAAATGGGGTGTCAGTCAAATTTGGAAGAAAAGTGAAACACAAGGCTCAAACACGTCTCTCTTATCTCCAACTGAACGGACACTAGATTTTTTTCTTTTTTTTGATGTAACGCTTGGTTCTTTTTTAAAGATGTATTTGTAAGCTAGCTCGTATTCATCAGCCCCATTCAACCCGCGAGACACGTGTATTTGGACGTATTTATGTTTAAAGGAACTATGTGCATACGGCTTGCGAGCAACATGGTTCCTTTAGCAAAGGTACGTCCATTTAACAAACCTATGGTCAATTTAACCCGGCTTGGGAATTTAAGAGTTAAACTTCGATATGAGTTCATTGTGGAGCTCTTAAAATCTGATTTTCCGTACCGACAAGACAAAAATGTTTTAACGGATTATTTGACCCTCTTAAACTAACTTGTCTCGTCCCATTGATAGTCAGTAGTTACATATCGACTTGAATGATATGAATTATATTAATGATATGAGAATAATAATGGGCTTGTTGCAAACTTCAACTAGAGGGAAAGAAATTGTTGCTTCACGTAGAAAATGGCTCAAAAATTACGATGATCACTTCGAAAAAGTCTGAAATACACTCCTAACTTCACAATCTGCTTAGAAAATATGCGTTTGTAAGCTTTTCGTTTCAAAAACGGTACCATGGCACAGGAGTTTGGAAATGCATCATTATAATTTATCGGAATAAACCGCACCCTATTGATGGCATCTTTCAAATGCATAAAATTCTCTCGCAAATTGAATCGAGTAATGACGACAAAAATAGAGCGGTAGTCGGAAAACTTTCTAGGTCTTCGTATCTATACTCAATAACGTTTAGCAATATTTTTGAACTTCATTAGAGGAAGTAAAAAGTTATTTGATTCAATCAGAAATATGCTTAAATTTACCGCCGAGAAGCTTTCCTTTTGAATCAATAAAGAAAATAATGCTTCTTTCTAGAGGAAAATATGCTTATATAATAGAAAAGTCACTTATATCAAGCAGAAACCCGCTTTCCTTCAGCTATTTTATTATTGATTCAAAATGAAATCTTCTTGATGGGATACTCAAGAATGTTTCTGCCTAAATCGAGTCACTTTTTTCTCTGATGAAATTGAAAAATTACGCCAAACGTTATTAAATACGGATGCTAGGACTTATTGAGTTTTTGGACTACGGCTCTCTTTTTGTGCCGTAGTATCTTGATTTATTTTGCGAAGAAAGCTCCGCGCTCTTGAAGGACGTCTGTCGTTCTTAATATGTTGGGTTGGTAGATACGTTTATTTGGTGCTTTTAACAATTTGGCCATTAACACCTTAGAGGAGAGATCAAATACTCCCCAATTTTGTAGGATGCTATGCAACACCTCTGTATTGTAATAGTTGCTTGAGGCGCCGTGGCACGCTGCGGCTCGCGGCGCGGCGAGCGGCCGGCCCAGCGCGAATAGCGCATTGGCGCCTACAAACCTAAAGGAATACTTAAAGCATTGCGCAATGCGTGAAGCATCACTTTGGGCTTGTATGGACGACGTGCTAGTGCGCGTTTTGGGCCAGCGCGGCAGCACGCCGCTCGCCCTGTGTTGCTCTGATATTGGAACTCGCGGAGTCAGCGTTTTTCAACTCATGATTTTGAAAGGTTTGCACACTCTGCATGGATTCTCCTATAAATTGATGAAAATAAAATACACATTAAAGGAAAATGTAATGTGTGTTTTCTGTATTAAATTTAATGAAGTCGAAAGCACATCAATTTTTCCTATTATATTTTGTGCTTTTACCGTACTGCACCGTGGTGTGCGCTCAACCAAAAGCTCAAAATTGGGCGTATTTCACTCTAAATAAGATAAATGTACAAATGGGTTAAAACCAAAGATTACGAGTTCCCTGGTTTTTTCAGTTTTTTTTCAATTCATGTTTTTATAGTTTCTTCCAACACCACTTTGGCTCATTAATATTAGTATCGATGCCTTCGATTTTCTGTCTTTGAAAAAAAAGGAAAAAGGTAAATGTCAGGTATATTTTATATGGAAAATGTTAAGGAATGAAATAAAAAATAAAATAAATAAAAATAAAATATTCACCAAGGACAATTTGAAAAGATTTGAAAGACTGATTTGAATAGATTTGAAAAAATTGAAAAGACAAAAGAAGAGAGTAATATTTCATCGAAAAAATGAGTAACCATAACAACACCTCCTTCTCTCTCAATTTTCTCATTTCAATAATAATGTCAATATAATCTTACATACGGGCTAAAATATAACGCTTGGACCAAGTCACTGTTGCATATTTTATGCGTGGACGTGAACTACTGGACAAAACAGGTGCGCGGACAAAAAATTATTGACAAAATGTCCTGAAACTGGGGGAAAAAACAAATAAAAAACACATTTTTCACACGCAGATTGTGAAATTAGGAGCTTATTTCAGACAATTTTTCTGATGCGCTCATCGTGATTTTTGAGCCATTTTCTATAAGAGACGATTCTTTTTTTTTTGCTCCAGATGAAGTTTCCAACAGGCCCATTCACTCTATTTATATTTGTAAGCGGCGCTTTTTAACGCACACACAGGTAATCTGCTGTGCTCAGGAAGAACACCGTATGAACATGCAAGAGTTGCCAAATTTTCCCGAATAAAGCATGTACTTTTTTCAATATGTATGCATATTTTGATTTTAAATTTTCCGATGATTTAGAATACATTGGGTACAAAATTGTCTGAAAAATTTGAAGAAAAACATGGAAAATTTACCCGAAAATTGTATTTTTCTACTGAAGGAAATTGGGTAACGCCTGAAGGTTCATTAGGCGTTATTCCTCAGGACGGGAGTAATGCCATCGGTGATCAGGCAACGGCGCAAGCGGTGAGAGATGAAAATCTATTGAACTTGACGGAGTTTTCACGACCAGTTAAGCTTTTGGCCCGGTTAAGCCTCACAAAAGAGGCGGCTATTCAATGGCTCCCCCGATCAGCAAACCAATTAAAAAGAACAAAAGGGCCAGAAAAGAGGGAGGAGAAGAGAGGGGGGAGAAGGGGGCATGGAGCTACACGAGCAGCACAAAAGGGTGAAGGGTTATGTGGCGAAGGTGCCGAAGGTCCCGGTGAGGCTATGCGTAAGGACTCATCATTTTCTTCGATCCAAGAAGCCTGTTTTGTCTGCTTTCGGAAGAAGTATGAGCGGAAGGCTTAGTCATGACTAAGAGCCTTAATCACTGGCTTTTCGTTAAAATCTGCTTATTTCTCCAGGAAGCCCCATATCGACGGTCGAACTCCCAAACCACGAATCTCGGTTTCCAACGTTGCAGACTTACTGCCATAATGTTTAAAATGAAAAATGACTCAACGTCAATGCTTAAAAACGTCTATGATTTGACCTCTTCTTCTTCTTCCTCTCCTTTCACTAACGACCAGGGCATAGCCCTGTTTGTCTGCCCATCCAGTTTCGAGCACAATAAACTATACAGGGTGCGGCAAAAGTCCCGGGACGGCTGTTTATTTTTTAAACGGCTACACGTAGAAAAACGAATTTTGGGGGATGTTCTTGGGTCAAAGTAAGCTACTTTTTGGCACTCCCCAAAATTTTTTTGGGGGCCCCCCTAGGGGAGGGCGGGGGCAACTTTTTTTTTCAAATGGCAATCCCCCCTTTGTGATACCTCATTCGAAAGATAATAAAAAAATAAAATTTTTGGCGCAAACCGCAGGTCAAAATGTTCATTTTTGACAAAATGGCGGCCGGTCAAAGTTCAAAATGGCGGAAATTTAGCATCTCCGTTGTTTATTGACGGATTGGTGTGGAACTCGGAATCCTAGGGTTTTTCGAGATGAGGAAAACGATTCTGGCATTGGTTTTCCAGAAAAGTCAGTCCTTTTCAAAATGGCGGCGGTCAAAATGGCGGCCTCGAGCGGGAAGTGGATATTTAGGTTGCATATCGTTGGATTTGCATGAAACTTGGTATCTGGGGGTATTTCGGCACGAGAAGAACGAATCTTTCATTGAATATCTGAAATTTTGACTAATTTTCAAAATGGCGGCGGAAAAATTGCGGGAAATCAGTTTTACGGCTCTTTACCGATGGATTTGCATGAAATTCGATATCCTGGCGGTTTTCGGCTCGTTAAAAAGGAATCTTTCATTAGATTCTAGAAGAATCAAATAGTTTCATGCAAATCCATCGGTAAAGAGCCGTTAAAGTGATTTCCCACAATTTTTCCGCCGCCATTTTGAAAATTAGTCAAAATTTCAGATATCCAATGAAAGATTCGTTCTTCTCGTGCCGAAATACCCCCAGATACCAAGTTTCATGCAAATCCAACGATATGCAACCTAAATATCCACTTCCCGCTCGAGGCCGCCATTTTGACCGCCGCCATTTTGAAAAGGACTGACTTTTCTGGAAAACCAATGCCAGAATCGTTTTCCTCATCTCGAAAAACCCTAGGATTCCGAGTTCCACACCAATCCGTCAATAAACAACGGAGATGCTAAATTTCCGCCATTTTGAACTTTGACCGGCCGCCATTTTGTCAAAAATGAACATTTTGACCTGCGGTTTGCGCCAAAAATTTTATTTTTTTATTATCTTTCGAATGAGGTATCACAAAGGGGGGGTTGCCATTTGAAAAAAAAAAGTTGCCCCCGCCCTCCCCTAGGGGGGCCCCAAAAAAAATTTTGGGGAGTGCCAAAAAGTAGCTTACTTTGACCCAAGAACATCCCCCAAAATTCGTTTTTCTACGTGTAGCCGTTTTAAAAAATAAACAGCCGTCCCGGGACTTTTGCCGCACCCTGTATAAGTATTAAACAATTAAAAATCACTGAAAATCAAGGACTCGTCAACTTAAAACAGCATACAATCTATTGATTTGTCCTCCTTATGCAAAATAAATTCTGGAAAAACTTCAAGGAATGATGCTGATTTGTTTGTCTTAAAAAATCAAGTAGAATTGTAGATTTTAAAAGTTTACAAACGAAATACATGGTTTAGGAGTTTCACTATCGATATGGCTTCCATTGTGATTAAAAGTTGTATTGGGAGAATCTTCCGAAAAGGATGAGAGGATAAGTGAAATTATGGGCGTTGAAAACAACATAGTGCATAACATTTTCACAAAGCAGCTTGTCTGATATGGTCATGTGCAACGGATGCCAGATGATAGGTTGCCTAAGAAGATTCTGGATTGGGTCCCCCCTGGCAGAAAGCGTAGAGGACGCCCTGCCATAGAGTGGATTGAGGGAATAAGGCAGGAAATGAGGAGATACGATCTGCCGGAGGAGCTCTGGCCGGATCGCTGTCAGTGGCGGTTGGGTGTCGCAGAGCGCACAGAAGCGCTATAAGAGCGACTTGTTAGTAGTATTGGGAGAATATTAATATTAACAATTCAAAAGAGACAATCTTCACGAATCTCTGCTAAAAGTCATTCGAATAAGTTTAGAAATTACCCAGCACTATTCTGCGATGCTAAGGAAGAACACCGTATGAGCCTTCAGACTTTGCAAAATTTTCTTCGATATATTACGAATTTTCCGGGCGATCTGTGATTAATTTCACTTTAATTTTTCAAAGAATTTGATACGCAATCAGATCTAAATTATTTGAAAATTCAAAAGAAAATGTTCATCAATATTTGTAAGAGTTAAAATTTCGGAGGAAATCTTGCAACTCTCGAATGTTCATTCGACGTTTTTCGAGTCTACCGCTTTTTTTCTTTTTTGTAATACATCCTGGATTTGAACCTTTTCCCCTCGCCTTGAAGTAAATGTGCTCATTGATACTCACCATTGATCCACTAGTCCTTGTTAATTTCTAAAGTAACAAATGTGCCATTAGTTTCTCTATATACTTGTACATGATGTTTTTACAGATGAGCCAAAATAGTCCTTTCTTCTTGTCAAATGTACTCCGATTCAGTGGCGTGGCATGCTTTGCCGTGGTTTCTGTCGAAAAAAAATGGTCAAATCAGGCATTTTGTCAAATGCCTAGTCAGATAGTCCAATGCTCCAAGGTTACGATGTTTCTTAGAGACCTCTCAAATTTCCAATATTTTGAGAGTAAAAGTCCATTATATTACAGACTGTAATTGCGTTTCCCGTTCAAAAATGCTCCTCATATTTCTTCAAATGTCCAAATTGTGGAATACGACTATTTTCTTGAATTCTGTGTATTTTGAGATAAATGTGCAATCCAGGACTGAAAAAACTTATTTATCACTGTATGAAGCACAAATCTACAGAGAATTCCTTCCCACATGATCAGAGAATTTTTTTGTCTACAGTTAATAAAATAATCAGAATTTCAGTCTAAGTAAGAATATTTGACTATTTGCCTAGGCATTTAACCAAATACCTGATTTGACTATTTGCCTTCGACATATCGATTGATCTGGCATCAGTGTTCTGCCTTCCCCGGGCGTTATGCGCCAAATGCTCCTAAAAATCGGGCCTTGGCGCTTAAAAAAATTTAACAGATTGAACTCGCAATCGGGAAGCAGCGCAGCGGTAGCGATAAAACGTTCTCTATACGCACCGTTCGCAGCGTTCGTTTTTTAGAACATCCTGTAGCGTTTGGCCTGTTACACACTGCAACTCCGCATTCATTCCTTCCGCAAATTTTAGTCCGCCTTGGCCCGTATGCAAAAATTTAATTTGGCTCCTTAAAAAATAGTAGATGGTTCATAAAAATTGGGCTTTCGGCCAAGGTGCCTCCTAAAAGTTTAGGGGAAAGGCAGAACACTATCTGACATTTAAACCTATACAGAAGGATTAATATACAGGTTGTTTCCAACGAACACCTTAAAAACTAATTTTTTTATCAGAACTTCAAATTAAGAAACATCGACAATCGATCATTGACGCCTGGCCACTGTCCGATTCCCGCCCTCCTCTCCGGTCCAAGTTCACGGCCGGACACCTGCGCGCTGGACGAAGGGACCCCTGACCGATGCTGAAGAGCGCGGGATGAGATTAGCCCGTGGAGGGGCTGCAGGAGGGGGTGGAAAGTTTTCAAATTCGATTATGAACGCTATTCTGCGTTCGTGAACTTATTGTCGAGAGGAATCTACGAGGAGGTCGAGTCTGGCGTGGGGGCGCGGGGGGAGAGGGGGTAGGCCGGGACAATGAGCCGTAAATGAGCGGAGGAATGATTTTCCGAAGCGAGGGGCGGAACAGCGCCGAGAAAGGAAACAAGCGAAAATTAAATTGAAGACACTCAGAGGCGAGAGATACTTTCCGTGTGCAGTCTAGTGTGTTTTGCTTTGGCCTACCTCGCCCGGCGCGCCCAGAGCAGTGGCCAATGATCAATTATCGATATTTCCCTATTTGAAGCCATGCTAAAGAATCGATTATTATGGTGTTCGTTGCGTTCGTTCGTTGCCACCTTATTGGCCGAAAGCCATCCTCGGACGCCCGGTTGCCACTCTCTTTAAGCGCTGTGCAGTTGCCAGAGGGCCGTCTGTAAATGACGAAAAGGCCTTTGCTGGAGGAGGAGTGGGGGGCTGTCCAAGGGTCAACGGTAAGGTAAAAAACATGCATACCTTAATTTGCGACGTTACGAGTTCCCCACTGAATATTTTATGCGAATTAACTCGCAAAATTCTACACAGCGTAATATGTCGAAAAGGGGAGGGGGGAGGTCGACGAGAGTGTCCTCTCTGTAGATTTAAGGGGGGGGGGGTATTAAAGAGGGGGGTCCCAGTAATGAGTGTCGCTATTACTCTTATGAAGGCAGCAACGGCGAACACTCACTATAGAGAGCTTATGGGGGGTTTATCAGCGATTCAGCACCCTAGAGCGGTGGCCTCCAACTACGATTGCTGTCACTCTCCCGAAGGCAGCAACGGCTATCGCAGGTGTAGGGTTGATCCAGTTACTGATCCTCCAAAATGTAGGAGTCAAAACGATATTTGATGGTGTCGATGTCGAAGGCAAATAGTTAAATCAGGAATTTTGTCAAATACCTAGGCAAGTAGTCAAATATTCTCACTTACATTGAAATTTTGATTATTTACCCTAAATTTAGGCAAAATATTTTGTTGCTCCTGTAAGAGAGAATTCTCTGTAAAAATATGCAGCATACAATAGTATTTTGAACGATTTTAAGATCCTGAAAGCGCATTTATCATGAAATTTTCACTACGTCATGAAACATAAAATTTTTAAAATTTTAACATTTAAATGTACTAAAGGCATGTAAAAAGGATGGAACAAGGAGAGTTGGCGGATTTGAATAGTTATTCTTCCCAAAATATTGAAAACCCGTGAACTCCTTGCCATAAATTTACAGCATTCCGTAAACTGTCAAAATTTGATTACTGGCCTAGGCATTTGATAAAATACCTGATTTGACTAATTGCCTTCGACATCGACAGATATATTGAATAGACTGAGTGTCGGAATAGTTTCTCAACCAGAATCTCAATTAATGACAGTACTTATTGTCGATTGTAATGACTTCAAGCCGGAGCTCAGGATGGTCAGACGCTCTGAAAGCGTCCCAACTCGAACGCAGGGATGACTATTATGACGACAGTCGTTCTTCAAACGACCCAATACAAACTGATTTTGCCTCGGACGGTCAGAGTCGAGTGCGACTTCGAAAGCCCGAAGCTCGAGGCTCGAGGCCCGAGGCGCGCATGCGCACATCACCTCAAAGTCAGCACTCCTCGCCTAGAGTCATAGCTTATCCCGACGTTGCTAACTTTCCATACAAAACGACGGTTTTGTAAGGGAATTTGGTTTGTCTATCCTCACACGGTAAACGATGATACCGGTCAATTTACGTACGGTAGTGCGCCTTCATTTTCGTCTGATACTGTGCAGCACTTCTGTGGCGGAATAGTTGCTGAGAGCGCCTTCAACAGTATCACCTCGACTTGACGGCGGACGATGACGATTACCGCTGAAATCACGTCCTAGCGCGAGGGTACCTACACATTTTCTCGTCACCTCATAGACTTCTGAACTGTCCGGCCAAACTAGATAAAAAGTATCTTGGATGAAGCATCCAGACTCTTGTAAAATTCGACAGGAAAAACGTACATGCTGATTCACATGGATTTTTCCTGGAATCGAGAGCCCAGTCTCGTAATTCAAGCGAAAGCAAGAGCGGAATTCCAATAAAGATAATTTTCTTTTCTTTTTTCTTTTTTTTTCTTTTTTTTGTCAACATATTTTAAGAGTCCAGACTCTGAATCCATAAGCCCTTTTTTAGTGTACAATTTATGCTCCCCGATTTATCTGGTAATCAGTTCCAAAAGTCTAGTACTGGCTCCTGGATTTTCTTAAGATCAGCAAACGTACGATTAACATTTCCAACATTCTAGTGCTATATATTCCGAGAAATTCCCAAGAACGCACCCAGCCACACTGCTTATTTAGTTGTAATAACAATGAAGCAAGGGAAATAAATTTCAATTAAGACTGAAATTGCTAAAATTAGAAGATTTTCTTTGCTTATTTTAATTTGTCCGAACGACGTTTCGGAGGGTACGCTGTCCTCCCTCTTCATTGGTGATAGCGCGACTGGTCATTTAGTAACGACCATCAGGCTGTTTCATGCATGCCGATTATAGCAGAGCTCCCATTCTGCCGTACTGAGGAAAATGCCGTATGAGCATTCGAGAGTTGCCAAATTTCCTTCGTTAAAGTTTTTTTTTTTCGGAGAGTTATGAATATTTTTTCTTGAAATATCCAGGAACTTTCGGTGAAATTGCGAAAAAAATAATCCGAAAAACTGATAGAAAAATAATCATACGTTTTCTCGAAAATGTGTGTTTAATCAAAAGTTTGGCCTGCAGGTTCATACAGTGTTTTTCGGCAGTTCGTTGCGGCAAAGCTCCCATTCCATTCCCGTCAAGAAGTCCGGGATCCGGAACTTCTTAATTCCAATTTCTCCCACTCCACGACCGTAAAAAGTTCCGGGATTCTTTTCAGATTTTTTCAAAAGTTCCGAGAAAGTTCCGGAATACGTGAAAATCCGAAAAATTTTGGGAATTTCAAAATTTCCGGGAAAATTTCAGGAAAATCTGAAAAGTTTCGAAATTTGGTACTAATTCCGGGAATTGGGAGCACCGGATTAGAGAGCAGAGAAACTTACTCCGTGATCCGTCCAAGTACCTGGATATTCGCAAAACGACGGGGAACAGAAATGCGTTTAAAATCGGAGAAACGAAACGTCATCGCTCGCAGAGGATAAACACAACAATCCCGGGAACGTACACGGGAACTCAAACACGATGCAAAAGTCAATAACCCAGTAAGACGGCCGGATTTTCATCGGATGAGGGGCATCGAGGAAGCTGCACCGCGTTTCCCATCCGAACCCCCCCCCCCCCCCCACCCCCACCCCGGCGGGCCTCCTCTCGCCCTCCGGAAAGGGGGGGGGATTCCCATATCCGCCCGCTCAATTGCTCAATTTCCAGCGAGCGTTGAAACAAAACAGCAATCGAAGGCGATTCGCGAGTTCAGGTAAACAAGGCTGAGGAATGAACCAAGTGATCGGAGACACCAATGACAGGGGTTGTGGCGGGGGATGGGGGGATGGTCGGATGGGGGGTGGTAAAATGAAGCAACCCGCCTGACACGGTGTGGTGAGAATAACAAGGGGGCTACAGAAAGGGGGAGCAAGGGGGCGTCGAGAATGCTGGATAGTGAGAGCGCTGCTCTGCCGTGCTTAGGAAGAACGCCGTATGAACATTCGAGAGTTGCCGAATTTTTCTTGATAAAACATATATTTTTGACAACATCTATGCACATATTTCCTTGAAATTCTCAGATATTTTAGATTAAATTGCGTGCAAAATTGTCTGAAAATTTTGGAAAATAATATTCGCAATTTTCCCAGTAAATCCGGTTTTTATCGGAGGAAACTTGGCAACGTCTGAAGGCTCATACGATGTTTTTCCTTAGCACGGCAGTGCTGCGCTCCCGCCGCGCGCTAAAAATGACAAATCGTTGCTTTAAACCCTAGTTTCACAAACTCGCTTCGCAAACTGCTTGAACCAAAATGTATTATTACTCTAATTCAAGTGAATGCCCTTCAAGTTTCCGAATAATCGCGATAGGGTGAGAGGTAGGGTTGATTTCCAAACTTCACTTTTGTCCCATCCGACCACAGTGAATTGGACTGCATTTTGCAATTAGGAACTACGAATTCCGGCTCGGTTTAGGAACGACGTATGAGCCAGTAGTTTCCCTATGCACATATGAGTTTTCAAAATTCTAAATAATCGTGATAGGGTGAAAAGTAGTGGTGATTTCCAAACTTCACCTTTGTCCCACCCGACCACGATCCTTTAATTGGACTACATATTGGAATTAGGAACTAGGTTCCGTTTGGAGACAAACCTATGAACCAGTAGTTTTCCTATGCACATAAGAGTTTTCACGGTTGAGCCGTAAATTGCAGTTCCTCATTGCCAAATGTAGTCCAATTGATAGTCTCCTATGATGAATGATAGAATTCATGGTTTTTTTTTTTTTTTGCGAAAGGAGTTATGTATGTAAATATTCAAAACGGAAGGTTGCTTCCCTTATTAGCTGTTCAATTGTTATGGACAATATCAGAGTCTTTGGGTTTAAGTTCAACTAAAATGGGGCTGTTTGGAAGTTTAGGACCAAAATTTGACTATAATGAACAGTAATAAACTCCATTGGGCTACATGGCACTGTAATGGAATTAGACTACATGGACTTAAGTTTCAAGAGCTCGAAACAGTTATGTTGTATCAGTGCGTTTTGAACTGGATTCGACAGCATTAGACAGCTAGATTGCATTCACCTGTATTGAGCTGCAGTGGACTATGTTAGATTTGGAATAATTAGATCAGAAATACATATATATAAGTCGCTTTACAGCACTCCCTCGCGCTCTACGACTCCTAACCCCCACTGCTCTCTTTCAAACCACAAATCTTGGGGGATTGAGCACCTTAACATTTTCACTTCAATCCCTTCCCTCCAACCTTTCATTGGGCGCCCTTAGGGTGCGTCAAAAAAAATGAAAGTCTGAAATGTTCCGCTCCCCAGGCGGCAATCGATGACGTTTGGTAAAAAAACATGTTTGCCAAAATTTGGGCCAATTTCAATCATTTTAAATGGTGCCAAAGGTCAATTTTGTGATGAAATTATGATATTTTGATTTAGACCTCGATTTCGTACAAAAAACTCGATTTTACGCTGAAATCGTGCGTTTACGAGAAAAATGTCAAAGAACTCGACTTGTAGAGGATGAAATTTTACACTAGGAGGACGTCTTTGTAACCGATAAAAATCAAATTGAACTAGAAAAACTCAACTCTGTATTTATTTTTTTGGTCCTCAGAATTTCCGAGGTCTTACTAAGTAGAGGTTTTAAAGACTCATTTTTCACGAAAATAAGTCGAAAGAGGGTATAAATGAACTGTAGGCAAGTGTTGAGGATGCAAATGTCATCAGAACTTCCTCAGTTTCAAAAAAAGTTCCAACTATTTTGCACAATCCTCCAAAAAGTGTACGACTCGAGAAGCAGGATCGTGCTATAATAGTAGGGGGAAAGTGCGGTTTGACCGGGAAAAATTGCGTAACAAACTTTCCCTATGTAATCGTCATCAGTAGGTCCCCCTGAACAACTTCCTAAAAGTTAAAAATGGCCCGACCCCGGAATATCCCTCAAAAAAGTTAAAATTGAAAATGGCGGCCGTAATAAGAGGGTCCGGGAAATCGGTATTTTAAAATGCTCATTCTGTCTCATCATGTGAGGTAGCATTTCCTATGTAATTTTGGTCGTGGATTTCATAAATGAATTCCGCAAGGCCCTCCGGCCAAAGGGGGCGCTCCAAATCAAAGATGGCGGCCAAATGTGAAAGGCAGGAGGTTGCATTTTTTTAAATATTCACCGAAGGAACAAGGAAAGTGAAGTGCCTTTATTTTCATGTATTTATGGCCAAGAAACTTAAATTTGATGTTATAAATGTATTTAATAAAGGAAATTAAAGGAAACATACGACTACCGAGAGAAACGTAAGCTCAGAAGGGCCTTGCGGAATTCATTTATGAAATCTACGACCAAAATTACATAGGAAATGCTACCTCACATGATGAGACAGAATGAGCATTTTAAAATACCGATTTCCCGGACCCTCTTATTACGGCCGCCATTTTCAATTTTAACTTTTTTGAGGGATATTCCGGGGTCGGGCCATTTTTAACTTTTAGGAAGTTGTTCAGGGGGACCTACTGATGACGATTACATAGGGAAAGTTTGTTACGCAATTTTTCCCGGTCAAACCGCACTTTCCCCCTACTATTATAGCACGATCCTGCTTCTCGAGTCGTACACTTTTTGGAGGATTGTGCAAAATAGTTGGAACTTTTTTTGAAACTGAGGAAGTTCTGATGACATTTGCATCCTCAACACTTGCCTACAGTTCATTTATACCCTCTTTCGACTTATTTTCGTGAAAAATGAGTCTTTAAAACCTCTACTTAGTAAGACCTCGGAAATTCTGAGGACCAAAAAATAAATACAGAGTTGAGTTTTTCTAGTTCAATTTGATTTTTATCGGCACAAAGACGTCCTCCTAGTGTAAAATTTCATC
The DNA here is from genome assembly GCF_918797505.1 of Bemisia tabaci. Taxonomy (NCBI): domain Eukaryota; kingdom Metazoa; phylum Arthropoda; class Insecta; order Hemiptera; family Aleyrodidae; genus Bemisia; species Bemisia tabaci. Next base: position 52,231,381 of record NC_092799.1, on the reverse strand, counting down.
CTCTACAAGTCGAGTTCTTTGACATTTTTCTCGTAAACGCACGATTTCAGCGTAAAATCGAGTTTTTTGTACGAAATCGAGGTCTAAACCAAAATATCATAATTTCATCACAAAATTGACCTTTGGCACCATTTAAAATGGTTGAAATTGGCCCAAATTTTGGCAAACATGTTTTTTTACCAAACGTCATCGATTGCCGCCTGGGGAGCGGAACATTTCAGACTTTCATTTTTTTTGACGCACCCTAGGCGCCCTCTGCGTCTTCTCCCAGGAGGAACCCAGTCAAATACCTTCTTCGGCAACCTGTCTCCTGCCATTCTCTGGACATGACCATACCAAATGAGTTGTTTTGTCATAATGTCATGCACGATGGTCTGTTTGGCATCCATGATCTCCCGCACCGTCTCATTCCTGACGCGATCCTTTCTGGAAATACCAGCGGATCTACGCCAGAAGTCCATTTCTGTTGCCTCTAAAACCTCCCGGGTCCGCTGTTTCATCGGCCATACTTCACACCCGTAGGTTACTATGCTCTTGAGAATCGCGTTGTAGATCCTTCTTTTGTTCTCTTTGGAGATCAGAAATAATTGGGTTTAATTTAATTGTATCAAAAGATTTTGATTAGAATCGAATTAAATTGAAGTGTTTTGGATTTTCCTGGACTGTCTCGTACTGTATTGGATCGGATTGCACTTTCTTATGTTTGGTTTAAATGCGACTTATTTTTGGTTGAACCCTCCTCCCCTCCCTCTCCTTGCCTCTGTGATCTCAGGTCCGAAATAGCCTCGGTACTGCCAAGCTAAGAAATAGCGCCATAGAGCCTCAGACTTTGCCAAATTACCTATCAGAAAATTCGAATTTTCAGGAAAACTAATGAATATTTTTCCGCCCGATTTCCTGATAATTGTTTCCGCAGTGTGATCTGAAGTAAGTGAAAATTTCAAGGAAACGTAACATGACTTTTCTCAAAAATTAAAATTTTAATTGGAGAAATTTGGCAACGTCTAAATGTTAATACGGCGTTTTTCTTCCTTAGGGTGACAGGATAGGCGTTAAAAATTGTGGAGCGGGATATTCTGCTGTGCTAAAGAAGAACGCCGTATGAACATTCGAGAGTTGCCAAATTCCCCTAGATAAATTCTTGACGATATGCATGCCCCCTTTTCTTTGAAATTTGCAGATATTTTAGATTAAATTGCGTACAAATTTGTCTGGAAGTTTTAAAAAAAATATTCAAAATTTTCATAGTAAAATCGGTTTTTATCGAAGAAAATTTGGCAACGTCTGAAGGCTCATACGGCGTTCTTCCTTAGCGCGGCAGTATTGTGCTGATACTAGATATCGATAAATCTTTGAAACGATGAAAGAAGGGAAGGGGAGAGTGACGGACGAGGTGTGACTGCATCAAATAACCCGGATATCAACCATTTTTATGGGGTGAAAGCGGATTGCTCCAACAACCCCCTTGAGAGGTGGGCAGAGGAGGGGATGAATGATGGCTTATTCGCCGGCAGGTCAAGTTGACAACTACACCCGATCACCGACGAGAGGCGATGCCAACGCACCCTCCGGCCATCCGAGGAACTCTTAGCACATCGCTGCCGAGCAAGGGCGAATAAAATAAAGAACCTATACTGCCGTGCTAAGGAAGAACGTCGTATGAACATTTGAGTGCTGCCAAATTGCCCCAGATAAAACGTGTATTTTTAAAGAACATTGTGCGTATTTTTCCTTGAAATTTGTTGACGTTTTAGATAAAATTGCGAACGAAATTGCCTGAAAAAATTGAAGGAAAATATTAACGATTTTCCGAGTAAATTAAGTTTTTATTGAAGGAAATGTGGCAGCGTTTGAAGGCTCATGCGGCGTTCTTTTTTCGGCTGTATTCCACACGTAGCACTCAAAACACCACTGCAAGTAAGATAAACGAAAACAAGCACAATATTGAAATAAAACTGGGGAATAAGGACGCGCTTTAATGACGGCGCAGAGATTCAACTATTCGTGCTTGATGGATGTCCGTGTTGCATCTGCAAAATTGAAGGCGCGATGGTGCAAGGCGTGAACTCGCAAAGCGCCGCTCTATGCTGCCAATGAGATGTCGCTTGGATTCGGGAGAAAAGTTAGCAAAGAACGAGACTCAATCACGTCTATCCGACAACATTCGTTTGGCAACATTCGAATACTCATAGAGCGTTTCCCCTAAGCACGGAAGTATTTTACGCCGGTAGAGCTATGTTTCAGCTGGTCTCATTCAAACACGTCTCCATACTCCGCCAGGATTTCCTGTCTAATATCCGCATATTTTTACACTTTTTTTGTTCGACCATTATTATTTTTGAAAAAGTACAAACTTGAGCAAGGACCAAAAATACACGGAACTGAATTCTTCCTCATGAATGTCACTCAAACTGACACCATGATATGAAGCCCCCCCCCCCCCCCCCTCCGTAAGGCAGGCCTAAAGCTTTTTACACTACGTGGAGTATTTCAACGAGAAAATAATATGCCACTCTCGGCGTCCCCACGTTTTATTTCATCCTGTTTTTACATTCATTTTTTACCTCCGTATTTCACACTTTTAATTTTACCTGATCATGTCCCTCGCTGGCCGTCCGTCATTCCGATGAATAATGACAGTAATTTTGTAAAGGGATTTCCTTTTATTTTTTTCCTGGTGAAACGTTCAATTCTCATCCGGTGTCGGGAAAATTATGTCAAATCATTTTATCAGTCGAAAAATGATCGTCCTTTAATACAGTCGTTTTGTACTTGGAGTCGTAACATGGAATATTTAAAAGGAAAAATAATTCAATAGGTGGTCACCGTTCATGATTTGAGCGATCAATGTCTATGCTCATGAAGCAAAATGCCTACAGTTTGTATAGTTTTAGAATTGTCATGAAAAAATGTCATTATTTCGTAACTCACTTCACAGTTTGATGAGGTGTGACAACGTCACTCTACCAAATGCAATAATTTCAGTTTGAGCCATCTCACATTTATCAAACCAATACGCCAAGACAATATGATCATTTCCTTTTATTTTTATTATTAATTAATTTTTTAATTAACTCGATAACTTAACGCCTGAGTTTCTGAAATACGGTTATTTTAAACACTCGTGGACCTATACTACCAATTTTAGCCATGTGGTGATTTCCTGAGAGCCGATAATCAAATAATTTCTCATAGAACCCTCCAAAAATGACCTGCTTCTCAGGCAGCCTATTCGGCCATCAAATCGATGAAAATTTAGTTCTAGCACGAAATTATGATGAAAACGCACTAAAATTCCGTCCAATTATCTTGATTTTAAGCGGATGCACGGCAGTTCGCCGCAAATCGCGGTCGTGCGCATACATGCTGCATATCAGCTTAAAATCAAGATAATCGGACGGAATCTTTAAAATTAATTCACATTCAACGTTCATGAATCAATATTTTCTCCTAAATTTAGCAAAAAGTACCAATTTATACAATAGCAATGCTTGCTTTTTTAATGAAACCGAATGTTCGGGATCAGAAATCATGGGTCGTTGATATACGACGTTACATGCTGCCGGTTAAAGGAAATTGTCCGTTTTGTAACTTCAATTTTCTTTTTGTCAGTCGAAAAAGCTGTTTTGAGCTTTTAAGCTCTAAATAGTTATTTGTTTAAATTAACTTTAGAACAGCCTTATTTGCAGGCAATTCCTAAATTGCACAACAAACCTATTTGTTCTTTGAAAAATTATGAAATGTTCTCGATTGAAAACTCAAATGAGGATTTTCGCAATTACCCGATAAAAATCCATCCAGCAAAAGTTTACCGTAGACGATAAATAATAAATTATTAGAAATTAATACTTCGTTAACGTGCCCATTGTAAATGGAAGACGGTGACACGTCATAATAAATGCATGTTGGTGTGGATGCAGCACGTGTGCACAACCGACAAACGTGTTCAAACATGATGATCGTGTCATCAAGGTAAGCTAGTTTTTTTATTCCTCGTGAAAGGTGAATTTATTTTTACCAAGCGACATAAATGCAGCTTTCAGTAGGTGAAAGCGCTCACATCAAATTGTAGAGGTATCCCTTTTAATAACAGCGAAATGAAAGTTCACAAGTTTCCGCTCCATTTTTAATCAGTCATCCGTTCTAGTTGCAGTCGCGAGGTCTTTTGAACGTCTTCCATCCCTCTTTAATCCTACCAACCCCCTACCCTCTTTCAACCCCCCCCCCCCCCGAGGGCGAACGAAAGTGGAGCGCGAACATTTATAAATTGCAAAGGACAACAAACAAAAAACCTGTCGCGATCTGTTCGTGTATTGCTTGTTTTTCGCTTTTTTTTCTCATAAGCGTTCGCCATTTTACCGTTGGATAAATTCTCCCTCCTCTCTGAATATTCCCTTTTGTCGCGTTTTTGTTGTTGTTTTTTTTCCAGCGTTGATTCCGATTTTTAAACTGAGATATCATGCTCTCCGCTTCCTTTTCCCCGTTTATTTATGTACACAGTGCCCACTGATTTTTTTTATTTATTTATTTATTTTTTTTTTTTAAAGAAAAACAAATATACTGGAGGGACTTAATACCAACGAAATACCATTTTTTACGGGTGGGAACGATTGGAACAAACCATGATACGCCTGAAGTCTTTTTGAACTGAGAGCTGGGCTATCCTGTGATATCACAAGCGTAGAAGGATTTTGCAGTTCGCTCAATAATTCAGGGATACACTTTCACTCAAATTGTGGTAAAAACGGGACAAATAGGCAAGGATAATGACGTGCTGTCCACCATTCGCGGCGATTTTAGCGGCGCGCCAGCCAGGGAGATCGCATGGGACGGGACCCGAGTAATTGCTGGAGTGTGGCGCGCCTTCAATCCGGCTGGCAGCAACATGCTTACACCCGTGGTCGAATAGTCGTATCACTGCGCCTGCCGTGAACGAGTTCAAATATCCTTCCCTACACGCGTAAGGAAGCGTATTTAGCTCCGACTGCAACGTTGCAGACCTCAACTAATGTCTTATTTCTAATCATTCTTGTTACGAAAGGTAAATACAGTTTTTCTGTACAATTTCCGAGGATTTTCTTCAGTCGCAGGAAATTTTAACGCAATATTTTCGCTCGTTTCATACCTCTTTTTAAAAAAATGAATTTTATAAATCCAATCCGAGATTCTGAATTGTTACAATTTACAATATAAGCTGAAGTTTCTCACGTTTGAATTCATTTTCCCACAGGTTATCCCAATTTGAAGTTCTGACAAAACGTCAGTGAGGAGTACTACCATTATGAATTTACAAACTGCACTCTTTCCTTGTGGAAAACTGCCTACCCAGAGTACCACGGCTATCTCAAACATAAAGGGAAAGCGACATTCAACCGGTCGTTAACTTATTTTAACGGTTACTGCCACTTTATATTCCTCCAGACTAGCTGCTCTTCAGCACGGAGACATGTGTTGAAAAGTTGATTCGGTAGCCGAGCGCCAGGGCATGAGGCGCTATTAACTTGATATCAGAACGGCCTATTTGTAGTTTTATCGCCTCGAATGCCGTCAGAAAATGTTTGTATGCCCTGTTTATTCACACCTGCATGAAACGTAATGAGAGGTGTGGGGGGAAGAGGCAGCGCGTCTCTTGGACAACCCTTCACTGCCGTGCTAAGAAAAAAAAATCGTATGAGCCCTCAGACGTTGCAGCATTTCTTTCAGCAATCTTACATATCTGGGTAAATATTTTTTTTTTTAAATTTTTCAGGAAATATTGTTCGTAATTTGATCTAAAATATCTGAAAATTGCAAGAAGAAATATTCATAACTTTCTGCGCAAATAAGATATTTTGAGAGGAAATTTGGCAACACTTGAATGCTCATATGACGTTTTTACTCAGCACGACAGTTATCGCCATGCGAAATGTTACGATTGCTCGGTGTGATTGCTAGACGGCAAACGGAAAAGAAGAAATTCTCATGAGTAATGAATGAGACGCCTCTGACGCCTCTGAACGAGATATATCGATCGATCTTCCGTTCAAACCTATGAAAAATGATCGATAAAGAGGGTGTTTGCGATGAACACATCGATAATCAGTTCTTTACCAGAGCTTCGAATGGAGAAACATCGATAATCGATCATTCACGCTTCGCCACTACTGCACTGTGTAGATGTGATCGACTTTGTCAGAGGGTCCTTATCTTCCGGGAGAAATTTCTTGTAAAGGTATTGATCAAGGAGCACAAGATATTACACGAATTAAAACACCTAAATTGCAAGGTATGATTTCGTACCTACTGACCTGAAAAAGAGGGCACGACTACTTTATTTATTTAAGTTTTCAAATAGTAAATTCAAACATTTCGCTCAAGAAAAAACCAAAATTGACCTAAGTCGAATCAGGCATCAAACTGAAACTCATCGTTCTCTGGATGAACGTATATTTCTGCTAAACGGAACTAAGTCTCGATTCCAGTTCTTTTTAAGATTTTTAGAATCCCAGAGAACGCGTTCTTTTAAATAGAAGTGAGTTTCATGGAAAAGCATTGTGAGCATAAGACGGAATGAGCTAAATCAGCCATCATCATCATCATTGAAAGCCCCTGCTAAAAATGGTGAGTACAAATGAGTAGAAAATCAAAGTCATATGAATGGAATTTCAACTCATATGAATAGAATTTCAACTTATATAAAGAGACTTTAACTCATATGAGCAGGATTTCTCTATCCAGTTTTCGCCAACTTATATGACTGGAGATTCAAACTTATATGACTAGAGATTTCAACTCACATGAGTTCAGCGTTGAATCTCCGTGTCCGATATCTCAGAGAAGTAGGAAGTTCTACTCATGTGGGTCAGCAAATTCTGCATAGCCTACTCGTCATTTTTAGCCGGGTCCGCAGTTCGCAACTCCCGGCAATCCAATCCCCCCTCCCTTCTTCCCCCTACGCCACTTAGTTCTGTTAAGCAGTAATACGCCCAAATAATATTGGACTGAAAAATAATGCACTCTTACTTTGGAATGCGGCATTCTTAAAAAAAAATTGCGGAAACATATTCAGCACTTTGAGAATATATTCCATTGCGAAAAAGGGTGAGGTTAGTTTCGTGGCAAGGAGTCTTGGATTTTTTGCCAAGCAGAGAGTTTGGATCGGAGAAAAAAATCGGCAGGTTTTTGTCTCCATTTTGTGGCTCTATTTTGGACTTTTCTTTCATGGGCATCAAGAATTTCATGAAATCACCGAACGCTCCCATAAACAAACAACAAAGAACAAGAAGATAAACAAATTGAATGAGCATTAACACAGAGACAAACTATAGTTTGTCATTCATGGCATGGGAAATTCTCCCGAAACGATTCCCGCTTCCAGGTGGCGTTCAGTGGCGTGCTTTGCGTTATATTGATTGATGTGTCATTTAAACCTATGGAAAAGGATCGATATACACGGTGTCGGCAAGGAACACTTCCATAATCGATTATTTGCAATAGCTTCAAATGGGGGAAATATGGTTAATGGATCATTGACGCCTGGCCACTGGTGGCGTTGGAATTTGAATTGCGTCGTAATGTAAGCTACACACGTAGCACATTTGTGGCGAGATAGCGCGAATGAGGTGATAATCTGTGTCGTTTTCTCATTTCGCAGTTTATGAAGCTCGGGAGCCGAGGAATGTATTCCGTCTGAGAACGCTTTTCCATCCAATCATAGTTCAAAAAGTGTAACTTCCTCGGAGAAAGCTCGCTTCCTAACTCAAGCATGCTATTGGAAAACCCTTGTCTTATACTGCAATCGGAGAAGCGATTAGTAAGATCGTAACCGTTTCTATCATCAGTTCGTGACCGACTAAGATCCCTTCAATTATTGAGCAGACAAAATTCCGGCATAACCAAAGACATAAAGACGGAGTGCTCATATCCAAAAGCACGGGGAAGAAGTGAAACCATTCTGGCGCTGTGAATCCATGCGCGGGAAACGATTTGATTTGGACTTGTCCTCTTCATTTTTCCATGTTGAGCGCGCTATATGCAATAGCGGGCTCATTGGAATACGCCGCAAGGCGGTCGGTAGATCTAGATGCCAGCCCCATTGCATCCTGGGTTATTTTTAAAGCCTCTCCGTGGCGGGAACCTAGTAGTATTTTCTCATCGTGATAATTAAACGTGGAGATCGTTTAGAGTGCTGGTAACGATTTTTTAATTAATACCAAGAACAAAGGAATCTATTAGATAATTTTAGTTTTTCTCAGTCCTCTAACCAATAGGAGAGGTACGGCTTCATTTTCTTCTTCTAGCGCTCCGTCTTTATGTCTTTGGGCATAACTGTTAACATTTTTGCGTCCAGGGTTAATATTCTGTACGTAGCTTCCATTGTGATAAATCTAGTTTGTTCCGATAGGGAACTATTCTTACGTAACTCAGGATCTATCTTTGCCGAAAAAAAGTTTTGGAAGGAGCGCGTATCTTTAGTTGATTTCGATAGAGTCTACATTGGTCTTGAAAACTTAAACAGATTATTTTTGCCGTATGATGCTTTATTTAAATGAGCGAACCTTATAGATTTCGAAACTTGTTCAATAGAGAATTTGCAGGTGTCTAAAATTTTGTGAATTCCATGTCTAAAATGATACTGCTTGAAAAACTGAGTACAAGGATATCGTTGGTCTCTAAATTGAACAATCATTGGAAAAAATATGACAAACGAACCTAATCTGCCAAAATACACGTGTTTAAATGGAAATTGCCGCAAGATGACGTCATTAGGCGGCACGTTTTTTCGCTTTTAAATCTATCTTTCTCCAATTTCCCATGTTAGAATACAAATATGAAAAATACTGCGAACTCAGCTCATTAGGCACTTTCAGACGAAGCAATACAATTTTTGTGTGCAAATTCTCCATTGACTCGATAAATGAAGGTGCAAAATCTGAGCCACGTTGCAAAGCCTATGCGTTGTTTTTCGAAAAAATCAATCATTTTTCAAATAACAATGGTGACATTATTCTGCGACTTGGCAACCTCGGATAAGCTTGTGCCTACACTTTTTTCTGCTTGAATCGCCTTCTTTAGAAATCGAGGCCAATCCCTGAGTGCTTGTTATTATTACCACGTAAAATTCTCTAGGTTTTCCTTTCATGCCGAGTTTTTTCACTAAAAGAAGGATCTGCTGCCGTGATTAAGCTTATTTCCCGGCGCTTAAAAGCTCTCTGTGTCAAAGGCGTGGCTCTAATGGATAAGTTACGGGGAGGAAGCGATAGGCCCTCCGAGACTGGTTCGGTGAGACTAGTGCGGTTGAGAACAGAACTTGAAATGGGAGTTTATTTTTAATGTTTTCTAATATAAATTGAAATAAAGGAGAGTGAGATTCTCTCTGCTTTGGGCAAAATTTTAGAGAAAACAGCCGATGATTGTCGCAGGGAACACATCACAATGACATACGCTTGTGACAAGTTGCGAATAATCGTCAAATGTGAAATGTTTCCTAACCTGCTGATCCAGCTATTGGACGGTGTAAGTCGGCAATCACAAAACTCGTTTGCGGTGTCTGAAAATCTCCGCCTCTTTATGTTATTCATTTCAGGAGAACAAGTTAACATCATTCCTTAAAGTTTTTGCAGAAGTTTTTTCGCACAAAAAAAAATAAATCACGGCAGTTTTGAAGAATTGCCGTTTCGTAGTCTTCCGTTTAAAAAAAACAAATTATGATAGGAAGTCTGCGACGTCGCAAATCCAGTTATGTGATTGCCGACTTACACCGTGGAATTGTTAAGTAAGATACGGCTTGCGACTGGCTTAATTCGTTTAAGTCTGTGAAAATCTATTTTGGTTGTCCATATGCACACCAATAAACCACAGTGACAGTTTTGAAACGCTCCAATGGACTGGACTGGAGTCCTTCTTTAAAAACTCGACCTCATTTTAAAAACATGCTTGCAGCGTAAAACAGATGAAATTTGAATTAAAGGATACAAAGCACCACGACGCTCATACTAGCGCCTGAATGCGTCTATTCGAACTTTTTGGATGTGCGTTGTGCGTGTTGCTTACTTATAATTGAAGGCGGTTTAATTTTCTTTAATTGATTTTCGCTTTAATTTTCGCTTCGTGCCTTATTCAGCAATCAGAACGACGCTCCTGTGAGTTGTTTTTGAAGCGTGTGACAAGCAGAAGATTTAAAAGTAAGGCATGTCCAGCTTGTCATGTGACTAAGAGGCCACGCGTCCTGGCCGCTTTGCAGTCAACCCCCCCCCCCCCCCCCAGATGCGTTGCGCCCAAGGCTTTCTGCGTTACGCATTACTCTTATGGACGTATTTCTGTCAAGCGGAACTGTGTGCATTAAGACATGAGCCCTGAGACCCATAAGAATAAGTGCATAACAGGGCTCACTTTATAATGCACATAGTTCCGTTTGATAGAAACACGTCCTTATGATTATTTATCAGAGTATGATTTTTAATTCTATTATACATATACATATCTTTGCTTTTTGGGTTTCGATAGAATCCCTCCCTCTAATTTCTCCATTAATAATATGCGACGCGATTTATATTTGTTCATACAGTCCATTTTTGTGCCAGAAAATAACGTAAAAAATGTATAATGATCTGTCAATTTCACACTCAGAACTAAGCAAATTAAAATTTCACATTGGCGTAGGTTTCATGAACTGAGAACTTTAAACTCCCTTTGGTTGATCATCCCTCCTCCCCAAATTCATCGTAAAGCATCCCTTTATGCACTATAATCTCTGACTTAATTTTTGTTTCCACGGACGACGGTCCCTTTTCCAATGGACAGGACAACCGCGTTTATAAAGCTCAAACATCAAAACTAGATTTTATGCTGCGCATCGCGATTCCGCTAAATTTCTGATGCATACCGATTTCAAATTGGACTTATTTCCGTTAAACAAAACTATATGCAGTATGACGTGAGCCCTGTTATGCACATATTCTTATGGGCCTCGGGGTTCATGTCTTTAATGCACATAGTTCCGTTTGGCAGAAGAGTCCAATTGAACAGCCCTCATGCTCGGATGAAAGGGTTTATCACGAAGACCGTTTGCCGGGGGACCCTATAATTTTATATGAGCGCAACGATCGGGAAAAATCGAGTTATCGGGTTTCATGTAACCGCGGACTCGGCAGCGTCCGTCACCGGTGGGCGCGCCTGCCCGCTTCAGCCGGCCGCGGCCGCCCGTAACGGTTAATTTGATGGCCGGCGGAAAAAGTAATTCAATCAGAGCAAAGCTTAAAGCCGATGCTTTGACATCTTCCGCGGAGAGTTCTTTTCAAAGACGCCGGCGAATCAATCGTGAAAGCGCTGGCCGCAAAAATGCGCGTCCGAGTAATTGGACGCATTTAACCGGAATCAACCCAACTGCATTTGAACTACATTTTACAACTGAGAACTATACTGCCGCGCCAAGGAACAACGCCGTATGAACATTCGAGAGCTGCCCTTCCTCCGATAAGACATGTATTTTTGACGACATTCGTGCACATTTTTCTTTGAAAAATTTCATCTATTTTAGATTAAATTGCGTATGAAATTGTCCGAAAATTTTGCAAAATAATATTTTAAATTCTCCCAGTAAATTCGGTTTTTTATCGGAAGAAACTTGGCAACGTCTGAAGGCTCATACGGCATTCTTTCTTAGCACGGCAGTATATTACCGTGCTGAGTAGAAATGCTGGATGAGCGTTCGAATGTTGCCAAATTTTCTTTCAGAAAATATCTAATTTTGAAGAAAGCTATGAATATTTCGCTTGAAATTTTCAGACATTTTGAATTAGGTTTCGAATGAAATCCTAAGAAAAATCGGAAGAGCAATATTCAGGGATGTTCCTGAAAATTAGGTAATTGATATTCGAAGGAAATATGGCAACGCTTGCTGGCTATCACGGCGTTTTTCTTAAGGTTGGCAATATAGTTTCTGGCTTCTCCGTAAAAACACTTATGTGCATAGGGAAACTAATGCTGCATTTGTTGTCTCTAAACTGAGACAGAAATCGTAGTCCCAATTGCAAAATAAAATCTATTTGACGCTCCTTACTTTTTGCTCATTTTTTATTTTTAACAAAGAAGTAAACTATACAAAGCCTTTAAAATTTTAAAGAATTTATGATAGATAATGAAGAATGTATACAGCAAATTTCAAGTTTTAGCGTTGCTTAGTTTTATGTTAAAAAGTAAAACCTTTAGAGCAATTTGGGTATTGTCTGATGTAGTTGGGCTGAAATGCGTTCAATTGAACGCATGTATATACGAAAAAGGTTTATCTGCAATAGGACGCCAAAAAAAGGTATATCGATCACTGAACTCGAGAATATGTGTGTCTTCAGTCGTGGTGTTGCAAATCTCCGCGCATGTTCCTTTTTTCAAAACGAAAACAAACCAACAGTTTTTTTTTTTTTTTAACTTTAAATTGCCTAGATTTTCTACACTTGGTAAAAAAATGCACAAAAAATTTCGAGAAAATATCATAGTTGCGTTTTTTTTTTTTTTAATCAAACACCTGAATATTTTGAAACGCTGCGACTCCATCACAAATTGAACTGCATTTGACCACTTGGAAATGTATTATCTGGCTCAGTTTATAAATCACGTGTGTACCACTAATTTCCCTATGCGCATACGTATTTTTACGGATAGGCTAAAAGTAGTTCCTAATTGCAAAATGTAGTCCAATTATGTCTCTGGCGTGAAATACATTTTGAAAGGGAGAGCTCAAAATGTGCATATTCCTCACTCAGGCTTTATGAGAGAAGAAGTGAATGAGCCTGTTGCAAACTTTTGCTAGAGCAAAAATAAGAGTTGTAACTCATAGAAAGTGTCTCAAACATCACGATGAGTGCATCGGCAAAGTCTGAATTGCTCTCCTTACTTCACAATTTGCGTAAAAAATTTCCGCTTTTTCGACCTTCCTGCTTCAAAAACGATACCACGGCACAAGTGAACATTTCGTCAGAGGAATCATTCCACGATAATTCTAACCATCTCATAACAATCGGCGCGTTTACATTTACAATTTTCTGGCGTTGATAGGTATTCGCCTCGATTGACCCCGTGCTCTCCTCAACTGCGCGCGGAAGCGTCGGCCACATTGAGCGGGGATTGAATGGAACGACCACTCTAACGAAATTTTTACCTGTGCAGTACTATTCTTTTTGAAGAGGGAAGCTTAAAAAAACGCAAATTTCTTACGCAGAATGTGAAGTTAGGAGTGCTATGAGTTGCGCTCATAGTGATGTTTGAGACATTATCTATGTGGAACAACTCATATTTTTGCTCTAGCAAAATTTTTCAACAGGCCTATTATCGACTTTATCATTGTTCTTCTGGAGATGTTCTCTGCGAAGGAGCACTCCTGTTTCCACTATGTCTGAATTCTCTTCAGACGCATTGCAAACCCAGCGTTTTCCGATGTGGTCCAGGCGAGGAGAAATTAAACGAATTACGGGGCTGGTCCTCGTGAGAACCATAAAGACACCCCCGCCCGATAATTAACTGCATATCGAATAGGATCCGCTCGGCGATTATAGGACTTTGCGTTAATTGACTTTATTTGTATCCAGGGTTTTCCCATTCTCTCTTTTTTCGCAATAATCGGCAGTTTTCGCTTCCATGCGTTCGACGCGCGCCCCGGAAACTGCAATTAAGCACTCAGACAAAACAACACATGACTCACCGTAATTCCACGGATCCAACAACCGAACGCGGGAAGTTTTTAAGTGCAACTCTGCAACAACACTTTTAACTCGGTGAGGAATTAAAAATCTGTATCCAGCAACGCGAAAATTAAACATGAAATAAGAAGAATCATCATAAGTAAACAAAAACTCTGCATAAACTTATTTTTATGTTGTAAACAGAGACGAGAGCCCCTCGACTGGTCTCTTGGCGACAAGTGGAATTTTACAAACATTCTGAGATTTAACACTTTCTTATGGATGTTACCGCCAAACTCCGATTTTCAGGCAAACCTAAAGGTTTGCCGAGGAGGTCAGGTTTTCCTGATGACCCCCTGGTTTTTCAGACAAACCTAGAGGTTTGCCAAACGCCATTTCAGACAAACTCCGATTCTGTTTTTTACCCTAAATATGACCGTACCGGTGGTGATCAGCAAAGCAATGAACTGGAGGATGACCGGAGAATTCAGGACTGTGAAGAGTATAAATATCTGGGAGTTTGGTTGACTAAGGAAAGAAATTGGGATCGGGCTATTAAAGATCGGAATGTGCAAGGCAGGAAAGCTATCGCGATGCTAAATGGGGTTCTCTGGGACCAAAGTATCTCCGAGGAAATCAAAAGAAAAATTGATAACGTCATCGTGAAGAGTATCATAACTTATGGGAGTGAGGTCTGACAACTGAAGAAAAGAACTGAAGACATGCTTAGGGCAACTGAGATAGACTTTTGGCGGAGGTCTGCAGCTGGGATATCGAGAAGAGAGCGTATCCGCAATGAAGAGGTACGCGAGAGAATGGGTGTGGAGAAAGACATCGTGCACGATATCAGGTCCAAGCAGTTGGTCTGGTACGTGGTATGGACATGTGCGAAGGATGGCAGACGATCAGTTGCCCAAGCAGGTCCTCGATTGGGTTCCTCCCGGAAGGCGACGGCGTGGACGTCCTTTGAAAGGTTGGCGACAAGGGGTGGAGGAGGAGATCAGAAGTTGCCAATTGCCTGATGATCTCTGGGAGGATAGGAGGCAATGGCGATTGGGCGTCGCAGAGCGTGAGACTGCGCTGTGGAAGGGACTTAATATATGTATATAATCGTACCGCTTAACTTCTTTTTTACCGCAAATGTAACGTTGGAAGGCAGTCTGTTGAGGCCAAATTTTTACGGATTGAAGTAGACTTTTGTTATGAGCCAAACAATTTCGCCAAACGACGGTACGTTTGCGAAACGAAATACCCAACACGTTGTTCAATATCCACCCGGTAGGTAGATCAACAGTTGTATGATGGAGTCCCGAAAGTGAAAGCTTCCACAATCGCCAAGATTGCAAAAGTCTCTGGTTGTATGTTTACTTGCAATGATTAAGTTTTTTTATTTCATTTTTAAGTTTCTAATTTTGATACGCCCCGTTAAATGTCATGAGTTAACTTTATAGCTAGGAATTGTTGACGGTCTAAAATTAAAGGGATTTACACAGCGCAATCGTCTTTATCAAACCATGTAATTATACATATGCTTTAAAAAAATATTAATCATGAAAAAACTATACATCTTCAAAGGTGATGAGACATGTGGACGTATATATGCTGAGAGGAACTATGCGAAAGTGGAAAGATGGGGTGTGCTCGTTAGTGGTCAGGCCATAAGAATGAATGGGAAATATAAAGCGCCAGTGACGCCAGCGGCAACTACGAGAGAAACGACGATCAACGACACGATCTTTAACTTATCTTGTCACATGCCCACGGCTCACGAGTTACCGCTCAGTTCCTATTGATTTAATTGAAAATCCCGCTTTTCCATTTTCTCAAAAGGAACCATATCCACTGACCATATTGTTTCTTATCCGGCTTCCACGAGCACACCCCATCTTTCCACTTGCACATAGTTCCTTTTAGCAAAAATACGTTCTTGTGGTCGGCCATTTCTCCTTTAGTGTTTACACTAAAACTTTCAGCCACTCTAAGAGGATCTTTTCATCTTACTTCCAACTTGAACCGGTTTTTCTTTTCTTTTCTTTTTTTTCACGAGCAGTTTCTCTTAATACTGCGCGAACAAGTGAAACTTAAGTATAAAATTTGAATAAAATAATCTTCATCGGATTATCGCCGAAACTCGTGCTTGTGAACAAGTTGGAGTTTTGGAAGTTGGAGAGCAAGCTAATGCTTCGCACTGTTTCCAGGTTTGGATCTTGCACCTCCCACCTCTTACCACGATCTTGTCTTCACACGCTCAAATTTACGGTCGAACTGGCTGGCTCTCCGCCGTCTAAATTTGTTATTTCATACTTTCCGGAGATTCTTTTCAAGAGCTTTAGGTAAAAAACAAGATCTGTTAGGACGCAAAGTTTCTACGGAAAGTGGGCGGTTTCAACCAAAATCGGCCCAACAACATTAAACATTGCCAAATTTTCTCTCATTTGTCTGATTCGGCAGCCGATAGGAAGCGCTTATTGATTTCAACCTGCCTCTAGAATTCTAGTATGCTAGTGTCAATGTTATCAAATGAACGTATTTATGCTAAAAGGAACTATGTTATGTGAATAAGGTTTGCGTGTAACATAGTTCCTTTTAGCATAAATACGTCCAAATGGCGCACCGGTCGGATCTCAGCGGATAGGGGCCTCAGGCATTTGGAAAGAATTAATGTGTGATACATTTATTTAATGCCTCTGATATCGAACCACGGAGGACGATACTCTTTTTTTTATAATTTATTGGCTTAACGGTAGGGTAGTTTTCTCAAAATTGATCTTTGAAATTTTCATTGCGGCGAGTTCTTTTCTCATCGGTGCTCATTTTGCGGCGAGTTCTTTTCTCATCGGTGCTCATTTTTTTGTTGAACTGAAGAACGTGCCCATATAGAAAATGTTGTTATGGTAATGCCGTCAGAGCAAAAATTAATGCGTCTCATATCAGCCGCGTTCTTTTTGGATTTTTTCAAAACCTCCGGTTCGCCATGAATTAATAAAAATTGTATTTTTCACTTTAGACTAACAGCTGAGCGCTTTTCTAATACGAACTTATTTTTAGAACTTTCCCGTTCAATGTCAATTTTTACAATAGCTCAGTTGAACTTTCACTCGATGATGAACTGCAGATCCAGTAAAATCCACTCACCCACTGTAGAGTTTTGCGTTGCAGAAGCGACTTCAGTCGAAAAATGACAACGCCCCCTGCCCCCTCCCTCATCTCTCGTCCAAAGTCGCTGCCATTTCCGGGTCAAACGGGTCCTTATGAGGCTACTAGGGGGCCCTGCCCCCTGACCGCTACGCGGCCCAACCCCCGGTAGGGCGCCTCGCGCCCTCAAGCCCGCTTCGCGGGCCCTACACGCATATGTATAGGCAAAAATGTTCTTCAATTTTAATACACCATTTTGTGTTCGAGCTGCATCGATTTCAAAATTTTTGACGTAACACTCAGATTTGTAAATGATGATGATGTAATGTAATATTTTTAAATACTTAATTTAGAAAAAAAAAAGGATTTCGACCGTTAAGAGTTAATAATATTTGGTC
Organism: Bemisia tabaci; assembly: GCF_918797505.1. NCBI lineage: Eukaryota > Metazoa > Arthropoda > Insecta > Hemiptera > Aleyrodidae > Bemisia > Bemisia tabaci. Next base: position 52,214,193 of record NC_092799.1, on the reverse strand, counting down.
CGACCCGACGCGACGCAGCGCTTGCCTTCTCACTTTGTATCTGCTGTTAATATTAATTGAAATTCAGCAATCAAGTAAATTGACCAATGCCGTAAATCGAAGCCGGAAGAACGCAGGAAATATTGAGTTAAACCTTATACCTTGGACCTTGAACCCTGAGCGATGCACCGTTCCTCAACTCTTCGAATGAGGAGCCCTTCACGAGCTTTTCCATTGTTTTATTGTTTATTCGAGTCACTCAGGTAGAATCCCACACCTTGACGTTTCCAGCGGAAACGACATATCTCTCACGCTATTAACATTGGACTTAAGTGATATGAGCTTTAAAAGCACTACAACATTAAAAGTTCGGGGTTTCATAATTTTTTGCACATCTACATCTACTACAGATGACATACATGTAAAGATCATCCTTATCGGTCCGGCAGTTCGTCAGAAATAGTGCTTCCAAGATTTTGCTTGGAGTTGTATAATATAGATGTGTGCAAGCTCTCCATACTTAAAAATGTACTATATGAGCACATTATCGCCATGATCCTTTTTTTTTAAATGAACAAACAAGGGTTTAAACCGCACCTATTAAACGACATCAGACAAACATTCGACTTAAAAACTTGGCGTTTGGCGTCAATTATTGATAATCTTTGAGCTTAAATCATCAATAATTTAAACGAGTGAGTTGCGCTGGTAATAGAATCGTGTTTTAATGATTGAGTCTTGTAGACCGGCCGAAAATAATAAGATCTGACTAAAACAGCAACTTCCAATGTTTACTAGTAACGGAGATATAGCGCTTGAAAAATTCGGTTTGTGACGTCATCCTTTGCGGTGGTCACGCCCTCAGTTTCTTTCACCTTGCTTTCATCCAAATTTCATATTGAGTGACCAGTGCAAACAGACGGTAAAACCACCGAGCCATGTATTTCGTTGCGGTGTTCAAATATCCCGCTCTCATTTTATCTTTTTGAAGGAGAACGAATCAATATCATTTCTTGACATTTTCACATTTTTCTTCGCACAGAGAGAAAAAAAACACGGAGCTTATGAAGAATTGACGTTGAGTAGCTTTCCATTTAAAAAATAAAGTATGGCAAGAAATTAACAGCGTCGCAAACGGTGGCGTGGCGTGAATGATCGATTATCGATATTTCCTCATTTGAAACTATGGTGAGAATCGATTATCAAGGTGTTCGTTGCGAACACCCTGTTTATCGATCCTTTTCCATAGGTTCAAATGGCAAATCATTCGATATATCGCAAAGCACGCCACGCTACTGGTCGCAAACGGAGATACGTGGTCTGCTAGTTTCACCGTCGACTCGTGTCTCACTGACTGATGATAGGAAGTTGGAAGAAACCATGGGTGTCACCGACGCCGTGGATGACGTCATAGACCGAATTTTTCAAAGCGCGATCGCTCGTTTATTATTGAACGTAGAGAGTTGCTGTTGGGACAGATTTTATTATTTTTAGCCAATCTGCAAGAATCAAACGTAAAAACGGGATTCTATGAGCAAGGCAACTGACCCATTTACGCATTCCTACGGGCCGATCATTGAAATGGATGTACAAAGCCATAGACAAAGGAGACAAAAGAGATATGGAGAGAACCTACCGAGTGGTTGCAATGGAAAAAGGAGGTATGTAATAGACTAGCAAACGGCAACCCACGAGAGACCCGACAGTTAGTCCATCATTTGCTCCCTTTGTCTATAGGAACCACGGAACCACCTATTTCAACCAATATATAGGTTCGCCCCATGCTCCCTATGTCTTCTTTGTCTATAGCTCTGTCCATCAATTTCAATAATCAGTCCTCTGGTACAGAAAGTCGAGCACCAATGGTTCGTGATGTTAACATCTCTTTTTCCTTTTTTAGGGATTTCATGATGTGACAACGAAGCCGGCGGTTCTTGATTTACTAATCCGACGTCATCCGGGGCGCGGGGCGACTTGACTCCACCCGCAACCCCAGCCGGGACGCGGGGGATGGGGGATGGGGGGCGCGGGGCACCGCTTAACGTGACGGCGAGGTGCAAGGGATCACGTAAGCCGCACTTGAGTCGCGCTGAATTTCATGAATAAAAAGCCCCGGATAAACTGAAACGTAAACACGGCCCCGTCTTGGGTCTCTCCGCCGCTCCGGGCGCCTCCGCCTTCCACCTTTTTCAAGCCGACCCCCCCCCCCTTGGCGCCCGTAATTAACGCCCCCCCTCCCTTGCTCCTCGGTCATGTTAGCGCTGCTCTTCATTAGAATGGTAATTCTCCCGCTTGCAGTCTGACCCGCGCCCTCCGATTCAAGGGCCGTACTCCCGCACACTGCATCCAGTCCATAGGAGAGGTCGGATAAAATTTGCAAACTTCAAACTCATATAACTCCATCTGTACGAAACTTTGATGTTCTAAAAGTGGTTCTATTGGTTTTCTCGTGACATTGCCTTCAAGAAGCACCCCTTATAGTTCAAAATGTGACGAAATAAACATAAAAATTCGCAGTTTCTGTCTAAGAATTAATGTCCGACCTCTCTTATTGACTCGATCCACTGTGTGGCCGTGCTGAGAACGAACGCCGTATGAGCCGTTAGACGTTGCCAAATTTCCTTTCATGCAATATGAATTTTCGTTGAAATCTGGGAATATTTCACCTTCAATTTTTAGAGTATTTTATTCGCTAGCAGATTGAAATCATTCAAAATGGTATTTTAAGAGAATATATACACAGCTCTTGTAAAAAATAAACATTTTACCGGAGGAAATTCGGAAACTCTCGAATGTTCATATCGTGTTTTAACTTAGCACGGCAACGTACAAAGTCTCCACGTCCACATGGTTCACGTCGTGTTAAGATGCCCGCAAAATATTACATCATGAAAAATACGATTTTCGTTCTTCTTAGAGTCCTCATTGGAGGCATAAGTCACTGCACGTGTAGACCATCATGAGTCACCCTGATTCATGCCCGATCTAGATAGGGCATAGCCTTTTTAAGAACCTCGACGTAATAGATAGTCATGAATTAAGGATTGACTCACATCCCAAGTTTTCTTTCGCCGCTTGTCCCAGCTCATCTAGTCGTTTCCGTCCAGCCCCTATACACACAAGAATTAAGTTCTGTTTAGACGACATGGAAACATTTTCATTAGTTTTCCTCGAGGGAAAAATCGGATTTTCTTTAATGTTGACGCTGAGTCACCCATTTTTCCCACTTGGACGGCGATATGTTACAGTAGCATATTACTTAATATAGGTCTTTCTTTCTTTCAAACTTTCGATTAGATTTATGGCTAGTAAATCGGAGCGTATTGACAAGGTCGGTAATTTTGAAGGGTGGCTTTGATCAAGTCATGAAACTCCTAGGGCTCAAAAAGGTAGCCTACCTATTAACTCGAACTATGCAGAATGATTCATTTTTCCAGCGAATACTACCCGTCATTTAAAAAAATCATTGAAGCACATATTACATTTTGTTTCTTGTATAAATGTCTTTGATTTTGTGGAGAGTCCCTCGTGTGTAAACATTTTTGGGCATCTTGGTTTCACATTCGAATGTGACGACTGGCAGCTTCCTTGATTAAGAACAGACAATTTCTCCCACTTTCTGGACGTGCTTGATAGAAACTATATGTTACATAATTCTCCGAAATTTTAGCTACGTTTATCGACTTGTTTTCATTTTTCGGTCGAATCTTTGGCCCACATTCAAATCGCAATTCCACGAGCATTCCTATTGTTTTCATTATCTAGTAAATGAGAGTTTCCCTAGTATCATGATTATTTAAAGATTCAAATATGTCATTCAAATGGTAAACTGTGGCGGCTCAGGTGCAATGACATAAATTTCAAGTGGTAAAAGAAGATATGCCCAATTTATTTCCGGAGCAGGTTCCTTGCTTTTTCCCTAATTATGGTTAAATTTTTCATTTCTCGATAAATCCTGGTTAACCTGATCTCAGCCACCATCCCCTGAGCTGCCTAACCACGGAAGAACGCCGTACGAGCCATCAGGCGTTGCCAAATTTTTGTTTGAAATTTTTGTGAATTTTCAGGAAAATTTGTGAATATTTCTTTGTCAATTTTTCATAGGATTTCGTCGGTAGTTTGATCTAGAAAAATTTGAAAATTTCAAGGGGAAAAAATCATTTCTATTTTCACAGTTTAATATTTTCCGAAAGGAAATTTGGCAACATTCGAATGCTTATACGGCGTTTTTACATAGGATGACAGTAAGAGCCTTGTGTCTGGACATGAACAATGCTTCCTTGCTAGGGAAAAACGTCGTATGAACCATCAGGCGTTGGCAAATTTCTTTTATTAAATCACGAATTTTCGGGAAAATTCGTAAATGTCTTTCAATTTTTCGGATAATTTTGCTTTCAATTTCACCTATAGTTCCTGAGAATTTCAAGAAAAAATATTCATAGCTTTCCTCAAAAATAAAAATTTTATGGAAGGTAATTTGGCAACTCTGGAATGTTGATACGGCGTTCTTCCTTAGGACGGGAAAATGTAGATACTCTCGTTCTCGTAAGTAGTGCGGCTCGGCAACGGTGTGTCGGCGGGCTACTTAGAGGATAATACGAATAATGCGCCACTCGGGGCTTTATAGAGTTGGGTTACTGGAACCCGGTCCCGGTCCTCGGCCAGAGAATAACTCTCCGCCCGAGCCAGCATCTCCAGATTTTTATCGTTGGATCCTTCCGATCTGGTGACATTCTCCGAGAGGGTATAAAGAGGGGGCAGCGCCCCTGGGGGGAGGGGGCTCCCGCTCACCCCGTGCCCCCTCCTTAGCTACCGACCCTCAACACTCATGCATCTCGCCATTTTTCCCCGATAATGAATTCTCCCGGCATGACCGTCTCAATACACCCCGTCTCGACTCCGACGTATACACCCTCTTTTGCGCCCTACCCTTTGACGCCGGATTTCACTCTGAACCGGAATCTGAACCAAATGGCTCTGTTCACAGAAAATCAAGTATGGTAGCATCCACTATAAGTCTACTTGATTTTTTACACAGTGATATTATTTAGTGATAAAAACCAGCATGATCGTAGTATTCACCAGAACTCTGGTCATACTTGCTATAATATGGTAAATACTCCAAAGAGTCTGGTGATAATTACCGTACTTGGATCACGGTGTCAGAGTATGGTAAAATCTATCATTTTTTTTGTGTGTGTGATGCGCATGCAAGAGAGAGATACAGCAAAATACATATACTTCAAGCTTAAATGATATCATTTTTAAATCAAGGTTAATGAATCATTTGAATCAATCAATGCGTCAAACCAAGCTCTAAATGTCTCGAATTTTCCATTAAAAATTAGCGAATCCGCATGTGTAAGATCTAAAGTAAAAAAAACCAGGTATTATAGTTTCAAAATGCAACGTGCAGTTCAATTGTACATATACTAGGAGGGAAATCAAAGTGAAGCTCCCTCGATTTTTGGATACATAACGCGGACATCCCTCAAATTTGAATTGTTGCATCAGAGTATTCTAGCCAACAATGCATGTCGCATTCGCCGAGCGCAGCTATTGCTTGGCACGCACTTTATTTTTCTCTTCGCAAAAAATTTATACTACAGAAAAATTAAGTATTTATATCTTAGGACATGAGGGGTTTTCCATCAAGATCTCGCCATCCAATTTGTCAATCCTACACAACAAAAGCTGGACCGCGTTTAGCAGAAAGGAGCCAAGCCACATCGGCTATTCCTGCATTTAACTAGGCATTTTGATATTTTAGAGGAAACCTCTACATGGATTTTTTTGAAAATTTTAAGAAATTTGCTTCCTGCTACGCAGAAAATTCAAAGAAAGATCCGAACAACTATCCTCATGTAAAAAATTAGATTGCCCAATTCTTGGCAACAGCTGATGTGACTTGGTTCCTTTCTGATTAAAATGGTCAAAGTGTGCTTTTAAGAATTCTTCTTTCTTGTAATCGGATCCATTCTCCTCTGGAAGGTTACATTTCATTGATAATTTTTATGTTAAAAATAAAAGCAGCAGATGTGCAGAAGCAGATGTTCAGAGTAAACAATTTAACCGTTCAGTCAAGTCAGGCGTTAAGATTTTGAGATTTCCATTTCCTTCGACGTTGTTCTTATTTTAGGATCATCGTCCACGACTTTTGCACCGAAAAAAATTATCTGCACAGAAACTTCTCGGCAAGGATTTTCTATCCCAAATTTCCCTCGGGTGAGAACCCTCTGTTTTTTGCCTACATGGCCTATCTCTTGGGTGGATTCACGCAGATACCCCATCGGCAATTACTAGTCTCCACTAGCACTACTTGCAGAGACAGATAAGTACACCGGTGTCTCTTAGGTCTGCTGGCACATGCTGTGTTCAATTCGGTTCATGTTAGTGTACTTGGCAACCCTGTAGCTAAGTTTTGGCCTGATGCCTAATGCTCACATCATTTACCCCTCATTATTCGCCGTTTAATTTCATGTGTGTCTGCTTTTGATCGGTCCTGTCCAAGCAAAGTCATGGAGCCTGGACAGTATTGCCAATCTACAGGAATACATTCGATACGTCAAAAAGAATAAAACGTAACTTTTAGTAATGAGCGTCGAAGATGTTGGAGTTCCTTCGCCATACTGTTTAGAACTCAGCTTGGACTTCTACTCTTGGACTTTTTACTTTTGGGACTGAGAAACTTCCTAAGGTATTTACGTTTTAAAAACTCCAAGTAAGTTGAGGTTTTTTTACTGGCATAGAAATCTTGAACACCTGTAATTATTCGCGAAGCACTGAGAATTGTTGTAAGGTTCGTGATACAGTATCGTTTTCAGATTAGAGCGAAATTCTAGCCAATTCTTAGGGATATGATTAATGTAAGAAGAGATTAGCCAAGGTGTTAGACCACCATGAGCGACATCAGCTTCAGTGTCTAAAAATACATCTTAAATTTTCAGAGAAATTTACAAAGAACTTTTGAAAATATCATAAATGTTTGGAAAAATGAATAGAATTGCATAAAATTCCATTTGTGGTTTTCACCAATATTTTCAAGAGATTTTATATCATCGTCTTTAGCTATCCCTGCTAACAATGATGAGTACAAATGAGTAGAAAATCAAAGTCATATGAATAGAATTTTAATTCGTATTAATAGAATTTCAACTTATATGAATAGAATATCACTCATATGAGCAGAATTTCTCTATCCAGTTTTCGCCAACTCATATGACTATTAGAGATCTCAACTCACAAAGCATTGAATCTACCGTGTCTGATATCTCAGAAACTATAGTCACCGCATCAAAAAAATCATCAGAACAATTTTTTTTTATTTTTTAAATTTACATAATACGTCGGTGTCTCTTGGTCAGAAAGAGCACTTCTGAAAAATGAAAAAAATTGAATTCATATGAGTTGAATTTTTCTACTCTTATGAGTAGAATATTCTAGTAATATGAGTTGAATTTCTTCTCATATGAGTAGGATTTCTACTCATATGAGTAGGAAGTTCTACTCATGTGAGTTGGCGAATTCTGAATAGCCTACTCGTCATTTTTAGCAGGGATATGCGACAAAATACTTGAACTCAGGCCTTGTCTGGTGATGCATTGTCAGACTTGGACCAGGAAAAGTGAATTTGAAGCGCTCCCTGAGGGATCTCATTTTCCAGTTAAAAATGGAGAAAACACTTCCACGGGGGGCAGGGGGATTTTCTGAGAGGGACTGCAGAGAAGATAAATGGTGTGACACGCCACGACGAGAGGGCCGCAGAGAGAGGAACGGAGTCCGACATCCAGTCACAGGTCACGTAGCCACCTTCCAAGTCCGTAGTAAACTGGGAACTGTTAATTCGCCAGACGGAACACTCTTTCGGACTCCACTTGGAGCATTTTTCCAGAGGAGTCGAAAAGAGGAGGGCCGTCTAAAAACCCTCGCTGCATGCAGGAATTCCGGAATTACCTTCCTCCCTCCAAGTTTTCTGGCGGGCTTCAAATTAATCAAACCCGAAGAGGACCGAGAGTCCATTCTATCTAGTATACTTATCGTCTCTCTCCTCACAGGTGGGCGCATATCTCGACTCCTGGCTGAGCCTCAGGAAACATGGATTCATAAGTTAAAAATGGCTTCAATTCGAAATTGAGCCACACCCTTACGTCAGAAGAGCGTCGTTATATGGGAAGCATTGACATCTCGATCATTTTAGTGGAGAGACTGCTGCTTCCTACCCAAGTCTACAATTCTTAGGGTTTCATGGAGATTTCAATGGTCTAATGGCCATTAATGGCTTTCCATGGGCAAATTTCAATGAACACGTTGGCGATAGAGTTACAGGCGTGATAAGAATGTTTCAATTTTAAACTTACGATTTCAGTTCTAAAAAAAACTCCAAAAGATATCTTTGCCAAAATTCGTACTTTTCAAGAGATCTCGATCAGTTTTCCCTTGCAATTTCTGTGGGTAAAGTTTGTTTGCAATGGGTCTAAACAGAAACTTTGGGACCAAAAACCGGTAAACCAATCTACAAGAGGCACAAACCCGGTATTACTCCCCTTACTTAGGTAGTCTAGTCCAAACATCTTAGATCAAATCACGTGGTGACATTAAATATCAGCCGCGCATCCCGATACTTGCTTCCATATTAGAACTCCACTTAAAACATGGTAAAAACGTTTAAACAAATTTAAAAATTACAATGCACACGTAACAGTGCACAGGGACGGACTGGCCGGGGTGGCGATGGGGCGATCGCCCCACTTTCATCGGCCAAAAGGGGCCCCGGAGGGGCCCTTTTTGGCCGATTTGAAGGGCCGTATTTCGCCGTTTCGAAGAAGCGCCCGAGGGCTTTTTCGGTTCGTCCTCGAGAAAGGGCCCCGAGACTCCTGAGAGGACAGGACACTTTATTGCCGATTCGGAGAGCGCCCTGAAGGAGCTTTTTTATGCCGTATCTAAGGGCGTTGCATTTTGAGAGCCCTTTTTTCTGATTCGAATAAGTCCAAAGGGGTCCTTTCTTGTCATTTCGGAAGAGCCCTGAAGGACTCATTTATTGCCGATTCGAAGAAGACTCGATGGAGCCTTTTTTTGCCGCTTCTAAGGACCTTAAAAGAGCTCCTTTATCTGATTCGAAGGAGTCCTTTTTTGCCGTTTCCAAGGGACCATTTATTGCCGATTTGAAGAGGCCTTGATGCGGTTTTATACCGCCTCTAAGGACCTTCAAGGCACCGGGCTCTTTATCGCCGATTCGACAAAAGGGTCCTTTTTGCCGGGGGCCCTTTGGTACTGATTCAGAGAGGCCTCGAGGGCGCATTTCTATGCAATTTTGAACTTAGGAGGCCCCTAGTAGGGAGCCTTTCCTACCTTCCTCAAGGGATTTCGTAGGGGCCTTCGGCGATTTTTCCCCCCTTTAGCGAAATCCATAATGGGGGCTGTCCATATAATACGTAACGCAGTTTTTTCCGATTTTTTTACCCCATCCCCCTCCGTAACGCATCGTAACGCAAGCTCGAACCATCCCCCCCTCAAAAAAAAAAAATAAATACGTAACACAAGCCTCGCCTCTCCCCCCTATTTTGGTCAGTTTTTTTAAATTAACAAGGAAAAAAAGGTCTTACGGCAAAAAAGAGTAACGTAACGTTGGGCTTGACCCCCCCCTCCTCCCCCCTTAATACGTTACGTATTGTATGGGCAGCCCCAATGACTTTTTTCTAATTCAAAAATTCCCGCGACATAAGGCCTCTTTTGACACATTTAAGACGCGCGTGCGAGTCGATTCCTTCAAATACCATAGGGCTACTTCACTCACTCACAAGGCTCGAGGCTTGTCTGGATCGCGAATGCCGCCGGCGCCACACAGTTGTCATTAGTGTATGGCTCGATATTACAAGACCGGTAAAGTGTGAAAAACCAATGGGAATGTGAACAATCCGAGCGTCAAGACTTTTTCGTAAAACTGTGTTTCTATTTCCAGTTTAATTAACACAATAATTTTCAAAGTGTCAGATTTTTGTCAATTTTTTGTTTGTATTTTTATTTTCATTCTTATTTTTATTTCGATGGCTAAATTCTGAAAACACGTATCTCGGAATCCGCATCATTAACTCATGAACCCTGAGACTCATAAGGATACACGCAAAACATGAGCATCCTTACGAGTCTCAGGGTTCATGATGCGGATTCCGAGTTACGTGTTTTCAGAATTTAACCATCGATTTATTCATTCATTACGCGTCATTTAACTAGTAAACGGCACTGATTTTTCTATGAGCAGAGCGAAGAAAGGATCCAATAAAACGTTCAAAAAAAATTAAGACAGTTGGCGGCTAAAAAGTACATTTAAAAAAAACAAACGAACAAAAAAATCCGAACCGTGTTTTTCAGAATGTGTTCTTTTTAGACTGTCACTATTACTATTCTACTTGATTCTATGTATCTTCTGTATACTAATTTAGCTTTAGCACAATTTTTCGTTGGAAGAGGAAAATAAAAGTTGAATTCCAAGTATACAGCGGATTCTCATTTTTTCATCCAGTTTAAGTAAAAATATACTAAGTTTTACATTTCTGGTCTCTTTTTGGATAATGTTTCAAAAATAATATTAAAGAAAAGAATAGGGTCTAAAATAGCGTAAAATTCATTCTAAAAGGGCCTAATTTTCAAAATTTTCCGGAGGAGGGCCCCCGGACCCCCCTTCTACTGGGGGGCCCCCCCAGACCCCCCTAGGGGCCCGCCCCATACTTAATTTAGGGCCAGTCCGCCCCTGACAGTGCACACAAAAAAATGTGGAGGGATGGGTATCCCCTTGGGTGAGGTTGAAACTCTGTTTACTCTTTGCTTTGCTGATGACCAAGTGGTGATTCCACAAGATCAAGATGACGCCGATTACATGATGCGCAAGTTGGTAGAGGAGTGTCGGAAGTGAGGTTTGGAAGTCAGTATTTCCAAATCCGAGAAACTTACTTTGGGAGGTGATCAGCAAAGCATTGAGTTGGAGGATGGGCAGCATATCAAATGCTGCGCGCACTATAAGTAGGTACTTGGGGTGCGGTCGACCCAGGATGGAAGAACGGATCAAGCGATTAAGGAAAGAAACACAAGGAAGGCTACAGCGATGTTAAATGGAATCCTCTGGGATCCGTGGATTTCCAAAGAGAACAAAAGGAAAATTTACAACGTTGTAGTCAAAAGTATTCTTACATATGGATGTGAAGTTTGGCAGCTGAAGGAAGGGACACAGGGGATACTAAGAGCAACGGAGATGGATTTCTGGAGGAGGTCTGCAGGAATTTCTGGGAGAGATTGGGTCCGCAATGAAAGAGTGCGTCAGAAATGACATCATGTTCGACGTCATGACCAGACAGCATGTCTGGTTTGGTCATGTCAATAGAATGACGGACGAAAGGCTGCCAAAGAAGTTGCTCGATTGGGTTGCTCCTAGGAGGAGACGAAGGGGACGCCCGACGCCCAGTGAAAGGGTGGCGACAGGGGGTTTTAGAAGAAATGAGAGTTGGAAGGGCTTCTGGAGAACAGGGGGTTTTGGCGGCTGGGAGTCGTAGAGCTCTAGAGAGCGCTATAAAAGCGGCTTTAAACATACATAAAATGCACACGTAAAGAAATAGCTATTTTAAACCTGTGAGATAAGCCACCAGATTAAGTCTGAAAAAGAAAAGAAGTCACCTGCATTCTCTCCAAAATCTTATGATGAAATAAACGATTTACACACATTAGGTATAAGTTATGCTCGAAATTCAAAGCTTATACTCGCCTGATGATGACTGATGATCAAAGTTTTGAGCAGTTGGTTTAGCAACCCTCACCTAATTTTCGAACATTCATTCGCCTAGCAAAATGATCACATTGACATTCGTCAGTCATTATGAGGCGAATTATTTGCTTTATAAGTTGCTTATCAATAACATTGGTCAAAATTGGAAAAAAATGTTAGTCAGTGAAACCGAATTTTGCCTTTCACGATCACATTGCTAAGATTTCAAGTGCAAAGTATTTAAGATACTAGGGGGCTGCACCATCTGACCGCCTCGCAGTCCAACCCCGAAGGCGGTTGGCTCCTCAAGCGTCATGCGACACGCGTCGCTCTTATGATTTAATAATAGAGAGTACAATATTGTCTCTATGCATTATCTGAAACACACTTCACGAAGCCGACGACAAGCGCGCGGCGGCATTGCCTTTGGCCATCGTCGGCTACAAAGCGGCTCCGGTGTCAAAACAATGCGAACCAAGGCATCACAATTCGTTGTTCCCCCCAAAAAAACGTAACTACATGACATGTTGCCAAATTCCCACTCGACAATTGCAATTTTACTAGAATACTCTTGGGCGTTTCCAACTGAAAATGTTACTAATTTTTCCCCGGATCTCAAGCAAAGTCAGGAATATTTTCCACTTAAATTCTTACATTCTTGGGGTACATTCTTTCGGTACATTCTTGGGGAAAATTTAATTGTTAGAATCAATTTTGCAACCTGGGATCGGAGTTAGGTTGTTTCGTCCGGAAGACAACGAATTCGTCGCCCCTCTGACGCGAGGGCGTACATCAATTTCCAAGTGAACCCTGTGGGCCGATTATTGAAATTGATAGACAAAGCTATAGACAAAGAGGACATAAGGAGTATAGAGCGCTCCTATTGGTTGAAATGGGTGGTCCGTTTGGCCGGAGGGGGTAAATGATGGACTTATCAGGTTTCTCGTGGGTTGCCGTTAGTTAGTCTACCTGCGCCCTTTGTCCATCGCAACCACCCGCTTTCATCAACAGGTTCCCTTCAAATCCCTTTTGTCTTCCTTATCTATAGTTTTGTCTATCAATTTCAATAATCGGCCCGCTGTTTTACATATAAATCCATGCTTTCTGGAGCTCATGCGGAAATCCAGATGCGCCCTAACGCCAGAGGACTCCCATGCTAATAAACAACGCCGTATGAGCCATCGTCAGGTGCCAAATTTCCTTTGATCAAACAAAAATTTTCAGGAAAACTTGTGAACATTTTCCGTCCACTGTTTCAGTGAATTTTCTTCGTAATTAGATCTATATCGTCTGAAAATTTCGAGATAAAATACTCGTAACTGTCCTCAAAAATGTACCTTATATTGGAGGAAATTTGGCAACGCCTGATGGCTCATACGGCGTTTTTCCTTAGTACGGCAGAGGAGGAGTCGAGTGTCGCGTGGTCCCGCACGGGGGGGGGGCAGAGGGGGGAGCCCTCGGCGGCGTGATCCGCCATTGCCGCTTGGAATTATTTATCATCGAAATGGGCCGCGGGGGGCACGACGTCACTTCGAGGGGGGCACCGACCCCCCCCCCCCCACCCCCGGAACAATCAGAAACTCACTCGACGCGAAGACGTTAAAAATCAATCGGGCGGGGACGGGGAGAACAGAGAAAAGCACTCGCCGCTGAGCGGAATAATTCTTTATCAGCGAAGAAATCGCACGATTTATTTTGATTCGAGTTACAGCCCCTTCGCCCCTGCTGTGTTGAGGAGAAACGCCGTATTGGCGCTTGAATGTTGCCAAATGTCCTCTAAAAAGTCCAAATGTCCTCTTAAAAGTCCAAAATTCCTCTTAAAAGTCCATAACTTTTCACCGTCCTTGCAGTGGCGAGGCGTGAATGATCGATTATCGATATTTTCTCTTTGAAGCCATCATGATAAATAATCGATTATTAAGGTGATCGTTGTGAACAGGGTTTATCGATATTCGTCCTCGGGTTTAAATGGTGGATCAATCCATATATCGCAAAACACGCCCCGCCACGTCGTCCGTAGGGTAAACATTAGTCCGTGGATGCAAAATTTTCACTCATAAATTACGTAAATACTCGGAGGGGGGAGGGGGAGGAGTTGATGAGAGCGTTAAGTTGTTTCGTTTTAAAATGAAAGAAGGTATATGGACCTGCGTCACAATAACATCACAAGAGCAGAAGGGTAGGGATGTTAAAAAATTTGAAACTTAATTTTGCGAGTGATTTATGAACATGTAGATAGATTTTTTTTGAGTCTTGTTGAGGAATCAAAATGTGAGACTTCCGCGGAAAGCTGTCCATATTGTCCTGCAATTGAGGATGCCAGCAGTTGGCACTTTTCCAGCACAAGTCCGCTGTTGTTTTCATAAAAAGTGTAAAAATTACAGTGTTATTAAATTTCGCAGCGTAGGCCCAGCAGATCGCAAATACGCGGTTTTTTCTGTAAAGTATTTTTTTCGAGCTGCATACTTCAAACCACCAAAACTTGGATTCAGTTTGATATTTCGGATTATCATTTTCCAGAAATGTTTAAAATAATCCCCTTTATACCCTTTTGTACCAATACCTCAATTTTCTCAGTGTTTCTTTTTTTTTTCATGAAAGTCCATTTTCACGGAGAGGTAAAATCATTCGAAATTCAATGATGCACCTAAAGATCATAAAGAAGAAAATTCTGTACTATTTCTTAGAAATGTACTTATTTCTCGATAAAGATTTGGCAACATCATATTGCACTTACAGGGTTTCTCCTCAGCCCGGCAGATCCCTCCTTTCCCCATAATCCCTCAAATTTCCCCTCATGGATAATAGCCGGAACACGAATAAAGCAGTGTGTCGTCGAGTCGGTTTATGATATCATCGCGGGGAGGGAGAGGGGGTGTATGTGGAACCGCGGAAAAAATGACGTATCCAAGTAGAATTACCACGGGAATAATGCGATTCTCGCTCAGCAAGGCCACGGGAGTGGAGGGAAGGTTGCCAGAGTTTGCGGAAATATCTACTCCTTGCCGCATCCCTGCTAAAAATGGTGAGCACAAATGAATAGAAAATCAAAGTCATATGAAAAGAATTTCAACTCATATGAATAGAATTTCAACTTATATGAATAGAATTCAACTCATATGAGCAGAACTTCTCTATTCAGTTTCCGCCAACTTCTATGACTAGAGATTTCAACTCTTATGAGTTCAGCGTTGAATCTACCGTGTCCGATATCTCAGAAACTAGTCACCATATCAAAAAAAATCATCAGAGCAAAATGTTTTTATTTTTTAAATTTACATAATACGTCGGTGTCTCCTGGTTAGAAACAGCACTTCTGAAAAATGAAAACAATTGAATTCATATGAGTTGAACTTTTCTACTCTTATGAGTGGAATATTCTAGTGATATGAGCAGAATCTCTTCTCCAATGAGTAGGATTTCTACTCATGTAAGTAGGAAGTTCTACTCATGTGAAATGGCGAATTCTCAATAGCCTATACTCGTCATTTTTAGCAGGGATGTGACTCAATGTGAAAAAGGCATATTTGATGAGAGAATCTAGCAACCGGCGGGCAACAGAGACAGCGCAGCGTCCGTGGATGAAGTAACGTGGCGAATCGGGAGCTGATTGATGGGAAAAGTTGGAGTCGGGCCCGGAGACGGCGGTGACTTTTCAGCGGTCAGCTTGGTGTCCAACAGTTGCCGTTTCGTCCCAATTCATTACTTTAAGCTCTCCGACTCCCAGAATTTGTGAGCGTTTAGCAAAGAAAGGAGTGCGCTCGAGCGGCACTCGACTACATTTTCCGATTAGGACCTACAATTTCTGGCTCATCCGTCAAAAGACTTATTCCCATAAGGAAACGATTGGTGCGCACGTTGTTTATAAACTAATAGCTAAACTGCCGTTCCTAATTGCAATTTCTAGTCCAAATCGTAAGGGAGAATTTGCAGGTATCTGAAAATTGCTGAATTCTGGGTTTGAATGGACGCTACCAAGTGAGCTGAACACGAGGATTACCTTGGTTTATAAATTGAACGATTATTGGAGCGGATATGACGAAATGATCTGATCTGCTAAAGTACATGTGTTTAAATGGGAAATGCCGCCAGATGACGTCGCTAGGCGGCGCAATTTCTCACTTTTAAATCTATTTTTATACTGTTTCCCATAGCCGAAAAAAATTGTAAAAAATTCTGCAAAATCAGCTCTTTAGGCACTTTTAGATGAAGCAAACGCATGAGCATGAGCCATTGGGTTCCTTGTACAGATAGGTGCTTTCACATACGAGCCAGAAATAGTATTTCCTTATTGCTGAATGTAGTCAAATTTTCAGGGAGGCTGTTTTTGTATTGTTGCGTCGAAAATCCATTGCTCACCGCGAGATAAAGAGGAAGGCTTTTCTTCGAAAAAGAGAAGATAATAGGAGGAGAAGTATATGAATAAGTAAATATAGGAGGAAATGAAGAGGAAAATGAAAAAAGAGAGGGGAGAATTTTTCTTTGTGCAGCGAAAAATAAATCTAAACGCACGCACGTTCCTAAAGCGACAGTAGCGCATCAACAAAATATGCGATGTGCAGCGTATGTTGGTTTGCAATTTCGGATACAACTATTCGAACTCGACGGATGTCCGTGTTGCCTATCAAAATATTGAAGGCGTTTTGCTGTCATCGCGCTCGAAATGAGGAGCGTGCTACTTCTCGCGCTGCCCGGCAGACACCGGAAAAGTGGTGATTATCGCAAGTTCGTAACTCTGTCTCGTCCATTCGAATGTGTACAAAACAATCGATATCTATTGACACAAGTCGCCTTCCCTTCAATCAATTATTTACGATGCATTTAAATTGAGGACAGTGGCGGAGCGTGAAAGATTGATAATCAATATTTCCCCATTTGAAGCTGTGGTAAAGAATCGATCATTGAGGTGGTCGTTGCGAACACTCCGTTTATCGATCCTTTTACAAAATTTTAATGGCAGGTCAATCGATAAATCGCAAAGGGCGCCACGCCACCGATTGAGGAAAAACGGCGTTGCCGATTTGCAAGAATCATAATCGCCTCGGTATACCATTAAAGCTTTTTTGCGCGATTACACCCGATGCAAAGTAGGTGCTTTTTAAAGCTTCCCCGGCTGTAACGGTTTATTTTTGCTGTATACGAATCACCGCAAAAATTTGAATAATGCAGATTAGCAGTGAAAATAAATACGGCTGCGAGGAGGAAAAAAGAAACAAGAAGCGCACTAGCCAACCCGATAGCTTCAAAATCAAAAGCTTACTAGTAGAGGGGTTTTTTTCCCCGTGGGAAGCTTTTTGGTTTAGATCGTGGTAAAGCGCGGGTAAATACAGCCTGGAGTACGGTCATTGATTATTCAAAGGAATCGGCGCGGTGGGTGCGTGCCATGGTGTTTCCGTGAAATACACTGCCGTCCTAAGAAAAAACGCCGTATGAGCATTCGAATGTTGCCAAATTTATTCTTTGAAAATATTTATATTCCACCAAAGTTATGAATATTTTTCCCTTAAATTTTCAGGATTTTCAGAAGAAATTCCGAACGAAATCCTCTGAAAATTGGAGGAAAAATATCCACAAATTTATCTGAGAATTCGTGATTTGTCAAAGGAGATTTGGCAACGCCTAATGGCTCATAAGGCGCTCTTGCTTAGCACGGCAGTACAGGCTGTCCCAGAATTACGCCGCACAGAGGAGTGAGTCAATGGGAGAGGTCGGACATACATTTTTTTCACTAAAACTGCAAATTTTTTGTTTATGTAATCAATTTTTAATTTTACGGGGTGTACGAAGAAGCTATATGGAGCTACTTTTAAAACCTTGACGTTAGCTATTCAAAAGTTATGGATTTTTGAAGTGTCCGCATTTTGTCCAACTGTTCCAATTGCTTTGTTAAATTGTGCGCCGCCCAGACTGCCGAAGCTTGTACCATGAGATAAAATAATATTTTTCTCTGAACCGTGTTTTCTTTTCAAAGGTGCTACCAATCTGAATGTCCCTCCCTTTTTTGGACATTTGGACTGCATTTTGCAATTTGGACCTATAAATTCTGGCTCATCTGAAAAAACACTTATGTGCATAGGGAAACTAATGGCACATACGTTGTTTTTAAACCGGGCCGGAATTTATAGGTCCAAATTGCAAAATGCAGTCCATTTTATTATCAAAATTTTGACGACGCTATCATTGATTAAAACTCATAGAAATGTCTATTTACCATCATTTTCACCACTAGATTCATCCAGTAGCCTCACAAATATCGGAATCTTAAGTCGAAAGTGAATTTCAAGGGGTTGTAAACCTTTCTAATTACTTTCCTTCCAAAGGAGGAAATTACTTTCCTCCCCTTATGTCCCCCCCCTTTCACTTGGAATTTCGACATTTCCTATGAAATGCATGAATTGAATGCTCAAAATTATGAGGAGGAGGGGGATGGGTAGTTTTGTCAGGAGTTTTTGTCTATAACCGTTACAATAATTTAGGGGGAAAACATTATTTTCTATACAATTTTGGGGATCGTAGCCTGACTGGGAGTGCTTTTGAGAAAATAATTATAGAGGAAAAAACTCATCCTGAGTCATAGAACACACTTCCGATTTTATCCGACTGTCTAACCGTGGGATACCCTGTATGCCGAGGACCGTCACTCCACTCGCGCAAAAGCGTATCTCCATTTCCTACAAACAGGTCCTACAAACAGCCCAGATAAGACAGGAATATTTAGCCAATATTTAAACAATATTGTTTTGGTATTTATGCAAACATTGGGCCAATATTGGTTAAATATTGAGCCAATGTTAAAATCGTACACCATCTTTCCTTTTGGCATAAATACTGTGCCAATACTTTGGCTGAGAATACTGTGCCAGTACTTCAAAGGGAAAGTATTTGGATATCAATATTGAGACAATACTACACCAATATTGAATCAATTTAGGGGTTCGCAGCTAGGGGATGGTGGAAAAGGGTTAATTGTGGAAATAATTTTAGAAACCATGAAAAATAAAAATAATGAAACCACTGGGATGTTATTGAATCGATTTTGCAGATTAGAAATTTTTCATCCACCTTGGGGATTGAACCCGGGACCTACCTAACACTAACCGACGACCCTACCGATTGAGCTTCACTAGACGATGTATTAGAGTGACTTAAAACCGGTATTTAACGTCGAGTTGGACGGGCAACTAGGATATTTTCCATCTGCCTGGATTTGTCCGTGTATTTATTTTACTTTTTACTTTACTATATTTTTTAAATTTATTTTATCGTTTTACTTTGTTTTATTTCCTTGCTGACTCTATTTTTTTCTTCACTCTATTTTTTTTTCTTTTTTCAAGCACTTCATTTTTTTTCTTTAATTATTTACTTCTTATTCCTTTACTTTGTTTTGTTTTACTGTAATTTATTTTAATACTTCATCATAATTTTTTTGACTTCAGTTAATTCTTTAAATTCATTCTATTCTTTAACCTCATTTAGTTTTTTCCCTTATACTTTATTTTTTTCTTCATCTCAGTTTTTTTACTTCATCTCCTTGCTCCCTCTAATGTTTTACTTCAGTTTAGTCTTTGACTTCATTTTATCATTAATTTGATTTACTTCATTTTATTTCTCTTCTTTTGTCTCTGTTATTCTATTATTTCCACCATTCTATTATTTTATTTATTTTTTTCTCTGTAAATTTTTCATCGACATTCTGAGATGCATTTTGCATTTGATTGCAGTTTGATGTCTTCCTCATAAAGACTATGCAGGTGCGATTGCCATAATCTCACAGCTGTACAGCTACTAAGTGCAAGTTCTACAGGAGACCAATAAGCACACGAGATCAAGAATTTCTTCTTCAGTTGAATTTAAATGTTTCGTTTGAAATTTGAAAAATAAAAAATAAACAACCAGATGTGAATGAATGATAACATTCTCATTCAATGATAATATTCACAACAGTACATGAACTACAAACGAAACAAAAAAAGAAATAAACTGAGATCACGCGCAAATACATTGAAAATGACCTCAAGGAGGTGGAAATTCAACAATTTCTTGGGAGGCAAAAAAATATATATTATATTATATTATATTATATTAAATTTGACAACAACTGCAATAACCTTTATGAATAATAAGGTTGAAAATAATGGATAATTGTTCAGAAAGAACACATTTGAGCTACGTCTTAAATCTAAGCCTTATTATGTTTTGTACTTTTCGTTATGGGCAGGCATTTAGTATGAGGACTTATACCGATTAGGATATCGAAAATACTTTAAAAATATTTTGAATAGCAGTATTATTGTTTAAAATATTTTCAAAATATTTTGAAAATACTTACCAATGCATTACTGTCTTTTAAAATGTTTTTAAAATATATAATAAATATTTTGAATATAAATATTATATGTACTGATATTTTAAAAATACTCTCACAATATAAATTTTTACAGTATTGAAATACAAATATTTTGAAAATATTTTTATGATGTTTTGGGTAAACATATTATTTTTAAAAATACTAAATGATGATTCTCTAAATATTTTCTAAAAAAATAATTTTGATTATAATATTATCAAAATATTGTCAGTATTGTGTAAATATTGCGACAGTACTGACAATATTTGCCCAATATTGTAAAAATATTATGTCTTATCTGGGAGTGGCGTGGCGCGCTTTGCTATATATCGATTGTTATGCCATTTAAACATATGGTAAAGAATCGATTAGTAAGGTGTTCGCTGCGAACACCTTGTTTATCGATCCTTTTCCATAAGTTTAAATGGCATAACAATCTATATATCGCAGAGCGCGCCACGCCACTGGGTCCTACAAATCACCGAGTTACGCGGAACACATAAGACAAATGGACCGCGTTAAACAGAAAGGAACCAAGCCACATCAGCTATCGCCAAATTTAATCGGGCAAGTTAATTTTTTTCGTGAAAACGGTTGTACGGATTTTCGTGCAAATTTCAGTGAAAATTCTCCATAATTGGAAGCAAATTCCTTACAAATTTCAAAGGAATCCGCACAAACGATCTCTCGTAAAAAATTAAATTGCCCAGTTAAATGTGGCAATAGCAGATGTGGCTTGGTTCCTTTCTGTTAAACTCGGTCCAAATGGATATGCAGTTACGCGTTTACATCAAAGATAATGTGCGACGAAAGTTTTGAACAAGGCGGACACAAATGAGCTGCATACTATGACCGGTCATGAAATTGCAGCACGCGAGGTTAGCAGGAACAATGTTTTGTCTCAAAGATTGCACTCCATTCTTCCTCATTATTTGCATTTCTTGTCATGCAGAGCCTATGTGAAGCGGTCGATCGTGAAACCTAACAGATAAATTTTCAGTTGAGCCTTGATATCCGAGAAAGCACTGATATTCTAAGGTGCATCGAATGATGGGCACGTGTGTTTAGAACATTTTAGTGTTCGGGAAAGACGCGGAAACATTCTCTAAAGCATGATCTCACATTCTCCCTCTTCATAATTTGATGTTTAACATGATTCAAACGACGCAAAGTTTGACGTTATTTGCTTATTAAGATATTAACTTGAAAACTTAACATTAAGAGCCTACATTAAAGCCTTATGATGACATTCCTTGACTCACCTGATAGTGTTGTTGACATCAAGAACACCACTGACAAAAATATATGCCTAATTTGTTCTTGCGTTATATTTTTTACGAGGATACTAAACAACATCCAACCTAGAAATGGACTTTTTGTAATTGAAGGAAAATTCACACAAATGTTTGAGGTATAGTAGACTCAGCTTGAGGGTAAAAAATAGTACATGAGAGAAAATTGGATTACATTTTGCAATAAGGAGCCTCTATCTCCAGCTCTCCTATAAAAGCACATGTTTGCATAGGGAAACCAATCAATGGAATGTATGTTGTTTCTAAAATGGGCCAGAAATTGTGGTGTCATAAAACGCGCTGAGATATGCCGCATATTATATGCGACCACTTTTGAACAGTCGGAGAATATTATATCCATGGTCGCAAAGTAAGAAAAAAACGCATCTCCGTTTGCCTCGTTGTAAACTTTCTGTCATACTTTATTTTCTCCTTAGGACGCTGGTCAACATTATTTTTTTAAAAAGTCCTTGGTTTTCCTTCTCTGCTATTAACAGAATATTCCGTTTAAATCTCAAGCTATGATGTTGGATTGTTTCTCTTCCAAAAAAATTATAAAAGAGTTGACATTTAAAACACCGCAACAAAAAAACGTGATTTCACACTTTGGACATCGATATGAGCTTACTGCCAAACTCAGACAGAACTAAAATAGTTTCATTGGAAATTATTTTCTTTCTTTGAGTAAATTATCAATAGTGACTGTGTATCCCTCAGAAATATTGTATTTCAAAGAATAAATGTTACACCGTTTTTAATTCTCATTTTGGCCGAAGGTGCTGTCACCAAAAAGTTATTTTTTAATCCTTAACTATCCCATACTTTTCACTGTGGGATCTTAAATGTGCTTCATCTCTGTTTGAAAAACAGTAGGAGACAACAAATGACGGGGCAAATGCAAAATGTATGCAACGTTGTTGTCAAATTTTGAAATCCCTCAAGAAATTAATGTATAAAGGGCATGTTGTGCATACATGTAATACGACAACGTCTCTTTACTCCCTCCAAAAGCTTTACGCAGACTATAAGCTTCGAACGGGAGCATGGTTTGAATGGTGGGAGGAGAAAGTCTGTGCTGCTTCCCTAACACCACCGGAACAGAACTCAACCTTGACATGCGGAAGCTCAAATCAAAACTGCAACGATCTATGCTGTCATATCGTGCAATACGCCTCATACTGTTTAAAAGTTCCGTTTCATTGGTTGAACTCAGACACCAAGTATCTCAGTTTGCGATATTGCAAACTTTTCGTTTCCCCGTTAGTCGTTGTACGCCGGGCTGATAGCAAGCGATTTTTCCTTTCAATCCATCTCCAGTATAGGTAACCTAGAATATAAGTTCTGTAGTGATACAATCGTCAGTTGTGCTAGTTGTAGAATCGTGTTTTGGCGATCTGAGCTAGGGGATTTCCAAATTTGAATGAGATTTGTCCAAATGTCAATTTATTTTCTTTCTTTCTTTTTTTTGGCTCGTGAAGGTAAAAAATTTGCGTACAAGTACCAAACAAACGCCAAACATTTACGTCTAATTAATGAAGATATGAGTCATCTACTTCTGCGGCGTATAACATGGTTTCTACTTTGTGTCATCCGTGTTTTACGTAGATCTCCCATATTGTATCACCTATTAATGAAACCATGGTGTGCGTAACCACGGCGGATGACGTGACATGCAGTGTTTTTCGATGGACGATATTTCCGATTATTATGGATGTATAAATTTGGCGTTTAAGCATTACTTGTTTTTTTTTTTTTTGGTCATCTATAAGCTGGAACTAGAGTACCTATATAGCGAGAGTATGGACAGATTGCTTCATGGAGGGCTTAGGGCCCAAAAGTGCAGCCACCTTTCTAACCAACTTCTAACGCACAAAATTTCACTGCCAGTCTGCAGATTCCAATTCTAACCAAGATGGCTAAGAATGTACACAAATGAGCGTTCTTCCGCAAAAATGAGTAAATTCATGCAAAAACTAAGTCAAATACGTGCTTTATAAACGATGGTTTGTAACAGTTGTATTAGTAAAGCGCTCTGGATAATTGAAATTCATAGGTTGGCTATATTTCTGGGCCCTAACTTTATTCGCGGAGACATCGGTGACGGCCTGATGGATTTTCGGAGTTTCACATCTGTCTGTACTCTCGCTACACAGGTACTCTAGCTGGAACCATCAAAACACGATTCTACGCCTCGCGCAACTGAACAATCACGCAGTAGCCCATCAGCGAGATGAAGTGAAATGACGTATTAGCGTCTCATTTTGTGGGAGGGGGGGGGGGGAATTAGCCTCTGTTTATAATGCTTTTTACGATGGATCACGGAAAATATCGATGGCACTCCTATTTCTTATCTTCTTTTTTTTGGAAGAGATTCAAGGTAACCGTATACCTTGAAATTTATGTAGAATATTCCCCTACAGAAGAGCAAAATCAAGGACGTTTTCAAGAAATTACATCCACTTGTTTTCCACAGGAAAAATAAAGTATGAGAGGATGTCTTCAACGTCGAGGTACGTGGTTCCGCACCTCAGTCATCGATAAAAGTAAACCTAAAATTGATTACGCTGAAGATAGTGTGATTTTGGCAAATTTGGAAGTAATTCTGCGAGATTGAACTAATGAATCTTATACTTTGTTTCAGGTACGTCAACTAAATTTAAGACCATTTCACGTTTCACGAAGGTAATCTGTAAGTTTTTCGTTTTAATAATTCGCATGCCGCCTCGTCTCAACTGTTAATAAATTGCAGTGAAACTAATTTGAAAGAATGGTATGTTTATGGAATTTAACTTTTCATTTACCAAAAAAACGACAATATAAAAACTAACTAACTAACTGAAACTAAAATATCACCGCAAGTTAGCGGTAAGAAGTTGTGCTGGTTATCCATAAGAGAGACAATTTTTACGACAAGGAATATTGTATTCGGTATAATGTAATATTTTAAGAAGTCTGTGCGGATATTACGTTATCCAGTAATTATAGGAAATCCAACTTTTTCCCCTTTTTAAAGGTCGTTTTTTAACTGTCAAACAGTCACTGTGAAAAATGAAATTAATTTGAATTCAGAGATTAAAAGAGAGAGAGAGTGTTTTCTACACTGAATGTTAGGACCAAAATCAATTGGTCACAATAAGCATTATTTTTAGATCGACAACTCAATGCATGAAAAAAATAGACAGCTCATTAAGTGCAGAAGAGCCGTTTTCCATTACAAAAATAAAATGATACATACATAAATTTGAGCGGCTGTAGAAAAAGAACCTTGCTGTAAGGGAAGAAGGTTTCCTTGAACTTGATCTATATACGTAGTTCAAAAATTTGGTTTTCCAGTTTTAGATGGATTGGATTACATTACTCTACTCATGTTTCACTGAAAATAAACTGGGATTATTTAAAAAGTTGAGTGAAATATTTGATGAGTATATTTGATGGGCCTAAGAATGTAAATCTGGATGAAATCTTATGTTCAATCACTTTGAGAATTGTCTCTGGACGCAAAGGCAGGAATGCAGCGCGTCGGGTGTCGGGCCGTGATTTCCATTCCAACTTCGGGAACTTTCTCCGGTGAGAGGGAGCCTTTGCTCTGAGGGAGTCTTTGCTCTCCGACGCCGATTTCCCTGAGTTTGAACTGCTTCTATGCACAATTTCGCCTAACTTTTAACATGAGTATTAAGTTTTGGCTCAGAAATTACTTTCCAACTCCTGTCGAAAAGTTTCGAAAAAATGACGGCGGGAGTTATAAAACTTGATAATTCGAAAAATTCTGTCAGAAAACAAGTGAAGATGAAATATCTTGAACGAGTCTCGAACCATATTCAATAAACCTGAGAATTTCATCTGTCTGTCGCCTGATTTAGTACAGTTTTAACTCAATAACTACCGGCAGTGTTGTCCGATTGTACGATGAAATGCGCTTCTTTATGCCCTGCTCCTTCGCATTTCTGATTAAATTCATCTCTTTTCGCACTATTTTTGGGGTCTTCAGGGCCTGGAAGATACTCTTTACGGTCAAAAGGCATTTTCGGTTCTGGCCGGACATTTTGGAACTAGGCATCTGAACTTCCGGATAAAATTAAACTAACCTACTGCAATTGTTAAATTCAAACAGAAAATGTTGATTGTAGAGATAGGTGCGTTTTGTTTATTATCAGTAAACATGGGGAAAGTGGCTTTTAGCATGCTGTGAGATTGACAATATGTCGGTATTGGCTCCTATAATTATCATCATGTCAAAAATTACCATAAAGTTGAATCTGCCACACCAACTAGATTTTAGAAATGACCATCTTTGAGTTGAGAGTATTTTACTAATTATCCTACTGGTATTCAAATAATTAACCAGCAGCATTACTGTGTCAAAAATCAAGTAAATAGTATGGTAATCAACACCAAATTGAGGGTTAAGTCTATTGACTTTCCTTCTCAGTGTAGTGAAAAATGTAAAGCATAAAAAATAAGACATATAAATCCAATTCATTTCTAGGAGAAAAAGTTACAGTGCAAGTTTTTACGGTTCTCTGAAAGTTTAAATACTTACATTGTGTCCTTTCAATTCTATGTGGAAGGTGTAAGTTCTCAACGCACGTCGCACGTACCTCATTTACGGTGTCTCGAAATCCCCGCTCCTATTCTCTTTTTTTAAAGGAGAACAAATCGACATTATCCCTTGACAATTTCGCAGGATTTTCTTCACACACGGAGGGAAAATCATGGGAGTTTATGATAAATGCCATTCAGAAGTTTTCCATTTGAAAAATAAAGTTTGACAAAAGGTCTACAACGTCGTAAAGTGAGGTACGAAGAGAATTTGCAGGTGTCTGAAATTTGATGAATTTCGTGTTTAAGTGGAAACCTCTGAGTAAACTGATCACGAGGATAACGTGGTCTATCACGTGCCTCATGAATTGAACAATTATTGGAGAAGATATGACACAATGATCTAATCTGCTAAAATACGTGTGTTCAAATGGGAAATACCACCAGATGACGTCACTTGGCGGTACATTTTCTCACTCTTAAATCTATTTTTATACTATTTCCCACATCAGAAAAAAAATTATGAAAAATTCTGTGAAATCATCTTTTTATGCACTTTCAGATGAAGCAATAAAAAATGTGCATGGAAATCCTCCATTTTTCGGATAATATTCGCGAGGATCGGCACTGGTGTGGGAGCTCTAATGCGCGTGGCGCAGCATGCAAGATCAAAATTCCACGCGGTAGGTGCGGGGTCATTCTAATCGGATTAAATGTAAATGGTTTGCATGTTAAAATTATGACCTAGATTCCCGGACCTACTCTATCCGGATCAGGTACTGCTTATGCTTGACCGGTAATTGACGTTTGTTAAAGTAATTGGCCAACTATGTCGGGCACTTTAGTCAACATGTAATTCCTCATGAAAAGTTGGTGACTACTGAAACTTTGCTTACGAGTTAACCAGAGACATAACACTAGAATAATGAGAGAAAACGGAATCACAATACATTCTCAAAAAATCATCTCCTGAAAATGAGGCTTGTTTTTGAACATTTTGCTGTTCCCTCGTGACAGAATGTAACTACATTTCAATGGTGCCAACTGTCCCCAGGCAATACGCAGTTTTACCAAGAGAATTTTGAACATTATCATACGAAAAATTAAACCTAATTTTTTTCTGATCTTAGGCAAAAATTAAGTATATTCTTGTAAAAATTTGGATTATTTAGGTCAATTCTGCAACCTTGAAATGGAGTTACCTATGTTCATCCGTCCGGGAAATGACGATTTGTCAATATGCATGACTTATTAGTGAATTCTGACACTTGACAGCATTGAGTTTTGCTCATTTGAATATAAGTAAGTAAGTAAATAAATAAATAAATAAACAAGTAAGTAAGTAAGTAAGTAAGGAAGGCTTACTGTACACATTTTGATTAAAATATTTAGGTCATTGAGGTTGATGGACGAAAAGTTCACAGACGGATAAGAGGTGTTGGCCATTACACTTTTTTTCAGCCAGAATAGCTACATTAGGGGTTGAGACTCCAAGAATGAAGGTGCTTATTGGGAATTTAATAGACTCCGCCGAACAAGACAGAACATGTTAGATTCACTTGTGTAGCGGAGCCCGCCCAATTTTCCGGCAAACTCCCCCGCCGACCGCTTTGTATCAAGACCTAATATCTGAGCATAAATCACAACCTGGTCGCCCACTAATTTTCCCTGAAATTCACTCAGACTCGAAGGAATTTACTGCCTCGCCGCGCTGCGGGTATTACGTTCATGAGAAGGGATACTTTACGATCCTTCCACGCTCCTCATTAATGTTTGTTTTTACGAGCCTTCGGCAGGCGAGCGACTTCGTGTGGACAAGTGTAATGTTTCGACTTTTTAGCATCTTTTCATTATACTTTTTATTTCATTCCCCGGGTTTTTTTTATTAGGTTCCTTCAACTTTCCGTACAGTTGCACACCGATGTAATGACCCGGCTTTGTGCCGGCATGCTTACTAGGATGGATGAGCCAGAGCGATTTTTTCCGGGAAAAGCGTCATGATCAGAACCTGGGCACCGAATGAGCTTCAAGATCCTTGAACTATCGCCACCTCAATCATTCATCTCTCAAAAATTATATTTTCGTGTGTCACGATTCTCCGAGATTTTTAGGGTTGCAAGTATCTAAACGAAACAATGAAAACTAAATCTCTCCTATTTAAAGTGCAAAATGGTGGATTGTGAATGTTCATCTCAATGCTTTTGATATAAATTTGATCTCCTTCAAAAAAATAAAATGTGAGTGGAGATTTTTAAACACCGCAAACGAGATACGTGGTCTGGTAGTTTCACCGTCGATATGGGATTTCCATTGGACCTAGTACAGTCTCGACACTTGAGAATGAACGTCATTACATTAGACACCTTTTATTGGACACTTGGAAAAGGACACCTCGACTTGTCACCGAAATGAGGGGCAGATTTATTTATTGTTAAAACAAAGGGAAAAATCTGCGATTCTCAAAAATCCGGCAAATGTGCTTGCATGAAAGTGCGTTTCCTTTCATCGAGCTTGGCACCCTCCCTGATTTAAAGCGCAAAAGTTCAATGAAAACAAATAACGTGTCAAAATTAATGAATTTGAGCCGAGAAATTAGCTTGATGCAATTACCATCGGGAAAAACTTGCCGCGAGTCGAAGTTTCCGGATAAATTTCAAAAATGCCCCTCCTTCCCCTCCTCCTCCTCCCCCTCTTCCTCCTCCCTCTCCCCTCTCCTCCCTCTGGTCCTCCTGGAATTAATTAAGGCGCCACGACCACGGTCGTAACAAGTTTCGGGACTGTGCTCGCTCGGTAATCAACGACGAAACCGCTCACATTTTCTGATGAGTGCTTTCATTTCAATCGCCCGCTAAGAATAAATCCAGAGAGTACATCCCACTAGGGTGCGGCTTATTTCTGTCATTTTGAAAAATCGACGAGGTCCGGGTGGCAATCAGTTCTATCTTTGAAAATAATAGGCTCTTAAAAAGTTGAGCTAATTTGAAGCTTGTTTTAGATGATGCTCAAAGGGATCAAAACCACGGGCAAAAATACATTGGTTTGAGTGGGCGGAAAAGCGCCTGATCTGCGAAAAAGCATTTTTGGATCTAAAATGCGCTTAAATTAAGAAAACCTGACCAGCTCTTAGAGAGGCTTCCAGGGGCAACACACACTTTTGGAGAAAATCACACTTGTGACCCATGGGTGAGGGTGGGGGGGATCACTCGAGTGCAATATAAAATATATACACGAAGTTTGTTCATTGTAAAGGGCCAAGTATCTATACTATAAGCTCCCAGACCTCCTAATTTTGCGAAACTGGTGACGCTTAGTTCCAGCGTTCTACCGGGCCGATTTTCATGATTTTTGCGGCTATCGATGGGCAATTGTCTCTAGATAAGCCAACTTTTTTCAGATTTTCAAAATATGGCCCAGGTTTTTTTATATTACGTGGTAAAGTTGCGAATTCTCCCATTTAAACAATGTAAATTTATACTTTTTGTCATAGTTCGTTTGAGCGTTCTACCGGGCCGATTTCCATGATTTTTGCGTAAATCGACTGGTAATAGGCCCTAGATGAGCCCGCTGTAATCAGATTTTGGAAAAAGGACCCAGGTTTTTTTAAAATCACGTTATAAAAGTGAGTGAGTTTACAGAATGCTCCGGTACTGCTACCGCTATGCGCGGGAGGATGCGCAGTGGTCGAGGAGGTTGCGCAGTAGCTGGGTAGCCTGCGCATCAGCTCTACACTTATCTACACAAGATTCGCATCCGAGTCATCATGCCAAGCGGTGGCCGAGTCGTCTAAGACGTCGAATGCGTTCACCCGGAACTCTGTGTGGGTTCGATCCCCCGACTCCTCCAATTTTAATTATTACCTGACTATCATTGTTCATTGTTTTACTGCAATATTTCATCAAGCAGTCATTTCAAAACGCGTCCATTTAATTTTAAAGTAATTTTAAGTAAAGATTAAAATTAAAGTATACCTCATATCGTAATTTTTTAGGGGAAAAATAAAACTAACACCGATAGCAGGGTAAAAATAGGGCCGCGAAGCGGCCCATTGATGGCGCGGAGCGCCTTCAGGGGGTTGGGCCGCGTAGCGGCCAGGGGGCGTAGCCCCCTAGTACAAGTATAGTTCTCAAGTGCTGAAACAACTATTCTAAACTATTCTCATCAAGTTGTGAGATACATTTGCCTCTTCGACTTCGGAACACTTATTTTGAGTTCGATCAGAAAGTCTCAAAAGCGATCACTTAGCTGCAGGCGCGGCGCCTCAAAACCGGCCACGGGGCCACGACGTGCCCTCCCCCCCCCCTCCGCCCCTCCGCCCCTCCGCCCCTCCGTCCCCATCCACGGGTCAAAAGTGTGATTTCCTCGTTTCAAATGGGCCTCTAGATGCCTCTCTAAGAGCTGGTCAGGTTTTCTTAATTTAAGCGCATCTTAGATTCAAAAAACGCTTTTCCGCCCATTCAAACCAATGTATTTTTGCCCGTGGTTCTGATCCCTTTGAGCATCATCTACAAAAGCTTCAAATTGCCTCAAAGTTTATACATCCCATTATTTTCATAGATGGCACCGATTGCCACCCGGACCCCGAATGACGGAAATAAGCCGCACACTAATCCCACCCATTCTCTTCATAATGTGAGCGGCTTAGCTTCATTAAAATTAAAACGATTTCAATTTTTGCTTCGGGAATTATAAGAGTGAGAACTATAATTTCACCCCACGAGCCTCCGAAAATAAACAGTTTTTAAACTAAATCAAGGCACTGCATCCAGAGGTAGCACTTTCTCTTGCGAAAAATGGAAATGAAGCGCCTTCAATTTTTTGATAGGCAATACGGACATCCCTCGAGTTCAAATAGTAGCATCCGAACATTCAAACCAAGATTGTGTGTCACATTGGTAGACGTCTAACTGTATTGCTGCTATTAGATCACACGCTTTGATTATTTTTTCTTCTTCAAAGTAATCACCCATACGCGAGATTTTTCTCATTTCTAATTCATCTGCCTCTTCAAGGGAAAATACCCTCTTTTAGTATCTGAGTAATGAAGGTGAAATAATAACTAATGCTCATGATAAATTGCCTCGTGGTAAGAATCACTAATGAATTTCTATTGGACACAAACACTTACTTCGTCTCCTTCATTCCTGTTTAAAAGGAAATTGACAAGCCCAGCGTGTATGGAGGCTATCGCAATTGTAATCTTCCGTCACATTTCTGAGGCGCAATGATACAACTATTTGAACTCTCCCGAATGCGTGAGGTATCACGCCGCATTTGAAGGCGTTTTCAAAACAGCCAAGTTCCGATACCCGGATTATCGTTTTGCAAAGTTCTTATTATTATGTTTTATTTCCTACCATTTGTTTGTTTTCAATCCTCCTATAAAAACTACTCATTTGCTGAATACACTTCTTGCTGGCGCGCACTTCAGCTATGCATTCACCACTGCAAAAATGTCAAATAGCTGTTTGTTCAATAAGTTTTCGGAGGTTTGTCTCCCGAAATAAGGAGTAAAATATGAGTGGGGAAGCAAGCAGAGCACGTATTTCCGTCTGCGACGTTGCAAACTTCCTGTCATACTTTATTTTTGGAATTTAAAAATACTTTACGTCAATTCTTGAAAACTTCTGTGATTTTTCTTCTCTGTCCAAATACCTAAAAACTCGGTAAAAACTTCAAGGAATGATATATATTTGTTCACTCTTACTAAAATAAAAAGGGAGTAGAATTTTAAACACTGCAAACAGAGACCTAGTCTAGTAGTTTCACCGTCTAAATGTCAAAAATATTGGTTAAAATTAGAATTACTTACTCAAGATTATTGACACAATTGTGTCAATTATTATGAGCCAGTATTAAAAGAAAATAAAGGATATTCTTCCCATCCCACAGTGTAAAATGCTGGAAAATGTCTTAATTTTATCAAATCCGAAAAATGAAGCTTTTGAAAATTGGCAGGGTGTGTCCATTCAATATTTCCTGGAATGTTCACCGACTGTGGTTGCTGTTTTCTATTTAACTTTGCAAAAACAAGACGAAATGAGATGAAGTTGAAAAATAGATAAATTTAAACGTTACGTATAAGGTATAATTGTGGAGGAAGTCTGCACGTAGCGCTTATTGGATTTAAGGAGCCAGACCGAAAAGTTTCGACTGTGCAAATTCCCGGAAGAAGCCAATAAATAAAAGTTGCTCTCGGGCGCGGTGCGGCGCGGCGCGGCGTGGGGCGGCGCGGCGGCGGACTTTAAATCACATCGGAGATTCAGCTCACCGCCGACTATAAATCCGAAAGAGAGTCGCCTCGCAGAATGTTCGTCTCTCTTTTTCTTTTAATAAATCATTTCCTTCATTTGCTCCATTTCGTTTGCATTACTTTCTCCGAGTCCTCATTAACGTTTCGTTGTACCTTCGA
This sequence comes from Bemisia tabaci, assembly GCF_918797505.1. Lineage (NCBI taxonomy): Eukaryota > Metazoa > Arthropoda > Insecta > Hemiptera > Aleyrodidae > Bemisia > Bemisia tabaci. Next base: position 52,181,875 of record NC_092799.1, on the reverse strand, counting down.
GTTGGCGAATTTTCACGCGGTTCTCCATCCATTCCGGAATCTGAGTTACATACTTTGCCCGAGCACAACGATCGTGTCCTCCCAAACTTTGACTTAATT